>NC_133329.1:365828329-366428329 GCF_042186555.1 Aquarana catesbeiana
GACTATGGTCAATGACTCTGGTGAAGAACAAGCCCATTCTGTGTCGTCTTCCATTCAAGAGAAGGACCCTGAAGTCTGCAGCAGCGGCATTGTAGAGGAATCTGCTACACAAGAGGTCTTAGCAGAGTAAGTAAACAACCTATGTGTGTCTGTGTGGTGCTACAGTTTCCCTGATTTGATCTATATTTGATTATCCATATTGGCCTATTGCATTACAAACCTGGTTGCATGCTTTTTAATTCAGCTCAGCTTCAATTGAAGAGGAGGAAGAAAAGGCTCTTAAAAAGACATATACATGGAACACAAAGGAAGAAGCTAAGCAAGCATTTAAGGAACTCCTCAAAGAAAAGGTATCTCATTTGTAAAAACCTGCCACTGATTTGAATATTTTATACAAGGTAATCTATGTTGGCAAAACCTTTTGAGTCACCTACCTGAAATGTACAGTATCTCACAAAACTGAGTACACCCCTCACATTTTTGTAAATATTTTATGTCTTTTCTTGTGACAACACTGAAGAAATGACACTTTGCTACAATGTAAAGTAGTGAGTGTACAAAAGAACTCAACACACAGCCATTAATGTCTAAACCGCTGGCAACAAATGTGAGTACACCCCTAATTGAAAATGTCCAAATTGGGTCCCAAGTGTCAATATTTTATGCGGCCGCCATTATTTTCCAGCACTGCCTTAACCCTCTTGGGCACGTGGTTCACCAGAGCTTCCCAGGTTGCCACTGGAGTCCTCTTCCACTCCTCCATGATGACATCACAGAGCTGCTGGATGTTAGAGACCTTGCGCTCCTCCACCTTCTATTTGAAGATGCCCCACAGATGCTCAATAGAGTTTAGGTCTGGAGACAGTGCTTGGGCCAGTCCATCACTAGTCCAACCCCAAACACACCTCCAAGACGACCAGCTTCTTTAGCAAGGCAGTGGTCGTCTTAGAAGTGTGTTTAGGGTCGTTATCATGTTGGAATACTGCCCTGCAAGTCAGTCTCCAAAGGGAGGGGATCATGCTCTGCTTCACTCCCACCACCATGCTAGACTGTAGGCAAGAAAGACACACTTATCTTTGTACTCCTCACCTGGTTGCTGCAACACACCTTTGACACCGTCTGAACCAAATACGTTTATCTTGGTCTCATCAGACCACAGGACATGGTTCCAGTAATCCTTGTCCTTAGTCTGCTTGTCTTCAGCAAACTGTTTGCTGGCTTTCTTGTGCATCTTCTTTAGAAGAAGCTTCCTTCTGGGACAATAGCCATGCAGACCAATTTGATGCAGTGTGCGGCATATGGTCTGAGCACTGACAAGCTGACCCCCACCTCTTCAACCTATGCAGCAATGCTGGCAGCACTCATACGTCTATTTGCCAAAGACAACCTCTGGATATGATGCTGAGCACATGCACTCAACTTCTTTGGTCAACCATGGCGAGGCCTGTTCTGATTGGAACCTGTCCTGTTAAACTGCTGTATGGTCTTGGCCACTGTGCTGCAGCTCAGTTTCAGGGTCTTGGCAATCTTCTTATAGCCTAGGCCATCTTTATGTAGAGAAACAATTCTTTTTTTCAGATCCTCAGAGAGTTCTTTGCCATGAGATGCCACGTAGAACTTCCAGTGACCAGTATGAGAGAGTGAGAGCGATAACACCAAATTTAACACACCTGCTCACCATTCATTCCTGAGACCTTGTAACGCTAACGAGTCACATGACAACGGGGAGGGAAAAATGGCTAATTGGGCCCAATTTGGACATTTTTACTTAGGGGTGTACTCACTTTTGTTGCCAGTGGCTTTTAGACAATGACCCTGTGCCCTGTGTTAAGTTATTTTGTTATACAAGCTGTACACGCACGACATTACTTTGTAGCAAAGTGTAATTTCTTCAGTGTTGTCACATGAAAAGATATAATAAAATATTTACAAAAATGTGAGGGGTGTACTCACTTTTGTGAGATGCTGTAGATCAGGCGTACTCTCTTATTGCTGTTCTGGTCCCTTAAAGTCCTGAAGCCACTGGATGACCACAATAGCCTAGCAAAAAATACTGCTTTTTACTTGTAAACAGCAAATATCAGAAAAGGGCCAGGTCTTGAAGTGGTTAATGTTGAAAATGACACAAGATGTTTTCTCTTGTTTAGGATTTGTGCAGTCATGAAGTGTTCCTTCTCATCAGTCATGATTGCTCTGGTACCCATTCAAACACAACAGCAGAAGTGCACCTACATGGTGCAACATATCTGAGATGTCACCAGCTTCTGATGCTTAAAGTTTTGCGGTGTAAAAACATTTGAGTAAATGTAATTTTTACATGACGAGGCTTGTAAGCCAATGCTCCTTCCCCTGGGTTTTTCTTTCAGTGATTTTTATTAGTTTCAAAGGAAACAATCACAGTTATGCAGTCCTTTTTCTTTAATGCACCCTACTGGTCTAAGTGGTGAGTTCAAACCAAAGTTTTTAAAACAGGGGTCATAGTACCTGTGTAGTGTGAGAGCCTGAGTGTTGTCTGAGTAGTGTGTGTGGATCATTACTACTTGTGTATTGTGTACTGTATACTTGTGTATTGCGAGTGCACGTAGGTCTGTGAGTACCTGTGTATTGTCTTGTTGTGTACCTGTGTATTGTCTTGAGTATTAGTGCCAGGAAGCTAGCTGTTAGGTCATTTGGACAGGGTAAAATCCCCAATCCTCACTAAATTTAATAGGTACGATGCCCGGAGGGTATGGAGAGGCGACACTTTGTACATCTTGCTGCATGTTTGCGTTCCTTGATCATCCGATGGAGGGCGAATACTGCTGTGCAAAATGTAAGCACATTGTTTCCCTGGAAGCCCAGGTTCTGAATCTGGGGAACCAACTGTCAGCACTGAGAAGTCCCTCCATACTAAAGGAGAGCCAGGAACATACAAGGCAGGTGCCGGCAGGGGCCAGCACAGAGGCGGGTGGAGACAAAGAGGTGCAGGCACTAGCAAAGACAGTCAGGAAGGGTTGAGAGGGAAGTGCCAGGGAGGCTGATCCAGGACTGGAGCATCCCAATAAGTACTCTCCATTGAGTGACATTGGTGAAACTAGTCAGGGACCAGCACTGCTGGAGCTGAGGGACTCTCCTAGCTGCCGGGGGAAGAACTCCTCCAGTGAGAGTGGGGGGGCAGCGAAGGGAAAGGAAAGACAGGTTCTGGTGGTAGGGGACTCAATTCTTAGAAGGACAGAGAGGGCAATCTGTAACCAAGACCTGAAGCACCGAACAGTATGTTGTCTACCGGGCGCTCGGGTTCGGCACATCACGGATCTTGTGGACAGATTACTGGGAGGGGCTGGGGAAGACCCAGCTGTCATGGTGCACGTTGGCACCAATGACAAAGTCAGAGGTAGACGGAGTGTCCTAAAGAACGATTTTAGGGACTTAGGAGCTAAATTGAGGAAAAGGACCTCCAAGGTAGTATTCTCAGGAATACTACCGGTACACACCAGAAAGGCAGAGGGAGATTAGGGAAGTAAACAAGTGGCTGAAGAGCTGGTGTAGTAAGGAGGGGTTTGGGTTCCTGGAGGACTGGGCCGACTTCTCAGTCGATAACCGGTACTATAGAAGGGACGGACTGCACCTAAATGAGGAGGGTGCAGATCTGCTGGGAATGAAGATGGCCAAAAAGTTAGAGGGGTTTTGAAACTAGGTGATTGTGGGGGGGGGGGGGGGGGGTGGGGTCCAGAGGTAGAGATAGTCAGCGCGGAAGATATTCCAGAGGGTAGTATTGGGGGCATTAGTGGTAGGTTGACCAAAGCACAAAAACACAAGGTAAGTATAGTAGCAAGTCCTAGTTGCAATCTCGAAACGCCCAATACGAGGATAATATGCGACCGGTCTAAACTATGGGGCATGTTTACCAATGCCAGGAGCATGGCAGACAAGATGGGAGAAATAGAGATACTGTTGTACGAGGAGGATTTGGATTTCGTGGGAAATTCAGAGACCTGGTTCAACAGCTCTCATGATTGGCTGGCAAACATTCAAGGATATACCCTTTACCGCAAGGATAGAAAGGGTAAAAAAGGGGGAGGGGTATGCCTATATATTAAGAATAATGTACAAGTGAATGTGAGAGATGACATCACTGAGGGAGCTAGGGAGGAGATGGAATCCTTATGGGCAGAGCTCCAAAGGGATGAAGCTAAGGGGAAAATAATATTGGGAGTATGCTATAGGCCCCCCTAACCTGAGGGAGGAAGTGGAGACAGATCTCCTATCACAATTTGGATTAGCAGCAAGGATGGGAAGTGTTATCATAATGGGGGATTTTAATTATCCAGACATAGACTGGGCGGAGGGAACCGTGCATTCATTTAAGGCTCACCAGTTCCTCAATGTCTTGCAGGACAATTTTATGAGTCAGATGGTAGACGCACCAACTAGAAATAAAACATTACTGGATCTACTGATTACCAACAATACAGACCTGATCACGGATGTGGAAATACAGGGCAATTTAGGTAATAGCGATCACAGGTCAATTAGTTTCAGTATAAATCGCACAAATAGGAAACATAAAGGGAATACAAAGACACTGAATTTCAAAAGAGCCAACTTCCCTAAACTACAAACCTTGCTAAAAGGCATAAATTGGGATAAAATATTAGGAAAAAAGAATACGGAGGAGAGATGGGTTTGCTTTAAGACCATATTAAATAAGGGCATTAGCCAATGTATCCCAGTGGATAATGGCTAGCATCCGAGGGTACTTAGGGAACTCAGTCAAGTTATTGCCAGACCGTTGTTCCTAATTTTTACAGATAGTCTACTGACTAGAATGGTACCAGCTGATTGGAAAAAAGCCAATGTAGCACCAATATTTAAAAAGGGCCCAAAATACATCCCTGGGAATTACAGACCAGTTAGCCTAACATCAATAGTATGTAAACTCTTGGAGGGGATGACAAGGGACTATATACAAGATGATGTAATGAGAACGGTATCATTAGCAGTAATCAGCATGGATTCATGAAGAATCGTTCTTGCCAAACAAATCTACTAACCTTCTATAAGGAGGTGAGTTGCCATCTAGATAAAGGAAGGCCCGTAGACATGGTGTATCTGGATTTTGCAAAAGCATTTGACATAGTTCCCCATAAACGTTTACTGTACAAATTAAGGTCCGTTGGCATGGACCATAGGGTGAGTACTTGGATTGAAAACTGGCTACAAGGGCGAGTTCAGAGGGTGGTGATAAATGGGGAGTACTCGGAATGGTCAAGGGTGGGTAGTGGGGTTCCCCAGGGTTCTGTGCTGGGACCAATCCTATTTAATTTGTTCATAAACGACCTGGAGGATGGGATAAACAGTTCAATCTCTGTATTTGCAGACGATACTAAGCTAAGCAGGGCAATAACTTCTCCGCAGGATGTGGAAACCTTGCAAGAAGATCTGAACAAATTAATGGGGTGGGCAACTACATGGCAAATGAGGTTCAATGTAGAAAAATGTAAAATAATGCAATCTAAACACGGTGGGGGAGGGAGAACCTCTGGGGGAATCTAGGATGGAAAAGGACCTGGGGGTCCTAGTAGATGATAGGCTCAGCAATGGCATGCAATGCCAAGCTGCTGCTAACAAAGCAAACAGAATATTGGCATGCATTAAAAAGGGGATCAACTCCAGAGATAAAACGATAATTCTCCCACTCTACAAGACTCTGGTCCGGCCGCACCTAGAGTATGCTGTCCAGTTCTGGGCACCAGTCCTCAGGAAGGATGTACTGGAAATGGAGCGAGTACAAAGAAGGGCAACAAAGCTAATAAAGGGTCTGGAGGATATTAGTTATGAGGAAAGGTTGCGAACACTGAACTTATTCTCTCTGGAGAAGAGACGCTTGAGAGGGGATATGATTTCAATATACAAATACCGTACTGGTGACCCTACAATAGAAATAAAACTTTTTCGCAGAAGAAGGTTTATCAAGACTCGTGGCCACTCATTAAAATTAGAAGAAAAGAGGTTTAACCTTAAACTACGTAGAGGGTTCTTTACTGTAAGAGCGGCAAGGATGTGGAATTCCCTTCCACAGGTGGTGGTCTCAGCGGGGAGCATTGATAGCTTTAAGAAACTATTAGATAAGAGATATATATATATATATATATATATATATATATATATATATTGTAATACTGACACATAATCACACACATAGGTTGGACTTGTGTCTTTTTTTTCAACCTCACCTACTATGTAACTATTGTCAGTCATATTGCCGGGATAATGCTAGGTTTTTAAAGTATTGCCCAGTCTTGGCTGACTCTGAGTCTACTCATTATTGCTCCTAGATCACCTCTGTGAAGGCTGATGGCTCTGCTCATTGCATGTGGTGCCATGGATGTTGCTTCCATTGGTATCATACGGCAAAAATGTAGTGACAACAACCATGTATTTTAAATTGGCAAAATTTGCCTAGTGCTCGAAAACAGTCCTGCAGTGTAAAAATTGGATTATTCTAGAATATCTTTATGGTTTTGGCCAGTATATGTACCAATGCCTGCCTGAAGTTGCCCCACTTGTATGTGCTAGGAAAATGAAACTCTGCTAGGGTGCCTGCTCTAAAAGATGGGCCCAGCCAGCAGCTTCTTCCTTGTATATAGGTAACTGGAACATATTTATCTTTCACATAAACAAATTGAACAATAGCTTTCAACTACGCTGTAACAATTCTGAAGGGTTCGGTCAACTGTTTTTTCTGTTACTGTCAGTTCAGTACAGCTTTGGCATTTATTTTCATGGCAGGATATATGCAGACCAACATTGATGGAGCACGGTTTTTCAAGTCATTTTATTTTTCCTTCTAGCGTGTGCCATCTAATGCTTCTTGGGAACAAGCTATGAAGATGATCATCAATGATCCAAGATATAGGTAACTATAACTTAGAATCAAATTTTGGTATTCACAGGGCAGATGCAAGCAGCATTTGGATTGTATTTTTTGGGAAATTTTGTGTTTTTGAAGAGACTTTTTATTTGGTTTGCCTGTTTTCTTTATTCTTCTGGTCTGGGCTAAGTTTAGTTTTTCTAGTTGGTTCATTAAAAAAAAAAGTTTCAAATCTACACATTTTCTGTCAGCATAAGTGGAGTGTTGGCTTCCTTTTGCTTCTTTTTTGCATGTTTTCCAATTTCTACTTGCCTCCAACAACAAAAATGTGCACAAATTTTTGTTGAACTTGACCGACGTGTTTTTTTCAACCTATGAATGAGTCACGCCATTGACTTTTCACCATCTCCCCCTCCCTCTGCACAGCACCATTTCATCACTTATAGGCATTGTGCCTAATATAAATTTCTTCTGATGTAATTAATCTTTAGATGCCCATAGTTTGTGGATACTGGACCATAGCACCTACACTACTGTATATGGCCAAAAGTATGTGGACATCATTTCAAATTAAAGTAGAACTATAATTTTATTTTGGATAGAGTAAGGGAGGATCATAACCTCTGTCAGGTTTTTTTTTTTTTTTTTTTTTTTTTCCCCATCTGTGTCCCATGGGTGAAATTTCCCTTCATTTCCTGTCCCATAATCAAAATAGGAAGTGAGCAGGAACCAGGCAGATTACGAGAATTCAGAAATGGCGTCCCCATTGGAGGCGTTCCCCTCTATTACTTTTCTGGGAACAGCCCCAAAGTTTTTTTTTTTTTTCTTTGCGTTCAATGATAATTGAAAATAGGACAAATCGGGGGCACAGGCGTAATTAAAAACTGACAGGTGCTCTAATCCATCTCCACTCTATCCAAAACAAAAAAAACTTTTGCCTTTTTTAGGTGTACTTTCATTTTAGATGTTTAAGTTGATGGGTACTGGTAATCCAACAACATACAGGCATTTCAAACCCAAAGTTTTACAGCTGGGAGGGGTGTTAGTGTTTAATGCCCGTGGTTTTTGAATCAAATGTCCAGTGTGCTCATATAGGTGTGATAGTCAGTTGTCAGTTTGACCATATAAGATGTATTTGTGTTATTTTAAGAACATTAGTGTAAAAGTTTTAAAAAGTCTTGTGTAAACAGCATTCAAGAGAATTAAAAAAAACATACTCATTTCCATTTGACCGAACATCCACATGAATAAAAGGAACCCAATGAGAAAACTGGACTTCCTTTTCTCCCAATACAATTTTCTTTTCTTTATTGTTTTTATGTGTACATTCTGTATGGAAACCATTTACCTTTTTAAATATACAGTGGGGCAAAAAAGTATTTAGTCAGCCACTGGTATTTTTTTTTTTTTTTTCATATAGTGAATGTTTAGGATTTCCATCCACGTAAGCACATAGAGTATAATCTTTGACATGAATCATGATATCCTAAAAAAAAAAAAAAATTTGGTTGATTTTCTGTATATACTTTTTATGTTACTCACATTCTTTCTCTATAGCGCATTGACAAAGCTAAGTGAGAAGAAACAGGCATTTAATGCATACAAGGTGCAGACAGAAAAAGAAGAGAAAGAGGAAGCCAGGTTGAAATACAAAGAGGCTAAAGAAGGTTACCAGAGGTTTCTAGAAAACCATGAGAAAATGACCTCAACCACCCGATACAAGTAAGACTTTATGCCATCCTATTATTATTTGATGATGAATATATAAATATATATTATGTGTGTGTATGTATGTGTGTATGTGTATATGTATATGTATATGTATATATATATATATATATATATATATATATGTGTGTGTATATATGTATATGTGTGTGGTTTCATCATGCCTCCTTATTACAATGTATTTTCCTTCTGCCTATCAGAAAAGCAGAGCAGATGTTCAACGAGCTAGATGTCTGGAATGCAATTTCTGAACGTGACCGTCTTGAAATTTATGAAGATGTTTTGTTCTATCTTTCAAAGAAAGAAAAGGTAACCATCTTCTGTAGCGTTGTTAGTTTTTGCTATTGCGGAGATGCATATATTTAGGACTACACAACAGGACTTATCTGTATTACTCTTGCCGACTCTTTGGGATCACTGTGATTTTTCAGTCAGGCTCAGAAAACACACATTTGGTTGACACATTTAATTTCCTCATATTTGTTGTAATTGAGTTTTAGGCATCTACTGTAAGATAGAAACAGATGCTAATATGTAATCTATTACTTGAGATTTACTTCCCTTGCACATTTCGGTTTCTCAGCTAAAGACACCTGACTTCCTATTTATTCTGAACTTCAGCCTTACCTTTTAGTCTTGCTCAGTTGTACAGGCCTCTTGCCTCTACTAAAATAGCTTACTGTGCTCTCACTGCACACTGTGAGCGTTTCACAGTGTACATTTGAAGCCGCAGCAACTTAGTAAAGCCATCCTAATTTCCTGGCTGAAGGATGTAAAGCATTGTCTAGGCCAGGGGTAGGCAACCTCGGCACTCCAGCTGTGGTCAAACTACAAATCCCATCATGCCTCTGCCTGTAGGAGTCATGCCTGTGATTGTCAGGGTCTTGCAATGTCTCATAGGACTTGTAGTTTCACCGCAGCTGGAGGGCCGAGGATGCCTACCCCTGGTCTAGCCCTTTCCTCTCCCAGCCTTATGGTCACTAGCGCACCCCTTTCATTTGTTGGATTTCAGTTGGGCATTATGTAGGACAGATTACATGCAATGGAGTCTGCCTAGGAACTCCCACTCCTCTAGACTGGCATGCACTGACACTCATTAGGATATTCTAATATTTCCATAACTCCTCCCAAGAGTAAGCACGCTGCTTGCATCAGGGCTGAGGGCTCTAGAGAGTATTGTGGCAAAATAACGTATGTACTGCAAGCAGGTTTTATTGCCTTGGAAAGAATTCATACCCTTTGAAATTTTCCACATTTTGTCATGTAACAACCAAAAACGTAAATGTATTTTATTGGGTTTTTATGTGATAGACCAACACAAAGTTGCACATAATTGTGAAGTGGAAGGAAAATGATAAATTGTTTTAAATTTTTTTTACAAATCTCTGAAAAGTGTGGCGTGCATTTGTATTCAGCCCCCTTTACTCTGATACCCCTAACTAAAATCTAGTGGAACCAATTGCCTTCAGAAGTCACCGAAGTCACCTAATTAGTAAATAGAGTCTACCTGTGTGTAATTATTTAATCTCTCTATAAATACAGCTGTTCTGTGAAGCCCTCAGAGGTTTGTTAGAGAACCTCAGTGAAAAAAAAACGCATCATGAAGGCCAAAGAACGCACCAGACAGGTCAGGGATAAAGTTGTGAAGAAGTTTTAGCAGGGTTAGGTTATTAAAAAAAAAATAATCCCAAGCTTTGAACATCTCACTGTTCAATCCATCACCAGAAAATGGAGAGTATGGCACAGCTGCAAGCCTACCAAGATGGGCCATCCACCTAAACTGACAGACTAGGGAAGCAGAGCATTAATCAGAGAAGCAGCCAAGAGGCCCATGGTAACTCTGGAGTGGAGGAGCTGCAGAGATCCCATTTGCAGTTTGTGAGAAGCCATGTGGGGGACACAGCAAACATGGAAGAAGGTGCTCTGATCAGATGAGACCCAAATGGAACTTTTCGGCCTACAAGCAAAACGCTATGTGTGGCAGAAAACTTAACACTGCACATCACCCTGAACACACCATCCCCACTGTGAAACATGCTGGCCGCATCATGTTGTGGGGATGCTTTTCTTCAGCAGGGACAGGGAAGCTGGTCAGAGTTGATGGGAAGATGGATGCAGCCAAATACAGGGCAATCTTAGAAGAAAACCTGTTAGTCGGAAAAAGTCTTGAGGCTGGGGCGGAGGTTCACCTTCCAGCAGGACAACGACCCTAAACATACAGCCAGAGCTACAATGGAATGGTTTAGATCAAAGCATATTCATGTGTTAGCATGGCCTAGTCAAATTCCAGACCTATGTCCAATTGAGAGTCTGTGGCAAGACTTGAAAATTGCTGTTCAAACGCTCTCCATCCATCCAATATATGCCACTTGCTCTGTTCTTAGTTTTACTTTGCTCCACTTTATGCTGGTCTCCTGTTGCCCATGTTCTGTTTTCAGGGTGGCTTCTTCCCCTTTCAGGGTATTTTCAGCCACTCTGATGTATGTGCTCCCTGAAGCACTACAGGGGCGGAGCATCCTTACATCAACATTACATTTCTCAAAGCTGACATTCATGTGCTTTGGCGCTATGTATAATGGGACATGTGGTTCTGATGAATGTAAGCTAATGAATAGTACTGAGCTTTATTAGTGATTTCCAACAAGAGGTTCGGGAATGTAATCCACAGGAAGGCAGCATGCAGGTTCTTTTCTGTAAGAAAAGTATGATTTTAGTAACTATTGTTATAGGAGTTGATTGTTCTACTGCAAAAATATTTTTTTATTGGTGTTTAAAAAGAAAAAAGGGCTTTAGTAATACATTAAAGTGTATATAGAAACTAACAATGAGTTGAAAAACCAAGAAATCATGATTTTCAAAAATTCATACCTTGCTATAAGCACATTAGGGTCTTTGGTGGCATGCAGAGACTTAAATTGATTTGTAAGGCTTCGTTTTAAATTATTATTTATTTATTTTTTTTTATAAACAAACATGTCATACTTGCCTCCACTGTGCAGTTCATTTTGCACAGAGTGGCCCCGATCCTCGCCTTCTGGGATCCCCCGGCAGCGCTGGTAGCTCCTCCCCGCATCATATAACCCCTAGGAGAAGCACTCTCCCGGGGGTTACCTTGCAGGCGCACTCTGGAGTCCAGCATGTGGCGTCCAGACAGCGAATGTTCATCAACTTACATTCAGCCTGCCCACACACTGTTCAAATCTTGGCTAGTTCCTGCTGAACCGTCCGAGATTCGAACCGTCTGGCCTTAGCAAAGCGGACAAGGATCAGCCAACCACCTGCTCAGCAGGGATCAACAGACAGATTCCCCACTGAACGAGCGGACTCCAGCTGTGCCCGCCCTGTGGGTAAGGGGCCTTTTGGAAATTTAGTACAGCAAAATAACTAATGTGTTCTAGCAAATTCTGTTCTGTGGTATAAATATGGTGCTCTACCTTTTTGCTTAGAAAGCCTTTAATCAAAAGAATCTTGCTTGGATATTGTGTGTTTATAGTTCATTGTCAGAAATGTTTATCTAGAGAACATTCTGAAGGTGCTTTGAGGGAGATTGCAGAGCGATATACTTGCGACATTCAGCAAGCTCATGAGATGTACGCACTGACTCTGCTGGAAATAATGATTTTGATGGCAGAAAATACATCTCTAGTTTTTTGCGTGTAGGCAATCCTTCCCTGCATGAGAAATAAAAACCGTTATCCAGTGAACATGTTTGTTTTCACGTATTCGCGTTCCAGCGTTGTGACCTTTTTACAGATCATTATGTGAATGGGCTGCTGACGCAAGGTATTAGATTGTTGCTGCCTTGTGGAAGATTTGGTCGTGTCGCTCCAAATTGCTGCATTTCATTTTATTCATGAAAAATTGTGCTTTTCTGTCTTTCAGGAACAAGCCAAGCAGCTCAGAAAGAGGAACTGGGAAGCTTTGAAGAATATCTTGGATAATATGGCAAATGTAACCTATTGTACAACATGGTCAGAAGCACAGCAGTACCTCATGGACAACCCTACTTTTGCTGAAGATGAGGAACTGCAGAGTGTGTATTCCTTTACTATGATGACATATTAATGGCACGGGGGAACTTCACCCTATTCCAGATTTCTTGTAAAGTTGCTATTGCCAGCAAACCAGATTACAGTTGAAGATATTTTTTTTGGGGGGGGGGGGTTGTTAAGCGCAAACAGACTTGTGACCACAACGCTCATGCATTTTACATAATATATATACAATAAGTGGCCTGTGTTGGCTTTTTTTTCTGAAGTCTCAGTCAGTATTGGTGGGCATCTTGCCCCAGAGGTAGTTCAAAACTGCGTGTTTTTACCCTGAGGAAGTCACGTGACGTAACGCGTAGGGGAGGGGCACATGGTGGAACACTGAGTTACTTATTGGCATAGCGCAGAGCTGTTGTCACAGAGCTTTGGATTTAATCACACTGTACATAGTTTGTGCACTGGAGCACCTTATACATGTGAGTGCAATACATTTTTTAAAGAGTTTGAAGCACTAATGTGGAGCTCTTTCTCTTGCATGCATGGTTAAACTATTGCCATTAGGAGGCATACATAGACAGATTGGATGGAGAAAAGACATCTTAGTCCTGGGAGACTAAACAGACTTATCTGACCAAACTTAGTTGTGAGGTTCCATCAATTGAGATGAGCACAAACCCGAGGGGGGAGCACAGGGGTGCAAGTCTCACTCAAATGAATAAGAAGATTTAAAGAAGAATTTTATAGTATCACTTTGCACAGAAGCTTTTTTATGATTTTAAATTATTGGTCTTTTTCTCACAATATACAGATTAATCACAATATCCTTACAGTTCATTTCATACATTGATAAGTGATATTTGTCAAGATGAACACTATATATGTTAATATCACTGTTTTTATGTTTTATTGATTCACATATGGATTGCAATATCAAGCCCAACTGTATTTCATATGGAGTTATACCATTACCTGCAATCAAAATAAAATGCACTTCAGTACCTGAGGCAGGTTATTGAGTGCAATTTGATTGATTGCTGTAAATGACTTGGACAAAACACTGTTCAGTATGGAAGAATTTCAGATGGCGGTGTCTAAATCTAGAAACTAAAATTGTTCCTCCGTTCTTTCACCAGCAAGCAAGTAATATTTTAGTTCCGTACAGGAGAACTTCTGATATTACTTTTATTGCAGTGCAGCTTGAAAATTAATTACTCCTTTTTTTTTTTTTTTTTTTTTTTTTTTTGCAGATATGGATAAAGAAGATGCCTTAATATGTTTTGAAGAGCATATTCGGGCTTTGGAAAAGGAAGAGGAGGAAGAGAAACAAAAAACTTTGCTAAGGGAAAGACGTCGACAGAGGAAGAATCGAGAATCCTTCCAGGTTAACTTTTTTTTTTTTTTTTTCTGTTTCATTAATGCATTCCCTGCGTTAGTGATACTAAAGTCCTGTGTTTGTTCTTAAAGAAGAAAAAAAAGTTATAATTGCCTGCTCTTTGCAGCGGTTTTACACAGAGCAGCCCCGATCCTCTTCTCAGGGCCCTCACCGGCGCTTCTGGCCCCTTCCCCCTGCCGAGTGCCCCCACAGCAAGCAGCTTGCTATGGGGGCAGCCGAGCTGCTGCTCTTTGTCTCCATTCAGACACGAAGATGCAGTTCGGCCCTGCCATTATCCCCCCTCCCCCTCATTGGCTCACTGTCTTTGGCAGCAGCAGGAGCCAGTGGTGCAGAGCTGCCATCTCAGCTAATGAGGAGGGTGAGTCTTGGGCAACCGAGACCCTTCTGCAACATCGCTGGATCGACATGGGCTCAGGTAAGTATGAGGGGGGCTGCCGCACACTGAAGGTTTTTTATCTTGATGCATAGAATGCATTAAGATTAAAAAACCTTCTGATTTTATAACCTTCTGTGTGCAGCTTTTTCCCCCCAGTCCTCTCTTTATACCTACCTGGGCCTAAGCTCAAGAGCACCTCCCTCTCCCTCTCCCCCTCTCCCTCTCCCTCTCCCTCTCCCTCTCCCTCTCCCTCTCCCTCTCCCTCTCCCTCTCCCATCACCTACTGTGTATGTCTATAGGCATGCACAGCGTGGTTCATAATCGAGGGATCACTAGGAAAGGGAGAGGAGCTAGAAGCACCAGCGGTGGACCCCAGAAGAGGATTGGGCTTGCTCTGTCAAAAACAATTGCTCAGAGCAGGTAAATATAAGGCCCCTTTCACACTTGTGCAACTTTTCCTGCTTTGTACCCTATGACTTCCAATGAGTACCATTCATATCTGTGAGACATCAAGTTGCAGCGACTTCAAAGTAGTCTCTGCACTACTTTGGTCCGACTTTGATGCAACTTGAGGTCCGTAGACCTTAAGATTACACGGGCGTTGCTTCAAGTCGTGGCAAAATCACGCAACTTTCAGGTCGCACAAGTGTGAAAACGGCCTAAGATGTTTTAAAATAAAAATGTACCTTTTTAGAATCACTTTAAGTATTTGCTCACTGACACTTTTTTGAGCTGTCCATATGAAAAATATGATAGAAATACATGTGTTGCCATTGCTTAATTCCAGGTCTGGGATATGCCCAAAAAGTACAAGAGTTGTAACGATGACCCCGAAGCATACAGCTTCAAAATCAAACTGACAATAGCAGCTTGCATATCTACTTAATGAGTAGGATATCTGTTTTTATAGCAGCAATAATAATTTGCAATTAATAGTGCGGATTCTGTGTTTTTTCTAGGTGTTTTTAGATGAATTACATGAACATGGTCATTTACACTCGATGTCCTCTTGGATGGAGTTGTACCCCACAGTCAGTTCTGACATCCGATTTGCCAACATGCTTGGTCAGCCAGGTAATTGCTAGTGTTTACCGCCATAATGTCTGCGCATACATATACCAATCATATACCTTTATGCTTGCTGTATTCCCAAATTACAGAAGGTGGAGCTCAAACACAGCTGTTTGCCTGTTTTTTTATGCAGAAGCTAAGCAATTTAACTTGGTGCTGCTGAGAAGGTAGACACGGTACAACTTTTGTGGTCTTGATCTAGATTATGCCTTGTTGCAGCCCCTGAAAGTCTTAAACCACGCTGACATTTTGGGACACGTTCACACTGCTGTTCTGGTGTGTTTTGTAATGCCTGCTGTGTTAAGGCAGCCAGTTAAGATGCGTTGCATTAAGGTAGCCCCTTGAAATGAATAAGCTGAGCGGACATGCAGCATGTTTTTTGACACAGCACACTACAACTCAGTGTAGTGCGTTACTGGGCATTGTGGTATGCTGCAATGCACCTGTGCTTCAGAGTTGCCTTGTATTGGGGTGACATTCAAAATGAATGGTCACACAATGTACTAATGCATAGAAAGTGCCTTTTGTGGTAACTGCAATACCACTTTACACATGGATGAGTGTAGATAGGCCCTTTAAGTCAGAAATAGTGACTGACTTAGAACAGTAGGCAAAACATGAGGATAGAAGGAGAGGAATACAGTCACCACAGTGATCTGAGTTGGAAGATTGGGCCCTCCTTCTCCGCTGTCTTCTGGGACACATCACAGGTCCCAGAGGACTATGGACCATTCATGGGGCTTGCGCATGTGTAGTAGGAAAATAAGAAGTGCAGCGCTAAAAATATACTTGCAATATACAACACAATGCATATAACAGGTGCAAAGATTACTAAATTGCATTCAGTGCAATCGATAGTATATGAACAATATAGGAAATCAATACCAAAATATTGCATAAAAAAGATGTGCAAAAAATTAAAATAAAACATGTACTAATTAAAGTGCAATAAGTGCCATCAATTGTGCAAAACCTAAAATTCAGCTAGAGAGGAATTTCAAACATAAATACCAGTGCAATATATAAAAAAGTGCAGATTTCTGAAAAAAATTATATGCGGCTAAAGTCCATTGCTAAACCATGTTGAAATGATGATCAAAAACCCAGCTGTGTGTCACCCATCACCAAAGTAAAAATGGAGGCTTGCCAGAAAGCCTGCATTCATTGATGTCAGTATTTGCAGCTGCCTACTTTACGTTTTTTTTTGGAGAGAGCTTGGAGATCCTCTGATTTAATTCCTTGCCAAAGTCCAAGTTTGCGCTCTTTTATTACTCCAGTGAGCTGCTGGCTGGCTCACTCTCTTCCTACAGCTTATGTAAACAAAGAGGTCTGCAGGGCTGGAATGAACTGGCCCACATATCATTGGGGTTGAGAAAAAAAACACAAGTTTAGAGGATGCCCAAGCTCATCTTTGCCTAGAAGCAAACTCCTAAGGCAGAGTGGCTCATTAACTATGGAGAGTTGGGGGTACTTGGGCTTTACCTTGTTGAAAGGAGTTGAGGGGAAGAAGGAAAGAAATGGCGAGCAATTCTTCTACTTCCGTCTGCACATTAAGTCCTTACTTGCGTGTTGGCAGTCTCACTACTCTTGTAGACAATACTGACAACTGTGTGTCTAAAAGTGCATCGATTTCCAAAAAAAAAAAGCTATTTTTAAGAGTAGCTATTTAATACATAGCAGCTTTTGTGTTTTTTTTTTTTTTTTTTCCCCAAGCTTATTTGCCCCTTTTGAATATGAAAACTTTTTTTTATTTTTTTTTTTATTTATGTATGCCTGTGTTAGTCATGTAATGTTTTATTAGTGGGATATACTGTTTTAAGCCATCTAAGGCTCGTCCTGGCATTTTCTTTCCTAAAATGAAACTTTCCTCATTTTGATTTTTAACAGGTTCCACAGCATTAGACCTATTCAAATTCTATGTGGAAGGTCTGAAGGCTCGATACCATGATGAGAAAAAGATCATCAAAGATATTTTAAGGGTAGGTGTGAGCTTGAGCCAGAGCTTTCCCAGTGAGAGAACGACTACTAGGGCCACCATTGTTTAGAATGGCCGCCCTCCATGCATTTTCACCATCAGTAGAACACCAGCCCAAAACTACAATTTAACACACAACTGCTGCAGCACTTTGGTAGAACAACCTCTCCACAGACAGCGCCAATTAAAATAATGAGCCCCTCTAAAGCTAGCATCAAAAGAACTGAGACCTCCCTCACCCCTGCCTGCCATCAGTGGAGCCCTTTCATCTCTCATTATAATAGAATTCTGGTGACTGACCAGTTTTCTTTCATTGATTGCATTCACTGAAATTTTAACTTGCATTACAAACTTTGACAAGTGATGTGTAATTGTGTTTTAGACAATGTCCTCATTCTGTTTTCCTCTCAGGATAAAGGTTTTGTAGTTGAGCTCCGCACAAGCTTTGAAGATTTTGTCATGGTTATTAGCTCGACAAAAAGAGCCACCACGTTAGATGCTGGAAATATCAAACTTGCTTTCAACAGTGTAAGTTCATATCTTTTTGCATTCATTGATGTCTTTACATGTAATTAGCATATTGCTAGCTTTAGCTCTTAGTGGTTCAGGTTTACTCAGTATTTTTCTCTTCAAATTACAAATTGATGCGCTTTCGTGTGATTTTACATTCCCGGGGTCTTTCACATCTCTGCGTCTCAGCCTGAGCATCTCCTTTGAGTGCGGAAAAAAAACATGGGACTTGTGGTCCCAAATTCCTCTCAGGCAAAGTGTAGAATGCAGGCATGAGGCAGGTGGTAAGCGATGCTGAAAAGTCATTCTGTATCTTATCAGCAAGGGCAAATAGGATGTTCTAGAGCACCTTGCTTTGTGCACTGGTCCAAATCATTTGGTGGAGGGAGGATTATGGTGTGGGGTTGTTTTTCAGGGGTTGGGTTTGGCCCCTTAGTTCCAGTGAAGGGAACTCTTAGGGCGTCAGCATACCAAGACATTTTGGACAATTTCATGCTACCAAATTTGTGGGAACAGTTGGGGATGGCCCCTTCCTGTTCCAACATGACTGCGCACCAGTGCACAAAGCAAGGTCTATAAAGACTTTGAGCAGGTTTGAGGTGGAGGAACTTGACTGTCCTGATCTCAACCCGATAGAACACTTTTGGGGTGAATTTGAGCGGAGACTGTGAGCCAGGCCTTCTCATCCAACATCAGTGCCCAACCTCATAAATGCGCTTCTGGAAGAATGATCAAACATTCCCATAGACCCACTCCTAAACCTTGTGGACAGCCTTCCCAGAAGAGGTGCAAAGGGTGGGCCAACTCAATATTGAACCCTATGGACTAAGACTGGGATGCCATTAAAGTTCCTGTAAAGGCAGGCATCCCAATACTTTTGAAAAATGCCTGGTCTCAAAGTAGTTAAAGTAAATGTAAAGTCTTGGTGTTTTTTTCTTCTTCTTCTTCTTTTTTTTTTTTTTATAAACATGTTATTCTTACCTGCTCTGTGAAGTAGTTTTGTACAGAGTGGCTCGGATCCTCCTCTTCTCAGGTCCCTCTTCTGTGCTCCTGGCCCCTCCCTCCTGTTGAGTGCCCCCACAGCAAACCGCTTGCTATGGGGGCACCCAAGCCAAGTCCCAGCTCCCTGTGTCCATTCAGACACTGAGCCGTGACCTGGCCCCACCCCCTCTCTCTCCTGATTGGCTGACAGACTTTGATTCAAGGAAGGAAGAGAAACCCCTAGAAGTCACACATCTATAGTGTCCTATTGCAATGAATGGAGATGCAACCTCAGACTCCGACCAGGCCCGCCCTCAATGCATTTCACTCCACCCCCTGGAGCTTGGTCATGGGAATCAATTGACTTTGACAGCAACGGGGGGGCCAGTCTCGCCGTGCTGCTGTCTTATCCAGTGAGGAGGGGAGTCCCGGGAAGCCGAATCTCTCCTGCAACATCGCTGGATAGAGATGGGCTCAGGTAAGTATTAGGAGCCTGCTGCACACAGGTTTTTGTTTTTTTTTTTTTTGTTTATATCCATGCATAGAATGCATTAAGATAAAAACCTTCTGCCTTTACAATCACTTTAAGTGGAAGTAAAAATCGTCTGTTGTTCTTTGCATAAAGAATATTCGTTTGACTGGAGAGTCTTTTTAATTTTTAGGTAAGCTGAAAAATAGTTTTGGTTAGACTTTGGATTATTGCTTTTTTTTAATATTAACAAATGGCTACAATGCAAATGTCTGCACTAAATGTTCAATTCTCATTTGCTTGTTGAACAGAAGAACAAATTTGCTAGATTAATTGTTGCGCAGTGCAGAAGGCGGCGTACATTCTACTAGTGTGCTTCTTTCCCCGACTCTAATCTTGCCTGTGTGCGCGGTATCGAATTTACATATGCACATTAATCAAACCACTTACAACTGTCAGTCTGAAACCGATGACTGAACAAACAGCAGGCACTTTGTGTGCAAAACAATTTTAAGAGAGCAGCTGTGAAGAATGTAGAAAATTGGATTTCTTGGGACATTAGGAGGGGAAAAATTATATGCACTTCCTCTTCAATGAAAATGCTACTATAGAGAAATGTTTTTCTATTTGGTCTTTCTGCTTTTTCTCAGAACATGACAGCTATGGACTCCAGCTGCTCTCCAAAAGTTCAAGGCTACAGCCACACTGGCGATTAAGGCCGATGCGAATTGTAGCGGCAGGAATCTTCTGGTTTCTGCTGCGGCCCTCAACGGCTAGGTGCTGCATTCACCGGCCCGGATCGCACTGCAATGTCGGGCAGCGCAATGTGACTTTCCAGTGCATCAAGTGTACGTTTTGTACACTGCAAATAAAGCTTCTACAAAACGAGGAAAAAAAAGCTGTGTGATGCACTGAAATGCGTACCACACTGCTTCCACGCACAGCCGGCAACACAGAGCGGTCAGAGCGGTGCTCCTGCCGCCAGTGTTAATTTTGGCAGCAAATTTCGATTTAGTTTTAGACTTAGTCTTTGACTAAGATGGGATATTAATTGTAGTCCCATTTTAGTCTTTTACAATTGTTTTTAGCTGCATTTAGTCGACTAAAATCTCCAGTACGTTTTAGTCGACTAAAATCGAATGGGTGTAGTTAAATTCTAATGCATGATTTAAGCATTTCTTTACAATTTCCCAACTTATTATAAACTGCTGGAGTGAAAATTGAGTATGTTATTATTCATGGTATTTAGGTTTGAACATGCACTACAGACCCGTGTTTAATTTTGATGTCAAATTTCAATTTAGTTTTAGTCATACTCTTTTGACTAAAATGCCATTTTAGTTTTAGTCATCTCAGTTTTATTTTTGGTCAACTAAAACAACACTGCCTGCCACTCCATGTTGAAATGTGAATTCGTCCTTTTTTATACAAGTTAATTTTATTTTTTATTTTACATATCCAGAATTTATTAAGTTTTCATTTTATAGGTTCTATTCTTTAGGGTTAAAATCAACCACATACATTAATCACTGGATTGCCAGCCACACTATTGATTCCAACTATATGAAGGAAACTGCAGTTTAATACCATTTTTTTACCTGCATTGTGTGATTATACGTGTGTGTATATGGATTAATAATGAGCTAGTCTTTGTAAATTAGAGATACTGGTAAAGCTTCCTTATCAGCTTTATTACAGTATTATAGTGGGTGTGTTTTAATTTTCTAATTTTGTTTGTTTTTTTTGTTTTTCTAGCTTTTAGAGAAAGCTGAGGCCCGGGAGAGAGAACGTGAGAAGGAAGAGGCCCGGAAAATGAAAAGAAAGGAGTCTGCTTTCAAGAGTATGTTAAAACAAGCAGCACCACCCATTGAAGCGGACTCTGTGTGGGAAGAGGTAAAAATTTGTGTAGAATAGCAAAAGTTCTCCAGCAAGTGCTGTTTTTTAAACTTTTCATTTCTTTCTCCTCCTCTGAGGGACACAGGATGTCCCACATTAACTCCACATCCTCACAATGTGGAACAAACCTATCCACTCTCTTCACCACCTTTTTATGTATCTTTCCAGCCAGACAGATCTCAACCTGTTATGGTGGATCTCCAAATCTGTGTTGAAGTTGTGAAATTTCTTCCTTCCCTTGGCCTGAAAGGTGGTGACAACCAGATGCCAGCCTTACCTACTATTCAGGTGAACCTGGCCCTCAGGAGTCAAGACTCCATCAACGTTTTGGAACTTAGAGCCATCAAGTTGGCTCTCCAACACTTGACCCGTCTTCTGCAAGGCCACCCAGTCAGGATGCAGTCAGACAATGCCACAGCAGTGGCCTACTTGACTACTTGCAGACTGCCCGCCTGCAAAGTGCTGCGGACAGGAAGCCCACACAGGCAAAGCAACGTACCTGTAACTGTCCGCCGCTGCATGCTTCCGGATGTAGGGCGCGTGCACCCCGATATCTTCAGACTCTGTCAAAAGTGAGTTAAACCAGATGTGGACATGCTGACTTTCAGGTATAACACACTGAACAGGTTTGTAGCCAGAAGCAGTAGACGCTCTGGTGATTACTTAGATAACTTTCAGTCTGATACATGCCTTCTCTCTGATAAAGTTTCTCCTTTGACTGCTGTAAAAGATAGAGGTAGAAAGGGTTCCAGTGATTCACCTTGAGTGGTACACATCAGACTCATCGTGGACGAGCCTTTGCCTCCTCCACAGACTAGAGTCATTGGCGCAGGGCCCCCTCTATTCCACCTGCATTTCAGTTGCTGGCTTTAACAGCATGGCTGTCGGACAAATGAGTCCCGGGAACACTGTTTGTATTTTGCTCTTTCTTCAATCTGGTCTTGACCAGCGTCTGGCCCTGACTACCCTTATGGGACAGGTTTCTGCCTTTATCCATTCTCTTCCAGAAAGCTCTCCTAATAAAGACTATTCTTCATGGTGTTGCTCATATAAATCCCCTAATTCCAACCCCCTGTGTTGCCTTGGGGTCTTAACCTGGTGCTCTTTAGAGACCCCCATTTGAACGGATTGGAGACTACTTTGGGGAGCTTGCATGTAAGGTTGCCTTCCTGATGGCTACGTCTGTTAGGCATGTTTCTGAACTGGCAGCTTTCTTTTTTTCTAATGCTCCTAATGCTTAGGTGGTTACTTTTTTGTACTTTTGTAGATCCACTATGGTAACCTAGCATTCCAGTTGGGATATGACTTCAATGGTAACATTAATGCTGCTTTTGTTTCCTATCATGGCACTGCTCTGGCTTTGTTATGTCCATTCTGATGGGGTCTGGCAATACAAGATGGCAAAGCTAGTGTGAAGGTTCGGCTGCTAACAGATCTCTACTTCTAGTCCATATACACGGTTTTCCATCTCAAACCCTGAAAAGGGGAGTTTTATGGACCCCGAAACACATTGGATACATTTTTTTGATTGGCCTCCTGACCCTTAACTAGAATGAAGTCCTATTTGGACCTTTTTAGCAGTGGGGTAGCATTTCAGTTCACATTTTTGTTGCTTCCTATCATGGCACTGCTGTGAATTTATCATGATGCCACTGACAGAGTCCAGCTATAGTGGATGGCAATGCTAGTACAAAGATTGGTGCTTGAATGGAGAGCCCCACAGATCCTGCCTACCTCACAATAGGACCATGTGCCTTCCTCTTTGTATTTCACTGATTTATTTTAGTAAGCTGAACCTAATATTTTTTTATTTTAATTTTTTTGCTTGTCTTCTCTTTTAAGGTTCGAGAAAGGTTCAATAAGGAGGCGGCATTTGAAGATATCACACTTGAAGCAGAACGGAAAAGGATATTTAGAGATTTTGTTCATGCCATAGAGGTAACTTTTATTTATAACTCCTATATCGCATGCGATTACCTTTCGCTAACATTATTTAATATGACAGGCAGAAATTTATAGCTTTAGCCACTATAAAATTTAAATGTTCTTCCTCAGCTAGCCTGATTCCAGCCAAAGGGCATTGCTAAGACTATTCGGGAAACATTGCAATATTTAGAAAGTTTGCTTCTTTTACACAATTAAAAAAATATATATCCACTTTGGCGCCGCCCAAGTGTGAATGGAGCCAAAGTGTCTGTGAAATAGAAAATATAAAACATTTAAGAAATTTAATAACTATTTGACCTAACAACCATCATGTGTTCCCTTTTTAAAAATGTTTACTGCATCTTGAACATGATTGTTTTGCAACATTACTTATTTTATATTGATTACTTTTTTAGTAATAGTTTTAATTTTTTTTTCAAGCATGAATGTATGCATCATCATTCGAAAAACAAGAAGCACTCAAAGAAATCAAAGAAACATCATCGGAAGAGGTCTCGCTCGCGCTCTGTGAGTACCGGCCTGCAGCTGTTGTATTTGTAGGCTTTTTGTAGACTCCTCTTTTCAGTAAGCCCACTTTATATGGTAATACTGCCACATAGTGGAGCTACTCACACTGTTCAGTTAGCATTCTTGAGGGGTCCACTAAAAAGGAAAAACAAAAACGGAGGATCTTTCAAGACATGAAATGAAAACACAGATGGAAGGTTGAGCAGCTTAGTCAGGCAGTACTGCACATCCATCTTTCCATTTTAGCAAAGGGAACAATAATTTTTCTTTACTTTTTGATGTAATGTACTTGTCTGCTTCCTTACTGGAAAATTGCTAATATTTTGATTTTTTTTTTTTTTTTTTTTTTCTTTTTCCTCAGGGCTCGGAATCCGAGGATGAAGAGGAGAACCACACAAAAAAGAAGACAAGGCAAAGGTCGGACTCCAGGTCTGGCTCTGAACATTCCTCCAGTGGAGAATCAGGTAACATTTGGTATCTGCCATATTAATTTGGGAGCGTGTATTATTATTATTATTATTATTATACTTGGTGATGGAGATGAGGAGTTGACTGCCCAAACCATGTATTTATAGCTCTTTGCGGCTGTTGATGTTTTGAGGAATTTGTAAGCAGCCTTGAGTCAGAAGAATTGCCAGAGAGGCACAACAAAAGTTTATTCTGTCACTGCCCTTTTGTTACTGCTAGTTAAATACAGAGAACCAGTTTGTTCTAAAACAGATGTCTGAGAGGTGGGGGGTGATGTTTCTGCCAGGATCCTGGAGAGCCCTGTGGTAGAGGAACCTTGTCTCTGAAATCGAAGTCAAATTTGGATTGCATTTTCTTTGCGCTTAAAGCTGTTGTAAAGGCAGAAGGTTTTTTTTTATATTCATGCATATGCATGAAGATAATTCATTGTCACCAGAACTAGTGTCCTCATTGGAAGATTCCCCTCTATTCTTGTTCTGGTGATCACTCATTATGTGAGATTTTCTTTCACTTTCACTCTTGGTGATAATGGTAAACAGGATAAATAGGGTGAATCTCCCTAACATGTACAAAGACAGCAATAACTCCTTAACCAGTGTTCTAAATCCTCTCCACTCTCTCCAAAATTTGAAAAAAAAAGTTTAGCCTTTAGTTATAATTTATTGGACTTCTAGTAGTGTCTAAATTGTGAGCTCAGAGCAATGCATTCAACAGGAATCACTTTGTAGGAAACTATACTTCAATATTGTTTGGGAGCGGAGACTAGCGGTTGGTTGGTGCAGGAAGCATATTAACCATGACAGCAGTCTTCCCTTCACATGTTTTTGGTTCATGTCTTAGTGTTTTTCATGTTGCAGTTCATATGACATGGTCAGTATGTTTTATTTTATCCTCCTTTTTTTTTTTTTTTTTTTTTGACAGAAAAAAGTTATAAAAAGACAAAGAAGCACAAAAAGAAGAGCAAGAAGAAAAGACATAAATCTGTAAGCATGTTTCTTTTATTCAGGAAGTGTTTGTTGTACAAGATGTAACAGGCTTTCTTGATTTAGAACATATACATTTTTGTTTCCATGTTTTATGTGTAACGGTAGCATTTTTCTTTTGTCTTGTAGTTTATTATTATGGAATGTTTAGCATTGAGGCTACTCTTAGCTCAGTGGCAGAGATGGTTTCCTGTTAAGATGTACTCTTATAATGCATTGCAGAGTTAATTGGATGATGCTGTCTGTACAAAGGCTGGTTTTTATTTAGTCACTTTACTCTAAGAAATGAAGTCCAGATGCTTTTCTGCATGTGCATTTTTGATGCAGTCCAGTACATTTTTTCCTCCTCTTTTTTTCTTAACCTTAAATATGTGCCAGTTCACACCACATGCAGTCCAGTCAGTGTTTTTTTTTTTTTTTCTGCATCAAAAATGCATGGAAAGTAGGTTCTATGGTTTTCAATGGTATAGTTTACATCAGCGCTTGACGTTCCAATTACATTACACCTTATTTAAGGTTAAGAAAAAAGATGGGGGAAAATGCACTGGACTGCATAAATAACGTACTAGAACGCATCAAAAATGTGCATGCAGAAAAGCATCTGGAACGCATCCGGACTGCGTTTCTATGGTGTGAACTGGTCCAAAGGACATTTGTTTTCCAGTGCGTTTTTGATTGAAGGTTTAATGAATGCTCCAAAGCAAGACAGTCTACCTGAACTACACCCTATGGGAAGGGAATAAATAGCTGTACCTGCACCTTGATTTACTGACCACCTGCGTTTTACAGCGTTGATTTACTGACCACCTGGATCACAGAGATGATCCAAGCAAATCCTAACAATGTGGTGATTTACATCTGATGTACAGATAACTTGTGCAGTTTCACTCTCTTAGCACAACCCGTTGATGTCAGGTTTATTAGTACATACACATGTAAGAGATCTCAAGATAGGAGCTGTGTGCTGCATAGAGATGGGAAGAGAAAACCTTGCAACTGTGCTAAAAGTGAAAACGTTAGAATATAGCAACAAGCACACCAACAGGTATAAATTGGTCACAACATCAAATATGCAAAAGTGCTGCGCGTATAAATAACAGAAAACTAGTGAAATTAATTATATCAATAAATTAAGTCCAGTGAAAGTGAAAAAAGTCCAATAAAGTGCCAAATGTCAGCTGTGTGAAATCTTCAAGTGTCCCATATATTCATATACCAATGTGTATCTCCACCAAACACTTAATGGCTTACCAGAACTCTTTGACCCCCTATTACAGAGCAGTCAAAACAAGCTTGTTATATGGTCAGGCTTCCATCACAGAGCCGCCCACAACCTCTAATTCTGGTCAGGACTCACGGATCAACTTCCGTTTCAACAGTGTACCATAATTAAAAGAAAAGGGCAACCGCATAGTGTAAAACTGATTAAAGGGCACTTTTCCTCAGCGGTGATTTGGGGGGGGTCAAAGCATTCTGGTAAACAGGAGCCATTTAGTGTTTGTGGAGGGTACGCATTGGTATAGGAATAAATGGACACTTGCTAAAGATTTCACACTGTTCACGTTTGGCACTTTATTGGACTTTTAGCTTTGTTATTTATACTTTGCACTACAGTATATTGTATATGTGCAGCACTTTTGTATATTAGTGGCTGTGACCAATTTATATCTCCTATTGGTGTGCTTGCTGCTATATTCTTTTTTTCTTTTTGTTTTACTTTTAGCACAGTTGCAAGGTTTTTTCCTCATCTCCATGCAGCACACAGCTCCTATGTCTTGAGATCTCTCTTATATTGGACTTTTTCTTGCTTTCACTAGACTTCGATACAATTTAATTCACTAGTTTTCTTTGTTTATAATTTGCATTATATTGTATATGTGCAGCACTTTTGTATGTTAACAGAGATGGGAAGGCCTGAAAAAAAAAAAAAACAGGAATATTGGGGGGAAACGGTTGCTCCAAAAGCCTGTGGTGGTGTTTTTTTTTTTGTTTTTGTTTTTGTTTTTTTTTGTCTTTTGTGTTTTTCTGGAAAAATTGATTAAAAAAAAAAGTGTGGAATATGTTTTTACAATGATAAAATACCTATGACATAAAGACCTTTGAGTGGTTGTAAACCCTTGCATATACCCAGCGAAGTGACTGGCCTCAGGTGATACACGGAGATGAAACAAATGTCATCATCAAAAACGGCCATGAATGCTACATCCATTCAAAGTGCAGAATTTGCACAGGATCTCTCAGCTCTATAAAGCTGGGAGCTGAAGTTATGCCAATGTGGAGAGAGCTGAGTGGAGGGAAGGGCTACACCCCCCTTCACACAGCACACAGGAACAGAGCTGAGGCTTTCAGACTATGCCCTTCCCTGTCACCATTTTTCTCTTGGTGTCAGGAAAACTCAGAAGTGATTTAGGCAGATAACAGAGGAACGAGGCAGCAGACAAAAATGACAATTGGTGCTCTGGATAGAGATAGGTATACACTATGGAGGGATAGCCTTTGTTCAAATTTCATGCCTGAGGTTTATAACCACTTTAATGAAAGATTTCTGAGACTTTATGTAAAGTCTTAAATTATTGCAAGTTCTCGCAGCAGAAGACAAGCAAATCCTGGAATGCAATTCAAGTAGCACTGTACTTCTCAAACGAGAAATATGCATTTCTGCCTCTAGGGGGCAGTGCAGAGGAAAGGCTCCAATTTAGTTTGCTTGTTGGCTCCATCTTATATCTCCTACAGTTGGGTGATTGTTGGAATACAGAAGATGACAGTTATTGTCATCTGAGGCCTTAATTGACAGGTAAGAGTATAAACTTGTCCAATATAGTATTTTATCTTTTTATAGCCTTTAAATGATTCTTATTAATGTTCTCCACCATTACAGCATAATGTTTACCTATAGTCTGGTCAGTAAATTGGTTTTTCTTTTCCTCCTCTCAGTAAAATGGTGAGACCAACATCTAGAATCTGGAAACCTTTCCACAGTGCAATTTCTGCTGAGAGCAAAGCTGCAATTTGCAAATATTGTGAGAAGAAATACTTTTACATGTTTCCAGTGTACCAAAATGACTTTCAATTTGTAAAACTACTCCACACTGATTTTTTATTTTATTTTTTTTCAATTTATTCAGAAAATTTCCTTTTTTTTTTCCTGAAGAAAAACAGGGAAAAATGTACTCATTCCTTCAAAATTCCAGAAATTTTACATCTCTTGTACTGCTGCATTTCTCCACCTCAAAATGTTGTCAATTTTGGGATGAGCACAGACATCCAATGGGTCCCACAACTAGTTTTTCTAAAAGCAGGATGGGCACAGACGTCCCCAGGAAATGTTTTCAGCTCAGCTGGCTTGCATATCTGAACAAATGGACAACAATTGTTACTAGATTATATCTGGAGATCTAAACGGCTCTGTTTTTAGAAGCTATGCAAGGGGTTTTGTTTTAGACCAGAGTTTCTCTTTAACCACTTTGTTCTTTCCATGGTGACATGAACAGAATTCTCCAGAATCTGAAGGAGAGAGGGACAGAGATAGAAAAGACAGAGACAAGGATGACAAGGAACGACCGAGGCAGAAAGAATCAAAACAGCAGAAATCTCCTAAAAGGAAATCAACAAAAGAGAAGGATTCTGTAAGTGGAGATTTTTAGTATTTTTAGTTTAGTAAGTAAATATATATTTTATATATGTGTGCATGTATATAATATTATATAATTTTATTTTAGTTGTTTTATTATTATTTAGTTGCTAGGCAAATGGAAATGTTAATATTTTGAAGTGATTTTTTTTCAGTTGTAGCTAGTGGGGGGGAATCCATTATCATTCAGGCTTGTAGAATGGCAGATATCCCCCCCAGGTGAGTTTCCCACCACCTTTATTGAAAGTCAGAATCCTGCAATAAGCTCCTGATTTTATGTAAGCGAAAGTATATTTCTGTGTTTTCCCTAGTCACAGTTCTGCAGTGTTGTCCTGAAGGCTGTACTTTTATAACCACTTGAGTACTTTTATTTTTTTACACTTTCATCAGAGTAGTTCAGTGTCACCATAGTACTACTTTGGGGGAGTGGATCAGGGATTTTTTTTTTTTTTTTTTTTAACACTTTGCTGCTACAATGATTTATGACCACTGTGATCTGTGATAGCTGTGAGCCAATCACAGCATACGAGAGACAGCTGTTATGAATAAATCACATGCTCACCATGCCCCCGAGTTTTGGGATCCACAATCTGCTGTGTCCACCGCAGCAGAGCGTGCCCCTAAGCCGGAGCAGGCAAAATGATGTGTTCTTGATTTTGCCTGCCCTGTGTCTGATGAACCCACCCACCTATACCAGATTTTTCAAAAAATTTTGGGCAGCCTCATATGCCATCTCATATAGTGGGATGTCCAAATTAACCAGCCTTTTCCTTGATTCCAGGCCAAGAGTATCAGTAGTTTCCCATTTCAATGCTTTGTGTCTGCACATAGAAAAACAGTTGCCTCAAAAAAAAACATTTTTGTAGCATTATCCATAGTTTAGTCCTCCAATACTCCCAAAAGGCACACCAGAGAGAATTGCACACATTTGGCAGATCAAATGTGTCCTGCTATAAATTCCGTGACCTTAGACCAAAGAGGCCTCTCTTTAGGACAATCCCAAATCATGTGTAAAAAGGATCCTGTATTGGCCTGACATTGATGACACAATGCGGATTCATGTTTCTCCATTTTAAAGATATTATAGTATATAGGTATAGTACATTTGATGTAAATGGCATAATTGTATCATTTTATCCTTGCAAGAGATAACTGTGCTTACATATGTATTAAGAACTGCCAGCGAAGATCCGCTTTAAAAGATAAGTTCACCTTTGTTTAAAAAAAAGAAAAAAAAATGCACATCTTTTTGCAGGTAAAAAAAATGTGTCATTATTTTTTGACTAGGAGCCCACAAAGCATCGCACCCGCAATCAGAAGAGCTCATGAAGGGCTCTTGCAGACTGTGTAAGCTGTCTGCTCATACCGCATACAGGCAAGCCGGTACACAACGCCAGGAAGCATCCATGAGCTACCTAGAGTGCTCAACAGCACCCATAGCTGCAAAGGCTGTTGGTGTTTGTAGTTCTCACATTCACAGAACTCTGTGAATGAATGATGTGGGGGGGGGGGGGGGGGGCGCAAAACCTGTGTGTGTTCCCCTTTTTTTTTTTTTTTTTTTTTTTATTGTAACCATGAGTGTGAGGGAACATTCTACACGTTACACTCGTTCCACGGTGTAACATGTTACAAAAGGTGATCTTTTCCTTTTTAAGTTGAAACTACAAATGGCTGAATACACAGGCTGTACTTATTGGGGTGCTCTTTAGCATGCCAAAGTATTTGTGATTTGTATTACTGTCTATCCAGTTTTAGCCTTGCTACACAGCCAGGCAGAAGACACAGCTTTTTCTCTTTATAGACCTGTAGAAGGAATATATTGATGTCCTCCCTCCACTCCCTAACAATCAGCAGCAGGAGATTGATAAGGCCATCTCTCTGCTCACACAGCTCGACTCCGGTCAGCATGTTAAAACATTTTTGCACGCAGCCCCACAGATTGGCTTCCAGTTCTGCCCTTTTCTTTCCTTGTTTGAGTGCTACTGTGTAGGAATTGTAAGTCAAATTCATGTAACGCTAGTTCCATTTTGGAAACTTGTATCTCAATTTACAAATTAATACAGAGCTGCATTATTTGTGCTTTTATATCTGCCCAGATTATTTTATTTTATGTCCTGTAATCACAATCCATAATTTTAACTATTTTTCATGACCGTTGTAGGGTAATTGGGACACATCCGGAAGTGAATTAAGTGAAGGGGAATTGGAAAAGAGAAGACGAACCCTCCTGGAGCAGCTGGATGATGATCAATAATACCTTATAACCAAATAAGTTTACAATAAAATGTGACATTATTTTAGTTGCTAGCAGGAAATTCTACTTTCCAATCGCTCAAATATCCACACTCTGTAAGCAAAAAAAGTACTCGCACACAAAGGATTATCTCCATTTCAGGAGATCTGGGCCTCTTTGCAGAGTGTTGTAAATTTTAACGTTAATTTCAAAGAGTTGCCTTAAAACCTTTGAACAGAATGTGCCACGTGATTTCCTGTAAGCCTGTACCTTGTGTAGACCATACACCGTATTCTCTGCTGAGCTGTAAGAGGGCGACAAAGGGGAACTGAATTGTATGTCTGATTTAAACAAAATCCTATTTTTTTTATTTGTTTTATTTACAGCCTCTCTCCCCTTTAATCCAGTGACTTTTTTTTTTCCCTGTGGCACATACGTTCCTGACTGGGATATTTTTGTACATTTTTATGAAGTATTAAAACCTTGTCTTCTAGTTTTGTGGTAGTATTTATTTTTCTTTATATAATCTTTATTTTTGACAAATGGAATACAACATAACCAACAATGCCTCATTGATGAGGGTTTGCAGATTAGCAGGAATAAATGCATCAACATGTCGGGCTACAAAAACAGGCAAAACAAAAGGGATTGGATAGGGGGACTTGGGAAAGGGGGGGAAGCATACAAGGCAACATTTCTAAGTGATCCTGAGTAAGCACATGACCTATGCTATAGGACAACTTTATAAACTTCAACCCCCGAGAGCTTCTTTTATGTGGGTTTGAATGTCTAACCAGAATGGACGAATCACAGGGCATTCCCACCAAATGTTGAGGAGTGTGCCTCTCTGACCGCAGCTGCGCCAGCAACGGTCAGTGACCGAGGGGTAAATATGTGACAGGGCTGCAGTTACCAGGTGGCAGCGTGTCAAGAGTTTAAAGTTAGCCTCCTGTGTCTTGAAGTTTATAAAGCTAGTGTGTGCAAGTCTTGGCATGTTTGTTATTTGTTCAGTTGAAAAATTCAGCTCCAAGTCACGCTTCCATTCCCATATAAAAGCCGGTTTAGGGACGGTGGAGGCAGAGCCTAGAAGCTGGTAGAGTTCAGAGATCATATGAGGGGTAGGTACTTCCTCAATGAACAGCCGTTCATATGGTGTAAGAGTATTGAGCTCCCTAATAGAACTACCACGAGTCATAAAAAAATGGTGTAACTTTTATATAGCCACCAATCCACTGGGAAGTGTCCAAATCTATCCCTGAGGGGTCTCTAGGGGGAGCAGCCTGCCCTGTTCCAAGAGCTTGCCACAACTGGGTTTGCCATCAGCGACCCAGGACCCAAAAAGGCCTAGACCCCCCCCCCCCCATCCCTTTAGATCTCTGAAGTTTGTGCCATATAAACCCAACCATTAAATGCTGAAGTGGGGGTGAAGAAGCTTTTGGGAAGAGGGTTAAGCAACATCTGCATCAGGAAAAGTACCCTAGGGAGAATATTAATTTTAAGTATTAACCCGACCTAGCCACGTGAAGGTTGTCTTGGTCCAGCTTTGCAAGGCTCTACACACCGTACCCAAAAGTGTAGGAAAGTTGGCAGAGTACAACGCTTCAAAACGGACGGTGAGTTGGACCCCGAGATATTTGATGGAGGATTCAGCCCATGTAAACAGGAAAGCTTCCTGCAGATTAGTTGAAACAAAATTACTAAAGCGCTGAAATGGATAGTGATTGAAAGAAAACCAAATCTTTTAAGCTGCAAACCTAAAGTGTTCAGGCACCTATAAATAAATATTAAGTGAAGAAATGTTGCGCTATAATTAACCTTTCAATCGGTGCTAAAATCCCATGTGATTACTTAATAAATAATATTCCTCATGGTGATGGTGAAAAAATTATAAACAAAACAAATGATGTGTATAATATGGCTAGAAAGCAATCATGTAACCTCACAAACATCATCATATGTTCCACCAGTAGGATATGCGTAAATCCCCACCTACAGATATACAATTAAATGAACCTATATGGCTACTCAATTTGTAGAGTCCGATACAATGGCAAAAAAAATTGTATAAATAGGTCCATTCAAAAAGGCTTAGTTTATAAAGTGGTTTGGTGTTCTGAAAAAATGTTGTGATGGCCGCTCTTAGATGCAGGAGATGACATGCAATAAATCAAAGATAGACATCATTGCGCAAATAAACCAAATGCTCAGAATGAAAATTCTTCAGCAGATACACTCAGATGAGCCTGGATAGTTTGTGCATGGGTTTAAAACATTCAGCCGCTGGGAGCGCGGTGAGTCCTCACACCGCTACTATCGAGCTGTTAGCCAGCCTCGTTATTGTGCGTCACTGACGACTCCTACGCGTTGCGTCACCCGACGCGTGACTTTTTCAAGGATAGTCATGTGACGCTCGGGTCTCCATTTATAAGCCAGCATCAGCGTCACCGTTACTGTAGAGACAGTGGTATATCATCGGATCATAATTTTGTTTCTGCACCATCCATTTGCTGATCATATTGTAATATAAAACACTACATACAAAACTTTATTTCACAATGTGTTCAAAGTTAAAAACTATTAGAGATTAAAAACTTATTAAATGTTTATATACAAAACATTAAATAAGGTAATGTCATCTATTGCACATCCTCCTTCTAGTGGCAATTACTATTATAGCCTTACTAACAAAAATAGTTATACAGACAATATGTACTAATATATTCATATGTTACCAAGGGTGGTAATCGCTGGTATTTTTCAAATGAGACTGTAGAAACCGCCAATATTCAACCAATAAAAATTAATGATATTTGGCAATATAGAACACTCCCTCTCATGGTAAGATCCACTATTGTATAATTAGATGACAATATAGCAGCAAGTAAAAAATAATTACCAATAAATAATAAAATATTAAAAAATATATAAAATTTAAAAAAAATCACATGACTATCATGATATGGGGTAATCAGCCCAGCGGCTGATTGTTTATTAAGTAATCACATGGGATTGAAAGGTTAATTATAGCGCAACATTTCTTCACTTAATATTCCTGCAGATTAGTAGCTAGTGTTTCAGGTAAAAGTAATGGGCAATACCTCAGATTTAGTGTAATTGATTTTGAAGTTTGATATTTGCCAGAAAAGTTGGAGCATAAGGTTTGGCAGCGAGACAAGGGGATTCGTAAGGTGGAAATGAACATCATCACCGTAAGCTGAGAGTTTGTGTTCAGTGGACCCCACTGTTATCCCTCTAATAATGTCACCACTTGCCCGAACTGTTCTGCTCCAGAACCAGGGCAAAAAGGGGAGAGAGGGAGCATCCCTGCCTTGTGCCATTCCGTATTGGGAACCCAAGGGATAAGAGGCCGTTTACCCGAACCTTCGCATTTGGAGTCGTATAAAGGGCTATGATCCACTGTAGCATGTGAGGGCCTAAGCCCAGGGCCTCTAAAACCACTCTGCGGTATGACCAATTGACTCGGTTAAATGCTTTTTCGGCATCAGTAGACGGAATGAGGTAGGGTAGGGAGTCTCGGCGAGAACGTGCCCAATGAATAAGCTCCGTGGCCCGGATGGAGTTATCCCTAGCTTCTGGACCTGATATGAAGCCTGTCTGATCAGGATGGATAATGGACAGTAAAAGGTGTTTTAAATGGTTCCCCAAAATTTTTGCAAAGATTTTGATATCAACATTGAGCAGCAATATTGGACGGTAGCTTTGGGGGAGGGCAGGATCTTTACCCTCCTTTGGAAGCACCGTGATGTGAGCCAACAAGGCTTCGGGTTGGATCGGGCAACTATTAGTGAACGAGTTGAAGTACCGACACACATGATTTTGCTGTAGGGGGAGAAACTTGGTGTAGTATGCTTTGGTATATCCATCTGGGCCAGGGCTTTTCCCATTGGGCAAAGATCTCACTGTCTCAGCAACCTCCTGAGGGGAAATGGGAGATTTGAGATGTAATTGTTGTTCCGACGTCAGAGAAGGGAGACCCTGCCGACGTGAGGTATTCACTAATGGCGCGCAACAAGGTGTGCCAGACTAAGTGCAGTATATTGGAAACAATTTATTTAAAACAAAGCCAATTGGCTACTCGCACAACATTGGTGAGAAACGAGAATATGAGATAAGGATGTCCGTGGTCTCTATAGGATCACTATGGGGTCCAGAGCTGTATTCAGAGGAGCGTCCCAACGGATGGATCAGCAGGGTGATGTACAGGACCAGCCTGGTTCCTGCTTGTCGTGCGAACCAGCGTGGAACGCACTCGGAGGAGTCCGTGAACCGGAAGTGACAAATGGGCGTGTCAGATGATGCGTTTCAAAGCTTCCACTTTTTCTTCAGATCTACTTTTTTCCTTTTCTATTCGTCTGATGGGGGCCTGAGCACCCTGTGGGCCCTGTCTATTTCAATCTGGGCAGAGGCTGGGAGATTCAAAATTCAAAAAACACCCCCTGCGGTGTGGGGAATATAGCCTTAGGTGCAGTGGCTTCCAGCAGGCCACGAATACGAATGTTTGCTCGCCTGTTGCGATTTTCAGTCATTTAGCTGGCAAAGGAAGGCTTCTATTTTCTGATCATGAGCAATAGGACTGATGTCTAAGCATGGAGATAGCCTTTCTGCTGGTGAGGACTGTCCGAGAAGAAAGATTCCTGCAATCTCTGGTGGGTCTGGTTGTTCTTTTAGCCTGCGAGGATGCCCGCCAAAGTTGTGACACACCCTGAGGCAAAAAATGAGGGAGAATCACCCCTTTAGCTGCGGTTTAAGCTGCGGACCGAACGGAGCTCAAGCATGGCACGTCCTCCTCCATAGTCAGACCATGCACCGTAGTATTTATTTGAACTCTTATCACAGTGAATCTTGATCTGCACTCTTTGCTTAAATGTAGCAGCCTTTGTTATCAAAGCATGTGAAAAAAGAACTGTCTGTTAAGCATAACTATGGCCAAGTGCTGCCTTAAAGAGACTGCGTCACTAGACCATTAATTTCAACAGTCTTCTCAGATTATATATAAATGTAGCATTTGTTGTGCATGTTATTTACCTCTAAGACTCCTTTGTGTTGACATCCAAAAGCCTTGAGACTGGTGCTGGTTGTCGCCATCTTTGATGTGATATAGCCCCAGTAGACTTAGAGCTGCCACTCAAGCGGCACTTTATCCCTTAAAGTTTCACTTTTTTATTTTTATAGTTCCCTCTGTTAGATAATATGATTCTCCCCAGTGTATGTGATTTATAAAATTATGCTGCCTAATGACTTATTTCGGAGCGCCCCTCGGCTCTCACATGACTGCCCGCTGATTTCCTCTCCCTATCTGATAGCTGCAGGGGGAGGGGCTGAGTATCCCCAGCTGACGTCAGCTGGGACGAGGAGAGGAGGTGACTAGCGGGTAGTCACGTAAGAGGCGCTCGGAAATAAGCTATTAGCATATTTTTATAAATCACATACTCTGGGGAGCATCATGTTGTCTAACCGAGCGAAGTATAGAAAGCAAAGAGTTATTTTTACAGCAGCAGGGGAGGATCGGGGAGCTAACAGGGAGGGGAGGGGGGGGGGATGGAGGAGTGGACAGAGGAGAAAGATAGGTGAGCAGCGGCTGATGGAGGCACGTAAGCTGACCACGGTGTCAGGGCTCAGCAGCCATGATAAACCGTAGTCAGTGTACTGGAGAGGGCAGAACTAGGAATGTCAGCCTGGTATTTCAGCTGATACAAAGGGCCAAATTACACAGCACAAGCACTGTGCTGTATAACCTGCTTTAACCACAAGGTTTTACTGTCTTCATGACCAGGCCATTTTTTGATATGGCACTGCGTTGCTTCAACTGACTATTGCGTGGTTGTGCGACGCTTTACCCAATTAAAACTTATGACCTTTTTTCCCACAAATGGAGATTTTGGTGGTATTTGAACACCTACGGTTTAAATTTTTTGCGCTATAAACATAAAAAGACCGACAATTTTGAAAAAAAACTATTTTTTTACTTTCTGCTATAACACATACAATAAAAAAATGTAAAAAAAAACGAATTTCTTCATCAGTTTAGGCCAAATTGTATTCTGCTACATTTTTTTGGTAAAAGAAAATCCCAAAATACGTATATTGATTGGTTTGTGCAACAGTTATAGTGTCTACAAACTATAAAATAGATTTATGGATTTTTAAAATTTTTTTTATTGTTTTTACTAGTAATAGCGGGAATCGGTGATTTTTAGCGAGACTGCAGACAAATCTGACACTAAGTGACACTTTTTGGCGACCAGTGCTAAAAAATAAAATGCACTGTAACTGTATAAATGAAACCGGCAGGGAAGGGGTTAATATCGGGCGATCAATGGGTTAAGTGTGCTCCTAGGTAATGCTTTCTTACTGTGTTGGGGATGGACTGACTGGAGGACGAGAGATCTCTGTGTTCCTGATTAGTAGGAACACAAGATCTCTCTCTTCCACTCCTCTCTGTTAACGTGTCTCTCCTGTGAATGATCGCGGGTGGCCGGCGGCCATTGGACCTGCTGATTGGCTCCCGCTGTGTCCAATCACAGAGGGACTCCGGCGCCATGTGCGCCCCAGAGCCGAGAAGAGAAATCATGTACAGGTACCTGATTTTGTGCTTAAGGGCCGTCCTGCCACAGTATATGTACATGGGGCAGACCTTAAGTGGTTAAAGGAACGGGATCTATTTTTTTTTTTTTTCGGGCAACAAACCCTTTAATTTCTCCCACAGCTATTACCTAAATGTTTTGTGAAGGGAAGTGATTTTTCTGTGCTTTTACCATCAGTCTTTTGATGACAGGGTCTCTATAAATGAAGGTGGAATACTCGTGTAAAAAGCCTCATGTGAAAATCAACAAAACATAATAGCTTTTAGTTAATGAAATTTAGTTTATTCAGCCCTACTAAGTCTTGTTACTGCCCTGGTGCTGGTATACAGCCCAGAAATCTGGTCATTGTTTCCAAGTGTTCCGGCTTCACTGTATTATGAGCTAGGCCTGAGCTCCCCAGCGCCCTCTCATTGAAAGTAGGTGGGATCCGCATGTCAGAAGGTGATACTTACTAAGCACACACTGTTTCATTTACATTGTCCCTTCTATTTCTGTCTGTGGATGATAGCACTGTAATTGTTTTAATAAAAAAAAATCTAAGTACTCTTTTCCTAATTGATATACAGCTATTACATGACCCAGATCTTTCCCTGCCTGTCTGCAGGCAAACATAAGTAGGAGGAGCATCTAGTCCTCTGCTGCTGGTCACATGTTAAAAAAATAAATAACCTTTGGAATACAAAATAAAAATAAATGTCAAACTGTTATAAATTGTCATACAAATATATAATTGAAATCAAATCTTTATTACAGTATTTGTTGGCAATAACATGGTGTGGGTGGATTTCTGCCATTCAGACTGTCATGCCCCTCTAGCTTATTGTCTTTAAATTAGAGGGAGGTGATGCCTCCATTAATCTACATGTAACATCCGGCCCCCATTATCTGTAGCTTGTTAGTGGACATGGAGGAGGGAAGGAGTGGGCTGTCACCAGTGTGTATATTCCCACATGTGTGACTCTATAGTCACTTGGGCTGCTCAGATGTGATAGGGAGGAAAATCTCAGCATAGAAACTTACTGAAAACTGAGCATTTGCAGAGTTTCCACCACAACTGCAAAATCTCTAGCTGATTTGGGGGCATGAACAGAAGGGGAGATAGAGAACAGCAGGATCAACCAGGCTTTTTGCAGAATACTGAAAATGAATCTCATGGTGACTGAAGTGAATATGAACAGCATGTAATAAACCATTTATTGATAGTTTTTTATGATGTGCGTTTAGTGACACTTTAAAGCCTAACTCCAGCTTGCTTTTACTTTAAATAGATTGGCCCAAGCTAGCTCAAACAAACACATTCCTTTGCTAATTGCTGCCTTTACTGTGAAAATGGTGTGTAGCATTGGCTACATACAGTATTCAGTGCTGTGTTCTGTGATCAATTAGTAAAGGCAATAGTTTGGGCAGCTTGGACCTAATAAACTATTTAAAGTAAAAGTAAACCTGGAGTTCAGTGTTAAGCTGGCCGACACTGTTAAGCCTCGTACACACGATTGGATTTTCCAACGGGAATTGTGTGATGACAGGCTGTTGGCGGAAAATCCGACCGTGTGTATGCTCCATCGTACAAATGTTGGATGGCAGGTTTATACATTTTTTTTGTGGACAAATGTCTTTTGTCGGATTTTCCAAGCATGTGTACACAAGTCTGTCGGACAAAAGTCCAAAGTACAAACATGCATGCTCGGAAGCAAGGACAAGCCAGAAGAGGTTGGTCTTGTAAACTAGCTTTCGCAATGGAGAATTAACATTCGTGACGTGGCAAATTATGAAATCTCGAAATGCAGCGCACAATTCTCTTCTTCTTTAATGTGATAATAATGATGCTGCTTTGGTGGTGATACTGATGGAGTTATTGCAAACAAATTTTCAAAGGCTTTTTGTTTCTAGTGATATCAAGAATAATATTATCATGCATTTTTTTACCACAACACCATTATCCTGTAGTTTTTAAGATCAAAGATACAACTATGTTGGTGTCCCTTGTTAATTTTACATTGTATTTTTTAAAATGTAACTGCCTACTCCCAAACTGTCATTTGAAGTAAAACACATAGCCAAGTATTATTTTCCACAATTTTTTTTATTGTGCATTCAAAAAATAAAACAAATAAAATTAGACATGCTATCTGCCAATAGAACTTAACCAAAAAGTGCATTCTATGCATCCAAAAATATAGAAAATATACCAAATGAAATCATTATTCAACCAAAAAATAATGTCAAAGCAATAACTCCAAGGCCAATAATAAATAACACGTTATCTCCTCCGATTCCGCAACATGGCTGGTTAACGAACGGCCGTTCAGAAACTAACTGAAAAGCGCAAATCGACACTCACCAAACTTCTACTAACACGAAATTAGCAGGAGCCCAAAGGCTGGCGCTAAAGAGCGTAAAAATAACGTAGTACGTCACTAAGTTCGGAATTGTTGGCCAACAATTGTGTGGCCGTGTGTATGCAAGACAAGTTTGGGCCAACGCCCTTCGGACAAAAGTCCACGGTTTTGTTGGCGGAAAATCCGATCGTATGTACGAGGCTTTAGGCTTTTTCCCCCCTTTGTTTTCACCTAGTGATCTGGCCAGCAACACGCCACCTGTATTGGAGTGCCCGCACTTTGGATGAAAGAGCACAGGGGCACATTTGGACAGCAGCATTGTCAATCGGGGAAGGGGGGAGGAGAGTGTTAGTTGGTCTAGCAGATTTGATTATACTAATTGAAGCCAAACCCCAGCTAAGACTGTATCACAAAAAGTAAAAAAAAAAGCTGTAGCTGTTATAAAGGTTTTACATTAATGCTGACCATTGTAAGCACCCTTGTAGTAAATGGTTTGTCTTATCCCTGTAACTGCTACATCTGTAGGAAATCTTTTTTCTTTGCTAAAACAGACTTACTGGCTGGGGCAGGTGAAAATAAAGTAAAGAGCCTAAAAAGAAATACGACTGCAGTCCTCACATCTAAGAATTTGTAAGCTGCAATAAATGTTTGACTTAAAATGGTATTAAAGCCAAAAAGCTGAGTTATATTGTTCCTCATTTAAATCTTGCAGCAAAAACTTGACTGATAAATTCTAAAATATTGGTAGTTTCTACTGGCAAAAAGTAGATCTGGGTTAATACAATAATAAAGATCAAGTGTAAGCATAAGGAAAGGTACTTGCTAAACATTTTGCTTGGGTTATTTGTTGGCTACATTCAGTCACTTTGTAAGCTAGCCTGAAAAATACAAGTCCATCATTTAGGAAACTTGTACTAAGAAAGATTTGTAGGTTAGTATTGGCCTCATACTTTGCTCGGATGCCATGTTGAACCAATGGTTTTAAAGCCTAATTCTAGGTGGTTTTTTTTTGGTCAGGTTCCCATGAATGTGATTTCAGATATGACTTGGGTCGCACTGAATCACATGACAATGGTGCCTGTTCATATCAATGCAGTGCAGCTTCGATGCAACTTTGGGAAAGGGTCCGGTACTGTTTTTTTAAACATTGGAACTGCTACACCAAAATTGGGATTTAAAAGAAATACTAAAGTATGCAGAGCAGAAGTTCTGACTTCATGTGGCCTTTATTTGAACCATGTTGGTTCCTGAACAGCAACCCTGAAAGCATGGAAGTTGGGGACAAATAAAAAAATAAAATAAAAAATTGTATTTCTTTAGTTGTCAGACAATCAGAGACATAGAGCCCCATCCACCTGGATAGGAAATACGTTGCCAGGTCAGATGTTAAAAGTAGCCCCCCCCCACCAACGCTCTCCTTAGTTTTAGTGTTTCCTCTGTCAGAAGGGGATGCATTGCCATTGGAACCTGGGTGAGGGAAGTTTGTCTCTAGACTGCCTACTCTACGCCAACCTTTTTCTTTGAAGTGCACCCCAAAACCCCTCCTCTTTGCAGGTAGGAATTGGCCTGATGCCTTTTTTTCCCCCTCCTTTGCCCAGTATAAACCAATGTCTGGGAATGCAGAACTGTCTTGGCATGCATAGTGCTGCATTCTCGCATGTGTACCTTGCTGTAAGCTCAGTCTGTGTTGGAAGTGATGTGGAGAGATGCCCACGCCATTTCTATAGGAAGAGTGCTCTTGCTTCTGGGACTTGTAAGGGCTTGATTTCAGGGCCCCCTGCTTGACTGGAAGAAACTGGGGGTAATTTCTGGGTGCTGGAGGCTAGCGGTTAAAGCCTCATTGTGGTGCCAGGGGGAATGGTACCTTTTTTGGTTGATTCTCCCAGCAGCGGCTGCAAGGATGCCATTGGAGGAACTGGCTTGGATCAGGTATGGATCCTCTTTTGCAGCCATAAGCTCTGGCAGATTTGGGCACCACTGCCACCAACACTTCATAGGTGAGCAAGAGTTTGCTGTGCCTACTTGCATGACCTGTGTGTTTTTGCTCTACTTGTCACCTGGGGGCCCCTGTGCTGGGCTTATGGTGGCAGAGCATTTTGAAACTCTACCTCTCTCTCAGGTGCAATGTGTAACCGTAATGGGGGGTGGAAGCATCTTTGAACCTGTTTGCTGATTCTTGCAGGCCAAGGTCTCTGAGAAGACTAAAGACTCCCATGAAGAAATTTGCAGTCTTTGGCTCTAAGTTGGGGACTTCCTAGACTAAACCTTTTATACCGATTCTGTGGTCTACTTTAGGATGATTCCTTTACAGCCTGCCACAAATGCCTATCTTAAATTAATAAAGCGTTAGCTTCCACACCTTCAGGTCTCTTCTGGCTGACATGAAAGCCTCTTGCCACTGCACCCTATACAGCCTCCTAGAGTACCTAAGTCCCCTACTCCTGTGCTGTCAGTTATAGGGGAAGTTTTGCAGAAGATGGAGGTCTGTAAGGATATTGGTGACCCTGCTACTTTCAGCTAGATTCCTCAGGTTAGAATGATGTTCATGAAGATTACTCTGCTAGAGTATCCAACTCTCTCCAAGCTCTCTGAAAAATGTGGATGTCTTGATCAAAGTGATTTAAGAGACCTTGGATATCCAGAAGGAGAGTTCAGCTCTAGGCATGACCACGTTTCGAGTCTTGCAGAGAAACGGGACCAAAGTGTTTCCTCTTTACAAGGTCATGTCAGATTCCATACTCAAGGAATGTGCAGATCCGATGTTTATCTGGAACAAGTGTCTGTGTCTGGATGCTACTCTTTAAGGTCTTTAAGAAAGCAGTTCTTGCCTTTAAAGATATGGGGTTCCAGAAAGACCCCATGGTTAAGAGGGGTGGGATTCGACCATTTATAATTTTGAAGCACACTTCAGGCACAACTTGTGTAACCATGAATATATGATTCTGGCTTTGTCCATATCACTCACATTTTCCAGGTGGAACTCCTAGAGTTCTTGGTGTCACTCCCTATGTTCAAGGCAGTGGGAATAATAGCAGATTCTACGGCTGAATCAGTCAGGATGTCAGCCATTTGACCTCTCAGCCCCAAGAATTTTTTCCAAGATTTTGGGGGAGGCCCTAGCACCTCTAAGGCATAAGTTCTATTATGATAATATGCTCGGGACTATCTACTTCTGAAAGCTTCCTCAGATGGTCAGCTAGGATGAAGTTTTCAGTTTTATTAAAAACTGGCTGGAAAACCTGGAGTGGCTGATCAAGTCAGGAACCCTCTCAAACTATCTTTCCTATTGTATATTCTACACTTTGATTTGACGCTTTCTCCCAGAATAGAAATTTTAGAAAATCATTTCTCATTTGGCGTTAGATAAACCAGCCAGTATGGAGAAAGATGTATCATGTCTGCTGTGAGTCTAATAACTTTAAGCATCCCTGCAGTCCAGTTTGCATATCTCCACCTTAGTAGTCTTCAGCTGTTCCTGCTGAGGGTGTGGAATGGATCTTGGGACTCGACAGCCTTGTTCACCTAACTTCTAAAATGCACTCTATGGTGGCTGAGGATCCATTCTGATCAGAGTGTCTTCTGTGGACCTGGCCCTTCTCTCAGAGGTTGGCAAAACATGCCAGTACTTGGGGCTGGGGAGCTCATCTAGGGGCCAAGGTGACACAGGAGCAATGGACTCAGAGTCAAGATTATCCTCATGAGGGGGGGCGGAGTGCAGTGAGCAGAGTCAGTCATTCTTTCAGGAAGAAACCAGAGGTTGCCACCACAGTGACACATGCATTAACAAACAAGGGGATATAAGAAATCCCTCCTTAGAGGTAGGTAGTCACAGATATTTTGTTATGGGTGCAGAGGAATCCCCCTTAATTGCTTTCATTTCTGTCAGATGTGTCTCTGAGCTGGTGACTGTCTTTTGTAAAGAGCTATTGCTCATTCTTCAAAGTAAAAGGTAGTCTTATGCCCAAGACCATCTTTTCTTCCTAAATTGGTATCAGCCATCTACCTCAATGAAGACATAGTTCTTCCATCCTTGTGCTTTAATCCAAAGCACCCAAAGGAAATTGCTTTGCATTGCCTGGATGTATTTAGAGTCATCAGTCTATCTCAAAGCTTCTATCAGGGAGATGGACTTCTATCCTCAGGGCGTCTCAAGGGACATCCTGCTTCAAAGCCAATCATTGGTAGATGGATAAGATTACGCATCCCCAGAGCTTACATTCTAAAGGATAAAAACTCCTGCGCTTTTATGCGCCCACTCCACTGGGTCAGTTTCCTTGGCATTCTGGCACCAAGTCTCTATAGCCCAGCTTTGTAAGACCACCACCTGGTCCTCTGTACCTTTTCAAAGTTGTACCAGGTGGACGTCCAACTTTCTGCCGATGCAGTTTTCATCTGCAAGGTTCTTGCAGCAGCACTCTAGGGTCTCTTGGCATCATTCTGTTTGCCCACCCTTCTCATTCATTGCCTATGTAATGTTAAAGGGTCTATGACTACTCAGTCTGTGTTTTGTACTGTACAATTAAAATGGGACTGCTCAGAAGGATTCTACTATCAGTCCTAGAACTCCAATGCAGAAGCTGAGAGTTGGTTGACTCCTGGGATGAAGAGTCCAAGTCTAAGAGTGAAGAATTTGAAATGAAAAAAAATGCCTTGAGCTGTGTCTAGCATGAAACTTAAGATAGCCCAAGGGATAAGTTCACTCCCACGTTGACTTCTGAAGGTTTAGAATACAGCCGAACGTTTGATAGGTCTGTGCCAGCTGTTCCCTTAGAAGGTCGTGGATATATATCCCACAATGGGATTGTGAAAGAACAAATGGAACTGAAGGTTTGGTGCAAAACCAAGAGTAGAAGTGAGATAGGTGAGAATAGCTGTAATGGTATGCGGATGATTGTCATACAATAGTCAGTCTAATGTAAGAAATCAGGCAATGTGTGGCCCTCTGGTCCAAAATGTGGGAATTAGTCGTACATCCGAATGCACCATTGACCATGAGCCACCTTAGGAAGACCTGCCTCAAAGCAAGAGACATGTCTAAATCCCACAATGGGAATGCCCTTAAAATGTAGCAAAGTGTTCCCAGAGGCTGGTAGTTTGGTGCGGAAGATAAGCTGACTGGTAGGCCATGGCAAAGCAAAGGAACCACTGATGTGCCTAGATCTGCCTTCAGCAATCCAAACCACATCCTTTTTTCAGAGTATACAACAGGGCCAGCTAGGAAAGGGGCGAGAAGAGCGATCGCCCAACCCCCTCCTGCACCATACAAGGCCATATGCACTCAACATAGCTGGCTGCATTTGGGGCATGTTGGGCTCAGCCCAATACCAACCACAAAGCACCTTGTACCCACTAGTTTAAAGGGGCTTTCCACATTCCGTAAAGCCCCCTGTCTGCAGCCCCCCACAACACCAGCCTATGGTTGTGTGGAAGAGGTCCATTGTTCCCCTGAATATGGGAACAAGGTGGTTGACTTTTGGGGTGCCTGAGCCCCTCCTGCCCCCAAGCATCCACCTCCCTTTCATGGTCTGGCTTGCTGTGTGTTTGGCTAGGGGTTTGTTAGTGTGTGGGAGGGGCACAATATTTTTTTAGTTTGGGGTGGTATTTTTCACGTTCTCATTTTAAGCCTTAACAGACGCAAATGGCCTTGTATGTATTAGGGGAGGGGGGGTATTTTAGTTACTAACTATTAAGCAATTTTGCATTTTTAAAGGCACTCTCCTTGCTTAGTTTTTGGGGTTGTCCAAATTGGTGACATTGATATATGTCCCTAAGGGTGGGACCTGGGCCTCCCTACCCATTTTAAGGCCAATAACTAGAATATAAGCCAGCCAAGTGGGGACTAGCAAAATCGCGGCTTTGGCCACTCACAGTGCTGGAGCCGCGATACCCGGAAGAAACGCAGAGGGAACAGGTCAGCTCCCTTGACGTGGACCGGGATCAGATGTCAAGGCCTCGTTCTAAGGTGAGTATTTCATAATGAGCTAGTATGCGCTGCATACTAGCTCATTATGCCTTTGCCTTGCAGGGTTTTTTGTTTTGAAAAAAAAAATCTGTGCGGGTATACAACCGCTTTAATTGTCTGTGCTGTATTATTTTGCAAAATCTTCCTCGAGATGTTGTGACTAATAAATGTTTAAATCCTTAGGAGACTGTTTGTGGGTGCAGTCCTTTTAACTCCTGTTAATTTCCTCTGCAAAATGGTCATGGGACCTCAAAACCAGAATCTGGGGTGTACACTTTGTTGTGTACACCCCAAATTATTAGGTATTTTGGGGTTTATTAAAGGCAAATCCACTCTGCAATACAAGTGTACTTACTGTAAATCTGAGGGGAAGCACTGGTGATTTTATCAACTAATCATGTAGAAGCAAAGCTGTTGTTTTTTTATTTTCCTTGCTTGTCCCCCTCGGATCTCCAGCAACTGCACTTCCAAGTGCACTTGTAATGCAAAGTTGATTTGCCTTTAGTAAATAAACTCCAACAACGTTTCGTGGATTTCTATCCACTCATCAGGAGCAAGTGCATCCATATACTAAAAAGGGGATAACAAAAAAAAAAACACCATTATAGTTAAGATCTGAAAATATAAATGTATTGGGTTTAGAAACACTTCTCTGTGAGATTTGCATCAAAAGGGTTAACTGAGTACACCTACTAATTGCCTAACAAGACACATCCCATGAGATGAAATTAACCAATTGGATTGGGCGTGCGCTATTATCAACGAGAAAACCGCAGTTATCCTAGCGACAAATGCAGTTTACATATGCGGGCGTTTATTATCGCTATTTGCGCTTCAATGCGCTTTAAATTACGTAGAGGGTTCTTTACTGTAAGAGCAGCAAGGATGTGGAATTCCCTTCCACAAGCGGTGATCTCAGTGGGGGGGCATCGATAGTTTAGAAAAATGATTAGATAAGCACCTGTACGACCGCAACATACAGGGATATACAATGTAATACTGACATATAATCACACACATAGGTTGGACTTGATGGACTTGTGTTTCTTTTCAACCTCACGTACTATGTAACTATGTAAAAAAGTTCTGATTTGGCCCATGAAATCTTGCATAACTGCGGTGAGATAGTTGAGGAGAGGGCCATGCCTGATAGAGCTAAAGAAGACTCAGAGGATGATAATAGACTCAAGAAGAGGGCAAACTTCCAGTTTGTCAATATTAGGCCCTTCAGGGCTTGCACTGCGGGCAGCACTGGAACCATTAGTGGATCTAGAGCTAGAGGCACATGGGGCAGTGAGACCATTCTCTAGGCATGTGAAATAGATGTACTGTAAGGCAGGAGTCTCAGGGTACAAAGCAGAATTGGGAAGGTGCTTACTTTATGCATTATGGTGAGAAAGAAAGCATAGAGCATGTACAACACTCCACACAGTGGATGACGTTGGCACTCTCTAAATGTTAATCCCTTTTGCAGGAAGGGGTTGTAAAATGTGCAGAAATGGTAACAAGGATCTACTGGTGCTCAGTCCATACAGCTTGCTCACAAAGTAATTCTTCAAAGATACGGTCAAACCCAGAGCTGTGCCTCAGTTCTGGACTCAGATAACGCTCTGCAACTACCTAACACAGTACATTCAGGTCTGGAAAGTGCCACAATGCAGAGCCTAGTGCCAGTAGGACACATACCTGGCTAGCCCCATAATCATCTAGTTCACTGGGGTCTGGGAATGGCCTCCACAGCTAATGTGGAGGAACTGGCCATACAGACAGCTGTATGTAAGGCCGTGTACACATGGGCAGACTTTTTTGCATCAAAAGTCCGACGGTCTTTCGATGGACTTTTGACGGACTTCCGACGGACTTTCGAACGAACGGACTTGCCTACACGCAATCACACCAAAGTCCAACGGATTCGTACGTGATGACGTACGACCAGACTAAAATAAGGAAGTTGACAGCCAGTAGCCAATAGCTGCCCTAGCGCCTGTTTTCGTCCGTCGGACTAGCATACAGACGAGCGGATTTTTCGACCAGACTCGAGTTCATCGGAATGATTTGAAACATGTTTCAAATCTAAAGTCCGTCCGATTTTCTCCCAAAAAATTCCGCTGCAGGTCAGATGAAGCCCACACACGGTCGGATTGTCCGACGGATTTGTCCGGTCGAAAAGTCCGCCCCTGTGTACACGGCATTAGAGACCAGCTCAGCAGCTTGTAGGTGAATCTTGATTAAAGACAAAAATAGCTAAAAGAGAAGGTAGACTTTTTCCAGCAGAATAGTGAAAAGGTGTCCATCCTCTTTGGTTATACTGGTTTTTTAATTGTTTTTTGTTTGTCAGTGCCCAAATCCTTCTGTAGGTGTCAGTATAACCCAAAAATCTCAGAATATCTCAAAGAAAGAGAAAGAAACAAGCATTTTCAGCTCAGCAGTTGTAGTCCACAAATTTAACAAGTTTTCTTGGAATACTGAAAATAATACAAGCTTTAAATGATAAAAAATGAACAATAGTACAGATCTGGCTGTCATGTTAATCCCTGTTCTTAGTCACAGACCTGGATGAGTTATTTAAAGCCAGGCTACAAGGAGGCAACCACTTGTGCTGCAGTACTCATGTGCTAAAGAGGAGCATGGTGATAAGAGAGAGTAGAGCGATAGAAAGTTGAGCCAATCAGTGTGCTGCTTCTCCTTTGAATTGCAAAGCACAAAATCGGGGAAGGACAAGACCTGTAAATGTTACTTAGTTTAAAGAAAGGAAACTCAGGTCCCCTGCCCTGCCAGATAGGGTTGTGCTGTGTGGCAGACCTTTGTAAATGTAACCACTTCAGCCCCGGAAGGATTTGCCCCCTTAATGGCCAGGCCATTTTTTGCAATATGGCACTGTGTTGCTTTAACTGAAAATTGCGCGGTCGTGCAACATTGTACCCAAACAAAAAAAGATGTCCTTTTTTTCCCCACAAATAGAGCTTTCATTTAGTGGTATTTGATCAACTCTGCGGTTTTTATTTTTTGCCGTATAATCAAAAAAAGAGTGACAAAAAAAAAAAAAAAATACATACAATACACATCCAAACAAAAGATATAAAAAAATGAATTTCTTCATCAGTTTAGGCCAATATATATTCTATATATTTTTGGTAAAAAAAAAAATAGGATTTTTATAACAGCTTACCTGTAAAATCCTTTTCTTTTGAGGTACATCACGGGACACAGAGCCTCAGTAATTACTGATGGGTTATAGGGTATCATTAGGTGATTGGACACTGGTCACACCCTAGACAGGAAGTTCAACCCCCTATATAACCCCTCCCCTTCCTGGGGATACCTCAGTTTTGTAGCAAAGCAATATAAGTGTATTAGAAGAGGGGCGGGACCTCTGTGTCCCGTGATGTACCTCAAAAGAAAAGGATTTTACAGGTAAGCTGTTATAAAAATCCTAGTTTCTTTCTCGTACATCACGGGACACAGAGCCCCAGTAATTACTGATGGGATGTCCCAGAGCAATGCTATTTGAGATGAGGGGACCACACAAAGTAGAGTGTAATCAGACCTGAGGACCTCGTACCGCTGCCTGCAGCACACTACGCCCAAAGGCGATATCCTCATGCCTTCCCACATCCACCTGATAAAATCTGGAGAATGTATGGACTGAAGACCAGGTTGCGGCCTTGCAGATTTGAGCCATAGAGGCCCGGTGATGCACCGCCCAAGAAGCACTAATAGCCCTTGTGGAGTGTGCCTTGATTTGAAAAGGTGGAATTTTCTGTTTCAAACCGTAAGCTTAAATAATCATTTGTCGAATCCATCTTGAAATGGTAGACTTGGCGCTGCCTGTCTGTCCTCTATTGGGACCTTCTGGCAGTACGAACAAAACCTCCATTTTTCGAATTTGAGCAGTTGCTTCCAGATAGGCCTTGACTGCTCTTACTACATCCAAAGAATGTAGTGACCTTTCTTCCGTAGAACAGGGATCTGGAAAAAAGGAAGGTAGAACAATACCTTGGTTTAGATGAAAATCTGAAACCACTTTCCGTAGAAAGCTAGGATGAGGGCGCAATACCACTCTATCCTTGTGTATGATTAAATAAGGCTCTTTACAGAAAAGAGCTGCTAATTCTGATACTCTTCTAGTAGAAGAAATGGCTACCAGAAAAAATTAACTTTCTTGTCAACAAGACCAAGGGAATTTGATGTATTGGTTCAAAAGGCTGTTTCTGTAAAACTGACAGAACCAAATTCAAATCCCAAGGGTTTAGGGGGGCCCTAACCAAGGATTAAGACGTGTTACCCCCTGTATAAGGCTTCGGGCTAAAGAATGCGAAGCAAGCGGCCGTTGAAATAATACTGAGGCTGAGATCTGGCCATTGATGGTACTCAAGGCCAGCTTCATTTCTAATCCCATTTGTAGAAAGTCAAGAATTCTACTTATGACATATTTTCTGGGATGCCAAGCCCTGGATACACACCAGGAGATCTAAGCTTTCCAGACTCTGATGATAAATCATTCTGGAAGCTGGCTTTCTTGCATTGAATAAGGTACAAATCACAGGACCTGAAAGCCCACAACTCTTTAGAACGTGGGTTTCAATAGCCAGACCCTCAAATTTAGCGTTTGTAAGGCAGGATGGAACACTGGACCTTGAGATAGCAGGTCTGGACGTGATGGTAGGGTCCACGGGGGACCTACTGCCATCTTTACTATTTCTGCATACCAAGCTCTTCTGGCCATGGTGGGCCAGCAGAAGTACCAACTTCCTTTCCTGCCTGATCCTGCGAAGAAGTTGTGGCAGCAGCAGAATAGGAGGAAATGTAAAAATCAGGGAGAATTGATGCCATGGAGTCACCAACGCATCTGTCCAGCATGCAAGAGGATCCCTTGTTCTTGACACAAAGTTATCAAACTTGTTGTTGAACCTGGATGCAAAGAGGTCTACATCCGGAACCCCCCATCTTTGGCATATGGCCAAGAACACGTCGGGGTGAAGAGACCATTCCCCTGGAAATAACTTCCGGTGACTCAAGTAGTCTGCCTGCCATTTCTCTACTCCCGGAATGAAGATTGCCGATATGCACTGCACATACTTTTGCCCAGATTAAGATCTGGTTTATTTCTCCCTGGGCTGCACGACTCCTGGTGCCTCCCTGGTGATTGATATAAGGCACTGCTGTGGCATTGTCGGACTGGATCCTGACAGGGCAACCCTGTAACCTGAGTGTCCAGGCCTTTAGGGCTAGATACGCCGCATGGATCTCTAGAATGTTGATGGGTAAGGTCCTCTCTGTCTTGGACCATCTCCCTTGGACAGTCGACTGTTCCAGAACTGCTCCCCAACCCGAAAGACTGGCATTTGTTGTTACCACTGTCCAGCAACTGAAAAAGGGTTTTCCCTTTTGCGGATTTTCGGGTATCAACCACCAACTGAGGCTCTGACGCACTGTAGGAGACAGACGCATCGGGAAATCCAATGCGTGAACCTCCTTGTTCCAGGCAGACAGGATACTGTTTTGCAGCAGTCTTAAATGAAACTGAGCATAGGGAACTGCTTCGAACGAAGCCGCCATCTTCCCCAGTAGCCTCATACAAAGGCGAATAGGAGGATCTTTCTTTGCCCTGACTACCTGAATCAGTTCTTTATGGTACTGATCTTTGCCTGGGGTAAAATACCCTCTTCTGGGCTGTATCTATGACCAGACCGAAATACTCTAGTCTTCTTACTGGTTTCAAAGAAGACTTTTCTGAGTTGAGGAGCCAACCTAGGTATTCCAGGTAGTTGACTGTGGTGACCAAGCTTTGGTCCAAGCGGGCTACCGAGCGGTCTATCAAGAGCAGGTCGTCTAGGTATGCTATTACCGTTATACCTTGGGCCCTTAATCTGGCCAGCGGAGGGGCCAAGATTTTTGTAAACACCCGAGGTGCAGTAGCTAGTCCAAAAGGCAGAGCTATAAACTGAAAGTGGCATCTTTCTACTTTGAAACGCAGGTACTTATGATGAGCAGGGAAAATAGGTACATGCAGGTATGCGTCCTTGATGGCTATTGATGCCAGAAATTCTCCTTCTTGCAGGATGGAGACTACCGACTGGATCGATTCCATGTGAAAGGATAGTATCTTTAGGAACCGGTTTAGATCCTTGAGATCTAAAATGGGTCTGACATCTCAATTTGGTTTTGGAACCGTGAAAAGGTTTGAATAAAACCCCAATCCCTGCTCTTGCGTGGGAACAACCAGGATAACTTTTTGCGACAATAGTCGCTCCAATGCTATAAGAGAGACTTCTTTTTCTCTGGGTCTCTGGGAACATTTGATCTGAGGAAACGAGGAGAGGGGAATTCTCGGAACTCTAGTTTCTAACCTAGAGTTATTGTGGACATCACCCATCTGTCCTGGAAATCCTCCTACCAGAGCCTTGAGAACTGTAGCAGTCTTTCCCCCACCCGAACGAGCGGGGGCACTCCTTCATAAAGAGGCTTTAGTGTCTTGTCTAGTAGGCTTCCTCCCACAGGACTTCTTTTGTCCCTGGGTCGACTCTGAGATTTATTTCTGGAGCCTGACGGAGGAGGCCGTCGCGACTGCCTGGAGGCTGATGCTCCTGGCACTGGAGACAGAGCCTGTTTAAAAGAGGGACGTATACCAAATCCTCTCCGAACAGCCTTGCACCATGAAGGGGAAACCCAGCCAGAAGCTCCTTCAATGGTGATTCGGCTGAAATTTTCAACCATAAGATTCTACGCATATGTACCAACCTAAGCGCAAGGCGAAAGGTTTGGATGATAGAATCTCTGATTGCGTCAACAGCAAACACAAAGCCGCTGGTAGGTTGGCAAACCTCCGGGCCTGCTGTTCAGGTAAAACTTTGACCTGCTTAACATGGTCTCTCAAGTATTGACAGACTGATTGCTGCCACTGCAGGTTGAGCTATTAGGACCTTCTGCCACTGAACCTGCCAAGAAGAAAATACTTTTCAACAGGAATTCCAATTTCTTATCAGTTGGATCCCTAGGTATCTGAGCGTTGTCGACAAGACAAGTCAGACTTATACTTATACTTACGGAGGAATGGCAGCGTCAACTGCCGGTATACCCCCCATCTTAGTACATTTTTCCCCCATAGGATAAAGTGTTGCAAACTTTTTTAGGCGGAAAAAATGTTTATCTTGGTGATCCCAATCAGAAAAAATTAGCTTTTTCAGTAACCATAAAACAGAAAAGCATGTGTAGTTTGAGGAGGCTTCAGTGAACCCAAACCAAAGGAGGGTTCTTTAACTGACTCAGATACGGGTAACCTGAATGTGGAGCGGACCAATCCAGCCAAAATTTGCACTAACACCTTCTCATCCTGAGAAGCTGAAGAGGGCCCTTCTCCACTTGATTCCTCAGAAGAGGAGTCATAAGTCTCATCCCGATCCTCTGAGAGGGATTCCTCTCCTTTTTCCCCAGAGTTCCTCTGCTTGAGGGTCCTGGGTAACAGAGGGAGACCTAGTGCGTTTTCTTTCACAGAGTAAAGATGCGATTAAGGCCACCAGTCTTTTCTCTAATTCATTAATGGTTGAGGAAAGAACCTCCTGTGTAATGTATACAGGGGCTGAAGTGCCAGAAGCAGCTGCAGCCCCTGACCCCGACGGCTCACCCTGGCCAGATTCCCCCACTCCTTCGGGGGGATCCTCAGAGCCTGAGGGAGTCCCTTAGAGCCCCTATTTTTCGGGGTATATGTACCTCTTTTGCCCCTAGTGCAAAACACAAAAAGCAGAGGCACTACCAGAATGCACTGACTGCTGAGCAATGTAGTTCAGCAACTGCCGCTGCTACCAAGTCTCAGTCTGGTGCTCAAGTAAATGTTTGCCTGTGTCTCCCACCTCACATGCACCCGTCTGCTCTGTGTCCCTCCATAGGCCGTGTGCATCTGAAAAGAGTGCACCTTATAGCCTGTATGCAGCCTGCAATATGAGCGTTTCACCACGCCGACGTTGCGTTAAAGCTCCACCCCCCCTGCCACCCCCCCCACCCCCCTTCCCCCCTTTGTCCTTTTTTTTTTAAATTTTTTTTTTTTTTTTAAAAAAGACTGTTTCCCGCGCGAGCCGAGGCTCTAGATCCTCGGATAGCATGGGGGGGCCAGGGCGGAGGAGAGAGGAGGGCCGGTGGATGGGAAGCCACTGTAATGGCAGCGGTGGCGTGCGGTGCGGCATACTACCGCTTCCCTGTGCCTTTACCTATGCCGTGGGGGGAGAATCCCTGTAGGAAAAAACCCCCCTTCCCACATCCTACCTGGAGCATGGCTTGGAGGAGCGTACAGCGTGGACACTGAGACAAGACAGATCAAGCATGAAAAGGTATGTGCTCTTGGCAGCCCCCGGTGGTGATTATAGACATAGCATACATTTATTTAAAGGAGAAACATTATAAGAACTGGAAAAATTCTTAAGGAGTGTCCCTTACCTTATCCAGCTGCAGGGTTCTGTTGCAACAGACCCAATCTTCACCTCTCACGGTGGCCTCCGTTTAGAGAAAAAACCTTCAGAGACTGGGGCCCCTTATGAATAGGAGGATCCACAGTTCTGGCCCTGTAAAGCACCCCGCCAGGAATATGGCTGAAAAAAACAAATACTGGATCCCGGGGTCCAGCTCTCTAAAAAGAGAAGCGTTACAGGTAAAACCTCGTTTCTTCAGACACAAGGCCCGGGTACCATCCAATTCGGCCTGGAAAAGACACTTTGAATGGATCCGGCTGCATGGTTTGCCCCAGTATAGGATATTCCTTTTGAGCTCAGCACAGCACATCTTATTCATGACCAACACCTAAGACACTGGCGAAAAAACTGAGGTATCCCCAGGAAGGAGAGGGGTTATATAGAGGATTGAACTTTCAGTCTAGGGTGTGACCAGTGTCCAATCACCTAATGGTACCCTATAACCCATCAGTAATTACTGAGGCTCTGTGTCCCGTGATGTACGAGAAAGAAAAATCTCAATAGGCGTATATTGATTGATTTGCGCAAAAGTTATCACGTCTTCAAACTATGGGATAGATTTAGTGACTTTTATTTATTTCTTGTTTTTACTGGTAATGGCGGTAATCTGCAATTTTTAGCGGGACTGCAACATTGCAGCGGACAAATCTGACCCTAAATTACACTTTTTGGGGACCAGTGACATTATTACATTGATCAATGCTATAAAAATGCACTAATCAAAGTATAAATGACACCAGCAGGGAAGGGGTTAACACTAGGGAGCGATCAAGGGGTTAAATGTGTGTTCTAACTGCAGGGGGGATGGGCTGCCTAGTACATGGTAGAGATCGTGGTTCCCAATTTCTCTGTCATGTCCCCTGTCAGAACGGGGATCTGCCTTGTTTACAAAGGCAGATCCTCGTTCTGCCTCTGTGTATAGCGATTCTTGGGCAGACATCGAGTCCGCCGGACCCGCGGGGATGCTCTGTCAGCCGCAATCTCACATGCACAGACCGACGTATGGGTACGACGATTCACGCAGGAGAGCTGGCCTACAGCCGTATATGTGTGGCAGCTGATCGGCAAGTGGTTAAGGGTTGGATAAACAGATATACAAATCCTTTGGCAGGTAATATGCTCACATATACAGATGCATCTCATAAAATTGGAATATCATTAAACAGGTATTTTATTTCAGTAATTAAGTTCAAAAAGTGAAACTCATATATTTTATATAGATTCGTTACATACCGAGTGATATGTTTCAAGCATTTCTTTCTTTTAATTTTGATGATTATGGCTTACAGCTAGTGAAAACCCAAAATTCAGTATCTCAGAAAATTAGAATATTACATAAGTGCCCATGTACAGTATAATATGCACTCAATACTTGGTTGGGGCTTCTTTTGCATGAATTACTGCATCAATGGCATGGAGGTGATCAGCCTGTAGCATTGCTTAGACTGTGGAAAATTTTGCATTTCATTTGGAAATCAAGGTCTCAGAGTCTGGAAGAAGAGTGGAGAGGCACAGAATCCAAGTTGCATGAGGTCCAATGTGAGGTTTCCACAGTCAGTGATGATTTGGGGAGCCATGTCATCTGCTGGTGTTGGTCCACTGTGTTTTATCAAGTCCAAAGTCAGCTCAGCCCTTTACCAGGAAATTCTAGAGCACTTCATGCTTCCCTCTGATGACCAGCTTTATGGAGATGCTGATTTCATTTTTCAGCAGGACTTGGCACCTGCCCACACTGCCAAAAGTACCAATACCTGGTTTAATGATCATGGTATCACTGTGCTTGATTGGCCAGCAAACTCACCTGGCCTAAACCCCATAGAGGATCTGTGGGATATTGTCAAGAGGAATATGAGGGACACCAGACCCAACAATGTAGATGAGCTGAAGGCCGCTAGCAAAGCAACCTGGGCTTCCATAACATCTTACCAGTACCACAGGCTGATCGCCTCCATGCCACGCCATCATTGATGCAGTATTTCATGCAAAAGGAGCCCCGACCAAGTATTAGGTGCATAATACACTGTACATGGACATACTTTTCAGTAAGCCAACACTTCTGTATTAAAAATCCTTTTTTTTATTGGTCTTATGTAATATTCTGATTTTCTGAGATACAGAATTTTGGGTTTTCACTAGCTGTAAGCCATATTCATCAAAATTAAAAGAAAGAAATGCCTGAAATATATCACTCTGTGTGTAACGCATTTTTATAAAATATATGTTTCACTTTTTGAAATTAATTACTGAAATAAATTCACTTTTTGATGATATTCTGATTTTATGAGATGCACCTGTATATGTCAGTTGTATATTCATCTGTTTGCCTGGAGTCCAGCTATAACACGTCAATTCCTATCTTTATTGCTTTTGGAAAATCTCAAATGCTGCATGCGCTAAATAATAGATGACCAACTCAAATCAACAGTTGTCATGTATTAAAGTGTTTCTAAACCCACAACAGTAAAATCAGTCTGTATATGCAGTAAAGCATGCTTGTTATACTCACTGTGGAACCTAAGGGGTTAATCCTCTGCATTGCATAAAAAGGCTGTTTGATCCTGTATGGACAGATCCTCCTCTTTATCCACTGACTCCAAAACAGATGCAGATAAGACAGAGGGGCTGATTTACTAATGGCAAAAAGACTGTGCACTTTGCAACCTGCAGTTGCACTCTGCAAGTGCAGTTGCTCCAGAGCTTAGTAAATTAGCAGAAGCTCTGCTGACTTCCATCATCCAATCATGTGCAAGCAAAGATGCTGTTTTTTTTTTTTTTCTTGCACGTGATTGGGCACTCTTTGCAAAATGAAGCCTTTCCTTATTTACTAAGCTCTGGAGCAACTTCACTTGCAGAGGACAACTGCACTTTGCAAAGTGCACTGTCTATTTGCCCTTAGTAAATCAACCCCCGAGTTACTGGAATCAGGCTGCACATGCTCAGTTTGATGTGTATTGCTAGAGAGTTTTTTTTTCTTGGGAGAGTGCATGTGATCAGCACAGGGCCAATCAGCACTGTCCAGACAGAGGGTCAGGAGTCCTGTATCCTAATAGGACAACTGATGCAGTGTGGAAACTCCTCCTACAAGTGTTAACCAGACACTGATAGAAGTCACAAAACTGCCAGATACTGCTGATGAGAAAATGGAAAATTTATTATCAAATACTTACCGTAATTTTTCTTTCCTGATGGACTCCATGGCAGTCTACATGTGGGTTAACCCCACCTCCTTTCCAATGCTAAAATACCCCATTCCCATAAATTTGAGCTCACCACTAGAGACTGCGTTCCGTAACTAGTCAACTCTTGGCCGATGGATGGGAACTCCGTCTGCCATGGAGTCCATAAGGAAAGGGAAATTACGGTAAGTATTTGATAATAAATTTTCAGTTTTCCTGACAGACTACATGGCAGTCTATGTGTGGGAAATAACTAGCCAGACCACACGGGTTGGTCTGCTGATCAAAAAGAAATGTAATTTGCCCCGTCAACCGACAGGATTCTTAAACCAAAGTTCACAGAAGATAGAGAAGCAGGTTCTATGCAATAGTGTGACATAAAGGTATTAATGGAGGTCCACGAGGCCGCTTTGCAGATGACGTCTGGAGCCACATGCCAGGCTGCTGCCCATGAAGCCTCCATACCCCTGGTGGAATGTGCTGTCACCGCCTCTGGAGGGGCCAAGCCCTTAGCCCTATAAGCCTGCTGAATGGATTGGACGATCCAGGCCGCAATCATTCTAGTTGAGGCTCACTTCCCCCTGTTACTCCTGGAGTGCAGGATAAATAGATAGTCAGAATGTCTAAAGGAGTAAGTAACTTGCAGGTATTCCTTCAGTATTTCCCCTACGTCCAGAGGGTGAGCTTCAGTGGACCCAGGGGTCCCGAACGTAGGTAGGAAAATTTCTTGGTTCTCCTGGAACATTGAAGTAACTTTCGGGTTTGAGCCGAGCATAGGGATGAGGACCACCTGGTCTGGGAAGAAAGTCAGGAATGGTTCTTCATGACCCAAGGGCCCGATCTCAGAAACCCTTTTGGCCGAAGTGATGACAACTAGGAAAGTGACTTTTGCAGAAAGGTCTTTGATAGAAAGCAGAGTGGATCCCACGGTACTGAGTCCAGCCAGTGAGTTGAGAACAAGGGGGAGATCCCATTTGGGGAATCTTGGCCTTCTTTGGGGCCTGAGTCTTGTCGCCCCACGGAAGAACTGCCGGATTAGAGGGTGAACAGCCCACGATGTTCCAGAGAAGGCTGACAAGACTGAGACTTGGACCCTGAGAGAGCCGATGGATAGAGACAGATCTAGGCGGATTGGAGGAAGCCGAGGATATCCTGGATTCCTGGATCTCTGAATGATCTGCCCGTAGCGGATGAGAATTCGACAAACCTAGCCCATATTCTCCCATAGACCTTATTCGTGCTCGCCTTTCTCGAGCTCATGAGGGAAATGACTCTTGAGGCGCATCCGAGGGTTTCCAGCTTCTCCCGCCCCATGAGAAAGAAGGTCTGGCCTGAGCAGAGGAGGAACCAGGTCCCAGAAGCTGAGCTGGGTCAGGAGGGGAAACCATGGCCTGTTCGGCCAGTAACCACCACCTCGACCGCTTCCGCTTGGAGTCTCCGTAAAAATCTGAGGATGATCAGGAGTGGGGGAAAAGCGTATGCCCTGTTGAAGCTCCACCGATCTGTCAGGGCATCTATACCGAAGACCTGGCTGCAACGGCCCTGGGTGTAATACTTACTGATCTTGAAGTTGCAGGGGGATGCAAATAGATCTACTTCAGGATTGACTCACAAGGACAGGATCCACTCGAACGTCTCCACATGAAGGGACCACTCGTTGTCTAACTGTGTGTGAGACAGAAAGTCCGCTTGGACGTTCTGGACTCCAGGGACGAAGATATGGGCCAGGGTTTTCTGATCCCAGGACATGATGGGTTTGACTTATTGGAGCAAGGTGGAGCTCCATGTGCCCCCTTACCTCTTCACACAGGAGACCGCTGTGGTGTTGTCCATTCTCAATATAACTGATTCACCTTTCAGGAGATGAGTGAAGAATTGAAGGGCACACCAGGCTGCCCGTAGTTCCAAGCCGGGTTGTGAAGGCGGGCATCCCACCTGCCTTGTGCAAGTTCTGACCTACAAAGGGCTCCCCATCCGGCACCACTGGCATAGGTCGTGACCGAGACGGGGCAATGGAGTGGCAGGTGAGCAGATTTCTGCGCTGGAGCCACCAGAAGAGGCTGTTCCTCATCACTGAAGTTATGTGAATAGACTGATTGTCGTCCCCTGAGTTCCATTGCTGAAGAAACTCTATCTGAAAAGGGCGTAACCTCCAAAGAGACCATTTGACCATGGGGGTCATATAGAGATCATCGTGCTATTAACTCTTAGTCACTGCGAGGCCTTTAGGCGTGAGGAGCTCAGAGCCCGTGAAATGCTCTCGAATGACTGGGATCGTCTCCATTGAGAGAGAAATGGTGCTTTCCACCGCGTCGAACTGGTATATCAGGCGCTGGACTGGTTCCAGATAGCTTTTCTCCAGGTTTAAGAGCCACCAAATTCGAGCAGTGTGGATATAACCTGCTTCCTTTGGACCAACAGCTGCTCCTTGTCTTGGTACAGTAACAGGAGGTCGTCAAGTGGTACAAGCGTAACCCTTTTGTTCTGATGAGGGCTACTACGGCCAGAAGAACTTTCGAAAAGACTCGGGGTGAGGTTGTCAACCCGAAAGGGAGGCAGGTGAACTGTAGATGTTCTTGCCCGACTCTGAACCAGAGGTATTTGCGGAATTCTTCTGACACAGGCACGTGGAAATAGGCATCTTTTAAGTCGATTGAGATTGGCCAATCGCCTGGCTACAAGGCTTGTTGGATGGTAGACAGAGTCTCCATTTTGAATCTTTTGTATTTTATAAACTTGTTTAGGTAAGTTAGGTCTATCACGGGGCACCATGAACCGTTTTTCTTCTGCACTAGGAAGAGAGGGGAGTTTACCCACTGGAACTCTTCGCCTTAGGCACCGCGGCTCCCTGTGCTATCAGCGAATCCACGTAGGACAGCAACACCTGGTTCTTTTCTTCTGACCGTGGTAGCAGGGTGGAAATAAGTCTGGGGGAGGGAGTACTGGTGAAGGACCATGTGTGGCCTGTGGAGGCAGTCTTGATGGTCCAGTATTCCAAGACTGAGGCCACCCAGACCTACCAGAAGAGAAGCAGACGCGCCATCCCACCGGAACCAACTGGGTGGGCCCAATCTCAAAATGACTTAGCCGGCTCACGCCCAATGGACGCCTGGCTTTTAGCGGACTTTTGGAAGGATGTCTGATCTCTGCTCCAATTCCTTCTGAAATCTCGGCCAGGCCTGTAAAAGTGTGCTTCCCTTGAATGCTCAGTACTGTGTCTTCTGTACTGGGGCCTCTTCTGACCAAACAGACGCCTATCCTGGGGCAGGAAGCCCGACCTCGCACTTATGGCCCAGGCTATGGCACTATCCAACCTGTTGCCGAACAACAAGGACCCCTCAAAGGGGATCCTACACCAGGCTTGTTTGGATGCTGGATCGGTGAGCCTAGGGCATAACCATAAGGTCCGCTTAGCTGTGACCGAGGATAGCATAGTCCAGGCCAACAGGCAGATAAGGTCGATAGAAGCCTCCCCCAGGAAGGCCGCTGCCAGCTTCAATTCCTGGACTGCCAAGCCTCTGGCCAGTTCTTTTGAAACCCCCCCTGAGCACAGAGTCCATGTTCTCTGTCCAGGCTTCCATAGCCTTGGACATGGCCGCGAGGGCCAAGGCGGGTTTGAAGGCCATATTGGCTAGCCTGTAAATTCTCTTGAGGTCTTATTCTATTCTCCTCTTGAGCCTGTCCTTGAAAGACACAGCGTCCTCTAAGGGAAGAGTGACATGTTTGGCCAGTCGCATCAGTGCTGCGTCTACGAGGGGAGCGTTTTCCAGATGTTTCACTTCCTCTGCCTTGAAGGGGTATAATCTGGAGGTTTTGCTTGACATAGAAGTCTTCTTATCTACCTTGCGCCACTCTTTATCAATGATATACGGAAAGGAGTGGGAAATTGGAACGTTCCTTCCCCAGGTGTTTAAAGAACTTCCTTTGCTTAGCCAGGGGAGTGGAAGGATCTTCCCATTTAAGGGCCTCCTTGACCGATTTAACTAGCGGGGAAACAAGAGCGAAGTCGAAGCCTCCGACAAATTTGTCTCCATCCAACTCACTGTCTGAAGACCCGGGGGGAGCATTGTAAGGTTGGGATGGGCCCGGATCCTCCTGGGCCTTGTCAGCCAGGGAGCCAGATAGAGTGGTGGCCTGGCTCCGCGTATGGGTTGTACCCCACTCCTTTAGGGATTGCTGCACCACAAGCTTAACAAGAGACTCCGTCTGTTGGTTTTCAGCCTCTTTTTCCCCAACTGCCTGGGCATAACATGGATCACACAATGATTTGCCCTCCGGTACTCGTGTACCGACTCCCCAGCAGGCTCTGCGATCAGAGCGGCTGTCACGGCGGTGGGTGCGGTGTCTGGAGGAGGAATGGGAACATCTCTGCTGGTGGGTCTTGGAAAGAGAGTCACGTCTGGACCTGGATGATGAGTGGTGATGTTGCGGCCTGGAAAGGTCTCTGTCGTCATGGACCACGATTCGGCGGTCTGATCTGGAAGGGCTGGAGGAAGAAAGGAAAAGAAGAAATGTGAAGTCTGGTGTTAACACATTCTTATTCAACCATGAACAATCTTGGCCCCTCCTCCTCATCTCCACATGCCTTGTGCGTGAGGGCTGGCCGCACTGAGGCAGTGACCTGTCCATAGTTCCTTGGATGGAGCGTCAATCCAAAAGAAGGAATCAGACAGCCTTGGGTAATACCCAAATAACTAGGATAAGCCATTTAGACAAAAAATAATGTTTTTTTTTTTTAAACTTTTGCCTATCTCTTTAAGACAAGAATAAGATCCCCAGCTGAGGCTTACCCTGTCCTGTGTGATCCTAGGCTTGGGGAAGCTGCCGCTCACTGCCCACAGGAGCTCCCAAACTGACAGGGGCTGACAGCTATTTAAATTCCCCGCCCAGATGACGTCACCGCCTCCCCCCTCTTCGTACCTGCGCTGTAGAGAGCGGCCTAACTGAGCCTGTGCGGCCGCCGGGTCCCCTGCCGAGTTGCACATGCGTGAACCAAGCCTCGATGTCACCGAGGCCTCGTGCATGTGAAGACGCTCGTTGCTGCCGCAACCCGGAAATACAGCAGTGTCCTGGAATGTTCTAGGCACCATGAGAGGCCAAAAGGCTAACCCAGGAGGAAGACGGAGCAGCGATATGACATAAGGACACATAACTTAAACGGCTGCCATGGAGAAAATAAAAACAGCAGACCTTGCCAGCCGGATTGTATTCGCCAGACGTCCATCTTGGGCATACATAGGCAGCCTCCCCTCCACCACTGGGGTATCCTGTGCCTGAAAAGCCACTCGCCTGCCCATGGCTGGGCCCTGGGGCCCTGGGCTTGCACCGCATGATTGGTATGCCAGACTCAGGAGTCATCCTGACTGGACGTCGTACAGGAAAAACGTGAGTACATGCAATGTAGGTCCATGGAGGAGGACAAAAAAGGAACACAGTCTCTAGTGGTGAGCTCAAATTTATGGGAATTGGGTCCTATAGCATTGGAGAGGAGGCAGGGTTAACCCACACATAGACTGCCATGGAGTCTGTCAGGAAAAGGTATTTAGCAGTTTAAATTTACTAAAATAATTGCATTTCCATGTTCTATGTACTGTGGGAGATCAGATATAGTGAATGGAGGGTACGGGGTTTAGTAACACTTTAAGTACAGGTGAACATTCTGGCTGCAATTAGTACTCTTTAATGACTGAATGAATACCATTTACAACATGAGACCATAGAGATGTAGTAGTGTAAATAGTTTATTTATTCATATGCAATGGACAGAGCAGAAACGTAACATGGACTGGTTCTAATATTGCTAAAAAGCTGGAGTAAAACTAAAGAAAACATGCCAACATTTCCAACATTCCAGGCAAGTTAATTACCTTAGTTTTCCAAGCTTAGATTTATTAAAAAATGAGCATTGTATTGGACTCGTATGGAGTTAAAGTGTACCTGTCATCAATTCACAGTTAGTAATTTTTTCTGCTTAAATACACCTTCAGCCCATTAATTCACCATGGGTGGTCAATGTCACTTTGGTGATCAGAGAGGCGGAATGTGTTTTCAGACATGCAGAGATCTAAAGAGTCATGTTGGGGTTTTTGTTTCTTGCTATTCCAGCTTTTCTTTTCTTTTTTTATGCAATTGGAAACTTACAATCACAGATGCTTATTATATTCTCATGTGCATAACTTACAGAAATAACTGCATTGCCAATAATTATTTGGCAAATTCTTCTAAGACAAAGGAATTAGTGACACGGAAAGGAACATGTTCTTAACATGGACCTAACATTAAAATGTGGTCTAAAAAGAATATGTCACTGTTATTAAATCACAATATTATATTGAATAAAAAAGAGCCTATTTTGCTGTTTTTGAGCTTCTTAGTGTGATTTCAATTTTAGGAAAGATTATTTTGTGCCTTATGTAAACAAATAAAATAAAAAATGTTTTTGCTTACTGATGCTAAATGTATGTGCTATCCAACAAAACCTTAGAGAAATAAGAGAAATACTGCTACCTGAATTTGAATCAGATCCCCAAGTTGATAGGGCATTCATTTTCACCTGTATACTATGCTACCAAAAATTTGTGGACCCGACCTTTACACCTGTATGAGCTTTGTTGCACATCCCATTCCAAAACCATGGGCATTAAAGGAGAAGTACAGCCAAAGCTCATTTATCTGTACTTCTCCTGTGGCTCACAGGAGTACAGATCGTTCTGCACTCCTGTGATGTGTTCTCAGTAGACAGTGGGTTGAAGCCCGCAGTCGGCTGACGTCACAGAAGTGGTCCAGGCTCAGCAAGATTGCGACCCACATGCCTGGACCGGCACCTGGCTCAGCCTCTCAGCGAGCTTCTGAGAGCCTGAGCCGGCTACTCCCGCCCCCTCCACAGCCCAGCGCTCCAGTGAGTGAGGAGGGGGCAGAGCAGACAGCGGTGACTAACAGTCACCAGTTCTCTGCTCAGGGAGCTCTGAGAACCAAGCAATCGGCAGTGTTTGATCTCTCAGTTCTCAGTGTTAGAGTCGGCGGGAAACACCTAGGTAAGTATGAAAAAAATCCATACTTCTCTTTTAATATAAGGTTAGACTCTCTTTGCAGCTATAACAACCTCCACCCCACTGAGAAAGACTTCCACAAGATTTCAAAAGCGAGTCTGTAAAGTCGCTTACACACGAGCGGAATGTCCGAGAGAAAAAGTCAGACGGAATCTTTTCATCGTCTATTCCGATTGTGTTTATGCCTCATCGGACTTTTTGTTTCGAAAATTCTGACGGACCTAGAAATGGAACATGTTCTAAATATTTCCGACGGAACCAATTCTGGTTCCGTCGTTTGTATGCTGTTCCGATGAACCAAAAACGAAGCATGCTCTGAAGCAAGTACGAGACGGAAGCTATTGGCTACTGGCTATTGAACTTCCTTTTTCTAGTCCCGTAGTACGTGTTGTACGTCACCGCGTTCTGAACGGTTGGACTTTGGTCGGACTTTGGTTTGACCGTGTGTAGGCAGGACCGCTTGAATGGAATTCCGTCGGAGTTCCGTCGGAGAAACCTTCGGAGTTTATTCCGACGGCAAAACCGGTCGTGTGTATGTGGCATAAGAGTTTTTACTCATTCAGCCAAAAGAGCATTTGGAGGTCTGGTGGTACTGATATAGAATGAGGCGATTAGGCTTGCAATTGGCATTCCAATTCATCCCAAAAGTGTCTGATAATGCTGGGGTCAGAGCTCCATACTGGCCACTTGAGTTCCTCCACACAAAGCTCACCATGACTCAATTCGCCAAGAGGTATTTTTCTCTTAAATCTGAGGTAAAATAGCTAATAGCGTTTTTCAAACATTTTTTTCCAATAATCGTGGTAAAATCGTGCAAACAGAATCGCGGGATGCCTGACGCCCAAATAAGGTTCTTGTACTTCTTTTGGGCGACGGGCGTCCTGCGATTCTGTTTGCGTTTTTTTTACCGCGATTGTCACCCACGATCAGAGTGCCATTGAATGTGACGGGGAGGGGGGTCGTGTGAGCGCCCCGCGATTTGCCACTATTTCGAATCGCTGCGATTCCACCAGCAGTTTGGATCGCCAAGATGTGAAGGGAGCCTAAAATAAAGCATGAATTATTTAATTAAAAAGTGAGGTAATTATCTCATGAAACCATTTGGTATTTTATCTCATGATGTGATATTCAGTGGGATAGATACAGTGGAGAAGGATTAGAACCCCTGTCAATTTTTATTGCTAATAAAGAGGTAAAATGGTTTAAACCCTAGAAATATGCCAACTCACTAAGTCAGGGCGGTCCCTGCAGCATATGTATTATTACAAAAGAAAAAAGGTGACTAGAATATCAGTCAAAGGGAAGCTGCTTTCACGGGACACACATGGTGTATCAAAAACAACTAAGTTAAATTAGGTAAATACAAAAAATCTTTATAAAATATCAAATATTGAATGAAAATAGTATAAAAAAAAGAATCACGCACATATATAAATACCATTCTTCCACCAGTAAAAAAAAGACAGCATTGTCAATGGGGAGATTTTCCTTCACTTCATGTCACAAAGCCAAAAACAGGAAGTGAGAGGAAATCCCTACAAATTAAAAGAATCCCTTTGGGACCTCCAGGTCACCAGAACAATTGTCCCCATCAGAAGATTTCCCCTCTACTGCTTTTCAGGGGACAATCCAAAATTTGGGATTTTCTTTTACTTTCACTTTTATTGATAACAGTAAAGAAAACAGAGAGGGTAGATCTCCCTAATGGGGACACAGACAACAATAAAAACCTCACAGGGGTCCTAATCCATCTCCACTATATGCAAAACTAAAACAAAAAGTTTTGCCTTTAGTTATACTTTAAGTAAATCAGCCCTGATGATTCTGTGTTTTTCCATATTTAGGATTCTATGCATAACTGCTGAGAAACTGATCCAAAAGGTTCTCCAAATTGGCTATTATATTTTTACATTCCTTAAACACCTCGTGCCTGGATGACTACTTATTTAACTCATGCACTTGTTTCCTTTAGTGAATTGAATACTATGAGGTATTTACCAAGCATTTTTGTTTTTTGAGGTAAATACCTCATAAGGTGATAGGGAATTGAAATTTTCAGGATCGCGAGAGATCACTGGAAAAAATGTGTCATGTGATTCAATTATCTCATGAGATATTCTTTAGTGAATTTAGCCCTATGTCTTTATGGAGCTTACTTGTGCACCTGTGTTCAACATCTTGGAATCCTGTCCACATTATTTTAACCTTATAGGGAAATTTGTATCTACAAGTTAATGGGGCATAAGAACTGAAGCTCGATCGCCACCAATCAGATTCTAGCTTTCAGGATACAAGATACAACAGAAGTTGATTGGTGGCCAGACGTAGCTCAAAGTGGTTCTAAACCCCTTTCATGAAATTTGACCTATGCACACAAATCTGTAGTGTTTACTTATCTCTCTCCAAAGTTCTAAGTGTTGTTTCTCTCTGGTGCTCCATTCCTCTGTTATCAGCATGAGTCACTTCTGACAAGTTCTCTGACACATGAGATAACATGAGCTGAAAATTTGTGTTGGGGAGGGAGCTCAGAGGAAGATAAGCACCCAGTTTGTCTTTTCAGAGTACAGCTCTGCACGTTCCTCCGTTCCTCTGCCTATATGGAGGGGGGTGTCCCCTTTCCTCCAATCAGCTCTCACACAGTGTAAGTCCAGATTCCACACCCACTGCTGAAAGAGGAAGAAAGATTTCTAATACGATCTGCACTTTCCAAAGAGTGTACAAAGGGGATAACAACTGATATACATGTAAAACTTATGTAGGAGGATTTGCTTCATCTCTGTGTATCAACTGAGGCTGTTCACTTTATTGGGTATATGTGAGGGCTTACAACCACTTTAATTTCTTAGCAAGTTGTTGCTGATACATGATGCTGCATTCATTTCTGGTTGGATAAATGGTATATTTCAAATGTTATGTTATATTGTAATCTTCTCACCTCATCCATGGCCACTAATGGAAAGAACCAACTAAAGTCCTTTATGGTAGAGGAACATCTATTAACGTGCATTGTGAAGTCACAAAATGATTTGAGCAGCTTCATAAAGTTGTAATTTCCAGGGCCGTTCATGTGTTAAATACAAGTGGGAAACTTGTATTTACCATATGACAGCCCATGGTCTCTGTCAACCAGGTACATTGAGGGCATTTCACACCATTACAGAATGTATAGAGATTAGATGATGTGAATGGCATGGCCAGCTAGCACAGCAAATGTAATGAGCAAATATGGCTACCCCCATGTACATGTATAACCTAAACATACAAACAAGATCTTTCAGACGTTAATGCAGGATACACACTGTGTTTCTTTTCATTCAGTCTGACACAAGCGATGTTAGTACAGCAGTTTCCCCCGCTGAGCTATTGTGTTTCTGACAGGGAGCCTGTTCCCGCCAGGACACACTGATCAGTTCTTGCAGTCAGGGCTGCTGTTAGAAATCATGGGGTCCCGTACAGCCTGTTTGATAACCCCCCCTTTCAAAATATTAAATACATATTTTCACTAAACCCCCGGTATGTCTCTCCCTGCAGCAGCTGAAAGCTGGCAGGAGGGAGAGGAGGAGAAGCCGGATTTTAACTAATGCATGGAGAGACACACAGGGGAGAGATACACAGGATGACCAGTACTACCCCCCTATCAGCAGCCCTGTTTGCAGCCATTGACTGCGAGCGCTGGATGCCAGTTGGCTGCTGGTTTTCCATTATGCCCGTTGGACAGAAGCCAGACAGGCTGCTGTACACACTGGCCAAATGTCGACTGGTTTAACAGAATTCGGCCCCTGTGCACCAGTCTTTACAAACAGTGATAAGATTAATTACATTAAGCTGATCTTTCTCATGTATGAAAAAAAAACATAAAAAGCCTAAAGTTCCATTCTGAAACTCTTTCACCCATGGACAGCGTGCCATGCAGTTTGGGCATAGCTATCATTAGGAACTGTTTAGATTCTGTAAATTATGCACACATATATTTTGTACTGGACTCTTTGTAATTCCCCCATCATGTCTGCCTGTTATCTCCCAGCTAGAAAGCACTTTAAATCCTGTTACCATTATTAGCTCTTCAAATGGTTCACTTCTACAAATGTGAGTTCGTTATCATTATACAAAATTAGCATCTGACATTGGCATGTTCTCCTCGGTACATTAAGTACACACGCTTGTGCAAATGTAACAAGTACTGCCAGTTGTACACAAGAAACAAACTGTAAAGTTAAGCAAATGTCAATATTGTAACTTTGATCCCCAAATGTATTTTTAGTTAAATATAAAAAAAACTATAAGTTAAAATAACATTCAGATTGTATAGCACAGGCTGATGCGATTTTCATTTCTGTTTTATTTTAAACAATATTTACAATATTACCCAGCGGCTAAAGTGGGAATTAAGGAATTATAAAACAAAAAAAAACTTAAAAAACTGCACCAACTTTGTAGCAAAATATCTGTACATTTAAAAACAGAGTATCATAAAACTACATACTGTATTAATAGAGGACACCAAGATTGGAAATGTTGAGAAATTATTATAACACAAAATTAAGAAGCAACTCCATCCAAAAATGGTTTTCTGCTTTTAGAGTGCAGTGGGCAAGATTTAAGTTGTTATCACTGTCTAGATTCCAGGTTTCCCTTCACCCCATTACAACTGGAAGAAGCAGTGGTTGGCTTTTCAGCTTGACTACAGTTGTGACAAGTCTAATGACTCATGTACATGGACCATCGGAAGCAAATCAAATGCTGAATGTTTTCAGGTGCTTGCTTTGACTTGCATTTAGTTGCTTCACTTTTATGTGGTGAAAAAAGTTACTTCAAACTGCTTTGGTGTGACATCTAGTTGCTTCTGGGTTGCTTTTGCATTTACATGTACGGGGAATAAAAGCAGAGCAACAGCAAATGGTTGTGTAATTGACCCTCCGAGGATTCTGTCTACTTCTATTGTGTATAAAACTAAAGGGTGCATATTCTTCACGCCTTCCTTAAGATGACATGGAGACAAATAAGTGAACTTACCACAGCTGTGCTGGGGAAGGACTTGCCCAGTGGAGTCACGGAGAGCAGAGAAAACCAGATAAGTACCTTGCCCTACTATACCAAGAGCAGAAACTATTTTTGATTCAGTTGCTTTTTAAAGTGTAACACCGCCTTCTAGAGTATTTAACACTGTAAGGCAGAACAGTGAAATCACCAACTCTCAAAATGATATTTCTTATCAGTCTTGTTCCTGTCTGCCTGTACTGGCTTTCCAAGTACTATACGCATGTTTAGAAAATTGTACACATTTTTCATACAGACACAGCATTCTGTGTGTATACAATTCCCCCACATCAACAAGCACAATGTGAATATTAGGCACGTTTGAGATCTCAAGAATCCTGTACCAACATACAAGAACAAGCTAGCTAATAGTATTATTGAGAAAATAAAACTGACAAGGCACTCCTGAAATGACATGTGTGTGTCATATATGCCCAGAGGACAGTGTATCCACTAAAACAGTCTTGGTTTATTCCACACATGGTTAAAAAACAATTGGGATAAACAGTGGTTATCAGTTGATGACCAGCCTCATACCACAGATAGCAGGATATGCTGAGGAATGGGGTTACCGATTAGAACTGTGGAATCTCTGTTTGAACATTCCCACCAGCCACGGCAAGGAGGTGGGCGGATCCACGTCATGGGTAGAAGACCTCGCCCGAAGTGATGTAGCTGGAAAAAGGGGATTTGACAAAGGGGTGTACCCTGAAACATGTTATCCTGGCAACCAGCGTGATTCTCTGGTCTGTCCCAGTCTGAGTGTCCAACACAACAGACTTCCTGGTTCCAGCTATGTCACTTCCAGTGACGTGGATCTGTCCGGCCTCCTTGCCGTGGCTGGCGAGAATGTTCGTACTTGGAGTTCACGGTTCTTATCGGTTCCTCTATATATCCTGCATGCCTGTGGTACGGGGCTGGTCATCAACTGATAACCACCGTTAATCTCAATTGTTTTTTAAACCTGTGTGGAATAAACCAAGACTTTTTTAATGGATACACTGTCCCCCGGGCTCCTGATATTATTGCCAGTCAGCCCTTTGAGGTCTAATCACATTGTGCGTATATGACACCCACATGTCATTTCAATTGTGCCTTGTTAGTGTCATGTTCTCATGTGTTTCTTGCCACTATCCCAGTGGTCACTCCAAGGCAGCCCTTCTAAATGACTACTGATATCTGGATCAATCATGGCGGGTGGACTTTTCACCAAGGTGGGTTTAGAGTCAGTCCAGCGCCTTACAAGGCTGTTGTTTGGCTTTAATGGTATTATTGAAAGTGGATGATTTTCTTGCCCTGCCTTACGATCTCAAACCTGTCAGAGAGTGGAGTTGTGCTTTAAGCAGGAGGAACGGGGAGAGGTGGTAACGTTTTGCTGAAGTGCATGCCAAAACAGAGTCAGAGGGAAATGTTGTGTAACTCTCCCCTAAAGGCTGTTAAATACTATACAATTTTATTCTTTTTACAATAAACATATTAGGATGCTATCAGGTAAGGTCAGCAGAAAAGGAAGTGTTTGAGTAAGAAAAGTGGGAGAAAAGGAGTTTATGACTTGCTGAAATTGAATTTAGTGTCCTGTTCATGGGATTAGAGTACATAAAATATCTGTAATTGACAAATGTGCTCATTTAAAGGCTTTATCTTGTATGTCTGCAGAGTGGATATTGAAAACAAGCTACAGGTTTGGTGCTTCTGACCATGGCAATCAAAACTAAAACCTTAAAGAGACCTTGGTTGATAAAAAAAAAAAAAAGCTTTTTTTCCCTTCATTTAAATGTTACCCACTCAACTTGGTTCTGTAAATGAAATTTGGAACATTATCTGTTTAGTTCTGGTGTGAAGAGCTTTGCCCCTTCAATTTACTGTTATCAATTTAATCTCACTTTTAGGGAAACTACAGAAAAAATAGGACAACCCTCTCTGTGCAGTGGTCATGTGATATGTGATGTCAGCACTCTCCCTGCTACCCAGTTCTGGGTGCATATAGATCTTTGTGTGTTTCTTGAGGCTTCAGATGCAGTGAAGGCAACATGAAACAAGAAAGACTTGTCCATAGAAAATCAAAAAGGGGCAGTTCCAGAATATGATTTACACATGAAATGCAAGACACTGGCATTAGCAAATATACAAACATATATTCAGCTAAAATTGTGTACTGCTTACAGATTTCTTTAAAGTAACCCATAATTTGTTCTTAACAGCCAAACTAACACTCATGCTGTACAAAAAGTACACACCTTCACAGTGCCGACCACTTCCTGAAGAGCAAAACCCTATCTTTTGGGAGTAGGACAGACATACATACTCCGCCACCCTTCAGCACTTAGTGCCTGAGCAGAGCAGCTATCACAACCACTACCTGGGATGGGGTTGCCTAAACCTATTCAAATACCAGCTCAGAAAATCAGTGGGAGTTGCAAGAGGTGGCCACAACTGAGATGGTACAAGAAGGAACTTTATAGTGCTTTGTTGTGCAGTGTCATTGTTACTTTGGGTGCTTACAACATAGTACAGTTTTATTTTAATGTGATCATACTGCAAGGTCTTATTTAAAGCTCCTTATTATTGCCCTCAAAAGCAAAACCTAATACTCAGCCTGTTTTAGTAGTACAATGCCCAAGCTTTAGTTGGATGGGCACGCAGACTAGTCTGACAACAGGAGGGTACCTTTTTGTCTGGGTCTGCCCCCTTTCATGCTGAATGCAGATCCCATGCACAGGCAGCACAGATTTGCAGTTGACTATACTTAAGCAGAAATGAGGCACCTTTCTGTGGAGTTTCCTATTATGCAGTGTAGTGATGAGCCTAACTTCATATGCAAGACAGTGTGCATTCTCCATATAGGTCTATTGAATGCACCGGCACTTGTGAAAGCAACAGGCACCAAGGTGCATCTTTACAGACAAGTGCATGAGCTTTGATAAGCAGAAAAAAAATTGAAGAAAGCAGACTGGTTACCCACTTGGGTTAGATGAATCCTTATTGGCTGCACCAGACTGTAAGAGATCAGCTTACTGATTTCTCAAAAAATGACACCCAATTGAAAGCAGATCCATTTTGCCCCAGTTTTTATAAATTTGCTTCTGCGTGAACAAAATGAACCTATTATTAGGACATTACATTTGACAGCATTAGATGATCCCGTGCTTCTTCAGGCCCCAGAGCAGCACCAATTTTAAATCATATACTTACTCCTTACCATGTGATACATTGCCTTACAATAGTACTCCCTAGACCTGGCCTGTGAATTTGGGTCTGAGAGTTCATTCCAGTATACTAGAGAGGATCCACTGGACTGGAATCAGAGTATTTATTCTGAAATCCAACCACACTTATATTATCAAATGTGCTGCTTTGAGAGTGGTTTTAAGTGCAGGTAATAAAAATGTGGCCATTGTGCTATGATGTGCTTGCTGTCCAATGACTGATGACTGTGACTTGGTCGCTGTCTTTTTGTATCAAGCTTTATGGACATGCAGCAGTTCCTCTGTCCTTTTAAACTCAGCACAGTCACTCTGTCATGTCTTCAGGTGTCACTGCCTACTGGTCAATACAGACTGTGTAAAAAGATAACCTACATCTCTAGCAGAATGACTGAGCATGTGCTAAGTGTAAACAGACAGATTGATTATGGTGTGCATGTTTCAGGCTGTATGTGCATATTTTATATATATGGTGATCAGCAGTGCAAGAGGGCAGTGATCACCTACCAAAACATTTGCTAGGCAATAAGGATGCTTGTCAATAAGGATACTGTGGGCAACAGTTCAACCACATTACCAAAATTCATATAAGATTTTCTTTAAACCTGAAGTATAGCACAAGTCTAGACACAAGATGTATTAGACTGGATAATGGTCTATGCTGCCCAAAGCAACTACTCACATGAATGTCTCTAGGGCAAATGATAAACACAGACTGTCCTTCCTTTAAAAAGTTTTCAAACCCAAGTCTGCAATGATAAGTTATAATCCAAAACCACCTTTATGGCAAGTGAAATGTATGTCTCAGAGAGTTGAGGAAGTGGCCAGGTGATTGCACCCATTGCAGCATCCCCAAAACTGAAATCTCAGTTAGGCAAGGGGCTAGCCTATAAAAGAAACCTCATGAGCCTTATGGACAAAATGGAGCAAGGCAGTGAATGAATGTTATTTACAAAAGTGGAAGAAATCATTGCCCTGCCTTTGTTGGGAAGGTGGGGTAACAGGGCAAAAAAGAAAAATCCCTGCTGTTCACTGTTTAGGAATTTTGAGAAAGCTTTTACTATAAATGTTATATAAACCATTTTCTTTAGCATTTAAATCCTATGGTAAAAATTCAGTTAGTGTGCCATTCATTAGTGCTAGCTAATTACAAAAACAACTTCCTTTTAGATTTGAAAAACCTTAATATGCACAGTTTTTTTTGTACTGAATAATGATTCAGGACGAATATGTATGAAAACTGAAGTGTATGCTAATAATCTGTTCCAGATTTTCCTTTTTTTTATAGGTGCAGTGTTTTTAATCATGTCCGTCACACATACACACCAAAAGCCCTTGAAGATTAAAGAAGAACTCCACTGTGCACACTTTGCATCTAAAATCACCAAATTAACCTCATAAAAATTCTGATGAAGGCCTGTTTCTAGGCCTCTGTGAACATACAGACAAATCTTTATCTTTGTTCTTTGTATAGACCATCCTCCACCTTTGTTTGTCATAACTAGGTAGGTCTAAACCAAGAAACAAATATTAGCTTCCTTGATGCACTGGGAATTTTCCCTTGTTTACTTGCTATGCTGTCAAACACAATGATATCGCAGAGGAAATCCATGCGTGGAATTTGTGGAGGCATTGGATAATTAGGTCTCGTATATAAGGAACAGTAATTGGAAGTGTTAATTAGTTATATTTAGTCGCTTTAAAAGCTCTATTTTGTAAAAAGGAACTCCAGGAAACATGGAAAATCAATGTGACCTGAAAAATGTCCACTTTATCTCACTAGCTTAGTTTACATCTACATTCTGCGTCTTACACAACTGCAACTGGATAAGGCAGATTTTACATTGTAGTTGTGGCCTAGGCTCCTTCCACATGACTTTGTGTCAAGCAACCTCCCTCTGAGAACTACTAAGAATGGTGCTTGAAACCAGGAACACCTAGCCTGCATTTTCACATGTTCAAATTTGGATAATTATACTGTCAGCTAAAGGCTGTAGCAAGGCGAGCATCGACTGATTAGGTAGATCAAGTCACCTGAACGACTTTAAATGCATACATTTCATGTTTTCCTGGAGTGTACCTTTAAAACAATATTCCTTGTTTTACTTTGGCTGGAGTTCTTCTTTAATGACCATTAAGTGCAACGTAAGCACAAGACTGACAGCGCGCTAATGCTTTTTTTAAGGACCCCTTCCATCGATCCGTACTTCGGTTTCACTTATTTACAAATCATCGAGAAACCTACAGCGACTACTGGGGGTCACTCTTTTCGACAGGTATGTAACAAAAGTAAAATCATGTATTTTACATTTTGGTTAAAAATACTGAGTAACGTATTGGTGTGAATGCTACCTGACCAAACCCCATCTATTGCTTGGATCTGTCTGACCAGGTATTTTGGATTTAGGCACTTGTTAGCTACAGTCGGATACACATTTGTTTGGAGTGGACAGCCCAGCACGTTTCAGTCACTATGCACATTTTTTTTTCTGTCCAGTTTAAGCCCTTGGCAGTTCAATGGTTAAAAAAATGGCATTGTTTACAAAGCTGCAGTCACGGCGAGGGCGGCGTCTTGTGTATTGTGCAAGGGATACGTCACACACACATACACGCGTGGCGGATTCTCCGTCTCATACGGGTATTTCAGCACCATTGACAGAGCGCAGGTTCTGGTCGTCAAATCGCTTCCTTACACTTCTCCTCACCGCGTCGGCTCTCCTATAGGGCTGGCTTCTAAGATCTGGAACAGGACAAAAGAGTTAGGGACAAGTCTGACAGCCTAGATCTAAACAGAAAGAAATACAAAATCTGGGAGCCAATCAAAGCAGCTTTTAGAGGGAATAGGCGCTTATTGGATTTATAGATAGAATTATTCAAATTACTTTTTCTGTAAACAGTGGCAATCTGCTATTGTATTCGTTTTCTCCTTAAATGTGCTGTTTAAGTTTATAGCTGATAGGGGAGTTCAAAAAAATTACAGTAGGAAGTTGAACTCTTTTAGGCAGCATTCACACCTAATCATCAAGTCTTGAGAGTTTTTTCAGGCATTTTTTCAGGCGATTGTATGGTTTTTGAGCATTTTTGTACAGCCTTTTTTAAAGCGTTTTTGAGCTTGGGCATTTTTTATTAGCCAATAGAGAAAAATATCATCTGTTTCATCAAATGTCATTATGTTTTTCAGCTTTTTATCCACTTTTATTTATTTATAATTATTTATGTTTTAACGTTTTTGTGGTAGGGGTTAAAGGTCATGGTTAGGGGTTAATTTCTTTATTTTATCTATTTATTTTGTTAGGTTAGGGTTAGGATTAGGGCTAGGGGTTAATATTAGGGTAAGGGGTTAGGTTTTTATTTATTTATTTTTATTATTATTTGCATGTATTGATGATTATTATTAAATAATAATGTGTTTTATTTATTATTTATGTATTAATTAATTATTATTATTTATTTTTAAGTGATTAAAAAGTCTTTTTTTTTTTACCCTATAAAAATAACCAACATGTTATACTTACCTGCTCTGTTGCAGTGGATTTGCACAGAGCAGCCCGGACCCTCTTCTTCTCAGGTCCTTCTTCTGTGATCCTGGCCCCTCCCTCCTGTTCAGTACCCCCACAGCAAGCAGCTTGCTATGGGGGCAACCAAGCCAAGTCACAGCTCCCTGTGTCCATTCAGCCATAAAGCCCCGACCCGGCCCCGCCTCCTCGTTCCCTTGATTGGCTAGCTGACTTGGATTGGTTTGATTGTGTCTCAGCCACTCAGAAGGGAGAATCTCGGACGGCTGAGACACTCGTGGACATTGCTGGACAGAGAGGGACCTCAGGTAAGTGTTAAGGGGGCTGAGAAGGGCTGCTGCACACAAAAGGCTTTTTAACTTAATGCATAGAATGCATTAAGATAAAAAAACCTTCTGCCTTTACAACCACTTTAGTTAATTATTGCATTTGAGCAGAAAAATGCTCAGAAACGTGCAACAAAATGCGCTAAAACACTTGAATCAATTGTTTCCATGCATTTCTATGGAACAAAAGAATGCTTCAAAAACAAGCTCCAAACTTTTTTAAGCTTCAGAAATTTTTTCTCCTCCAGCGTTTTGGAGCTTCGAGCTACAAAACGCTGAGGTGTGAATGGGGCCTTAAGGCCAACCATCGAGAAATAAGAGACATTCATTTTGGGGCTATAGGCCCTAACTTCCTTCTGAAAATGCGAACTTTCTTGCCCTCATGTGAATACGCTGATTTCAATACTTTATGGGCCACTGACCTGGAACAAGCATCTCAAAAGCTAAGTCACCCGGCATGCTGGTTGTACCCAAGTTGATTGATCGATCAACTTGGTACATTCAGCTTGCCCATACATGGTTCAAATGTCTGCCCGTTCCTGCTGAACCGTCCGAGATTCGAGTGGGCCAGCGGGCTGAAGGAAAAAAAAGTCTCCCTGCTGAGCTATTGTGTTCTGACAGGAGGACTATCCCCCTGCAGGAACACACCAGTTAGCACTCACAGCCATCGGATGCCGATCAGATGCTGGTTTTCCAGCATGACCATTCAGCCGGCTTCTGTCAGACAGGCTGGTGTATACATGGGCCAAATGTTATCCAGTTTCTGTTTAACCGGCTGACACTGGCCAATATTCAGCCCATGCGTATCAGGCTTAAGAGGGGATCTTTTAAGGGAGAGATTTAAACTAGATTTTATCTAATTAAATAATGTGAGATTTGACTAATTTTGTGATCTACTGCACACAGATATAATAATTATCTTCTAAATGCTGTACTTGTAAATAAACCTTCAAATAAACCGTCTAATTACAGCCCAACTGAAGGTTTTTGTGAAGTGTTTGTATTCCAATTAGTAATATTTTGCCACATTTCCAGCCCCAAAATCACTGAGATGGGATGTAAGGATAAATCACTTAAACTCACTTAAAGAGAAATGTAAACACCTTTTTTAGAGCACCATGTTTGTGAAAAATATTGTTTCTTTTTTGTTCATCTTGGGACACTGAGCATCTTCATAACTATAGAGTTATGCTGACAACTTCAGGTGATTGGACACTGGCAAAAAAAAGACAGGAAGTCCCCTCCCAGGTATGACCCCTCCCTGTTTGGCTAGGTTCTATTTTCTTTGCTATTTTCTTCGGTAATGGTTATGCCAATACAGCTTTAAGAAGAAAATATCTAGCTCCTCAACTATTCCAGCTGGGATTAGGGGACTGTCATGACCCAAATCCATGTCCTATGGCTTTTCTACGCTCAGAGGATTGGTACTTAGACCCCACACTATAAAGGGGTGGCCTGTAATGTTGCTGGTCAGCACTTGGCCCTGCATAACACAAGCTTGTGCAATAATACATTGCCTTTTGAACTAGTAGGGTGTTCTACATTATTGCAATATGTATATGAATTCCATTGTTTGTTTCATATCTTCATTTTTTTCTGCACATTTTCCTGCAGAGTATACGGACCACAAAGTGACAGTTACAAGGATCTGGATAAACTATAACAATGGCATAGGCAATTGCAGCAACAGGGACAGGATTTGCAACTTTTAGTGCTAAAGTAGTTCATAACTCATGGACGGGATGGGGAAAGGGGGGCATTTTTTTGCCTTGGGTGCTGAAGGACCTTGCCCCTTTCATTTGTCTCACTGTGTGATGGTGTCACCAGGAACTGAGGGGAGCTCTTCCTAAATGGAACACAGACAAAAAACAAAACAGCACAGAGGTCCTAACCCTTCTCATACTATCCAACACTGACAAAAGAGTGGCTTAAGTGAGAGCTTGTCTTAACAGTAAAAGTACAGACTTCCTTGATGATGCTTATATTTTGGTTTGCTATTTTTGAAGGTGCAATTAAAATAAGCTCTCATCTTGCAACAACTAGAAGTAAGAATAATAATAATAATAATAATAATAATAATAATAATAATAATAATGATGATGACATTATCTATCAGTTTCTTCACTTGCGTCACGCACTGCATGCCCAATTTTCCTCAGTCGAAGTGTCCTTTTCTCCCACCCCTGCTCTAGATAGACTAGTACAAGCAAGGTCAACTAAGGGACTTATTTCTGTAACATATATGGTGCTACTAGATACGTTTCTATTGAGATTTCCTATCCGTTCCAAGGTGGAGTGGGAACAGGATATCGGCCCTATCTCTGAGGAGGTTTGGGAGAGATCCTTCGGTCCCTCCCTCTTGCCCCTCTCTTTCCATCACACAGTTTGACCCAGATCTTTATTCTCCGTAGAGTATATAGAACCCCTTAATTCTTGCATTCCATAGGCCTGAAATCTGATCCAGCCTGTGCCAGGTGTGGTAATCCAGGTACTCTTACACATCTTCTGTGGCAGTGCCCCAAACTCCGGAGATATTTGGAGGAGGTGGTGGACACACTTAATGGGCTCTTGGATGTAAATATTTCTGTTGAACCACTTACATGCCTATTGGGCTACCTCGATTCTTCTTTTTACACTTCCCCAATGTCCAATATTATTTTGGGTGCTCTCTTTGTGGCCCGTAGACAAATTGCCCTTGGGTGGACCTCTCCATATCCTCCTACTTTATCTGACTGGATTTCTGACCTCCATAGGCTTATTTCTTTTGAAAAACATACATCATTTTTAGGAAACTCAATGAGGACGTTTGATGCTATTTGGTCACAATGGATCGAGTTTATGTCCTCGTTATTGGAGTAGGCCAACTTGAAATATAACTATTATTTATATATATATATATATATATATATATATATATATATATACACACACACACACATACACTAGCCTTTTAGAGGTTTTTTTTTAATTTGTCTTTTCTCATTTGTTTTGATGGTCATATATAGTTGATCTTATTTAGTAATTAGTAATTGATCTTATTTAGTAGTATAGTAGTTGATTATTATTTTTATTTAGTAATTATAATTTTCCGCTAATATTATGTTTTGTTTTTTTTTTGCATTTGCATGTTGCATTTTTGAAGTTCTGTGGGACGTGTCTGCCTGTATTTTTCAAGATTGAAAATTGATTGAAAATTTCATCAAATAAAATCTGATTTAAAAAAAAGAATGATGACATTCTAAAACCGTAGCATGTCTGTAAAGAAACCAGATTCAAATACTTCGAGCATCGCTTGCTATTGCAGGGTTGCCAACCTCCTGCAGCATTTTTTACTGACAAAACATGGAAAATTTACTGGCGGAGCACATTTTTTTACTGGCAACCTGAGAAATTACAGAACTCCTATTGAAAACTAATACAGTGAATATTTAAACCGTATAGACATGATATGGAAACACTGCCAATATCTACACCAAAGTAATTGGCTTGATTTACACTTAAAAACACAGCATGAAATTATCAGCCCCTGATATTTACTGGCAGTTGTAAAAAAAAAATCACTGATTTTTACAAACTGTCAGTAAATTTACTGGCGGTTGGCAACCCTGTGCTATTGACTATTCTCCTAGAGGAGCTCCTCTGACTATCACAGATTTCCCAGTGTCAGCGGAGGCAGATATATTTCTGTGCCAAGTTTTTAGTGGGATAATTGTCAGTCTATGGGAAGACTAATAGTTCAGGGAATAACGGGCACTAAAACCATTGCAAGTATTAGTTTTTGATTAGCTAGCATACATTAGTGGATGAAATCCAATATCTGATGGATTACTATGGTTTAATGCAATTGTGGCATCCAAATGTACTCTTGGGCAAAATGCAGAACTGTCTGTGTTACCCACAACTAGTAAACTAGCAACATATACTAGAAGAAATGTTATCGGTAACAGTGATAGTTCCCTTGTCAGGAAGCCATGTTTTTCCTACCATTGACCTAGTAAAGCACAGTAAGGAATATATGAAGTACTTTGTGAGTGCACTTTAAAGCCTATCATGAAATTATGTTCTAACCTACCCTGACAATAGTAAAAGTAAATTTGTGATATCAAAATATGTGTTCCTGTCATTGGTTGGCACATGATAATGCCCAGATAATATGATAGAAGTCACATGATTTGGCCCTGTAGCTTGCAGCAGATAACAATATTCTTGTGAAGAGAGCCACTTTAGGGCTTATGTATAAATGCTAATCAGAGAATATTGTTTGCCTATAGCAATCAAAATTCTTTTTTTCTTTCAAACCCTGAACTGTATAGATGTATAAATGACAGTTTCAAGCTGATCGGTTGCTATGATTAGCAATACATTTTCCTGGTGCCTATCCATGGCATCATACATGTGGTAGTAGTCCCGCCTATTTCCACCTACAGGACTAGTGCATAGCTATAAAAAGTTAACAACCACACAACAGCCCATTTCAGTCGCCTTGCAGTTCCTTAAGTTAATTCTAAGGGCCCACTATATGGCTGGGCTGCAGCCACCAAAAGTAAATTGCTGTATGCTCCTCCAGCAGCATCTGGACATCATGGGCACCTTATGCAAGAGATGTCAATCAGGTTCTACAATGGCGCGTTCTATCAGCACTACTGATGGGCTTAGTAGCCCACACTACACCTGTCGGTGGGAAACCAGTAGCTTACTCACTTTCTTATATGATGGGATTTGCTGAAGCTTCCCACCCTGGTAGCTAGTTATTGATCCATCACATGTATGCTTTCATGGAGGCACCAGGAAAACAGAAAATTGTATCATACCGTAATTTTCCTTTCCTGGTGCCTATCCATGGCAGCATACTGAACCCACCCAGTTCGTTCCTAGCGATGTACAGGGAATGAGCTGTTATATGGGTGTCAACTTTTTATAGCTATGCACTGGTCCTGTGGGCGGAAGCAGGCATTGCTACTACTACATGTATGCTGCCATGGATAGGCACAAGGAAAGGAAAATTACGGTAAGTATGATACAATTTTCTGTTTTCTTTTTTGTGCATGGAGCCAACTCTCCACATGATAGAATATTATTGAAACCTTTGTGCCGAGGCTGCAGCAAGTACAGACTGCAGTATTTAGATCTATTGAGAGTCCAAAAGAGTTAAAGGAAACTGTAGGTTTCAGGATCTATCCAAACCTGAAGTATCAGTTTTGAAGTCAGCATTTCTGAATTAAATATTCTTTGTTTGAACAAGCCATAAGATGTCATAAAATATTAAGAGCGACTTCACACTTGTCCAAGTGTGTATATATGCACTGGGGTGCTATTAAGAAAAAGTGGCAATGCACATTTAGCATGCACTGTTGTGTGTCATATTAATGATAGACAAGAGTGAAGGGTTCTTAAAAGCGTACTTATTATCCTTTTATATGGACAGTCATTAGTCATGGCTAATATTGAAGCTGGCAGCTTTGGCCATGCAGAATGGGATGCAACTTATGCATAAAATCAGTCTAGTGAACGGTGTTTCTGCTGTTATTAGAGCTGAAATATCAGTTTTGTGGAGTATGACCCTTTAAAAGCGTAACAATATGTCAATAGGCTATTAAAGTGCACTCGATACCTACACAAAGTGGAAACGGCCATTTTGAAAAAGGAGAACCATTTAGCTAGAAATTAGCGCTTCATATAAAATAGTAAAACTGACCATGCACTAGTAGATTTGTGAATGAACATTTGTTAAAATATTTGTACAAAAATTCTCAGTGCATTCAATGACTTGACAAATGTTTGAAAGTACTTCATTTTATGTTAACATTCGATTTTGGAATGAATGTAATTTCCAGAAGGAAAACTACATACATTGTTAGAAAGAGAGAAAAAGTTTCCTTCCTGTTCCTTAGAATTTTCTTGTCACTGTGGTTGAAAATAAATGTTGATTTGACCCCACTAACCATTAGAAAATTGAACAAACATTCTTAAAATGAAAAAAATTGATACTAAATTTTACTAGTACAAGGCCAGTTTAATTGTATTGACAGAATTGTAGAAATAATCCCTCAAGTCTATTCTTCCCACTGAAGGAACAGGTAACTTATTTACGAAGCGTAAGCATATTTACAAGATGGCCATCTCCACTGTGCATATTGACAGAAATAGTCATAACTGGTCTGGCATACAGAGAGAGGAGGAAACCAAGTAAAAAATAATGCTTGCCAGCTCTGTGTATCCTCCACCACCGGTGTGCTAGATGAATTCCTTACCCTCGAATGAACATTTGGAAATTTAGTGATATTATTCTTCTTTAGGGCTAAACAGAAGAAAACATAACATGATGGTTAAATAAAAACATGGGTGAGTGATGAAAATAGTCTGAGCTCAGAATTCAGTTCCTCGAATCAGTTAGCCACTGAAGCAAGAAGGAAGGAGGGATAGCTAGGGCCAAGTTAAGCAGAGCAAGGCAGTGAACAAGATGAATGCCCTGTTAGCACAAGAAGCTTTGAACTATTGTTTTCAGAATTGTGACAGGTATAAAGGCAAGCTGCGTTGAAAATTGGCTCCAGATAGATCATTAATACAGTAACAATACCTGTTGAAGAGTAGCAGAAATAAAGCCTTCCCAAGAAACGGACACAATCTGGGAAGTACAAACTCACAAAAACACCTAGAATGCTCTAATATTCTATTTCTACATGTGCTGTTATGAGTTTGCACTTCATTTTTAGAGGGTCAGACCACCCTGAAATTTTAGTTTATGGTGTGCTAGAAAGTTAAACCACCTAATGGTATCTTATATCTCCCTGGGACTTTATTGGTAAGATCTCTGCACTTGAGTTCCCAGGTCTGCACACCTGCTGTGGACATATGAGGGGTTCCCGTTTTTTCTGCTTGATGTTTTATTCATTTTATAATCTGGACAGTGCAAAAGGAGAAGGCTGGAAGGAAACCCACATTTCCAGACAGGAAGAGAGCTGGGAATTATTGCAGTGAAATCCTATTTGTGGAGAATCCAGGGCATACAAGAAACCAGGGTCCTAGCCCACCAGGCATCATCTATAACTTTTGGGTGGTCTAACTCTTTAAAATGCATCAGAAAAGTGTTTTCTACAGTAAGTAAGATCAGCACATGCTACTATATACAATTTTTTCTAGTTCCGAGACAATGTAAGAGTTTAGCTATATGACCATAAAAATTGTGTGTATTAGTTATATACCCAATTCACAAATTCAGATAATTTCTGACAGCAATGTCTATTGTGATCGACAATGAACATAAATGGTATTGTCTCAAAAGTGAAAAAACTGAGAAATATAAATGTTTGGAGGAGAAAGAATTTCATGCTTAGAATGCAGTAATTTCTCATGCAAATATGACATGCAGTCATGTGTTAGGAAATACAGCGAGGATCTAAAGTTAAGTAAAAAGGAACATTCATATATGGTCACAAAATAGAATAAACATTTTTGGCAAAACATGGAGCTCAAAATGAAATTACACAAAATATAATTTGGCTTTGATCACTTTAAACAGTGTATATACGTTTTTTTCTGTAAGAGCTGAGAAGCCACATTGCTGTTTTTTTTTTTTTTTTTTCATTTTTGTCATTTTGTGTGGTAAAACAAGACTGTGTCCTAAGATTTCAATAGCAACCAGTGACATTATGGATGTGGAAAAAGAACCTAAACCCAAATTCAACTTTTTAAATCAACTAAATTCATTCCAGGTTCATTGCTATTATTATAATACAGGATTTATAAAGTGACGACAGTTTGCGCACAGGTGTACAAAATTAAAGGAGACACAACAGTTAAAATACAAATCAATGCAAAAGGTTTCAGAGGACCCTACCCATGAGAGCTTACAATCTAAAAGGGATGGAGGTGCATCAAAACTAAAGGTGTGCAAAGTGTTGCAATTCATTTCTTTTAGAAGACAGGCACAGCCTGAGCAGAATAGCCTGTCCCCTGCCAGCATGCTGCATAGAAGGACCCTTGCTTTCATTGTGGAAGCAATGCAGAAGTCCAACACAACCCCTGCTAATTCAGACCTTTAGCTTTGCAATCAGCAATGCTCCCTTCTGATTGGGGAGATCAAGGAACTGACTTATCAGGGGACATTCCTACAGTCCCATTGTTATTCCTATTGGTTAATGAGTAACCTCACTGACCAATAGGAATGTACAGGAGACAGGAAGGGGTGGGCAGCTTCAGCACTATCAGTAAGAACTGAAAATATGCCTTTCATAATGACTTGAAATTCAGCCAGAACATGATGGTTTACAAGGCCTGATAAAGGTATATGCACATCTAGGTGCCTGTACTGTATACCTGTCACAGTTTGCCCCCCTTCCACCAGCTAAATCTCTTTATTAGTGACATAAACATGCACTTTAGAAATATTTGTTCATTTCTATATCCTGACAGGTTGGAACACATAAACTGTTGGGGATACAGTAGGACTGGATTTGACCAATACTACCTTTTGAAATAATTTTATCGGAGGTCATATAGAAACCTAAAAGGAATTTTGCCAATGGGATTTTGGTGCGTTGCGCCAAATAAAGTTGATAACAAAGTGTCTTAAAAAGTAAAAAATGTATTCCATATTAAGGTTAAAACCAGAGATATTGGACAATACATACAGTTGTGCTCAAAAGTTTGCATACCCTGGCACAAATTGTGATATTAATATTGAAAATATGATTGATCATGCCAAAAAACTTTCTATTATTTAAGGATAGCAATCACATGAAGCCATTTATTATCACATAGTTTTTTGGATCCTTTTTAAATCACAATGATAACAGAAATCACCCAAATGGCCCTGATAAAAAGTTTCCATACCCTGGAATGTTTGGCCTTGGAACAGACACAGAAGGTGGCACACAAAGGTTATGGCAATGGCAATGGCAATTAAAGGTTAATTTACCACATTTGTGGCTTTTAAAATCACAATTAGTGTCTGTGTATAAATAGTCAATAAATTTGTTAGCTCTCACATGGCTGCACTAAGCAGGCTAGACACTGAGCCATGAAGAGGTAGAAAAGAACAGTCAAAAGACCTGTGTAACAAGGTAATGAAACTTTACAAAGATGGAAAAGGATATAAAAAGATATCCAAAGCCTTGAATATGCCAGTCACTGTTTAATGACTTATTAAGAAGTGGAAAATTAGGGGCTCTTTTGATACCAAGCCAAGGTCAGGCAGACCAAGAAAGATTGCAGCCACAACTGGTGGAAGAATTGCTCAGGATACAAAGAAAAACTCACAGGTAACCGCAGGAGAAATACAGGCTGCTTTCCAAAAAGATGGTGTGGTTGTTTTTAAGAAGCAAAATTCAACTATACTTGAACAAAAAAGTTGCATGGTTGATCTGCCAGAAGGAAGCCTTTACTGCGCCAATGCCACAAAAAAGCCAACGAGGCATGTCAAGGTGTTGTTGGGCATATTGTAACCTGGCTTTTTTGTGGAACTTGTACAGTAAAGGTTTCTTTCTGGCAACTTGACCATGCAGCTATTTTTTGTTCAAGTATCATCATATTGTGCTCCTTAAAAACAACCACACCATCTTTTTCCAGAGCAGCCTGTATTTCTCCTGAGGTTACCTGTGGGTTTTTCTTTGTATCCCGAACAATTCCTGTGGCAGTTGTGACTGAAATCTTTCTTGATCTGACCTTGGCTTGGTATCAAGAGATCCCCACATTTTCCACTTCTTATTAAGTGATTGAACAGTACTGACTGGCATATTCAAGGCTTTGGATATCTTTTTATATCCTTTTCCATGTTTGTAAAGTTTCATTACCTTGTTAAGCAGGTCTTTTGACTGTTCTTTTCTACCTCCTCATGGCTCAGTGTCTAGCCTGCTTAGTGCATCCATGTGAGAGATAGCAAATTCATTGACTATTTATACATAGATGCTAATTGTGATTTAAAAAGCCACAAATGCAGGAAATTTACCTTTAATTGCCTTTTTAACCTGTGTGTGCCACCTTCTGTGTCTGTACCAAGGCCAAACATTCCAGGGTATGTAAACTTTTTATCAGGGCCATTTGGGTGATTTCTGTTATCATTATGATTTAAAAAGGATCCAAAAACTATGTGATAATAAATGGCTTCATGTGGTTGCTATCCTTAAATAAAAGACAGTTTTTTTGGAATGATCAGTCATATTTTCAATATTAATGCCAAAATTTCACAATTTCTGACAGGGTATGCAAACTTTTGAGCACAACTGTATGTGATAATAAAATAGACAAAATACACATATGTTGACGTAAATTAGTTGGCTGTATACAATATTACAAATACACTCAAATAGGTGCATGTTGGACTGAAATCTACTTTAAAAAAAAATTGTTATCAACTTTATTTGGCGCGACTCACCAAAGTCCCATCGGCAAAATTCCATTTAGGTTTCTACATGGTTTAAGGGACTGAGTTCCACCAACGTCTGCCTACATATTTGCGGCCCTCATTTTCTTGTATATTGGAGGCCATATTTAACCAACATCCTCAAGCATGCATGTAAGTGTCTCCAGCAGATTCTACATCTCCGCCCAGTGTTATGACATCATAGCCACTCCCCACCTGGCATGTTGCTATCTCTGAGGAAGTCCAATTGGGATGCAGTGCATCAAGTGGGAAGTGGCTACAACATCATCATGCTGAGCAGAGCGGTTGGATCCACCATAGACGTATGTGGCTGCTACAGTAGAGGAGGGTATATACCTACATCAGGGGTATGCAACCTCGGCCCTCCAGCTTTGGTGAAACTATAAATCCCATCATGCCTCTGCCTCTAGGAGTCATGTATGTGATTGTCAGGGTCTTGAAATGTCCCATGGGACTTGTAGTTTCACCACAGCTGGAGGGCCAATGTTGCCTACCCCTGACCTACATGCACACCTGTTGATGTTGATTACACGTGAGTGGCTATACTTATACATTTTTCCTTAAATAAAATATCTGCAGTAAGCACTATGGGGTTTGTTTATATTTCTCTATGAGCTATACCAATACAAGTGTCATTTCACCTGCTTATTTTAAATGAGCTGTTTTTGACCTCTTATTATCCTTAACCACCATAGAAGGCGAAAGCGCATCTGAAGAGCACAGGGTGTTGGTGAGCTGTGCACAGTATATCTACATTTGAAATTTTATGGCGAAGTGATTGTTTCTTCACATTTGATCAAAGACTTTTGGTTTTGGAAAAATCTACACTTTGTGGACTTGACAGAGTTGGTTAATATTAGTATTCACGGACACCAGTATTTATATTTTGTTTTTATGCACGTATATATTTTTGCTTACATACGCATATATTTTTTGCACACATATATGTATGCTTTCGGCATATGTTTGGTCTTATAGCTAGATAGAAAGTGAAAATATTATCATGCATTATATTGATTTGTGAGGACACTTATCTATTATTATATTAAAGGCTAATTTTTGAGGAGTAAGGCCTAACATCCTATATTCTCATTAGACCTTGTATTTTGGAGCCAGTCCTGGTTAGGTTGAGTATTCAATGATGCCCAGCCTCCACTGTTTAGCCCACTCTTGTTCAGGGACAATGGTTGCAATGTTCATACACTGTTTAAATGTCATCAAGCCAATTTAATTTTAGGTGCAATGTCTCACAAATGCATAAATTACATGTCAATGAAAATGGCACATTTGACAAAATATCACTGAGCACATTCCCAGATGCATTAAGACTCCCCTGTCACATTAACCCTTCTCATTTCACAGTGCTCACAAACCACTCTCTATGTAGCTGATCAGCTTGTTGTATGACTCATGCACAACAGGTGGGAGACAAGATGGAGGAAAGAAGGTTCAGCTGATGGCATGCAATGAGATGGCAAATATCACAACTCCACAAGAAAAGCAGGCAAAGAAACCCACTCTGGTATTTGTGGCAAGGCCTAAATATGAAAATAGTATTGGAAAACCTACAGCAACCTTTTTGTGTTAAGAGCATCAGATGAGAGAGAATTTTTTTAGTAATGGAATTCCTCATTGAGAACGGGTTCGCAGAAAAACCGTGAGCTGCGCTTGGCTGTTCGAGCGGTAAATGGCACTGTCTTCAGCACTGCATGGGAAATAACGGCCAAACAAGACAAACACAACTGATTAAGAAGCTAAGATCTACTGCATTAGTACACTGGTTAGTGCTCTGCTGAGGCAATGGGTTTTACAATGCTTCATAAACAAGGCCGGCTTTTGTAAGCCCAGAAGGTCAAAGATTTGTAGAGATTAATTAGAGCAAGCAGCATATCATGTAGACACTAGCAGTTAATGAAAATACAAATAGTCACAATGGTACTGGAATAACAGTATTTTCTAGCAAAGTTGAAAACTCAGAATCCCAAGAGCTGTTGAGAGCCTGCCTCAGAGATCAAATTTTGAAATACTCAGAGGGTACAAAGAGCAATGATTATAAAGTGTGGTCACCCATTTCAACCAAGCAGATTTCGGATAGATCTATTCCGTACTGCACCGTGCACATTGTTTTTTACATATAAACCCAAGACTATAGCTGGAAAGTCAAATTTCAGTCACCTTTCCCAACGTTCCTATTTGGTAGAAATAGATCAAAATTCTGGGGCCTGAACCAAGGATTCACCAATATATGGCTAGGATGGGACTTGACATCCCATCCTTTGGATTGAAAGTATATTTCCATGGAAAGCGCCAAATACACTAATTAAGTTTAAACCTACAGTATATGTTTACTGTTTAACCTGTGAAAGCTTAGTTGCCAAAGTTTGCCAAAGCTGGGAGGGCAATTTCCAACAATAGGAAAAAACTGGTTGCCCTTGGCAGGCTTCCCTTGAGTTGTGACTTGTGTGCTCCTCCCTGCCTAGTGGGATGTTATGTGGGCCTGACCATTAAGCGCTAATGTAATATTGAGCTTTTCACTGTCTGTATTGCCATGCAGCAACCAACTTAAAACAAACATTCATTCTCCTTCTGTAATCTTATGTCGGACATAGACAGTTTGAATCTCAGCCGGTTCAGCAGGGACCAAACGTAATTCAAACCATCTATGGGCAGGCTGATTGTACCCAAGTCGATCCATCGACAGACTTGGGTGCAACCAGCATGGCTGATTTTTCATACGATTATTACCAGCGGCTAAAGTTGCTAGCAAAAATCACTGTGTGTTCTCATGGCAGGGACAGCTCCCCATGCGCCACCCCCTTCCCCATCGGGAGTATACAATACAATAGCTCTGGGCAAGAGATTTCCCCATCAACACTGACGGTGTGGATGGGGAAATCTGGAGATTTTCTTTCCTTCAACACCATCTAAGGCCAGCTTTACAGTGGAGGTCAAAAAACAAATTGGTTGCTGTTAGGTTACACAGACAGTTTCTGAGGCCTGGTGTATCTTCAAATTACATTTTTGGAAGCACTTCAGATCTTCTAAAAAGGACAGTTTTATTGCTTTCTACTGAGAGATTTAACCACTTGCTAGCAGTCACTTCACTAGCCTAGAGCTATACAAGAGTTTTTTAGTAGTTCAATCATTCTACCAAAACTGCTAGCCCCTCATTACTAAAAGTGGAAACTGGTTGCAAAGCAAAAGGAGTAAATCAGTAGTCATCAACTCCTGTCCTCAGGGGCCACTAACAGGCCAGGTTTGCAAGATAACTGAAATACATCACAGGTGATATCATTTGCTGCTCAGTGATTGTAGTATTCTAGTCTGCATCTCCCCAAGGTAATACATAAAACCTGGCCCGTTAGTGGGCCCTGAGGGCAGGGTTGATGACCACTGGAGTAAATAACTTCCAATTGTGTAAGCTACACAAATTGCAGGTAGCTGCAATCAGTCTTACATGATCACACAATGCTCCAATCATGTTGATGACTGGTACTGGAAAGTGGTTACATCTCTAAGAAGTAAGGGATTAAAGCTGCCCATGTAGCTTAGCCCTTTGGAGTGTATGCCAGTACTGGGAAAAACATGGAAGCTACCAGCGCTGACCTCCTAAAGCTAGCTGTCTCTGGCCTGGCTTACATACTTTGAGTCACTGACCTGAAACAAGCATAAATCCTTGTTCTAAGTCAGCAATGCAAAAGTACTGAATGCCTTCGGATCAGCATGGAAGTCAGACGACTAGCACTTTTAGAAGGAGACAGCAATGATGGCGATCTACATGTTCTCTCAGTATAGGTTCATTTAAAGAAATGTCCATGTTCAGGAGTCCTTTATATCCTATAATGGCTCCTACTGAGAGGCCTGCAGAAGCAGTTCGAGCACAAAATTCTTTTACTTTACATTCTAATGATGAGGCTCTGGTCCATACAAAATAAAAGGCATTGTAGTAGGCGCTTTTACATGTTGCACCCAGAAATTTTAAAGTCAACTACAGAAATAAGGAAGCTGCCATAGTGTTTTTAAAGGTACAGGGTCTGGTCTGAAATCCTATTCCTGGCTTCACTGCCTAGTGAGTCACTGACCCGGAAAAAAGGAAGTAGCCATTGAAGTCTGAGCTTTTACCCTGCATTTATCTTTCAGGTCAGTGATTCATTAGATAGAGATTAAGATAGTGAATAAAATAATCTAGCAGTGGCAGCTCTCATATTTTAGCTCCACTTAAAGAAAACAGTTGCAATAAATAGAAGGTTCCAGTACACACTTACCTGTTACATGCTGCCTTCAAGAGCTCTCTTAACATGTTCCTGAACTGCCAAAGCAAATACTGAATAATGATAGTCAGAGAATAGGCACGCTCCTGCCTCATACCATGTCACAATGACTGGGTCTCTTGATAAGACAATTAAAGTCTTGGCAGTGCATTTCTGGATGTAAGTGGGTGTCTATGCATTGACTTTTTGGAAGTCAGTATCTGTATAGCAGCTCAGGAGGCCCTTTTCTATGCTATTATGTAACAGGAAGGAAAATACTGGTAATTACTCTTTTATGCAAATATTGCTTTAAAACTACTGTAATTTCTGTTTTAAATAAACATTTGTATTAAGTGCAGGATTACTTATAATGCCCTCACGGGTTTGGCATTATAAACCAGAGGAATCAGAGGAGTATACCAAATAAACAAAGTGCTAGGCACTGTCAAGGTACCCATACTCAGGAATGCCTGTGTGACTTTTTATTTGAGTGATATACTTTTACACTGAAGAGACTGGTGTTGGTCATGCTCAAAAGCAGTGAGATGAAACATCCCTTCAGATCTCCTTTTAAAATTCTTGCATGTCCACACTGAGCTGTTGTACTTTGTCAGGAGACAGATCCATATCTTGGTTAACCATTATATGAAGCTGCCTTTTTTGCTTACATATGGTTTTAACTCTGCAGACCCTTTTTCAGACCCATGGGTGGAGAAATGGGGGGGTAGAGATAGAGTTTCACCACTATGCAATGTGCAGGGATGGATTTACCATTAGGCACAGTAGAAGTAGACCTGTGCCTAAAGGTCGCAGAGGCAAAGAGTCAGCTTTTCTCAGTTTAATTATTGACCACTATTTTGTTCTATCATGAGTAAAACTACAAAAACTTCATATAAACTTTACATGTTTTTATGATATTCCAAGCCAAGTTTGCCATTAAAATATGAAAATGTTCTGTGTATAAGAGGTGATCATAGCAAAAGGTATATTGCTTTGACACATACATTGATTTAACCCGATGATAAAGTCCTATGTGTTTGGCTGACTCACCAATGTGGAATGGCATTTCCTGAGTGCAAATGGGTACCTTTACAGCTCCTTGCTAAAGCTTTTCATGAGACATATAAACAGATGACAGTCCACTGAGAAAACGTTCTGTTAGCGTAAATCATAGAGAAGCAAGATTCAGTTATCCTCCAGAGTGATTGGAGGAGAGAGCAGGGCTTGGGCATACACAAATCCAGTGCCTCTACTTAGACATCTACAAGATTGCATGTTATTGGCTACAGTGCTGAGAAGTTCCACAACCTGCAGTTGTCTATGTACTAAAAAGCAATAAGCTGGCTTTTATCCTAACAAGCTCCACTGGACTAGTAAAAGAATATAAATCAGAGCAGTACCTGATAAGAACCCCGGGTATTTGGTAATAGCTGACGCATGAAACATCATACAGTGAAATTGTTGGTAATTGACATAGCAAATCATCAGACTTATTTAACAGAATAAATAAAATGCAAAGTGTAGTATCTCAAAGCAACCAAACAGAATTCATATTTTACTAGCGCATTTACAGTAAGTCAAAATCTGATTGGCTGCTCTAGGATGCTGCACTTTCTCTGCTCTCCACCCATATGGTATGCTAAATCCCAACTCCAGCCAAAACATTTTTTTGTTTTGAATAAAGAGTGGATAGGATAGAACCATTCAAAAAGAACAGGGGGGCGCACCGACCTTGTGCATTACCAAGGATAAAATTAATTTGTAAAATAACAAGAAATATACTCACAAACGTGTTTAAAAATAAGGCTTATCAATGCTCCAGCAATAGCGAACAGCATCTCTAAACGCCTACAGCCTGGACCAGATGTTTGGAGGACCCAGATGGTATCACAGGCAGCTTACGCATTACGAGGGTGAGCCCTCTTCCTCAGAGCCATAGCGCTGGTGGTTTGACCTCCTCTACTGTCCCCTTTTAAGTACCTACAGTCACATGCATGAGTGAACGCCCATCAGGGCCTGCCACACCTACACAAGTAGGCTCCACCTACCATATCCATCCATCACATGAAGCAGACAACGTGCTGCTATCACCATCCCAACACCATACTATCCACAACCACTCCCACCATGCGGAGCCATCCATCATGATACCCTCTCCCCCACACAGGGCCTGACATCTTACGTATCTTGTGCACAACCAACCATCTACACATACTCTACCAGAATTATATTGCCATATATTTATTAATTTGTTAATTTATTTGATTAAATACAAAGGGAGTGCACCTACCACACTCAAAATGTTGCAGTCAGTGTGGCCTCCCTTCTGATGTTTATCCTGGCTGTATTGTAAAAGAGGCTGGGGGACACTAGGGGGGAGACAGGAAATGCTGGGGGGAGGTTTCCGAGAGAAAAATCTATTCCACCCCAGCCACTGTGGAATAGAGCCATCGCTATGGCTCTGATGAAGAGGGCTTGCCCTCGTAATGCGTAAGCCCTTTGCGATGCCATCTGGGTCTTCCAAACATCTGGTCCAGGCTGTAGGCGTTTAGAGATGCTGTTCGTTATTGCTGGAGCATTGATAAGCCCTATTTTTAAACACGTTTGTGAGTATATTTCTTGTTATTTTACGAATACATTTTATCCTTGGTAATGCACAAGGTTGGTGTGCCCCCCTGTTCTTTTTGTATGTTTCAGTTATAAAGGATACCCATTATTCTGAAGAGGGCAGCAAGACGAGCGACATTCCTTTGACTTTGCTAGGGACTGGCTACGCCACTTACTTAGCTGTGGCCAATCACAGCTAAGCCCAACAATAAATACTGAATGCATTTGTTTCATTCAGTAAAAATGGTTGTTTATACCGGTGAAACTCACTGATATAAGCCATCATAATGTGTAAAAAAAAAAATCGCTTCACCAGCGTAGTACAATGTTATTATGGTAACACTGTATTGCTCTTGTCACAGGGGAATGCCCCAATAACAGCCAAGGGCACATGTTCTTTTGGCTCAAATGCTTACCATTTTGATATTTTATGTGTGGAACATCTACAAAACTTTTAGCCTTGAAACCTTTTCTGCTTATTTCTTAACTAATCCTTTACCTGGTTGTGAAGCATGACACTCACACCTGCCACACAAATCAGTGCAAGGCTGGTGTAATCTACCTGTATAGCGCCATCTACCAATATCAACAGTCTGGCTAAAACAACGTTACGTGATTGGTCAGGACATGGAAAAGCCAGGCCAATAGAAAGCAAGAATAGCTCTTACCTGTGATTATATCCTCAATGGCTCCATCTTTGCCTTCATAAACATGTCTATTATCTTTGACTTGTTTCCTCCTCAGCTCTGCTATTAACTCTAGCTGCTGACGTTTAGATTTATGTGAAGGAGACTGCAAGAAAGCAACATAATGGATTATTGTAAACAATGGACCCCATGCCGAAAATTGTAGCAAGCAAATGTTTGCACGAAGAAACTTAGTGTATGCAAACCCAAAATGTTTTTTAATTATCTTAAAGGGATTCTCGGGTCCACCACCGATGCTCCAGGGCCTCTCCTCTCTGTCTCTGTCCAGTGCCCCCATTGGAAACTGCTTTCCATAGGGACACTCATGAGTGCTCGCTCCCGAGCCCTGCTGCTGCCTCCATTGACACCCCCGCCCCCTACTCCAATGGCTCCCGGTGCCCCAGCAAAGCTAGCGAGATCCAGAAGTGAGTGGAGAGAAGAGCTGCAGACGTGCACAGTGCTGGATCAAATGAGGGCCCAGGTAAGTGAAAGGGGGGGTACTAATACCTAAACATTTTTTACCTTAATGCCAGTAATACATTAACCCAATCATGCCGACCTAACACATATACACGGCCTCACTGCATTGGTCTTTTTTACATGGGGTCACATATATGTGATTCTTCCTTTGTGCTGGGAGTTGTGATGGTACAGTATGTACGGTTTTACTAACACATGTCAAAATTGCAAAATTGTGCTTAGGCATTTATATTTGTTTTACCCTTAGGTTTGAAGGGGTTAAGGTAAAAAATGTTTAGGCTTTAGAACCACGTTATTTAGGAAATTATATATAAACCACTGTTATTTATTATTATTATTATTATTTCCTTTCACATCCTGCCCATTAAACACAACAGGAAGTGAAAAGAAATGTCTCCAAAGTGAGGCAAATCCCAGTTAGACACCTGTCACTGGGATAGGTGTCCCTCTTGGAAGACTTCTCTATTCCTACTCTGGTAACAACTCCAAATGTTAGATTTCCCATCACTTTCTGTATTGGTGACCATGGTCATAGGGACAAGCAGAGAGGGTGAATCTCCCCAGAGGAGACACAGACTGCAATAAAAATCTATTAGTAGTTTTAAGGCCTCATTCATATGGGACGATTACATCCATGCCCCATGCAGGTGTTTTGTGCATCCCTGTGCAGGCAGTCCCATTCATGTGTATTGGGACCCAGCAGCTGCACAGATAAAGTGGCTGCTTCCAATGTAATATCCATTCAGGTGCAGGCGCACGGCACTGAACGCACCCAGGGTGAGGTCGGGGACATGAATCAGCACCCATACGTTTCTCATATTGGGACACATGCAAAGAACACCTGTGGGTAAACATAGCCCTGCAAGGGGCATGGATATAATCACCCCATATGAACAAGGCCTTACCCTGCATTGTGCTATTCAACATTATAAAAAAAAGTTTTAGGTGCAGGTTAAAGTCGTACTCTGTATTTTGCAAGTATATTGTGTTTGTTAATGCAACATCTTGACATTTTATCCAGGGTAAATAATATGAAGGTGGCAGCTCGCCGCTGGAAGGGCTTCGTTCTAAGGATGCATACTGGCACATTACGGCTTTATTTAGCAGATTTAAAAAAAAAAAATAGTTGGCAGTTTACTACCGCTTTAAATTCAAAGCTGTTTCAGGTGAACAATAAAACAAACACAGTTTTTCTAGCTGATTAATAGAGTGGAACCTTTTGATCTTGTTGGTCCATCATGGCTTCTTGTTCTAAGAGTTTCTCCATGAGGGCCTGTTCCTGTTTTTTTCTTAGTTCATTCTCCTCATCTGCTAGCTAAGAGACAGAAAACGAAGGAAAATTGAGAATAACCTGCCATAAGTAGAATTTTAACACATGAAAACCTGTCCAATAATCATACTGTACTGATTGAAACATGCAAAAAAAACAATAATTTCAATTACAATTCCTTCACCACCTCTAATTGCCATACTGACTGGGCTAGTAGACATTAAAGCTGATTTTCTGATAAATATAAAAGCCACAAATTAATTAAAACATTCTCTTATTCCTATTATTCCTAATGCGAGCAGTGTAGGGCTCCTTTCACACATGCTTGTCTTTTTGACAGACTCTGCTTGCTCAGCAGGTATTGATCCATTGATTCCCGCTGAGGAAGATCTGCGCCCCCCCCCCCCCCGCCCCAAAGCACCGTGTTTCAGTGTTGATGAGGACAAGGGCCTCTTCCCGACAACCTTGGCCGGTGGTTGTCGGGGTCTGCGGGAGGGGAGCTTATCAGAATTTGGAAGCTCCTTTAACAAGGCCCCCCCCCACCCTATGTGAATGAGTATGGGGTACATTGTACCCCTGAAAGACAAAAACAGAACATTCCAAAGCTCAACTCACCAACCAGTCTGCTACCTGACCAAATTAACCTGTCCAACAATCTGCGTTAAAAACAGGGGTTTAGTAAGCAAGCATCTGCAAACTAAACCCCTGTTTTTAATGCAGACTGTTGGACAGGTTAATTTTGTCAGTTGGCAGACTGGTTGGTGAGTTGAGTTATGGAATGTTCTGTTTTTGTCTTTCATGTGATAGCCCTTCCATGTACTCCTTGCTGTGAAGGCCAGTTATAGGTGGGGGCAGGGGTCATTTATTTGTTACATTGTACCCTTACCCATTCACCTAAAAGAGTGTCAAAAATAAAAACAGTACACTTTTGTGAAAGTGATTTATTAAATCAGCTCCGATTTCTTTTCCCTCTCCGGCCCTTTTCCATCCTCCAGAGATGTCTTCTCCCTCTGCCGGTTCTTCTCCCCTCTCCGGTTTTTCTCCTCTCTGCTCTGTCTTCTCCCTCTTCTGCTGGGTCTCCTCTCTCCGCTGATGTCTTCTTCTGCCGGGTCTCCTCTCTGCGCTGGCAGAGGTAGAAGACAGCGGAGAGAAGAGACTCAGCAGAAGAGGGAGAAGACAGAGCAGAGAGGAGGAGAACCGGAGAGAGGAGAAGAACCAGCAGAGGGAGAAGACATCTCAGGAAGAGGGAGAAGAGCCAGAGAGGGGAGAAGAAATTGGAAGAGACGCCGGAGCTGATTAATAAATTACTTTGTCAAAAACCTGTGTACTGTTTTTATTTTTGACATTCACATAGGGTGGGGGCTGGGATCTGGGGGCCCCTTGTTAAAGGGGGCTTCCAGATTGCAATAATCCCCCCACCCGCAGACCTCGACAACCATCCACATCAATATGGGGACAAGGTGCTTTGGGGTGGGGGGGAGCGCAGGGCCCCCCCTGCCCCAAAGCACCCACACTACCATTTTGAGGGCATGTGACTTGGTATGGTTTAGGAGAGGGGGGGGGAGGCGCTCCCTCGTCCCCACCCCCTTTCCTGACCTGCCGGGCTGCGTGCTCGGATAAGGGTCTGGTATGGATTTGGGGGGGACCCCACCCCGTTTTTTTTGCGTGAAGGTTCCCCTTAAAGTCCATACCAGACTGAAGGGCCTGGTATGGTCTTGGAGGGAGAGCCCCGTGCCTTTTTTTTTTAATTTGGCGGGGAGATCCCCTTCAAGATCCTCAGAGCACAAGTCACATGCCAAAGTCGGATCAGTTAAGACGATGATCCGACTTTGATCAGACTTCAATGATATTTAATGGGCTGAAGTAGGATTAAAGTTGGACCAAAGTAGTGCAGGAACCTTTTTCAAAGTCGGACCGACTTCTGTTGGACCAGTTAAGACATCTCTCATAGGGAACCATTGATTTGCACACATCACGCGACATGAGCTTCCAATGTCAGAGCGTTTGTCATACAAGTGTGAACCCAGCCTAATAGCAGAAAGTAAAAAAACGTTGTTTTTTTTTTTTTTCAAAATTGTCGCCCTTTTTTTTGTTTGTAGTGCAAAATATAAAAAAAATGCAGAGGTGATCAAATACTACCAAAAGAAAGCTCTATTTGTGGGAAAAAAAGGATGAATATTTTATTCACCTCACCAGCCAAAAACCCCGTAAGAGGCTGGGGAGAGGATAACAGTGGCCAGCGAGGGATGTGACCACCGCATCTCTGGAAGGTGGAGGTGAATATTTCCGAGGTTTAGTTTTACCTAAAAATACACCGCAAATATGACAAAGGCAAAAAAATGTGAAACAGGGCTAAAAAGCTGACAGAAGAGCTGACGCTTATTCTCTTCATGTTGGTTGATCCTGTAAGACAATGAAAATCTTCTGACCTTGTAGGCTTTCACGAATCGGACGAAAACAGGGAAGAATACAGATGGAGGAGTGGTTTTAGGATTTTCACCAAAATATTTCACTACTTCATCAAAGGCATCCTGCAAAACAACAGGAAATGTTCATTATTTATCTCAGCAAAGCCTTATCACATTACATTGTTTCCATTAATCATCTGCTAATAATGCTTGAGGAGCTTTCTATCTGCAAACACAGTATGGAATAATGAAGGAAAAAAATTGATTGAATGACGTGGGAAGCAGCTTTTTATTTCCAGTGTAAAGTAAAAACAACATTTATGATATATAACATGAAAGAGAAGAATATTAAATGAGTAATAATGGCAAAAAAAGCAGTACTACAGAGTCAAACGCATATACCTATACACTTTGTATTACTTCTGTCCCTTTATATCAATGATTCATTATATTTTTCAGGTGTGATTTTGGGTCTTTGGCTCTCATCTGCCGTCCTTTTATCTTTTTATTTGGTTTTCTATTCCCCAGCTATCATACTGACGCAGCTGCCTGCTGTATGTCTATAGATAACAGCTGCTGTGACAGTTTGCACTTAAGGCCCGTACACACGATCAGAAAATTGGACGAAAAATACCGCTTTCAAAGCGATCGTTCGATAATCTGATCGTTAGTACAGAGCTTTCGAGAGCCGATCACGACAGTTCATCCGATATTATCCGAAGGAACAAACAAGAGTTTGTTTCTCGTACAATACCAGATTGTACGATTTTTGTTTAATATGTACAGTCTTCGTCCTTAATTACAATACAAATACAATACATGACATCACATCTGAAATTTTATTCTGTTGTACAAGAATTTTCGTAACTTTTGTAAACTCTTCAGTTTCGATATGGAAACTAGCATGCAAAAAAACCCCAAAAAACTGTACTGTCATTCGTCCGATAATCTCTTTGCATGTACGAGGCATTAGATGGACTGCACCCTCCTGTGATACAGGAATTGTTGGAGACACTCTGGCATTCATTCACTAAAGGAGTAGAACAGGTTCACTTTGCAAAATAATTTTTACTTAGCTCAGTGAATGTAGTGAAAATTCATTTTGGAAAAAATACCCAATCATGTGCAAGGAGAAGTAAAAAAAAAAAAAAAACAGGATTTTTGATTGAACAAGATTGGATGTTGGATGTCAACGAATTCACCTCATTCACTAAGCTAAGTGAAAATTCCTTTGCAAGTGGACATGCTCTACTCCTTTAGTAAACCAATTTCAGTTTGGGAAATCTTATCTGCCACTACATGACATAGATTAGGAAAATGAATGACAAGAGTAAACATTACAGGTACCACCCACACATGGTAGAATTCATTATTAGAAAACAAGTATAAGAAATCAGCAGGTTATTCAACCCACCAAATTCCACCAATAATTGAAATGTTAATTTGGGTGGAATGACCATTAAACTATAACAGGGGCCCAGAATTTACCTCCTCTGCATGCAGAGTGCAGTATACAGTGTTCTAGATCAAGGGTCTCCAAACTGAGGCCCATGGACTGGATGTGGCCCTTTGCTAGCCTTTATCTGGCCCCTAGGGCACTATTCCTTCCAATGATATGAAGCACTATTCCTCCCACTGAGACCAGCAATGGGACACTATTTCTTCCACGGATACCAATGATGGGCTACTATACTGTACCTCCTACTAATGAGTACCAACCTTGAGACCATGTTTATTCTCACTGATGCTGGGCCTGGGACATGTTCTACCCCCCATTGCCTTGAAGTTTAGAGTACAGTAAACTGGCCCTTTGTTTAGAAAGTCTGGAGACTCCTGTTCTAGATAATTCAGACAGAGGCATCAGGTAGTTTAAAAAAAGAAGTAAAAGATCTGGGGTTTAGGCATCTTTCAGATATCAAATATCTCCTAAAAGAAGGAAAAACATGTCATTTGGTACTGACTTACTTGAGAGATTTTGGCATCATCCTGCAGCTTCTTCAGCCTCCCTTCATTGCTCTGTATAAATTCTTTGAGCATTATGTTGTGATCGTGCATGGTGTACTCTCGTTTTGTCAGATCCATCCCTCGATGAAGTTCTTTCACATCCAATAGGACATTTTCAAGGGAGACTGCAAAACAATACTCACGGTTCACTGGGAATTTGTGAAACATTGGAATATAAATGCAATACCTTCTAAGGCCATGTGAAGGAGCTCACACTGCACAGAAAAACTATATAACAATAAAAGTCCAGTACAAGTAAATAAAAAAAATGGTATCAGGACTTGGGGAAACCATGCACAGGTAAAAACCAACATTCAGCTCAGATTATTTTGCACGTTTTTGAATGTGTGTGCGCAAGAATCTGGCCATGAAGACCAGATGGTCAGTCAGACCATGCGACTACATGTATAGCTTTATGCTATAATGTACATGCCCATTAAAACAGAGGAAAATAATTCAAACAGATCATCTAATAGCACAAGACTTACATTTAAAAAAAGCTAAACTTCAGCAAATATTGAAATGACACACACAAGGCGTGAACAAAGAGGAGACTAATACAAGGGATCTATTTTACTTCCCAAATCTCTATCCATTCAGTCCTGAGATATACAGTACATACTCCCATTACAGAGCATTGCTGAGAGGAGGACATCACTAACTTCGTTACAGTTAAGCAATACAGTGGTGTCAACTCTTCACTCTCAGCCTGCTGGACACTGAAGGAACAGAAGCAGAGCAATAAGGTCATCCCTTTGCTCTCTCCTTCTCTCAGCTTGCTTCTTTCCTGCATTTACATACAGCTCTCATGATTTGCTCCTAGAACTGCTCCCCTTCCCTCTTTTCCAGCCTGAGCTCTGCTGTCAGGGACTGTGAGAGGATTCTATCAAGTCAAATTTGGGTACTTACACTGCTTGTATGAAAAGTTATTTGATGATCTACTAATTAATATATAGCTCCATTAGAAGAGAAGTGTGGAATCTGAAAAAAAAAACATTTATACTCACCTAGATGGCTGCAACACTGATCCGAGCTGCAGCTGTCTCCCGCCGGCTCTACACTAAAAACTGAGAAAACACCACTGATCGTTCAGTTCTCGGGTCCATTCTGAGCACACAGCGGTGACTGTCAATCACTGCTAACTGCTCTGCCCCTCCAGTGCTCACTGGAGTGCCAGGCAGGGGCAGAGGGCGGGATTGGCCAGCTCTTAGCGGTGCACTGAGAGGCTGAGCCAGCTGCCGGTCAGGCATCGGGGCAGATCTCCGTATTATTGTCGGGATGTCAGCTTTGTGACGTCAGATGACAGTGGACTGTAGCCCACTGTCCATTGAATCTGGGTCACAGGAGTGCAAAACTATGTGCACTCTTGTGACGCACAGGAGAAGTAGTGCCAAAAGAACTTCTTCTTTAATTTATGTATTTAACACCTGCCTGGACTTCAGCTTTAAAACTATTTTATTCTTCTCTAAAAAAACTTTGGTGAATGATTTGTTTTTTATTTTTATATGCTTTTTAATTGACAAGTTTAAATATTAAATGTTTTTTAAAGTTTCAGCATGAGATAATACTACAGTGGCACAGAAGTCACAGAATAAGATATCCACATTTAGGTAATAGTGCAGAGGTGGGAGTACAATGATCATGTCATAAGTGAAAATGCTTCAACATACCACATCAGTGTTTGTAGATATAAACAAGATGAGGAAAAAAGAAAAAGCAAAAGAGGGCAAAATTGTGTGATGTGAAAATCTGAAGGTGACTTCTCACAACAAACTGAATATGGCCTGTGTGGATACAAAGGGATAGCGAAGGAAAAAGATGCGAAAGAGAAAGAAAATTAGAAAAAGAAAAGAGGGGTACAAGATAAGAGAAATAAGATGTGGAAATTGGGTGATATGCACTAAGTTTATTTCAGCAATCCACTCCAGAACTGTAGTTGGGGTTGCCTGGGTATCAGTGGCGGCCCTTCCCTAACGGGCGCCGCCCCCCTATCCATGCGTCCTGCCCCTAATCTACATGCAGGGCACTGGATGCATGGATTCCAATGGGGGGGGGGGGGTTGAAGCATGTGATTAGAGCCAGAGGCTCTAATAGGCTCCAAAACAGGATGGGCTCGGGGCGCAGAGCACTGCGCTCCAAGCCCACCCAGTTGTGTGACACTAGCAAATGGATATTTGCTAATGTCACACTAATTCTCCTCCCAGCCCGAGACCCTTTTCCTGATTGGCCAAAAAGGGGAAGCTACGCTGGCCACCTGGAGGAGAAGGGAGGAGATGCAAGGAGAGGAGACGCAGGGGAAGCTAGCCGGCCACCTGTCTGTCGCCCGGGGTAAGTGTTGCAGCATGGGGACTGACCGACCTGGGGGTGGGGGGGTGGGCTAGGTGTGGGTGATTTTCGCCACGCACTACACTATAGAGGAGCCACCATCCACCACCTAGTATTGATTAATGGGAGGAGGACCCTTAAAAGAAACAGAGAGCATATAGTAGCCACCAGCTATCCATGCAAAGACCTACAGATGATTTTTCGGAATTATTGATTTTTCCCATGCTGTTACCTTACAGTAGTAAGGTGAGAGGCCACTTCACATAGAGGTGTCACTGCATGGAATGAAGAGACACCTGTTACTTACTTCATAGTTTGCACAGTTAAGATTGGAGCACCACTTTTCACTCCTCACACCTGCATCCCCGGATTATTTTAGAGACATTATATATTTATTGAGATGTTGATGTTTATTACTATGAGCACTGATTGATTTATCATTATTTGTTATACAAGATTTTTATTTGCCCTGGATATAGTTTTTCACAGTTGCATTTTGAAAGCTGTTTTTTGCTTTTTGCACGTATGGTTTCTACTGCCATCTTGTGCACATTTTTAGTATCACTCTCTACTTTATAACCCGTGGCACATAGGTCACACTACAGTCCTATAACAGCACAGCTCCATTCATATTTGGAAGTAGCTTCTTCCCAAAAGTGCCAGACAACCCCATGTTGCCACATTTCTGCCCCTTTCCGGTAGTACCAGACAACCCCTTGCCGTCTCGTTTCAAATTACTGTAATTAAACATTGGGCAAAAAAGTGCATATAAGAACGTAAATCACACATCAGCATGTTTGAGCATAATAAAACAACTTATTTATAACATACAGTGAAGCTTCCTTCCCATTTATGGGTATCTTCAGAGTGACAAAGCTTTAATGAGAACCAGCCGAGGATAGTAATCCTATAAATGATCGTACCTGCGGCAGCTTTCTCCACATAGTGGAGCTCATTGAAGAACAGAGCGGCTAGCGAGTACTTTTCCCGTACAACATTGGATATATAGTGCAACAATGTCTGTTTTCTGTCTGTTGACTTGGTGTCCAGAAGCTGTATAAAATAAAACAGATACGATTGATTACAATACATCTAAAACATTTTATACACAAATGTTTTAACGTAGATATGAATCCTAACTGACATTTAATTTGCTAAAGCAGTTCGTAAACAAATGCCTTTTTTCTTCCATAAGACACTGTTTTCACTCTTTTTCATCCTGTTTTGTATCTCAGTCCCTGCTAATGTCCCAATCTCTACCTATGTCCTCAAGCTTCATCCAGCCACTTTCTTTCTACATGAACTCATTCCTGAACTGGTTGCCCGCCATTGCTCTGGACTGGCTTCCTGATAGCGAAAACTGTGGATACTGGCTAAGTAGTGTGTTTCAATAGCAATGTGTGCTGTTCCCTTTAGGGGTGCATGTAAAAGAATAACCGTGGAAATTGGGACAGAGCGACCCCACAACAGGAACCACCTGATAAGGAACCTTTATGTCAGGATCAACAAGTATTTTGGAGTGGGACTTGTTGATGTCACTACTGCGTTGCTCACTGATCTCCTTGCTGGAGAGGAAGCCATACCTGCAGTGCAATGCTCCCCCTGCTTCTGCTTCATTAATTCTTGGCATCTATGCTTTCTGCACCCCCTGCTGCTGCTTGATTTTTCTTTTATCAGTCATCTGATCACCAGTCATCAGGGGAGCAGCTCTGATATGAGGAAGCAAAGTCCAGCATCTATCAAGTCAGTAATGCAGAAAGATCAGCTGCAGGGAGATCACAGGTAAAGCTGGTGTCTATTCCTTTGCCCTTTGTTTTCATATTTAAAGTGGTATTATAGTCTTCTTTTTGACTTGCACCTACAGGTAAGTCTACAATAAGGCTTACCTGTAGGTACAGTAAATACCTCCTAAACTTGAACTGTCGTCGACACATGCGCTCTGAAGGAACGTCATACTCGTGCCAGCCCTTCAGAGCTCCGTGCCGCAATCCGTGACCTCATCGCTGCTCGGCCAATTAGACGGCCCGAGCATGCGGACCCGGAAGGAAGACTGGGTGAAGATGGAAGCCCTGTCAGTGGTGACAGCGCGCCACTGGAGGGTTTTGTTCTAAGGTAAGTATTTCATATTTCATGATGCCTTTACCTTGCAGGGGATGTAAAAAAAAGAAAAAAAAGAAAGTGTGGTTTACTACCACTTTAAGGTACAGCTTTCACAGTTCAAGTTGTCTATAAAGTGTTTATGAACCCGTACATATACCCACTTAAGTGACAAGCCTCAGGTGATACGCAGAGATGAAACATATCCTACATAATTTATACCTGTTTATCTGTAGCACTCTCTTCTCTACAGCCTTCTAAAACACACATATCAAAGGCTATGTCTCAGGTCCAGCAGGAAGGGTGCGGGGACCTGTCATTACACACTGCACAACATGAGAGCAGGGAGGTGAATGTTATCTGAGACCTGAGTAAAGGATATGGACCACACCCCTCTCTACACAGTTCTATAGGGAAAAGCAGAGCTAGGGCTGTCAATCACTTTCTGTGTGCTGGAAGGGGGGGGCAGGGCCTTCTCCCAAATTCCGTGGTGTTGGCATAACCTGTCAGAAGTGATTTATGCAGATTGCAGAGGAATGACAGAGCAGACTGAAATCACACTAAGTGCTTTTGATTTAGGCAAGTGCACACTAGAGGGACATGCTCTGTTCACCTTTTTTAGAGGTTTACAACCACTTTAGGGTCCTAGGAACACTTGTAGTCTCTACCCCTTTGCTAGTTACACTGATGCTAATGTATTATTGGCCTACTTACTTACCAAGTCTAAGCTTTGAAGTTTAAACCCATACACGGCTCCACGTTTACTGCTGTTCATGTAATTCCCAAGGGCCAAGATAATCTGCATAAAAAGGAAACAATTTGTCATATTTCAGCTCAACTCAAAATAGGGCTGACACATAATGTTACTGGTCATATTTCTGTACAAATCCATAACACACCTCTAGTATTTTCTTTAGCTTCTGAGAAGACTTAATGGAGACCGAGGCAGCTATTATTGCATGAAGTTGCTAGAATAAACATAACAAAATAGTAGTTCAGTCAAAAATATAATTTGTAAATTTCAAATGTCAACTCAAATAACTAAATTGTGAACTCATAAAAGCTGGTGCAGAACAATGGAGAGCAGTGACTATTTAACCTTAAGCTACTAAGTACAGTCAGTACTTTAATGATTCAAGGTTAGAAAAACCTGACTCTTTATCTATACCGGTGTTAACATCTGGATGCTTTCGGAGAAGTTTCCAATGAACGCCATGATGGTCATCTTCTGCATCAGACGCTCTATCTTGCTGAACTGCATCATAAAGCGATCTTCGTTCGTCAAGTTCTCCATAGGCTTTTTTTCCCGCTCATAAGTCCGTAAAACCTTCACCTCTGCCTCTGTGGGCATGAACCTCATCAAACATTCCACAAAGTCCACAGGAAGCGTTTTCAGGTCAAACCTAAGCGTGGAGTCAATAAATAAGATATAAGATATAAGGAAATATAATGAGAATACAGGCAGTGATTACATTAATAAATTAAAGTACAGCTATTCTCAAAATGCAAAAATTTCATAGAAATAAAATACCTGCAAGTGCAAAAATTGTATTTACCAAATTAGTGTTTCCTCTTTTCAAAAGTTACTGGTAATCCTGCCAGCCTTCTAGTCTTCCTCCTGGAAAGTGACAATGCTACAGGGCTTGCACTGAATTCACTGCAGTGTTGTCACCCACAGCAGCCATACAAGGCTACTTCACTACATTTAGGTGGGTTATCAGCACAGTCACTGCCAGTGTTGCCAACCTACCAGACTGAAAGTTACTGACACGACACCCAAAATTTACTGGCACAGCCAAGTTTTTACTGGCATTTCCAAAAGTTACAAAATTACAGTTTTAAGTGCAAATGTTAGTATTTTGGCTACAAATAAGTACAATATGCAATTAGCATTATGGTGTAAAGTAGATACTACAGAAAATGTTTAATTTTATTTTCAATATAGTAAGTAAGTGGCTCAGGGACAGGACTCAGGAGGTCAGGAAATTAGAATGGACAGGCACACACACACATGAAATTGAGCAGTGTGCAGCAGCACAGATCACCAACACATCCCCCTCCTGAGTCACAGTGACAGTCTCTCTCCATGGCAGGTGGTCCCTTCAGTCCACTCCAGTCCAAACAGCACTAACAGTCCCACTCTCGGCTTGCCTTGTCTTGAGACTCACCATTTGTTTCATTGTCTGCTGAGTAATTTTAATTCTTCTAATTTTATTTCCTGAAGCTAAATACCCTACACAATACAATTCGTGCAATAGTTAAATCGTTAGATAGCAGAAGTAATAATAATAATAATAATAATTTTCAGGGAAACAAAATAGCTGTTCTTGTGCTCAGATAAAATGCACAATAGTAGCATATACAACCCCTGGCAAAAATTATGGAATCACCAGTCCCTGAGGATGTTCCTTCAGTTGTTTATTGTTGTAGAAAAAAAGAAGATCATAGACATGGCCAAAAACTAAAGGCATTTCAAATGGCAACTTTCCGGCTTTAAGAAACACTAAAAGAAATCAAGAAAAATAACTGTGGTGTCCAGTAACAGTTAGATTTATAGAACAAGCACAGGGAATAAATTATGGAATCACTCAGTTCTGAGGAAAAAATTATGGAATCACCCTGTAAATTTTCAATACAAACACAAACACCTGCATTAGATTAAATCTGCTTGTTAGTATGTAGGTAAAAAGGAGTGATCACACCTTGGAGAGCTGTTGCAACAAGTGGACTGACATGAAGCATGGCTCCAACACCAGAGATGTCAATTGAAAAAAAAGAGAGGATTATCAAACTCCTTAAAGAGGGTAAATCATCACGTAGTGTTGTACAAGATGGTGGTAGTTCACAGTCTGCTGTGTCTAAAACATGGACCAAATACAAACAACATGGGAAGGTGGTTAAAGGCAAGCATACTGGTAGACCAAGGAAGACATCAAAGCGTCAAGACAGAAATCCAATCATCCACAGTCCACGATTGCCTTTCCTTAGCCCATTGTAACCTTTTTTTTTTGTGTTTAGGTGTTAGAGATGGCTTTCTTTTAGCTTTTCTGTATGTAAATCCCATTTCCTTTAGGCGGTTTCTTACAGTTTGGTCACAGATGTTGACTCCAGTTTCCTCCCATTTGTTCCTCATTTGTTTTGTTGTACGTTTTCTGTTTTCAAGGCATATTACTTTAAGTTTTCTGTCTTCACGCTTTGATGTCTTCCTTGGTCTACCAGTATGCTTGTCTTTAACCACCTTCCCATGTTGTTTGTATTTGGTCCATGTTTTAGACACAGCCGACTGTGAACAACCAACATCTTGTACAACACTGCGTGATGATTTACCCTCTTTAAGGAGTTTGATAATCCTCTCCATTTTTTCAATTGACATCTCTGGTGTTGGAGCCATGCTTCATGTCAGTCCACTTGTTGCAACAGCTCTCCAAGGTGTGATCACTCCTTTTTACCTACATACTAACAAGCAGATTTAATCTGATGCAGGTTTTAGTGTTTGTAATGAAAATTTACAGGGTGATTCCATAATTTTTTCCTCAGAATTGAGTGATTCCATAATTTATTCCCTGTGCTTGTTCTATAAATCTAACTGTTACTGGCCACCACAATTATTTTTCTTGATTTCTTTTAGTGTTTCTTAAAGCCAGAAAGTTGCCATTTGAAATGCCTTTAGTTTTTGGCCATGTCTGTGATCTGCTTTTTTTCTACAACAATAAACAACTGAAGGAACATCCTCAGGGACTGGCGATTCCATAATTTTTGCCAGGGGTTGTACATAATATTTATGAATGACGTCTATCTCATCCACGTAGTGCAAGTGTTAAAAACGTCCATTATATTCACAACTCTGTCATAGAGACAAATAAGCCAATCCATTGTTCACCGACGGTGTGAAACAATAAGAACCCAGACGCCAAACAGCATGTAGTGGCAAAGATCTCTGCAGGAGAGACACAGTGTCTGGAGGGACCTTGAAATGTCATATATCAATAGGATGCACAATCTTTTGATAACCAAGAGAAAAACCACAAAGACAATGGATTACTGATTTCCGTATTATAATGTTGGCACTGGAGCATCTAATCTGCAACTACACTGCTAGATAATTTAACTACTCCAGCATTCCCTAGCCCATCTCTCTACCCCCCCCCCCTGCACATCACAGCCCCCTCTTCTTTTTGGAGTGTGTAATTACTCTCTGTACTGGTCCAGCTCCTCCACCCCTCTCCACGTCCCAAGATATATTTTTATGTAGCTGCTGGGGAGGAGTGATGAGGAATACCATAGTGTGTCACTTGAGTGACAACTCTGAGTCTGCTAGGGCTGGTGACATCACATCTAAGATGGCAGCACCCAGCAGCAGTCTTGGGGCTTTTTGATATCTACGCAAATACCATGCACAGAATATGTTAACAGCATATACAGTATCTCACAAAAGTGAGTACACCCCTCACATTTTTGTAAAAAATGTTATTATATCTTTTCATGTGACAACACTGAAGAAATTACACTTTACCACAATGTAAAGTAGTGAGTATACAGCTTGTATAACAGTGTAAATTTGCTGTCCCCTCAAAATAACTCAACACACAGCCATTAATGTCTAAACCGCTGGCAACAAACGTGAGTACACCCCTAAGTGAAAATGTCCAAATTGGGCCCAAAGTGTCAATATTTTGCATGGCCACCAATATTTTCCAGCACTGCTTTAACCCTCTTGGGCATGGAGTTCACCAGAGCTTCACAGGTTGCCACTGGAGTCCTCTTCCACTCCTCCATGACAACATCACGGAGCTGGTGGATGTTAGAGACTTTGCGCTCCTCCACCTTCCATTTGAGGATGCCCCACAGATGCTCAATAGGGTTTAGGCCTGGAGACATGCTTGGCCAGTCCATCACCTTTACCCTCAGCTTCTTTAGCAAGGCAATGGTCTTGGAGGTGTGTGGGGTCGTTAGCATGTTGGAATACTGCTGTAAGAGAATTGCTGTAGCGCATCGGGTGCACACGTGTGCGCATACGGAACCTGAAATGCGGGAGTGCGTCCACAGTCCCCTTTGATGCCAGACGGCCTATTTAAAGGGTGCTCTGACCCTTGCTCAATGCTGACTGGTCTTCAGCTGTTTCCCAGTGACCTGCCTGTATCCCGTTTAATCATCTGTTGCTGACCTGGCTTACCACTGACATACCCTTTGGATTCCGATTATACTGCTGATACTGCTACACTGTTATACACGCTGTACACTCACTACTTTACATTGTAGCAAAGTGTCATTTCTTCAGTGTTGTCACATGAAAATATATAATAAAATACTTACAAAAATGTGAGGGGTGTACTCAGTTTTGTGAGATACTGTATAATCTTTCGGGAATATTTTGCTGAAATGAATGGTTTAGCGATTTGGTCTCTTTAACTAATAGGTATTTGCAAATTCTTGAAACTTTTACTTATTTATTCCTGCTCCTGTAATAAATCTTTAATAAGTCTCTGGTCCTTCCAGTGCTGGAAATAATGATGTCAGGAACACCTTTACACAAATAAAACTCATGCGCTCAGGGGACAGATCGTCAGAACCTGGAAAAGCACTGTGCTGAGTCAATTACATAACGAGATCTGCAGTAATCTCCTAATCTGCAGTATTTTTATTCCCAGAACTTCACGACTTACTGCTGAATGGCTCGACAGATTTCCTCTGCTGTCTTGCCTGCTTTCCTCAAGGTTATGGCCAGGTTCTTGGCTCTGTTGGCATCAAGCAATGTCACCTTGTTGGAGCCTTTAGGTGTTACTTTCTGCTTGCTGGAGGTGACATCAATGGGCGGGCCCTGGGCCTTTGTCTTAAAAATGTCTTCAAATTCGTCAACGTTTAAATCCTAGATAAAGAAATTGTGGTTACATCATAATTACAATTGATGCTATGCTGTTTTTCCAACTATAAGGGAAAAAAAATGCTGTAATAAGACAGAAAATAGATTAGGTAGTTTGAACCAATTTGATTGCTTTCTTCATTCCAACAAGACTAGATTTGCATATTTCCCTTTTGGAATCCCTTTATCCTGGCAACATAAGATGTTCTAAATCTCTGGAAAATAATCATATCAATATATCATATTGATATTTCTAAGGTCTGTGTGAACTCAGACCAGCAATTAGCTTGTATATGCTTTTAGCTAGGCAATGTTTTTACATAGACTTGGGGAACGAGGGAAGACTGAAGTCTAAGAATGGCCATGATCTAAGAAAGACTGGACTTGGGCTATTACCCATTTTCTCAGAGGTGATATAGTACACTCATTTTTTATTTCATGCACATCTGCGGTTCATACCTCAAGTATCCTTTCATCGTCAATTTCATTGAAGACTGTGCCATTGATCTGGTTGGGTTTTAGAGCAACCCAGTTGAATACTGGCATCCTAAACTTTGTCTTGATGGGCTTCTTAATTTTCACAGCTGTGCAAGAAAAACAGTAGATGGGGATATACTTTTATTTTCAAACCAAATCACAAAATATGCAAACACATACAGAACATGCATAGCTGATACAATGAACATGTAAGTGAGTTTGTTCGACCAGGGATCATAAAGAAAAGTGATAGTGACTTTTGCCAGCATATTAAACAGATAATAAACCCCAGGTTTCCACAAAGATAAAGAAAACGGTCCATAAAAAGGGGACAGTTTATTTTATTTATATACTTGACAACAGTCCCTGATGTGCTGTGGCAGTCGTGTTTTTTTTTTTTGTTTTGTTTTTTTTTTAGGTCTTAGACCTAAATTGGGGAACACTGAAGATGTTAAGTGGCAGATTTGATTGTTCTATGGGCAGCTGGAGAAAGGGTAAATCTTCCTCTGGAATGTTGTCATGTACATACTTCATTTTTAAAAATAAACATTAAAGCAATGAACACAGTTTCTAAAAGAACAATGGAAAAACCTACAGAACAGCTTGATCGGTCCATCTTAAGAGGAAGCACAAAAGCAAGAGGAGAAATTAGTGTTATACATTATAGCACATAGCAGGTAAAACACAAAACCTCAGGACACATGTAATATCAAGATACATAAATGATCACAACTCGCAAATTAGAAGTTACTGAAACGGGGTACTCCTTTAAAGTGGACCTGTTATTGAAATATACATTTCTAATGAAGTATATGTCAGCATTGCCTAATACTTCTGATTAATAAACATACAGTAAACAGGCAGGTTATTATGTTGAGCTCTGTCATTTCAAAGCCATTGTTTCTAATTTTTAGGGACTCATTAATGACGGGAATGGTACCACTGGATTTGCAGATGACAACAAACTATGCAGTGGAATAACGTCCTTACAGGATGTCTCCAATTTACAAGTCAACCTGAATGCATTAATCTAATTGGGCGACTATGTGGCAGATGAGGTTTAATGTTGATAAATGTGAAGTTATGCACTTGGGGGGCTAAGAATATGCATGCATCATACATACTAGAAGGAGTACAACTGGGGGCATCCGTAGTGGAGAAGGATCTGGGGGCTTTGGTAGATCGTAAGCTCAATAATAACATGAAATGCCAAGCTGCAGTTTCCAAAGCGAGCAAAGTCCTTTCTTGTAATAAGAGAGGTATGGACTCCAGAGAGAGAGAAAGACATCATTTTGCCCCTGTACAAATCAATAGTAAGACCTCATCTGGAATATGCAGTTCAGCTTTGGACAGTGGTTCTCAAAAAGGATATCGGGGAACTGGAGAAAGTGCAGAGAAGGGCAACCAAACTGATAAGAGGCATGGAGGAACTCAGCTATGAGGAAAGATTAGAGGAACTGAATTCATTCTCTCTTGAAAAGAGGAGATTAAGGGGGGATATGATCAACATGTACAAATATATAAGGAGTCCATATAGTGAACTTGGTGTTGAGTTATTCACTTTACGGTCAACACAGAGGACAAGGGGGCACTCTTTACGCCTAGAGGAAAAGAGATTTCATCTACAAATACAAATAAAGTTGATCCAGGGAAAATCCAATTGCCTCTTGGGGGTCAGGAAGGAATTTTTTTCCCCTGCTGTAGCAAATTGGATCCTGCTTTTCTGGGGTTTTTCGCCTTCCTCTGGATCAACTGTGGGTATAGGATTGGGTATATGGGACTGTTTGATATTATTTATTTATTTTTATGGTTGAACTAGATGGACTTGTGTCTTTTTTCAACCTAACTATGTAACTATGTATGTAACAAACACTATTAATACTATTAACGTTAAGGTGCTCTCTTGTATAGTATATCTAAAAACTTTAGGAAGACTAATGTTTATTTTCAATTAGCAGGAACCAGTCCTGCTGGTGGTGGACTTTATTGGCACCCACATGAGACAAATTTGTATAAAAATATCAAATATTTGGGACCAGCGGATGAAAATACACACACCTCTATCTTCACACATGAATGTTTCCCTGTAAAGAGGTGTCTGTATAATGGTCCCTAGTAGGACCGCTGTATCATATGCCAATGTATTGTTTTTAATCATGTATCAACGCATTGGTGTCATCTTTTAATGATCAAGAATAAAATGTAACATTTTTATACAAATTTGTCTTATGTGGGTGCCAATAAAGTCCACCACCAGCAGGACTGGTTCCTGCTAATTGCAAGATATGCTATAATAATTGGGATGTGGCATAAGGTCTTTCTTTTTCTCTAATGTTTATTTTCAGTCCAGTTAAAAAAATTACAGCTGACTTAAAGATGCAAGTTTTTGGGACCTTTCATATCTCCCTTCCTCAGACGTTATACAATTAATGAATTGTATAATACCAAAAGATTTGTAACCCCTGCAAGACAATATAGACTGGTCTATGACCTCCACTACAGCTAGAACACTACAGTGGGACCCAGACCTGCCCTCACCTTGCTGACTGGACAGTTAAGGAGAAGAAGCATACTGAAGGTGTCATCCTTCTCTCCTCCTTTCAATATATTCCTTGGGCATTGCTGCAGAGCCTGATTGGCTCCAAATGCTGCCCCAAGGCTAGTATAAATATTCGTTTCAGATACTCACATTAGTTGCATTTAAGTTATTTTTTAATGAACACATAACTGCATTAATTAGGGTGTTTATACTGCAGCTGCCTGGAGTCCAGCTTTAAACATGAAAAATGAATTTGATGATTTTCGCTTCCCATGTTTCTGTACAATTGGTAAACACCCGAAAGTCTAATGCAGTCTATCCATATTTATAAAAGCAAGCTGCGTCAGTATGAGAATATATGTCCGCTCATTTCCCTTGATGATATGAATGAGCTGACTCACAGCCGTATATTTCCTGCGAGGCTCGGAGCTAAACTGATCATGCCACAAATAAACTTCACTACATGGAAAAAAAAATGAAAAAATAATGTTCACTAATGCACAAAGGAAGATGTGTGCTGCTTGATCTGTAAATGAATCAATATTAATAGTAACAGCTGCAGGAATAAACAAGCTTTAGCTCTCCATTAGACTTCCAGGTACAAATATTAGCAGGCATGGGTCAGCACAGCTGATATCCCACAGAGCCCCAGAACCCACTGCAACTCCCTCCTAGCAGTGACAGCGGTATGTATATGGTACTTTTATGCTTCACTGTTCTATACTGGAGAGTGAAGGTTCTCATAGACCTCATTTCTACCAAGCAGGAAAATCTCCCTGTACACTAATACTGCATACACACGAGCGGAATTTCCGTGGGAAAAATCTTGGATGGTTTTTCCGACGGAATTCAGCTCAAGCTTGGCTTGCATACACACGGTCAAAGGAAAGTTCACTGAACTTTCGACCGTCAAGAACGCGGTGATGTACAACACTACGACGAGCCGAGAAAATGAAGTTCAATGCTTCCGAGCATGCGTCAAATTGTTTCCGAGCATGCGTAGGAATTTTGCTCGTCGGAATTGCTACAGACGATCGGAATTTCCGATCGGAACTTTTTCCGACCGAAAAATAGAGAACATGCTCTCAATCTTTTGCTGGCTGGAATTCCGCCAGCAAAAATCAGATGGAGCATACACATGGTCGCATTTTCCGACCAAAAGCTCTCATCGGTCTTTTGCTGGCCAAATTTCCGATCGTGTGTATGGGGCATTACAAGCAACTCAGAATGATCCAATTATCACAAGAAATGCTGGTTTTATTGGTCCATTTATGGCCATTGTAAGTTTATAGCTCTAAATGATCTTAAAAGCAAATTCTTTTGTAACAGGGGGTCTGCCATGGTAGTGTTCCGCGCAGAACTACATAGCTTATGGAACCTGATAAGGCAGGAATAGGTCACAGCTAAACTCCAAGCAGTGACCTGACTTTTCTCTACTTCAGTTAAGTAACAAAGCTTGGTCACATAGCCAGCCTGTGATTGGACAATAAAAATGCATAAGAAGACTGAAGAGCTCATCCCTCTGTTTACGCTTCTCTCTTAAAATCAGCATGTCAGTTATCAGCACATGTGCACACAGCAGACCTGATTGGCTTCCCTTGCCGGCCCACCCTCTGCCAGTCTTGAGTGCCATTGTACAAGGGATTACATGAGACTGGCACCAAGACAGATTCAGGTACTTACATTACTTGCATTTAAAAATATTTATCTTCACAGTGAATATGTAACTATATTATATGTTGTTTGTTTTTTTTTAACCAAAGACATATAGCAGAAAAAATTTGGCCTACATTCTAATTTTTTTATTGGCTATGTTTTATAGCAGAAAGTAAAAAATATATATATTTTTTTTAAAACATATTTAGTTTGCTCTATTTGTGTAAAAAACATTATATAAATAAAATGTAGGTACATCGTTCCATGACCGTGCAACTACCAGTTACAGTAGCACACTAAATAAAGTCATGAAGGGGGTAAAATCTGCCTTGAATTCAGCTATATGTGTTGGGGCTGGGAGGGGGGGTTATGTGTTAAAGTAGAAATTAAGGCAAAACTTTTTTTTTCATTACAGATAGAGTAACGAATGGTTATTTCAGGTTTTTCTGCCATCTGTGTTTCATGGGAGAGATTTGCCTTCAATTAAAAGAGAAGTATGGGTTTTCTTTTTATTTAATAATCTTACCTACCTAGGTCCAATGCTGCACCTGTCCCCAGGTGCCTCTAAGGCTGAGAAGCAATAGATCTAACACCGCTGATTGCTCGGTTCTCAGAGCTCCCTGAGCAGAGAGCTGGTGACTGTCAGTCACCAGCTCTCTGCTCTGCCCCTCCTTGCTTGAGTGCTGGGCCGTTTAGGGTGCGGGAATGATTGGCTTAGGCTCTCAGTGCCTTGCTGAGATGCTGAGCCAGGTGCCGGTCTACGCACGTGGGCAGTTTCTGACCATATGGTCATGATCCTTCCTGAGCATGGACCGATTCTGTGACGTCAACGCCCCATCATGCCCAGGGCGGTGACGTGCCCCAAAGCACCCCCCCATGTTGAGGGCATGTGACCTGGTATGGTCCCGGGGGGGGCACTCTCTCACCCCCCCCCCCCTTTCATGACCTGCCAGGCTGCATGCTCGGATAAGGGTCTGTAAGGGTCTGGTATGGATTTTTGGGGGAACAAAATGAAAAATAAAAAATTGGCATGGGGGTTTCCCATAAAATCCATACCAGACCGAAGGGTCTGTTATGCTCTTAGGGGGAACCCCACGCCAGTTTTTTCTTCATTTTGGCGAAGGTTCCCCTTTAAGATCCTCAGCGCACAAGCCGCACCACAAGTCAGGTCATCATGATCCGACTTGTGGTGTGACTTCTATTCAAATCAGTTGGCTGCCATAAGCAGAGAAACGACACTAAAAGCTATCGCGGTTAAACGTGCATTAACGCCAATACAGAAAGCTACTAAAAGCTAGTTTTTACAGCCACTTTTTCCTGTCGTTTGTTTTTTCTAACACCCTGTGTGCATGAGGCCCTATAGTCACAAAAGGAAGTGAGAGGAAATCCATTCAAAGTAAGGTAAATCCCAGCAGAACTAGTTTCCCTATTTGGATGATTTCCCTCGATTTCTGTTCCAGTGACCAGTTATACTTTCATTCATTTGAAAGTTACACTTTAGGAAGTGTAAGGGACAGCCAAAGGTTTAGCCAAATGGTAAGTGTCTGGAGGGTACTTGGCGAGAACCAAAGGCACTGCACTGAAGACTTAAAGCACCAAGATTTCTATACCAGAATAAACTTTACTAGCATCCTATCTAAACTGACTACCTATGTAAACTTAAGAGAAAACAAAATCTTCTTAGTAATAAAAGATGGAAAAAAGCTTTATTTTAACAATAGTGTACGTCAGTAAAATAAATTTATCAGGAAGCCCGACTGTGTTACCTGCTAGTCCTGAGTTAAATATAACTGTGGGTGAGGCAGTTCCTGGAAGAGGGGGAGCTCCTGGTGGTGGAGGAGGAGGTGGAGGAACTGGAGGCTCCGCAGTTGGTAGAGGAGGTGGTGGCGGGGGTGGAGGTGGAGGCGGTGGAGGAGGAGGTGGGGGTGGGGGTGCAGGCGGCATAGCTGCTGGTGTAGCACCAATTTCCACTGTAACAAAAAGAAAAAAATAATAATTATAATGCATAAACCAAGAACATAATTTCAGCTTTGTCTTGTACACAGGATTGTTGGATGTTGCTATGCACGTCATTCTTGTGTTTGTGTCAGTTCACTGGGGAATCCACTCAATCCACTAGGGAAGTGATTAAAACGCATGTTACCCCAACATTTCATATTTCTGATATGTGTCTCTTGTACTGTGTACTTGTATTAAAAAGTATCCTGTTCTCTTTGTATTGCTTCCTTTGTGTGGAATACCTTGGGATCCTGCCAGTCCCCCTGCTTTCCCTTTTCAAACTGACTACGCCAGGCATGTAAGCCCATCCATCCCAGCGTGGTCAGTCTTTGCTTCACCTGCACAGCGGCATGCTGAGTGGCTGAGCCAGCTTCCGGTCAGATATCTGGGTGGATCCCAACATTGGGTGGATCCCAACATTGTGGGGATCCCTGCAGAGCCTGAAATGGCTCTGTGACATCAGCCGACAGCAGACTTTAGCCTGCTGTCAGCTGAATCTGGGTTACAGGAGTGGAAAACTAAGTGCACTCCTGTGACCCACAGAAGTATGGCCAAAAGAGCTTAGGCCACACTTCTCCTTTAAATCATGTCTCTTGGAGGAGATGCAGGCAAAATTCAAGGCTTATATCTTCTAACATATATCCTACCACTTAACCAATGTCTATAGGAGTCCTAAATTAACAATTTTTAAACAATGTGACTTTTCTCATTGGTGTTAAATTAGAACTAGCATGACCAGGACTACACTGTTTTTAGCGTTGGCAGTTTTGTGGATTAGGCTTACAGATGTATTACTACATGAAGCGCATTTCAGAAAACTCCTCTTACAAATGTATAGGATACTTTGTTCACCTACCTTCCCCAGACTCTGCAGACGAAGGAGGTAGAGGTGCAGGAGTTGCTGCTGAAGACACAGAACTTCCTGATACAATTGTAGGTGCTCCAGCAGGCACAGGATGTCCAGTTTGTGGGATACCGGTGCCCGTTGATGCTCCAGGCACCACTTCTGCTCCTGATGGCAAACCACCTGTCACCAGTGGCATGATAGATATATCTCCATCACCTTTTTTCTGAATTTTAAGAGTCCCCTGTTTTTCCAACTCATGGATCTTTCTTTCCAGAGTGGATTGTCTCTGAATGGCTTCCTCCTTCTCCTTGACCATTTTCCGCAGTGTGCTGACTTGCGTGTTTGCATCTTTACAGACATCCTGCGTGGAAACAGGAGGCAGTTGAGGTAAGACAGGGTACAGTTATGGGGCAAATATAATACAATAATAATAAAGAATATAAATATATCATACAAATAAAAAAAATCATGGATAGGTTTTCTGGGAGCCCTGCTGTAGCTCTCAGCAAACCTGTCCAAGGAGATGTCCAAGCAAACACAAAAGTAGCTGAATCATCAGTAGCTGAAGAAAACATTTCAGCCATAATCTTTTTTTTTTTTTTAAAAGATGAACCTTCGCCATTGTCAGTTCAGACAAATCCACCCATTATTTTTCATGCTGGTTGCTGTCACAGGGAGAAAATCTGAAGGGAAATCCTAACTTTTACAGCTGTCACAAGCAGAAGAAGGGATGTCTTCCAATGGGGTCACCTGTTCCAGTAACATCTGTGAAACATAGGTTTTCCCATCTCTTTGGGGTGATTCTTTCTATTTTCCTGTTGTGTCCTTGGAACAGGAAATAAAATCTCCAGGGTGGGGACAAAGACAGCAGTAAAAACTAGACAGAGGCTCTAACCTTGCTGCTCGCTATCCGAAACAAAGTTTAAGTTGGGGTTGAGTTTTAGAAGTTCAAGGTTGAGGTTAATGGTCTCTTTTACACTTGTTTTGTTGCATTAAACTCTCAGCTGACTACTTGGCACTGGAGTTCTGACTGCTGAAAACCACTGTATAGACTTTGGTGATATTCAATATTACACAAGCTGGAGGGAAAGATTCTAGAACAATAGCCAGAGCGCTAAAAGTACACACTTATCATGTAAGTTATGTTAATAAACAATGTAGACATTTGGTGCATACCAGATGTACAGATATGGTCATATCAGGCCATGGTAGACTAAGCCCTAGTTGCTTTTGTGATCTGCCAGCAACCGTATGCAAAGCAAATTGGGACTTTTTAAAGTCACTGCGTGCATACACATAGGTACTTCCCTAGATGTCAATATAGGTACTTTTTAACAGGTTGCTCAGGTGGCACCATGGTGTAAAGCAGTAATCATGCTTTTCTTTTACCACTTAGAAACAGAGGCACTTCAGGAGGGCTGCATTATGATGACTGATACCTTAAGATAAATCCAGGCAGGTAATGCTACCAGTTTTGTACCTTAACAGTTTACACATTTAGATTTTTCTACAGGTTTTCATGAAAGAAAATTATATTAAAACTATTTGTTTAATGTCAGACCCTTCTGGAGCGCTGGAACCAAAAGATGCAATTATGGGCTACAAATAGCAGTGGCTACATATGGTATTGTAACATGGCCACATGGTATTCCATTGGTTGGACTCCATTTAAACAAAAGTTTGGCATCCCATTAATCTTTATAGGGAAGTTTTGGACGGCACAGACTCTTCAAAGCTACTACACAGAAAGACCCCAACCCAACAGTTTTCTAGTTTTATGTGTTGTCCGCTCTATCAAGTGTACAAAAACATATGCATACTTGTATTAGTAACAATGCCTTTTCCCCACTGAACAGCCACAATCTATTCCAGCCTTTCTAAATCTTTTTTACCCCAGGGGAACCCTTAAAATTATTTTCAGGTCATAGGGAACCCCTTCTAACAAATTCATTCGAGAAAAATGCCTTACTTTGATGGTCAGTAGGGAGAGGGCTCTCCATTTTCAGGCAGCTAAAAATATCATTGATGTCATACCACTTGCTCTGCCAAGGGCTGTTTTGCCCCAAAATTAGGAAGGAACCAGGAAATAAAGGTCAATCAGCCATAGGTCATGGAACCCTTAGCAACCTCTGGAGAAACCTAGGGTTCCATGCAACCCTGGCTGAGAATGGCTGATCTATACAACTGCCAAAATAAAATTGCTGAGTAACATAATTTGTTAGCAATAGGTCAAGGAACCCATAGCAACCTCTAGAGGAAATCTAGGGCTCCATGCAACCCTGGCTGGGAATGGCTGATCTATACAACGGCCAAAATAAAATTGCCTGAGTAATAGTTTTTTGGCTCCTTGTAGAACACCTCAGAATAGTCTTAATTATTCTTTCATGCAGATATCTCTGGGAGTTCCAACACAAGACATGACCCTTTATAGCAAGAGATTAGTTTGTTCAGGACACAGAACAGAATAATTGTATAGCTGATACCCTGGTGACAAAAAAAGAAATAAAGAACACAGTAGACAGAGAACAGGAATGTTAGCGGGTTTAGTGTCTACGGTATTCCTTTCACCAAAGCAGTTCATGTTTTGTATCTCAGATACATAGCAAGGCATTGTACTGTGCCAGTCACTCACACCACTGTACAACAAATAGCAGGTCAAGGAAGATGGGGGATTTAACAAAGTAGTAACAGGTTAGGTTTCAGCTTATTGTGAAAATCTCTACAGCATAGGCAATGTTCTCTGTACATTTAGGTGAGGTCATTTTTAAATTGTAATATCAAGACAATAAGAAACGTACCCAAGCAATTTCCAGTTCTTTATGTCTTTGCATGAGCTGTTTTTCCAGTTCTACGATTTTTGCCATTGCTTCATTTTCTGTGTCTAGGAGTTTTTCAGAAAGCTGAAAATAAAGCAAAAGAAACACAGTTTATTTTTATTTATTTGCATGGTTCCCTCAATTTCCATGGCATGAGGCATTACACCATTCACATCACTCTATGCCACAGTAGAGTAGAGTAGAATGCTAAAACTGCTTAACATGTATGGCTTCTTGAAGGAGGCATGTTCCCTGGCTGATTTAGCGGTCAGCTGTTCACCTGTATACTGGCAAAGTGTTATCAAAACATAAAACATGAAGGTAGGTAGTGAGAAATTAACCCAGAACCCCTGTGTTGCAATTTCTAACCCATTACCCAACAGACAAGTCCCAGCTGCAATGTTCTTTTCAGGGTACTCATAAACATGCAAACAGGAAGGTGTAAATAAATGATCTCTTTCGATTTTTTTTCTCTATTTCAGTGTGTATGCTTGGTTCAATAAAGTTATATGTTATCTGCCGACTTCTCCGTATATGAACCTAGTCAGACAATGTTCATATATAAATTTCCAGCTAGTACTAACCTTTATCAAACATACATTAAGAGAGTTTTCGGAAATGGTTGGAATAGACTATAACAAACATATTTTGGGTCCATGTTAATATCTAAATGGCTGACTTGAGGTCTTGGGGGGGGTCACTGGGGTCTTGAACATGATTCCTAGCAAGAGTGCTATTAGCATGGAGTTTGTTTCCTTTTCCCTGCATTTGCAAGGACTTTTTCATTTGCCCTAATTTTCTCACACAAACCAAGAATATACTAACAGGTTCAGTGTCATCTGCCAAAACTGGTGCTGGAGTATGCATGAGCCATATAAACATAATATTCTAAGCTTCATTTGGGATGGGGGTACGAAACTGGTATTATGGATTAGACATGTTCAATTCCTTTCGGTCCGAATACAAATTCGGACGAATTTTTGGTTATTCGGAGATTCGGATGTATCCTAATCTCTGAATGATATAGTAACGAATTTTGTTGAAATCCATTAAAATTTGTTTTGTTTATTCGTTTTCTAACGAATTCCAACTTTTCAGAACAAAGTTCTGGTATGGATTTTAAGAGGAACCCCATGCCAAATAAAAAAAAAAAAACGGCGTGGGGTCCCCCCCAAAATCCGTACCAGACTCTTATCTGAGCACGCAGCCTGTCAGGTCAGGTCATGTGACGTCAGAAGGGGATGGTGTCACTGGGTGACATAGCCGGGGGGTCCCGCCCCTTGCCTATATAAGAGCTGCCAAAGCCGAAGAGAGGGCATATGGCAGGTAGTCTCTTAGAAAGTGAAGCGTTTTTTGCCATTTTCTATTTTTCTTTTAATAAAGGACTTGTCAAAACAGTTTCCTGTGTTTCTTACTTTTTGACACTTGTTTTGGTGAATAGGTACGGGTACGATGTACCCAATACCCATTCACATAGGTGGGGGGGTCAGAATCTGGGGACCCTGAGCACAACCCAGGGTTGTCGGGAAGAGGTCCTTGTCCCCATCAACACGTGGACAAGGTGCTTTGAGGTGGGGGGGCGCAGAATTCGTCAGAAAATGAATAAATGAAATGAATTTTAATGAAAACAAAGCTAAATTTAATGAAAACACAACTAAAGGAATTCCGAAACCAAACTAAGCGAATTCCATAACTAAACAAAATTAGTAACATAACAAATCTATCTGAAACTAAATTAAACAAATTTTTGCGTTCTGCACATGTCTACTGTTGATCCCATAAAGCCATAGGAACACAATAAAAAGCACAAAAACACTGTATTTGTATAACCTGGTATAACCTGAATATGATTGATATATATATATATATATATATATATATATATATTGCTCTGTTGTTTCTCTTACATGAGAAATGTTTTCTTCCAGTTCTTCCACTCTCTCCAGAGCTGCGTTCTTGGTCTCAGCGTCCTCCAAAAGCGCACCCACATCAAACACATTATCTAGATAGGCCTGAATCTGGACTTGAAGCTTGTCACTCTCCGTATGCTTCAATTTCTGAATGTCAAAGAATGCAGAAGAATAAATACAATGCAATCAGTACATATAATTCACAAAGACTGGTCAAAATACTGAGAATGATAACTCAGCACAAGAAAAGACGATTTGGGTTGCAGTGTCATACTCTCTTGAGATTATTAATTACTTCCAAGTTTATGCTACTCTGGCTGTCTTGGGGGCCCTATTCATGAGCAGGACCAGATTAAGCCAAAAGGGCCTCAGTGGATAATAAAATTAGTAATAACTAAAATGGCAAACATGGAAACGGGCAAATTTTAAAATGAACTTAAAGTGATTGTAAAGGTTTGTTTTCTTTTTTTTTTTTTTTTTTTAATAAATAACAAACATGTCATACTTACCTGCTCTGTGCAAGGGTCCCCCTTTTCTTGGGTCCCCCGGTGGCGCTCCAGGCTCCTCTTCATTGGGTGCCCCAACCAAGAGCCACTTTCCATGGGGGCACCCGTGCAGGCGCACTCCCGAGTCCTGCTGCTGGATGCTTCAGGCTCCTCTTCATTCGATGCCCCCACCAAGAGCCGCTTTCCATGGGGGCACCCATGCGGGCGCGCTCCCGAGTCCTGCTGCTGCGTCCATTAACACAAACAGCAGGACTCGGCCCCACCCCTGGTTCCCGTGTCACTGGATTTGATTGACAGCAGTGGGAGCCAATGGCTCCTGCTGATATCAATCTATCCAATGAGGACCAGAGACAGTGGTTGGAGCTGCTGGGCTCGTGCTCCTCACTGGAATGATCGGGTTCAGGAAAGAAAAAGGGGGGGGGGAGGTCTGGGAAGCAGCTACAGAACAGAAGGTTTTTCACCTTAATGCATAGAATGCATTAAGGTGAAAAAACACGAGACTTTACAGCTCCTTTAAACTCAAAAAGTGAAGATTTACTTTGTTACAGGGAACATATAGAAATATTAACTGTACCTAAACAGTAGCCTGGAAAAAGAACCTTTTGTGTGAAATTCCTCCTGAAAAAAAACTCCTGTGCCTCTAGCCTCATAGGTGTTCTGTATATCTGCAGCATGAGATCTAAGGCATTGTTGCCTCTGGGTGCCAGCTTCAGAAGATTTGGAGTGAGAATGAGTGATGTCACTTCTTTGCAGCTCACTCCTCCTTGCTGGAGACTCTAACATGAGGAAGCAAAGCCCTGCTTCTACCAAGGTGGATGCCTCCACACAGAGACACAGCACAGAAGAATTTTCACTTTACACATTAATTGGCGCAGTGGGGTTGATTTACTAAAATTGGAGAGTGCAAATCTGGTGCAACTCTGCATAGAAACCAATCAGCTTCTAGTTTTTTTGTCAAAGCTTTGTTGAACAAGCTGAAGTTAGAAGGTGATTGGCTACTATGCACAGCTGCAACAGATTTTGCATGCTATCGTTTTAGTAAATCAACCTCAGTTAGTCTTGTTTCGCGTTTTCAAGCTGCAAATGTATATGTTCATGCAAAGCTATTTATTTCTATTGCAATGGTATATATTGTAGGTCCACTGTCTGCTGTGTACTGTGAATGGAATTCTACCTTTAAAGCAGCTTTGTTTTGTATACACAAAACAGGTTGCATTAACCAACTAGGCCTGAGAACCCAAGAAGCTTCTTTCCTACTAATCAATGACTTGATATAGGATATGTACCCCTAAGCGTTAGAACTGTACCTTCATTGGGACCAGAAGCTGATATTAAATATAATCGCCAGAAAAAAAAAATATGTTTTTTCAATAGCATAATAATTCTAATGCCGCATACACATGGCCGGAATTTTGGCCCGCAAAAGACCGATGAGATTTTTACTTCGGAAAATGCGACCGTGTGTATGCTCCATCAGTCTTTTGCTGGCGGAATTCTAGCCAGCAAAAGATTGAGAGCATGCTCTCAATTTTTTGGTCGGGAAAAGTTCCTATCCTAAAATGCGATCGTCTGTGGCAACAATTCGACGCATGCTCGGAAGCATTGAACGTAATTTTCTCGGCTCGTCGTAGTGCTGTATGTCACCGCGTTCTTGACGGTCGTAATTTCAGCGAACTTTTGCGTGACTGCGTGTATGCAAGGCAAACTTGAGTGGAATCCCGTCGGAAAAGCCGTCATATCTTTTTCTGACGAGAAAACCGATCGTGTGTACGCGGCATAAGGGTTGGTGTTATCCATTTCTGACACCCAAAATTGCAACGGCCATTTTTAATGGCACCAGAGGCTCACACTACTCAAAGTTACGTTACTCCATTTCTATTTAAAAAGGAGTTCCAGTCATTTTTGTGTTTATTAAAAGTCAGCAACTACAAAAACTGTAGCTGCTGACTTTTAATAAACACACACTCACCAGTCCCAGGATCCAGCAATGTGGCCACCCGAACCCTCGATTCTCTCACACTCCTCTATCCGGCACTGGCATTACAAGTGTGGGCATCCGGCTGTGACAGCTTGCGGCTTCACTGCCAGATCTTCGCCTTTTGAGTGGAGCTCCGCTTTAACTTAGACCCACATTTTTTAAACCATGATAAAAAGTTACATGGCCACAAAATCACAGAGGGGTTGTACAAGCAATCACACTTAAACTATCCATTGATGGAAGACTCCTTAAAGAGTAAAAAGTAAGAAAAAAAAACTTTCCAAAAGAAACACTTTGTGATAGCTGGGCATTTATTTTGTTACGTTTACATGACCCAGACAGTATATGTTGTGTATATTAGTCACAACCAGATCACAAGGTAAAAGACAGGCATTGTCACAATCAAATGACACAATATGTAATGGAAAATCTGAGGATGACAGTAACTTTTCTGCATATTCTAAAATCTGGCGTCTATTTATCTGTGTATCTATCTATCTGTCTATCTATGTCTACCTATAACTATTTTTATCACCTATGTATTATTTATAACTATCTGACTATTATGTATCACTACCTATACCTATTTTATCAATCAATGTATTTATATATTATATCTCTTTAAGATCTATCTATCTATCTATCTATCTATCTATCTATCTATCTATCTATCTATCTATCTATCTATCTATCATAGTATTTTTCTATCATCTACTGATCTATCTGAATATTTTGTATCTCTACCTAAACCTAGTTTTATCTATCAATATGTTTATTTATTATATTTCTATCATCTATATCTACCTATCATAGCCTATCTAGCAATCTATCTCTACATATAACCTTTTTTATCTATGTATCTATCTATCTATCTATCTATCTATCTATCTATCTATCTATCTATCTATCTATCTATCTATCATCATATTTGTAAAAAGAATAACAAAAATGTACAACGCAAGCAATATAATACACATACTTACATCCAGATATTCATCCAAGGCTAATTTGGTGAATTCAAACTGAAGATGGACTCTGAAATTCATGTCTTCTACAGAATGGACTACGATATTAATGAACTGCATACACGCCACCTGCAACAGCACAGCAAGAGTTAACTAATTAGAGATTGTGCAGAATGTGCAGGAAAGTTTGGTGAAGTATCCAGCACTCCCCTGATAGCCCTTCCTCCCCCATCTCCTGTCATCACGGTTCCCTATTACCGGCTCTCATCCTCATTCCTATTTTTACCATTCCTTAATAACATATGTGCCCACTGTTATAAAAACACGGTGCCACAGAAGAGTTATTTTTAAAACAATAGGCAAACTGTAGACACATTTCTAAGTAATTATAATAAGGAGATGAATGAATGGGATTTGTTCTTTTGACAGCGATACACTTCACTGGAGTAGTGCCATTGCCCTCCTAAAACATAAAGGATTTTTTATCTCAAATCCAAAATATAAGGAGTTATTCCTCAATTAAAGGGCCACTATCACAAAAAAAAAAAAAAAGTTGTATCCTGGTAACTGAACTTAGTAATGCAGATACTTATATTGTTCAGTATACTGAATTACTTATATTTATATGTTTTTTTTTTCTACCAAGCTGTCCACAAAAATAAAGACAGGGGTTTGGTGCAATTATACAAATGCCACGGGCAGAGGACATCCAGGGTTCTGCTTTAATAATTATCACAACATATTTGTTTTACTTTTAAAACACAATTTTTTGCCCATTCGACTTTAAAAAGTGGAGTGCCCATGGTTCATAGTGTTTGCATTATTACTGGTCATGCAAATCAGAATTTTAACCATACTGACTTGATAGAATGTCATTTTGTAGATAACCCTCTGCTGGTATATGTAATTTCCTCCAGTTGTATCATTTTGTTGACTGGGGACAATAGATGTTTTACAATGCCCCGGGACACACATTTGTTATATGTTAGTAGTGAAATAAGCCAATGCATAGCTTATGTTTTATGGTCCTTTAAAGGTCAGTCCACCTAAAAATGACGTTACAGCAATAGACAGAATTTGGTAATTTTGAAACATCAACCAGATTTTATTGCATTTTTGTACAACTCAAAAAAAGGAAATAGGACACAGAAAGCATGGACGGGGAAGGGGGTGCACCTAACACAATACATAGAGAATACAGGCACAGGATAAATAGGTAGTACAGTTTTTTTTTGTGAGCTGCATTAGTCCCCTAAGGTATAAAGGCTTGCATTTGTAGTTATGAGAGGTTGGCCTGAGTGTGTAAGTGGGGTGATAAAACAAAAAAGCTGAGTTAATGTGGTAGGTCCCTTTCTGTTGGAGTCCACCTGCTCAGCAGGGAATATGTCCGCTGTGCACATAGATGGCTGGTCCGTGTCTGCTCCGCTTATGCAGAGCGGACACAGACACAGCCTGCTCTTCTCTATGGGCGGTCAGATGTAAACAGACCGCCTGTTCGTTCCCACCTGACTGCCATCCGATCCTCCAGACATACGATGAACGGATCCCCACCCGTCTGTTTTTAGTAGATCGGAACGGACATCAGCGGGTGACAACGAACACATATGCAGTGACACCCGCCGCGCCACAGAGGGCAATGGATGGTCCGATAGGGTCTGCTGGAAAAACTGACAGGCGGACCCAGTCGATCCGTCCGTGTAAAAGGGCCCTAAAAGAGAGGACCATGTCTGAGGTTGGCCACTGGTCCTGTATCCCTAAATAAGGGAGGGGCTAGGGAACACGAATAGATGTTGGAATGGTATGGGGGGAAGGAGGAAAGAAGAGGGAGAAGGAGAAAGAAAGGGGTATTGAGAAGAGGGTAGAAGGGGAAATAGTGGAAGGGTGATTGTGGGGTAAAAAGGATAAGTAGGGGGATGTAGAAAACAAGGTGAAAAGTGTTGCAGAGCAAGGACGGAAGGACAGGTGAGGGGAATGCTGGATAATATCTCCCCAACTATCATCTGGTTCAGAGCCAGACTGAGGAAACCCCTTAAGTAGAGAATATGTTGTGGAATTCTGTGGCGTCTGTTTAATGTGTTAGGAGGCACTCCATACTTTTGATGTGATCAAGCTCAGTAACCTACTCCAGAAGGGTAGGTACCTGTTGAGAACTTCCTTCTTTTATCCTTTCAGAAAATCTAGAGACAGCTTCCTGTGGATGCTCCTTTCCAGGCCTGCCCGGATCTGCCAGGAAATCTAGTGTAGACATCTTCCTGTGGGGGCTCCTTCCCAGGCCTGCCCAACACAGTCTTATTCCTACCACAGCAGAAGGAGCCGTCCTTTCCCATGAATTTTGTGCAATGTAAAATAAATGAAAAATTCAACAGGAAAAGAGAGACCCCCCCCCTCTGTAATGTGCTAGGTGGGTGGGGCTGTGAACTCAAGTTCAGGGATCATGTTGAAAGGATCCCTGAGAGAGATAGAAAGGCAGCAGATGATCAGATAAGTAGACAGACTTACCCTTTAATATGACATTATTGTTTCTGTATCAGAATAAAGTCTTTAGAGTTGTCTAAAAACTTTTAAAATGCCTTTACTTCATAACTTGAAAGTAAGTGGAAAGCTTTTTTCCTCATGGCAAAACTGTATTTCGAACATTTGAATTATTAATTGCTATTAATATCAATGCATAATTCATTCTATCAGCTGCATTACCACATATGCATGTATAGTATGCCATGACGCATATGTTGGCGCCACAAGCCTAATAAATTATACACTAGATTTTACATCAAACCTTCATCTTATTTACTTGTAATACATCTTTTTCCAAAGTTTAATTTTGCACTTGAAAACTTTAAAGGATTATCTAAAAATAATTTTCCAGAACTTAGTTCAGTTATTTACTTATTTTGGTCTACAAACTGTGACAGCTCTATTAAAGTGAACCTGACCTGGACCAAAAGCGAATAAAAGTGCTGAGGTGCAGAGGCGCCCCGCCCTGCCCCGCCCCGTGTGAAAGCACCCGTGGTGCCTGCAAATACCTATGCTACTTTACCTATAAGACTAGACTGTGCACAGGCCCTTGATTCTCTGCAAATGGACATTAAACCCTGCCCCCTCAGAATTGCCTCCTGTTATATTATTATTATGTTAACTGTCAAATCCCAGAGCCTCAGTGGGCACCAGAAACTCTAGCATTGGTAGTTGAATGACAGTGGGTGGGATTTAAAAAGGGACTTTAGGAAGGGGCTGCTTTAAGCTACTTGGGAAAGTATGTAGATAAAGGAAAGCTGGTAGCTCAATCTTCCACAAGGAATACATTTATTCATCCAGATGTGGTACAAAATAATACAGGGCTTACGCGTTTTGGCATGTAGCTTTAGTCATAGCCATTAGGTTACTACAGGTGTTTTCTACTATATTCATGCTTGCAAAAGCAGATTAACGCTGGACTCCAGAGGAATTAAAAAAACATACTGCAGTTATATATATTTTTTTAAATTGTTTTAAGCCTCACTCACACGGGGCATATAATACTGTATGCTCATGCAGGGCTGTGTTAACCCCCGGTGTTCCATGCACCTGCGCAGACAGTCCCACTGATGTCAATTGAGACACAGCCACTGCACAGACATGGCCATACTCCCAATATGGCATCCATGTGGGTGATGGCATGTGTCCCTGAACTCACACAGTCTGTTTGGGGACACGTACCCGCACTCACACGGATGTCATATTGGGAACAGTGGCCGTGAAGCTGCTCTGTTCCAATTGACATGAATGGGACTGCCTGCACGAGGATGAACAGAACACCTGTGCATCCTCGTTGGGGTTAACACAGCCCTGTATGGGCGTACAGTATAGTATGCCCCATGTGAATTGATTTTGATATAAACCACTTGGCCAGACTGGAAATAGGAAGCCGAGCACTAGGAGTCAGTCCGACTCTAGTGCACATGTGCTGATTTGAGGGCACTTTCACACGTGGCCAGGAGGGAGGAGGTGGTATAAACGGGCAGCTGAGCCCTGGTTTTCTCACCTACGGTCACTCACCTCAATTCTGACATTACAGCCTGACAGGGTTGTACACATGCCAAGGCCATGATGCTCAACCTGCAGAGTCTGTCAGGTGGCAGCACCTGTCAAATTCACCCATTTGGGATCAATCAACACTGCAACTGCGTTGCTTGCCAAAGTAAAACAGCCCATTCAGTAAGTAAAAAAAAAAAAAACAATCAGGCATCAGGAGGCGGCATTAGCACTTCCGTAACGCCTGTCAGCTGCTACTATACCACCCATCTGAAAGGCAATCCACCATTGATCATTTTTTAGAGATCAGTAAGCTTACTACCTGAAATGAATGAGCAGAACTGATGATTTGTAAGGATGTTGAGGGCTGGCAGTGTGTTTTGACCAACCTGGGCTGATGATAAAGTTAAAGTCAAGTGTCTAGTTGTGCTGTCTGGTAAGGGTGCTTAGACCACAAAACAAAACAGTTCATGAGATTTCAAATCCTTTGGCAGGCAAAACAGTTTCCATATGTGTATGTTGACTGTAAATGTAGCTGTTTGCCTGGAATTCCAGTTAGTAACAGTAAAATAATAGGAAACAGCATCTTACCATAAAATCAATATTGTTGTCTTCATTCCTGAAATGTTCCATGAGTTTCTCAAATCTCTGTTTCTCACCACAAACCTAGGATTGAAGCAGGGGGACCAGTAAGATACCAATAAAATACACAACCTTCTCATATGATCAAGTGTAATGGCCTTTCTAATTCGTGGTAAATGATCATCTTGTAAAACAACCCATTCCGTTTAAATGATAGGCAAAATTTTTTTTATAAGTATAAAAATACATTATAGGATGCAGCAGCACATTGAGCTTGAGTGGCTGTGCAGCAAGGGGGGTGTCAGGACCAGTCTGATCATTGGAGGAGAGCAGTGTAAGTTCCCAGCATAGCTAGAGAGCTGACCATGCTGTACTCGCCTGCTCAGTGTGGTCAGTTTTAATAGGAAAGCAAGGGGACTAGCAGGGACACCAGGGATTTCACATAAAGCAAGCAATACAAAGAGAACAGGATACTTTCTCATACCAGTACATGGTACACCAGGCACATATCAGGAATATGAAGTGTTGGGGTAACAAACACTTTAAGGCAAAACTTTTTTTTTTTGTTTTGGATAGAGTGGAGAGGGATTAGAACAGCTGTCAGTTTCTATTGCTGTCTGTGCCCCCATTAGGGAGATTCACCCTCTCTATTTGTCCTGTTCATTGTTATCATTGATAGTGAAAGTAAAAGAAAATTACAAGTTTTGGGTTGTCACCAGAACAGGAATAGAGGGGAAATCTTCCAATGGGGACACTAGTTCTGGTGACCCTGGTGGCACCACAGAATTTCATCACTTTGGAGGGATTTCCTCTTACTTTCTGCTTTGGCTATTGAACGGGAAGTTAGGTAGAACCAAAGTGGCTTTTCATAGAAGTCACAAATGTCTTTATCTTTGGTTCATTCATAGCTAGCAAGGCATGCTAGGATTTACAGAAAATGGGCCTTGCCTGAATACAGAAGCATCTTAGGGCTGATAAGTTGCATTATATATTACATTATGTTCTTGGGTTTAAGTATGCTTTAAAGCATATCTAAAGCCCCCAAAAATCTACAGTATCTATGGTGGAAGCCATGGTTGTCACACAGGCTGAAAACGAATGCAGCCACCACATCTAATGCCGCGTACACACGGTCGGACTTTTCGTCTACAAAAGTCCAACGGACACCAACAGACTAAAGCTGGCTGGTAATCCGACCGTGTGTGGTCTCCATCGGACTTCCAACGGACCGCTTCGGCCGGAAATCCGACGTACTTTAGATTTGAAACTTACTTCAAATCTTACGTCGTAACTCCGCCGGACTCAGTTCCTGACGGAAAGCCCGTTCGTCTGTATGCTGGTCCGACGGACCAGATACGACGGAGGAGCAGGTTACTGCATCTCGCGCTCGCTGCAATAGGAAAAACTAATTTTTCCATTGCGGCGAGCGCGGGGGGCATCCCAGGCCCTTAGGTCTGGTATGGAACTTTAAGGGGAACCCCCTACGCCGAAAAACCGGCGTGGGGGTCCCCCCCAAATCCATACCAGACCCCGATCCGAGCACGCAGCCCGGCCGGTCAGGAAAGGGGGTGGGGACGAGCGAGCGCCCCCCCCCCTCCTGAACCGTACCAGGCCGCATGCCCTCAACATGGGGGGTGCTTTGGGGGAGGGGGCGCCTTGCGGTGCCCCCCCCACCACAAAGCACCTTGTCCCCATGTTGATGAGGACAAGGGCCTCTTCCCGACAACCCTGGCCGTTGGTTGTCGGGGTCTGCGGGCGGGGGGCTTATCGGAATCCGGGAGCCCCCTATAATAAGAGGGCCCCCAGATCCCGGCCCCCTCACCCTATGTGAATGAGTATGGGGTACATGGTACCCCTACCCATTCACCTAGGGAAAAAGTGTAAATAATAAAACACAACACAGGTTTTTAAAATATTTTATTAAACAGCTCCGGGGGGGATCTTGCTCCGGCTTCGGGGGTCCCTCCGGTTCCTCTTCTCCCGGCTTCCGGTTGGTTCTTCGGCCGGCCCCTCCGCTGTCTTCAGGTAGCTCTTTAGCCAGCGGAGGTCCGGGCTTCTGGGCTTCTCTTCTCTTCCCCAGATGTTGACACGACGCTCTCTCCGGCTGGACTGGTCTCTGAGGGCTCCGTTGTGACTTATATAGGCGGAGACCCCGCCCCCATATGATGTCACAGTCCCTGGGCATGCTGGGACTGTGACGTTTTAGGGGGCGTGTCGACCACGCCCCCTAAAACGTCACAGTCCCAGCATGCCCAGGGACTGTGACATCATATGGGGCGGGGTCTCCGCCTATATAAGTCACAACGGAGCCCTCAGAGACCAGTCCAGCCGGAGAGAGCGTCGTGTCAACATCTGGGGAAGAGAAGAGAAGCCCAGAAGCCCGGACCTCCGCTGGCTAAAGAGCTACCTGAAGACAGCGGAGGGGCCGGCCGAAGACCTGGAACACCGGGAGAAGAGGCCGGAGAGAGCGTCGTGTCAACATCTGGGGAAGAGAAGAGAAGCCCGGACCTCCGCTGGCTAAAGAGCTACCTGAAGACAGCGGAGGGGCCGGCCGAAGAACCAACCGGAAGCCGGGAGAAGAGGAACCGGAGGGACCCCCGAAGCCGGAGCAAGATCCCCCCCGGAGCTGTTTAATAAAATATTTTAAAAACCTGTGTTGTGTTTTATTATTTACACTTTTTCCCTAGGTGAATGGGTAGGGGTACCATGTACCCCATACTCATTCACATAGGGTGAGGGGGCCGGGATCTGGGGGCCCTCTTATTAGGGGGCTCCCGGATTCCGATAAGCCCCCCGCCCGCAGACCCCGACAACCAACGGCCAGGGTTGTCGGGAAGAGGCCCTTGTCCTCATCAACATGGGGACAAGGTGCTTTGTGGTGGGGGGGGGCACCGCAAGGCGCCCCCTCCCCCAAAGCACCCCCCATGTTGAGGGCATGCGGCCTGGTACGGTTCAGGAGGGGGGGGGGGCGCTCGCTCGTCCCCACCCCCTTTCCTGACCGGCCGGGCTGCGTGCTCGGATCGGGGTCTGGTATGGATTTGGGGGGGACCCCCACGCCGGTTTTTCGGCGTAGGGGGTTCCCCTTAAAGTTCCATACCAGACCTAAGGGCCTGAGATGCCTGCGACGGGGCTCGCAAGGTTTCAATCTCGCCAAAAAAAGCGGCGAGACTGAATTCCTTTTCTAGTCCCGTCGTACCCGAGTCACGTTCAAAATGAACGGACTTGTCCGTGTGTGGGAAAGTCCGTTCATTCTGAAAGTCCGGCGGAAGTCCGTCGGGAAGACAGGATTCCGGAAAGTCCGGCCGTGTGTAGGCAAGTCTGGCCGTTCAGAAAGTCCGGCGGTAGTCCGCCGGAAGTCTGGCGGCAAGTACGTCGGACCTAGCTTTCCAGAAAGTCCGACCGTGTGTACGCGGCATAAGGACTAGTAAGCTGCAAACATTACATCTTTGTTTTTGGGTTTAGATATAGCTTAACTGCTTCCCGACCGCCTCACGCAGATATACTGCGGCAGAAGGACACATACAGGCAGATTAACGTACTTGTACGTTGCCCTTTAAGAGGTGGCTTGCGGGCACGTGCGCGGCCGCCGGGAGCTCCGTGACCGTGATCATGGGTCCCGCGGACCCGATGTCCACGGGGTTACCCGCAATCGTCACATGGTGAGGAAGAATGCGGAGATGCTAATGTAAACAAACATCTCTCTGTTTTGCCTAATGACACTGACACTGATCACCGCTCCCTGTGATCGGGAGCAGTGATCAGTGTCGTATCACACACAGCCCCTCTCCCCCACAGTTATGCCCTGTACACACGGTCGGATTTTCCGATGGAAAATGTCCGATCGGAGTGTGTTGTCGGAAATTCCGACCGTGTGTAGGATCCATCGGACATTTTCCATCTGATTTTCCGACACACAAAGTTGGAGAGCAGGAGATAAAATTTTCCGACAACAAAATCCGTTGTCGGAAATTCCGATCGTGTGTACACAAATCCGACGGACAAAGTGCCACGCATGCTCAGAATAAATAAAGAGATGAAAGCTATTGGCCACTGCCTCGTTTATAGTCCCAACGTACATGTTTTACGTCACCGCGTTTAAAACGATCGGATTTTCCGACAACTTTGTGTGACCGTGTGTATGCAAGACAAGTTTGAGCCAACATCCGTCGGAAAAAATCCTAGGATTTTGTTGTCGGAATGTCCGAACAAAGTCCGACCGTGTGTACGGGGCATAAGAATCACTCCCTAGGACACACTCAACCCCTACAGCGCCACCTAGTGGTTAACCCCTACACTGCCAGTCACATTTACACAATAATCAAAGCATTTTTAATTGCACCAATCGCTGTATAAATGTGAATGGTCCCAAAATCACGCCAAAAGTGTCTGATGTGTCCGCCATAATGTTGCAGTCACGATAAAAATCGCTGATTGCCGCCATTACTAGTAAAAAAAAAAAATATCAATAAAAATGCCATACAACTATCCCCTATTTTGTAGACGCTATAAATTTTGCGCAAACCAATCAATATTTTTTTTTACCAAAAATATGTAGAAGGATACGTATCGGCCTAAACTGAGGAAAAAAAAAATGTTTTTTATATATTTTTTGGGGATATTTATTATAGCAAAAAGTAAAAAATAATGCGTTTTTTTCAAAATTGTCGCTATTTTTTTGTTTATAGCGCAAAAAATAAAAACCGCAGAGGTGATCAAATACCACCAAAAGAAAGCTCTATTTGTGGGAAAAAAAGGACGTCAAGTTTGATTGGGTGCAACGCCGCGCGACCGCGCAATTGTCAGTTAAAGCGACGCAGTGCCGAATCGCAAAAAGTGCTCGGGTCAGGAAGGGGGTAAATCCTTCTGGGGCTGAAGTGGTGAAAGTGTAAGTTCACCTTTACAGAAAATCTGTAAAGTGACCTTACACTGGACCCCCAGTACCCAGGTATCAGTGTCCTGCGATCCCCCGCTGTCAGGCACCGGCATGCCACTTCACTGATCCGGGAATCTTAAAATCCCTGCAGCTTTCTCTCCGCTCCTCACAACACTGACAGGACAGGCTAGATGGATCCATCCATGTGATGGTGCTGACCAATTAGAATATCAGAGGCAGCAGTGCCTTAAAGCGGGGTTCCACCCAAATTTTGAACAATATCTGTATGTATTCTCTTCCTTGCCTAGATGCTGACATGCCGTTTAAAAAAATTTAAATCGCCGCAATTACCTTTTATTTTTCTATTCTTCTTTGCACTTCCTGGTTCTCCTCCCGTGGGAGTAGGCGTGTTTCTAGCCTCTCCCAGACTCCGCACAGACTCCTGGGAGCTAGTCTCAGGCTTCCCAGGATGCCACTGAGCATGTGCGGGAACAAGCGGCGAATGCTGGGAGCACAGCATTCACCGCATCCAGGAAATAAATGCTTGTGGGCTTCAAATGCCCACAATGAAGATGGAAACCGCCTGCAGTGAATAATATAAGCTATTCTTTCCGACGAAATCTGACACAGGCGGACATATTACACACAATATGTGAGTATGTAATGCTGAGAAGAAAAGTTTGTGAATGAACTCAAAAAAAAAAAAAAACGATAGATAGGTGGACCCCCACTTTAACCTCCCTGGCGGTATTCCCGAGTCTGGCTCGGGATGGAATTTCAGAACCAAAAGCGGTAACCCCGAGCCAGACTCGGGATCTCATCGCAAGATCCAGGAAGAGGTAACTTACCTTGTCCCCTGGATCCTGCGATGTCTCCCCGCAGTGTGAGCAGCTCGTCCTCCGCTCAAATCATCTAGGAGCCGAACTCCCTTCCCTGCAAGCGTTGCGATGCACAGGGACGGAGAACGGCGCCAGATTCAAAAAGTTAAACACACACAATACATACAGTACACTGTAATCTTACAGATTACATTACTGTATGTAATTATTTCACCTCCCTTTTGTCCCTAGTGGTTTCTCCAGTGCCCTGCATGCAGTTTTATATTATAAAAACTGTTCTTTCTGCCTGGAAAGTGGAGATTGTCCATAGCAACCAAAACCGTCCATTTACATCAAAAGGGGTTTTAGACCAGCTAGAAAACAGCGATAATAAATTAGAATCACTCGCAGAATTGAGTGATAGTGATTTGTGGGGAGATCCGTCATCAAATACTGAAAAGTAATGACAGCGACAATTCTGCAACTGAGCAAATTTTTGTGTTTTTGATTTGATTACATTATTGAATAATTTCTATTATTATTATAATGTTATGTGGTATAATTATAGTTATTTATTATATTATAATTTATGATTTTGTGTTTCAAACTTTATCTTACCAGAGATGTCTACTAGACTCTGGTTTAGACAGATTTAAGTGAGTTATTCCTAAGAATTACAGGCCTACAATATAAAACGCCAAATTTCCATGCAAAATAATGGTACTGCTTTCAGCATCAAAAATATGAAATATTCATACCGCCAGGGAGGTTAAAGGATATGTAAAGGTACATTTTTTTTTTTTAAACAAACATTTCATACTTACCTCCTCTATGCAGTTGGTTTTGCACAGCGTGGCCACGGTCCTCCTCTTCTGGGGTCCCTCAGCGGCACACCTGGCTCCTCCTCTTCTCGAGTGCCCCATCGGAGAAGCGCTCTCCCTCGGTGCACTCGTGCGGGCGCACTCCTGTGTCCTGCTGCTGACTCTATTGACGCAGACAGCAGGACTCAGCCCTGGCTCCTGCGTAGATGGAATTGATTGACAGCCGTGGAAGCCAATGGCTGTGCTGCTATCAATCTATCCAATCAGGACCCGATACATGGCTGGAGTGCTCGTTCCCGGCACGGGAAAGGCAGGGTTCAGGTAAGTAAAACTAGGGGCACTGGGGGGCCCCCACCAGAACACTCCAATCCGCACTCTCTGCCATTGGCTGAGAACGCTGATTGGGAGCCAATCAGCAGACCTTTTTCATTCATGCCCCATCAACAGAAGCTGGCCAAATGGCCGGCTTCTGTCAGACCAGCTGCCGTACACACGGGCCAAATGCCAGGCAGTTTCTATTGAACCGGCCGATGCCGTCCGACATTCGGCCCATGTGTACTAGGCTTTAGATCTCACACTGATGGTATACAGCTCTGAGGCTATAGGCACCTACACATACCAAGAGCTGCAATGCTATTTTTCAGGAGGAATTTACAATCAAAAGGTACAATTTTCAGGGTACTGATTAGGTACATTTCTTAAAGTTCCTTTTTGATACTGGAATGATAAAAGAGCTGCCTTTATTTTACTACATTTATTAAACTAACACAAAGAAAATGCCCCCATAGATGAGAGATAACTGGCAGAATTGAGCATAATCCAGCAAGGATCCTGAGTCTGTCTCTGCCTTGTGGTTTCACAGTCGGTCAATTTTGAGGTACAATGGGGGGGCAACCATATTGTAGAACAAATGAGAGCCTTTATTAAATCTTATTATATTCTCCTAATATAATATTAGTCTAGAATTATAAATGATTACAAAAAAAAAATCACTGTCTTGTCTTCTGAGCAATTTGCACAATTCATATAAACTTAATAAAAGGAAAAAAAATATGACACTAGCACAAGAATGATTTATCCTAACAAAGCCACCTTCCAGGGAGAGCCTCTAAATTTAGCATTGATGACACTATGACAACTCTTAACCGCAAAACAATAAATCCCCTGTGTATTTTAGGGTGGTTGCCATGGTGATACAAGTTATTTCATGCAAATAATGCTAATTAAAATATAGATGATACAGTCGGTTGAAGGTCTGTATTCTGCCTGCTTGACTTGAATCATCTGTGTATTCTTCTAAAAAAAAAAATAGCTACAAAACATAATTTTCTTCTCTGAGCTTGAGTAATATGACACATTTATTTTGCAGTATCCAAATAAAAGATTACATTTTATTGTCTATAAAAATCAATTAAATATTTGGGGCTTATTAAAGGCACAAAAAGATTTGAAGTTGGATAACCCATAGCAGCCAATCAAAAATCACCTTCCAGTAGCTTGTAGTAGACAGTGAAATAAATGTCAGTTCCTGATTGGTTGATGCTAAGGATGAAACATATAAAACTAGCTATCGTATCATAATACAGACATTTAAATGGCACATCTTTTCATATTATTTTTCATTTTTTAAACATTTTTTTATTGTTGTAGAGCTTATAAAAAAAAGTCAATAAAAAGCCAATATTTTTATTTCTGATTTTCTTTTTAGTAATATGGGTGAACATATGAATCAAAATACAAACATGTTCATTAAAAAAAAAAAAAAATGAAAAGATAGATGCAGATTTTCAGTTGCATGAGCCTTGAAATCAAATATATCCCAAAATTATTTCCTGTAGTCACATCTATTCACTTCTTTTGTGATCTGTAGGCTATCACTTTTTTCCACTTTTTTTTAGAGAATATAATATTCTCTACCAGAGTTTTGTAGAACCCTAGGGTTCCTCCAGAGGTTTCTAGGGGTTCCTTGAGCCTCTGAAATAAGAAACCACTGACACCAATGATGTTTTTAGTTATCGGTAATGGGGAGATTCTTCCTGATGACCACAAATGTAGGAAGCATTCTTCACATTGACCATCATGCTAATGTACCATGATCTGTAGATACAATGATTAGTAGAAATTATTTCAAGTGGTCAAGGGTTTTAAAGGTTCCTTGAGGGTTTCAGGTGTTCCTCCATGTTTACAAAGGTTGAGAAAGGCTGATTTAGAGTATAATACCTGTACCTTTACATGCAGGCCTAGCTGTTCGGCAAAAGCAGAATGCCGCGTACACACGATCGAACTTTACGACAACAAAACCGTGGATTTTGTTTGAAGGTTGTGGGCTCCAACTTGTCTTGCATACACACGGTCACACAAATGTTGGCCAACAATTACGAACGTGGGAACGTGGTGACGTACAAGACGTACGACGAGCCAAGTAAAAGGAAGTTCAATAGCCAGTGCGGCTCCTTCTGCTTGATTCCAAGCATGCGTGAACTTTTGTGCAGCAGACTTGTGTACACATGATTGGAAATTCCATCAACAAAGTTTTGTTGGCGGAAAATTTGAGAACCTGCTAGCCAACATTTGTTGGCGGAAAGTCCGACAACAAATGTTCGATGGAGCATACACACGGTTGGACTTTCAGCCAACAAGCTCACATCCAACATTTCCCATTGGAAAATCTGACTGTGTGTACGCGGCATTACAGGGTTGGAACAAACCATATAGCGGGAAGGTGGTGATAGTTGGTGGGGGGGGGGGGGGGGTAAGGGGATCTGCAACAGAACAATTAAAGTGTAATGGGTTCTCCTTGACTATTCTACTTTATTCAATCAAAAAAGTTTTAGCTGTATACACTTTAAGGCTAAAGTGTGGCACCAAAGGGTACATGCCACACAGCTGCAAGGTTACTTTGCTTTCCATTAACATCTGAACATAGAAATCTGCCTCACAGGACCCTTGGAATGTACTCATTGGAGTCACCTGTATAAAAAAAATCTTTTATCAAGGTTCCATCATTCAGCAGTAAAGATTATTTAATTTGCTGCCAACATTTTTATAACTAAGCCTCCTTCGGAAAAAAAAAAGTCTCAGCTTGTTATCTCTTCTATAGTTGCTGAACAATGTTACAGTTGCTACGCAAATTAAGAAAAACACTTTTCTTTTGTTACTAAGTAAAACACAGCTGTGTTAATTCATGCAGCAGGATGTGGTAGTGATTTAGGTTTATTTTGGGCAATCATACTTGTTCAGTGGATATACAGTTTAATCCTGGAAATGCTTTTTCTTAATATCAAATGTGTTATTTTCTACTGGTATTCCTTGTGTTATATCTTATATAGCCCAATGAGTTTTCCAAAAGTTGATGTCAATGGCAACACTTGAAAGAAATTTTAAGCATGGGATCACCCGCTTTGACTTGTCATAAAAAGCCACAGTGGAGATCTTGGTCCTGCCCCTCCACCCTCTGTGGTCCTATTAAAGTATAATAACCACGGATGATGCGCCAAGTCAGAACTCCAGCACAAACATTATTAGACATGTGCAATTCGTTTCGTTCCGAATTAGTTTTTTAACGAATTTCGACAAATTCGTTAATTCGGAAATATCCGAATTAACGAAAAACCCGTTTAACGAATTTTTCTGAGTATTTGTAAATTCGAATATTCAAAAATTTGTAAATTCATACATTCGTAAATTCGTAAATTCGTACATTCGTACATTCGCAAATTCGTACATTATGAATTTATGAATGTACGAATTTGCGAATGTACGAACGTACGAATGTACGAATTATGATCATAACGAATGACCCAAAAAACAAAAAAAAAATAAATAAACGAATGAAACGAAAATGAACAAATTTTTGGGCAGTGCACATGTCTAAACATTATACCACTAAAAACTTGAGGGATGTACAAAGAGGTGCATAAAATAAGATGCTGAAGAGTGATTTACCCTGATGGCATCCACCCAAAAGTAAAGAAAAAAAATCAATGAACTTAGCCTTTAAGATAACAAAAACAGACTTATTTCTAGATAAAAAAAAATAATCGAGCACTTCACATAGTTTTCATGGTGTAATAAAAGATGCGGATAGTAGGATTAATCATCCTTGGCACAATCAGAAATTCCAATTGTGATGTAGGCAAGCCATAGATTATACAATTTCCTTTCCTTCCACCACAGGTGGATGTAATAAACACAACAGGCTGGTTGCACTGAAGTCGATTAATGGATCGACTTCAGTACAACCAGCCTGCCCATTGATGGATTGAAATTCATCTAGTTTCTGCTATACCAGCCGAAATTCAATCCGTCTATGGCCAGCCTTAGGCCCCTTTCACACGACAAGCCCGCTAAGGTTCCGCCTGTCCATTTTTCCGGCGGATCCGGGCGGGCCACCCATGGACTCCTATGGGCAGGCGGGTGTCAGCGGAGATGTGTCCGCTGACACCCGCCTGCCATCCGATCCGCTCAAGACAGATCGGATGAGATCTGATGAAAGCGGACATGCTGTCTGTTTTCGTCCGATCTCCCCATAGGAATCAGCGGGGCTCTGACAGGTCCCTCCCCGCTCAGTGAGTGAAGACGGGCCTGTCATCCGCCGACTCAGCGGAGATCAACGGAGCGATCACCCGCTGAGCTGGCAGACTCCGCTGAGCGGATCCGTTACTGTGTGAAAGGGGCCTTAGAGAGTGCTTCTGAAAACTTCAAATACAAAGTGACAATAACATCAGTAACATTAAATGATTCATGACTGAGCCCCTATTGGGCATAAGGGGGAATTGAAAGAGGGCAGTGAGTGATGTGCGACATTCTGGCTTTGTGAGTTTGAACAACTTGCAATAAAGCTTGTTGGATATAAAAAAAACATTAGTGGATGTGCGGCCTGTTTGATTGTACCTGGAATGGTAAATAATTCTATAACATATTTTAAAGCCTAATTACAAGAGTGTTCATTGACAGATGCAGGCATATACAGCAAAAAAATAATTGCCAGAAGTTCTAACCCTTTCCTACTCCACTCAACATGTGTTTATATCTGCATCCCTATTGGTGAGATTTCCCGTCTCTTCCTGAAGTAGAGAGAAATCTACTCAACAAGAACACAATGCCAATAAAAACCTGACAGTAGCATTTTTCTGCTCCATCCATATAAAATAAAACATTTTGGGTGAGATAGGTATAAAGTATTTTACACCTAAAAATGTCTTTTCTATAAAATATTTATAGTTCAAATATGTCTTTATTCAGTTTTATAGTATTATAATTGTAGTGACAAGCCTATTGACATGCATTAAACAGTTACAAGGTATAGAAGGATGGAGAGGAGGAAGAGAAAAACAGGGAAAGAAGAAGAAAGTCAGGTGATGGTGTAAAGCCGGCCATAGATGGATCAAATCTCGGCCAGTTCAGTAGGGACCAGCCGAGATTTGATCCACCTATAGGCAGGCTGGTTGTACTGAAGTCGATCTATCTACAGCTGCCAGCAGCGACCATTGTGTTCTGCACAATAGCACTGCGGGAGGGAGTCCCCCATCAACACTGACTGTGTTAAGGGGGGAATCAAGCAATTTTCCTTAGAAGGAAAGAAAACTGCATAAGCTATGGGCTGCTTTATGCAGGCAGACGATGGCTGGTGAGAGGAGCCAGAAGGATGTTGTACATAGCTTGATGAAAACTTTACAGCACCCTGCCTCAGTACTTCTCTTAAAGTGGTAGTAAAGTCGCTTTGTTATTTTTACCTACAGGTAAGCCTACAATAAGGCTTAGGCCCCTTTCACACTTGTGCAACTTGTCCTACGACTTGGGACTGCAAAGTCGCATGACAAGTCGTACCCCATGATTTCCAATGAGTACCGTTCATATCTGTATGACTTCAAGTCACACCGACTTCAAAGTAGTCCATGTACTACTTTGGTCTGACTTTGATGCGAGTTACACGGGCATTCCCTAAAATCGTGTCAAAATTGCGGTCGTGAAATCATGGTGAAATCGCTGCAAAATTGCACCACTTTGAAGCCGCAAAGTCAAAGGGGCCTTACCTGTAGGTAAAATGAATATCTCCTTAGGCTCCATTCACACCTTGGCGTTCCGTTTTGCGGGTGAAATCACTGCGATTCTGCCCGCGATTCAGAAACGCCACAAATCGCGGGACGCCACCCAATCCCCACTATTTTGAATGGCACCAAATCGTGGCGCAATTTTGCCGCGATTGTGGCCCGACGAATCGCGGTAAAAACGCGCAAACAGAATCTCGGGACGCCCAAAAAAAGTACAAGAACTTCTTTTGGGCGTCTCGCAATTCTGCTTTGTGCTTTTTTACCGCGATTTCATCGCGTTTTGTCAGGCGACAATCGCGGCAAATTCGTGCCGCGATTTGGTGCCATTCAAAACAGTGGGGATCGCGGGCAGAATCGCGGCGATTCCGCCGCAAAATGGAACACCAATGTGTGAATGGAGCTTTTTACTAAAGGCAAACAGGCTGTGCACTTTACAAAGAACAGTTGCACGCTACAAGTGATGCTCCTCCTCCAGAGCTTAGTAAATGAGCAGAAGCTCTACTGACTTCCATCATCCAATCACGTGCAAGCAAAAATGCAGTTTTTTTTTTTTTTTTCCTTGCACATGATTGGGTACTCTTTGCAAAGTGAAGTTTTACTTCATTTTCTGAGCTCTGGAGAAACTGAACATGGAGAGTGCAACTGTACTTTGCAAAGTGCACAGCCTATTTGCCTTTAGTATATGACACATAGGGGTTAATTTACTAAAGACAAATAGACTTTGCAAAATGCAGTTAACCTCTGCAAGTGCAGTTGCTCCAGAGCTTAGTAAATGTTACCCAATCACATGCAAGGAAAATTAAAAAAAAAAACATTTTGCTTGCACATGATTGGATGATGAAAGTCAGCAGAGCTTCTGCTCATTTACTATGCTCTGGAGCAACTGCACTTGCAGAGTGCACAGTCTATTTGCCTTTAGTAAATCAACCCCATAGCATTCTCGTTATCAATCCAAAATGGCTCTGCATTATACAAGAGACAGGTACACTTTAAGCCTTGAATCCCAGCACTTGGCTTCACCTCATTTCCTCAGCTTGTTCTGTCCCTAAAACTGATGAATGTTGCATGAACTGAATGGCAACCAGCTCCCCCTTCCAAACATCTGAACGATATTTAGAACAAAGAAATCTTCAAAGCGCGGAACACCAGCATCTGAGGCACATAAATAATTATCAATTACTTCTATCACAAAGCTTTCATTTCACTGCGTGTATTTATGGGGAGGGACGGGACTAAATCAAAACCAGCAACCAGCTCTGTTCAGCAAAGAAAGAAAACAAACATGGACACCGGGCCTCCTCCCCACATCAAATGACATGCAAGAGACTTTGTTTTTTTTTTTTTTTTACCTCCTTGAAGTTATCGAAAGCTGATAAAATGATTTCGTGTCCTCCGCGGACAAGGCAGACGGCTGCTAGCAGTTCTAATACAAGTGCTTTTGTTCTGTAAAAAAACAAAAAAAAAAACAAAGATATTTCACTAATCAAAGGGAACAATGTGATAAGCGGGAGTGTCACTGGATTGCGTGCTGAAAAGGTGACATTAAGAAGAGTTTTTATTTCCCTTTAAGGAAATCAGGCAATTGGTCTCTGTATGAAGGTTACGGGTTTATCTTATACAAACAGTATACAAACGCTGGCGGTGTGAGGTGATTTCAATAAAAGAATAATCCGACTGGGTGCGTCAGAAAGATTGCAACCTATAGGCTGCCTGTTAGGATAGAAATGTTATAACCGTCGCGATGACTTTATTGTAGATGCAATGTCATCCTTATCCTTATCCATGGTTCTTAAATTAACCACTTAAGGACCGCCCCACGCAGATATCCTGCGGCAGGGTGGCCCTCCCTCGTAAAATCACATAGCTGTACGTGATTTTGTGCACAGGATCTGGGGCGCACGTGCGCGCAACGCAGGCTGCCCGCTCCCGCTGTGATTGGACACAGTGGGAGCCGCCGATCATTGACAGGAGAGGCAGAACAGTGGTCTGCCTATGTAAACAATACAGATTGCTGTTCTGTCAGAGAGGGAGATGGAGATCTTGGGGGTTATTTACGAAAGGCAAATCCACTTTGCACTACAAGTACAAACAACAAGTGCAAAGTGCACTTGAATTTGCACTGAAAGTGCACTTGGAAGTGCAGCTGCTGTAAATCTGAGGGGAAGATCTGAAATGAGGGGAAGCTCTGATGATTTTATCATCCAATCATGTGCAAGCTAAAGTGCTGTTTTTTATTCTCCTTGCATGTCCCCCTCGGATCTACAGCGACTGCACTTCCAAGTGCACTTTCAGTGTAGTTTCAAGTGCACTTTGCACTTGTAGTTTGCACTTGTAGTGCAAAGTAGATTTGCCTTCAGTAAATAACCCCCCTTGTGTTTCTGCTATGCAGAAACAATTAAATTATATATATAATATAAATTAAATTTGGGCACAGAAACACAGAAGCAGAAACACAGATCTCTGTTTTCCTCCAGTTAAGCCCTAGGAGCACACTTAACTCTTTGATCGCCCCTGATGTTAACCCCTTCCTTGCCAGTGTCATTAGTACAGTAAGGGCCCTTTCACACTGGGGCGGGGTCGGCGGTAAAGCACCGCTATTGTAAGCGGCGCTTTACCGTCGGTGTTCGGCCGCTAGCGAGGTGGTTTTACCCCCCGCTAGCGGCCGAGAAAGGGTTAAAAACCACCGCAAAGTGCCTCTGCATAGCCACGCTGTCTCACTGATTTCAATGGGCAGGAGCGGTGAAGGAGCAGCATACACTCCGCTCCTTCACCACTCCGAAGATGCTGCTAGCAGGACTTTTTTTACCGTCCTGCTAGCGCACCGCTCCAGCGTGAAAGCCCTTGGGGCTTTCACACTGGAGACAAAGCAGCGGCACTTTTGGGTCGGTTTGCTGGCGCTATTATTAGCGCAATAGCGCCTGCAAACCGCCCCAGTGTGAAAGGGCCCTAATAGTGCCTTTTTGTTTTTTTTTTAGCACTGATCACTGTATTAGTGTCCCTGGTCCCCAAAAAGTGTCACTTAGTGTCCTATTTGTCTGCCGCCATGTTGCATAAATCTATCCCATAGTTTGTAGACGCTATAACTTTTGAGCAAACCAATTAATATACGCTTGTTGGAATTTTTTTTTACCAAAAATAGAAGAATATATTTTTGCCTAAATTGATGAATAAATTAGATTTTTTACTTTTTTTTATTGGGTATGTTTTATAGCAGAAAGTAAAAAATGTTATTTTTTTTTTTCAAAATTGTCGCTCTTTTTTTATTTATAGCACAACTTCACTCTCTAGTGGAACTTCACTCTATAGTGGAACTTCACTCTCCCATTCAACATTGATTATTTTTAAACCTAATGCTGCTAGCATTGGTTAATAGATAGGAAAGTATATCATATTTACTTGTTTTAAACTTTTTTTGTCTACATTTCTTCAGTTACTTCCTGGTTTCTTGCCTAGGCAAATTATGTCATACATCCCAGGAGTCAACAGGAGGGGTGGAGAGGAGAAGGGGTTTTCTCAGCTAAGTGCACTCTCCTGTATGCATGCTTGAGCTAAAGACAGATGGATTCAAGGAAGTAAATGCTAAATGAATCATTTGCCATTAATCAAGATGGCCACTGGCAGAAATACAAGGGGGTTGTTTTTCATAAGGATTTCCCAGCAGAATAAAACATGAAGACATAGGTGGGGGAGTTTGCTTTGAATATTAAAAATGAGTTAAATAGTGTTTTTGGTTAGTGGTGCTCAAATGGAGTGAAAATCCGCTTCACAATTGCCTAACCACTTGACCTCTGGTTGTACTCCCTTCACGATCAGGGCATGTTTTGCTATTCATCACTGCACTACTTTAACTGGCAATTGCACAATCTTGCAAGACTGTGCCCAAATTTCATTTATAGAATTTTTTCCACACAAATAGAGCTTTCTTTTATTTATTTAATCACCACTGGGTTTTTTATTTTTTGCTATATAACCAGTAAAGCATGATGGATGTTCCTTGCAAATGTGGGGCTGTATTTCTGCAAACAGAGTTTTGGTCAGGATCAAAGGTGTCCCGAATGCTGAGAAATACAGGCAGATACTATTCCATCATGCCATACCATCAGGGAGGTGTGTGATTGGCCCCAAATTTATTCGACGGTGTCCTGCTGACCCCAAACATACAGACAATGTCATTAGGAACTATCTTCAGTGTAAAGAAGAACAAGGAGTCCTGGAAGTGATGGTTTGGCCCCCACAGAGCCCTGATCTCAAAATCATGGAGTCAGTATGAAGAGACAGAAGTATGTGAGGCAGCCTACATCTACAGAAGATCCATGGTCAGTTCTCCAAGATGTTTGGAACAACCTATCTGTCGAGTTCCTTCAAAAACTGTGTGCAAGTGTACCTAGAAGAATTGATGCTGTTTTGAAGGCAAAAGGTGGCCGCACCAAATATTGATTTGATTTGTATTTTTCCTCTGTTGATTTACTTTCCATTTTGTTAATTGATAAAAATAAACTATTAACACTTCTTTTAGACAAAGCATTCTTCATGTACAGCATTTTTTCACACCTGCCAAAAACGTTTCCACAGTAGTATATATATATATATATATATACACATAGTACATTATATTCTTTTTTCTAATTATTATTGGTATTATAATAATGTTGTTGTGACAGGCCGGCATTTTAATAATGCAGACATAAAGTATACAGTATCCAAATATTTATAACACTCTGCATTCCCTTAGGACGGTCAGCTCACTGATTCACTCACTGACCAGTGGCTGCGTATAACAAATATAGAAACAACAGGCCTTCCACAATGCACAGACTTCATTTATCCCAACTGCAAACGCATGGGAGTTCATTCATCCTGACTGAGGTGTGTCAACAATTTACACTGTTGCAGTCCAATCACTGGGGGAGGTGAAACTGAGGAAATGCTTGGTCCTGCCTGCAGCAGAGTGATGGCATAATTTCAGTCTAAGGAAAGACCCGCTCAAGGACTGCTATTTATTATAGAAGATGTACAGTATACAATATGTATATATATATATATATATATATATATATATATATATATATATTGTATATCATTTTATGATGAATATTATTATTTTGTTGTTGTGACAGGCCAGCAATTTATTAATGCAGACACAACGTGTGCAGTATTCGAAAGGTCCACTTTAAACATGTATGCTAAACTGAACCACAAGTACAGTACATGTTTATGCATTCCCTCAGGAGTGGAAATTCACTGATTTAGTCACTGACTGGACCTCTTTTTACCTCAGACATTTCAGTAATGGCTGCATATAGCAAATGTAGAAACAACAGGCCTTCCCCAATGCAGAGAATTCAGGTGGTTTTTACATAAACTCTCAGACAGGAAAACCTATTTTTCTAGTACGTAAAAAAAAAAGTCACTGAAATAAAATGAAACTAGGTTAAACCGTCTCCAGGTTTGCAGACATATTTTGAAACAATCTGACCTAATTTTGCCATATGGAGAATTTAAGAAGCAAGCATATAGGGGTGAGGAGAAATCACAGCAGGGACGTAGGCCCCGGCCTTGCCCTAGACACAAAACAAGCTGTTACTTAAAAAAAAATCCAGAGGATATTGTGGTCATTATTGACCGGGGTGCAATAAAAAGAGAACTGCTCAGGAAACTGTCACCGTACAAAATGGCCGCCGCCAAACAGAAGAATGAACTTAACACTTTCTAATGTGTCAGGGCCACATATTTACTGTGGACTGTAGCAATAGGAAAAATAATTTCCTAATGGCGTTGTATCCAGTATATAACCATGGGTTAGGCCCCTTTCACACTTGTTCGACTTGTCTTACGACTTGGGACTGCAAAGTCGCACGACAAGTCGTTCCCCATGATTTCCAATGACAACCATTCATATTTGTACGACGTGCTGACTTCAAAGTAGTCCCTGCACTACTTTGGTGTGACTTTGATCCTACTTCAGCCTATTGAATATCATTGAAGTCGGATCAAAGTTGGATTGCCATTTTAACTGATCCGACTTTGGCATGCGACTTGTGCTCTGATGATCCTGAAGGGGAGCTCCACGCCAAATTAAAAAAAAAAAAAACGGCATGGGTTCCCCCTCAAAGAGCAAACCAGGCCCTACGGTCTGGTATGGATTTAAAGGCATACATTTCAAGTCTCCCGTGAGGTGGGGGAGTCTCCCTCATTTCTGCGGGCAGCTCCCATACACCCGCAAGCGCCTCGCAAATTCCTGGGAATGATCGATGCGGCGGGGAACAGCTATGAACACTGATCTCCTTTGGATCGATTTTTAGCTGACAGTGATTTTTAGCTGTCCTGTGATAACTGAGCAGAGTAAACTGAGTTTACTCTGCTCAGTTTATGAATGAACATCTGTCTCCTGTTCATTCATCTTTAGTGCTGGGAAAGGGACTGGGGAATCTGTGTCCTCAGTCCCTTTGTCTGTCTCAAAGGGGAGATGTCAGGGTTCTGTTTAGACCCCTGACATCTCCCTAAAGCCCCCCAAAAAACATAAAAAAAATATTGTAAACAAAATTCTAAAAAATGAAAAAGTGTAAAAAAATAAAATAAACTACTGACACCACTCTCCCCTGCCCTATTAACACTGTCCACTGCCCGAACCCCCTCCCCCCAAAAAAGCATTGTGAGAAACAATTAAAAACAAATTTAATTGTAAAAAAAATCATTTATTAAAAATAAAAAAAACTACTGACACCGTCCACTGCCACATACCACCCACTCCCCACCCCCTTCCCCAAAAGCACTGTGAAAAAATATTGAAAAAGTGATTTAAAAAACAAAAGACAAGTGTGTCTTGCCTACAGTCAAGCATGGTGGTGGGAGTGTCATGGTCTGGGGCTGCATGAGTGCTGCCGGCACTGGGAGCTACAGTCCATTGAGGGAACCATGAATGCCAACATGTACTGTGACATACTGAAGCAGAGCATGATCCCCTCCCTTCGGAGACTGGGCCGCAGGGCAGTATTCCAACATGATAACGACCCCAAACACACCTCCAAGACGACCACTGCCTTGCTAAAGAAGCTGAGGGTAAAGGTGATGGACTGGCCAAGCATGTCTCCAGACCTAAACCCTATTGAGCATCTGTGGGGCATCCTCAAATAGAAGGTGGACGAGCGCAAAGTCTCTAACATCCACCAGCTCTGTGATGTCGTCATGGAGGAGTGGAAGAGGACTCCAGTGGCAACCTGTGAAGCTCTGGTGAACTCCATGCCCAAGAGGGTTAAGGCAGTGCTGGAAAATAATGGTGGCTACACAAAATATTGACACTTTGGGCCCAATTTGGACTCTTTCACTTGGGGTGTACTCACTTTTGTTGCCAGTGGTTTAGACATTAATGGCTGTGTGTTGAGTTATTTTGAGGGGACAGCAAATTTACACTGTTATACAAGCTATATATATATAATAAAATATTTACAAAAATGTGAGGGGTGTACTCACTATTGTGAGATACTGTATATATATATATATATATATATATATATATATATATATATATATATATATATACACACAGTATGAATAATCACTCCCCATGCCAAATTTAGCAGTGCCAGTATGCGTAACTGGACAATAATTCTGTGCCTATTCACTTATTAATGTCATTAATGTCAAATAACCAACCCATGCTGGCGCTGCTGAATTAAGCCTCGGAATCTAGGCATTAATGACCTCTGGTCACAAAAGAGTTAATGACAAACTCACCTGGGATTTTTATTGTTTAAACTTAGTGCAATCTCATTGACAGCATGTGGGTGAGACATGACCATGTTGAAACCATACTGCAAAAAGAAGAATAAAAACAATTCTCACTATAAACACGTATAACAATTTACAAATCTGAGCCATACACTGACTATACACCATTGTGTACCATCTTTTTACTTAATGTGAACCTGCCCTAAAGCAGTATTAAACCCAAAAGCAAACATTTATTATTTTGCAGCTTACCAATTTTCAGATGTGATGGCTGCATTTGTTTTCTTTTTTAGGCTTTCTTTTCTTTTTTTCCCCCTAGTGATCCTCCAGTTAGTAGGTCTGTTGTTTTTCAAAAGAACAAGCTTTCTTGCAGCTGTTTCAGTTACAGGGATGAAACAAACCACTTACCACTTAAAAGGGATGCTTACAATGATCAGTTTTATTTATTTATTCCTGTAAAACCTTTATCCCAAAATGCAAATAATGTTTGTTGTAACTGATTATAAAGTGTGCGATGGAGTTTGGCTCCAATTTGTTAGTGTATTGAAATGCTTGTAAATCTAAAGCCCCGTACACATGGGCCAAATGTGGGGCCGCATCAGCTGGTTCAATAGAAACCGTCCGACATTCAGACTGTGTGTACTGCAGCCGGTCCTACGAAAGGCGGCTGTTCGGCCGGTTTCTGTCAAAGGGGCATGATCGAAAAAGGACTGCTGACCGGAGTGTTCCCGCAGGGGTGGGGTGGGGTTACTGTCAGGATTTTTTTTTGTTTAACCCACCGGGTTGAATGAAAAAAAAAAAAATAGCAGTGTGTATTAGGCTTACACTTCTCTCCACCCCCAGGATGACAATTCTGCTGCCTGTTGTGCCTCCTGTGCTCCTTCATCCACAGTCGGGGCACATGCCCAATATGACGGTGGGAAGGTCTCCCTGCTTTCAGAATAACCTCTTGGCTGAACGGAAAAAAAAAGGACTAATGTATGGAATGCCTTACAGTGTTTGCAAAGGAAATTTTTTTTTTTATTAACTACTTCCTGCCAGCCATACACACATATGTGGCCTCTCGGTGGTGGGGCTTTAATGGCGGGAGGCCACATATATGCAGCCCTATGTAAACACAATACTGTGCTGAGAACACACGACCAGCACAGTAACCGGTAGGTACCACAAAGCTCCCGATGCATACTTGCGTTTAGGAGCTTTCTGATCATGTGACCGCTGCGGCTGCCAATCACAGCGGTAACATGATCAAAATGCGCGATTCCACTTCGCGGTATTTAGAACCTTTTAAAAGGTGAGGAGGCGGCGGCAGGAAGGGATTAAAAAACTAAACATGTTAAATTCACCTGCTCTGTGCAATAATATTGCAAACAGCAGCCCCAAACCTCTTCTTCTGGGGTTCCACACCAGCGATATTGGCTCCACTTCTTTTCTATCTGCCCCCCATAGCAAGCGCTTACTATGGGGGCAGACATGTGGGCTCCATTCGCAGCTGGGCTGTGTGTGCCCACTGACACGCACAGTATGGTTTGGCCCTTTCTCCCACTCTGTTCACAGGATTTGACTTACAAAGCAAAGAGCAGAGCTGCTCTCAGCCAGACTTGTAAGAGCAGGGAGAGGGGTGATACGACCGGTGAACATTCACAGCGCTAAAATCGATGCAGGACTCAGGTAAGTATTCAAAAGGGGGATAGGTTAAAGTGTTACTAAACCCAGGACCCTGCATTTACTATATCTGGTCTCCCACAGTACACAAAACATGGAAATGCAATTATTTTATTAAATATAAACTGCTAAATACCTTTTCTCATCAGCAGTATATAGCAGTCCTGTGACTTCTATCAGTGTCCAGCCAAGCACTGGTTATAGCTTGTAGGAGGAGTTTTCTGACTGTCCCATGAGGCTGCAAGACCCCTGACCCTCTGTCTGGACAGTGATGATTGGCCCTGCTGCTGATCACATGCAGGAAAAAAAAAAAAACCTCTCTAGCAGTACACACCAAACTGAGCATGTGCAGCCTGACTCCATAGACTCTGTGTTATCAGGACATTATTAGGGGACAGTGGAAGGAGTGGAGGATCAGAGAAGACAGGATCAAACAGCCTTTTTTACACAATGCGGAAGATTAACCCCTTAGGGTCCACAGTGAGTATAACAAGCATTCTTTACTGCATATACAGCAGTGTTGCCAACCTGCCAGATTGAAATTTACTGACATGACACCCAAAATTTACTGGCAAAGCCAAGTTTTTACTGGTATTTCCAAAAGTTACAAAATTACAGTTTTAAGTGCAAATTTCAGTACTTAGGCTACAAATAAGTACAATATGCAACTGGCAATGTGATTTAAGGTAGATATTAAGGCAAAAAGCATATTTTATTCTATTCTCAATATAGTAAGTAAGTGGCTCAGGGACAGGACTCAAGGGCAGGAAATTCGAATGGGCGCCCATGAAATGGACTCTCACAGTGTCACTCACAGCAGTGTGCAGTAGCATAGATCACTGACACGTCCCATCCTGAGTCACAGTGACAGTCTCTCTCCGTGCCAGGTGGTCCTCTCAGTCCCCTCCAGTCCAAACAGCACTGACAGCTCCGCTCCTGGCTTGCCTTCCTCCCGTCCCGCAGACCCACACACGAGGCTCTGGTCGCTCAGCTCGGCTTCCTTGCAACATGACGTCACACGACACGCTCAGGATCCATCTCCGCCAGACCCGCCCCCCGCCGATACCACCAGAACACTCTGTAGCCGACACTTGGATGGTCCTGGCCGGCTCCGGACCCAAGCTGCGCATGCCCAGTTCTGAATCAAGCGTCACAACCATATTTTTTACTGGCAACCTTTTCCTCTTACTGGCATTTACTGGCAGGAGAAAAGTGCCCATTTTTTACTGACTGCCAGTAAAAATACTGACAGTTGGCAACACTGATATACAGACTGATTTTACTGTTGTGGGTTTAGTAACACTTTAAGGGCACAGCACAAGGCAAAACATTTTTACCTTAACACTGGGAATGCATTAGGGAAAAAATGTTTCACCTTTAGAACCACTTTAAACACACAAATAACAAGACAAAAAAAACAGGTACTTCACATATGATCATCTGTCAAAGTTCTCTTCCAGCACAAAAACACTCTGTAATGCACACAGTGACTTCTGCTCCTGGAGTGCTGCTTAGACCCCCCCCCCCTTTTATTCCTCTGGATCCCCTTATCGGTCAATATGGTTGCCCATCACAGCTATGGACGAATAGGGAGGTGCAGAGGATGGAGAAGAAATGATCATGTGTGAGTTTAGGATTTAACGTTGGTTTTATCAGTTGTAATAGCTAGTTTTTAAGAAAACTCTACTAATAATTTTCCGGATTAATGTGCCCTTTATTTCCATTTCCTCAATGGTGCAATCTAGGGTGAGAAATCCATACCTCCCAACTTTTTGAGATGGGAATGAGGGACACCTATCAGCAAAAGTATGCCGGAATAGGACACACCCCTTTGCCACACCCCCTTAAAGGAGAATTGTACAAAAAAACAAGATTGGTTAAACCCACAAGTGCTTTTTTTACCACTACTATTCCTTTATATTGGCTTTTGGAATTTACAAATGCAGCAATTTAGAAATCAGATGAAAGGTTTAGCGCTGGAAAACACTTTTTGAAAGATAAAACGTGCATTTTATATACAACTATATAGATCAGACCAAAATGAGGGACAAATGAGGAGGAAAGAGGGACAGAGGGACATTGCTCCAAATCAGGGGACAGTCCCTCGAAAGAGCCAAGAAAATCATTAACACGAGTGTCTTATCCAAGCTCAGCTTTCCATCCTTGCTAATGCACTTTATATATTCTTTTATACAATCCACTAGAGGGCACATGACTCTGCATATCCATGATCTACTCCATGTAATGAATTGGCCATACAATTATACCTATACTTGGCACTCAGGACTAGTGACAATGGCAGCTCAAGTAAAAAGCTGAGTTGTCACAGCCTTGTGGAGAATACAGCATATATATATATATATATATATATATATATATATATATATATATATATATATATATATACCTGGCATGGTCCCAGAAAGGCGAGGGAATCCAGTAGTGGTCAAATATCTTGTTACTCTGTCCAAATCCGAACAATCAGTTCTTTCTATGTCTCCATTGAAGAATGATACAAACATAGGTGTGCACAGGTGTTTACTATGCTTCAGTTTGTGAATAAACAGGAAGCCACTAAGCACAGAGGACTTCCCATTCATTCACTGTCCCATGCAGCTGAGGCTTCAGAGAAAGACATGTGTGTTGAGCTGTGGGGTAAAAACCCTAATGCAATAGGCTACACACATCTATGGATACAAAGTAACATACCTGGTAATTCATGATCGCCCGCAAACACATGATACAGACGTGGACGTCGTCCTTTTTGCTCACTAATCTTGAGTTCTTCAACGTCCTTCTGCTAGGCAGAGTATTATACCTGAAAGACAAACATGTTATATGTGCAGGACCGAATTACACATGACAGTATAAGAAAATTACAATGAAATTCCCAGTTTACAATATTTATGTTGCTGAGAGACTGAAGGGTTTTAGGAAAATCCCACCAAGTCGAAAAATACTTTATTATTATACTTTATTCTTATATATTTATTTTTTCACAGCATCAACATTTTAGTAAAGAATAGGAAAATCCTTACATTTCCTTGTTTACATTAGACAGGCAAGCAACAAGCAAAAAATACAATACAAAATTAATATAGTATGGGACTTTGTATATACCACAAAAGTAATGGCAACTTGAATTTAAAAATTTAAAAAAAATCATATAAAAAAAAAAAGCATAAAAAATCATGGATATCACCATGTATCAAAGCATATTACATATCTTGGGCATATGTACAGTAGCAAGGTTGACGCGTTTCACGGAAATACCGCTTCCTCAGGACCTCTTGGCCTTCCTTGTATTCACATTTAGCACAGTATAAAGTTAAAACTACAAGTGAGCAGAATTTGATTATGATTGTATCAAATAGTGTTTATGTTATTGACTTGATTATTAATTTGTATATTCTGCTCATTTGTAGTTTTAACTTTACACTTTGTATAATGTATTATTTGATACAGAGTGATGTCCATGATTTTTATAATTTTTTTGATATTAATAAAAATGTAAATTTTTAAATTTAAGTTGTCATTACTTTTGGGGAATATACAATGTCCCATACTATATTCATTTTGTATTGTATGTAATCAGGGATGATACCCTCTGAAGTAGTATAAGGTGACGCTAGTATAAATGAGCCCTAAGGGCTCTTTCATACTTGTAGTGTCCATAGAGTGATCTGCATTTGGATCTCTTTTCAGAGGGTATTTGAGGGATGGTGAGGAGGCATTCCACACCATCTCATTGTCTGATTTAACCCTGTAATGCTGCACTACCATACCCCAATTGTATGCATTGTGTGTGGTTACAGTGTGGTCCCACTGAACTGAATGGGCGGGTTTGACAGGGGGAGCCGCTTGTCAACCTCTGCACCCTGAGGTAAAGATGCCAAGGCTGTGAAGCAATGCATCGCAGCCACGACATGTCTGCACCTCTGTATGTCTGTATCGGTACAATTCAGGTGGGCAAACAGAGTCGGTAAAACCACAGCTCAGCCGCCTGTTTTTACAGGTGGTTGAGCTGCTGTCAGAACAGTCCATCCATCTCACTGGTGTGGATTGAGGAATCTGTTAGTAGTTTTTGGTTAGCACTCTTGCTGAACAAAAGTAAACTATGCCCAGCTAATGTGTTGTACAGAAATAATAAATAGTAATGGGAAATGTTATATACTGTAGGCATGTGGTGAATTTAATCAGTTAACGTGTTCACACCAAAGCATATGCAAAGCACACCAAACCCACGTTGCATGTTAACATGATATATACTGCTCAGCCATTCATTCTTTATTGTTTTTCAACATATACAGTAATAACTGAAGCTATAGTACACTACAAATCCCAGCAGCGAGGGCTGGGCATGGCATTGAGGTATGCTGCATTGTCAAAAATAGCTCATGTGGGGTTCTTTTTCCAATAAGATATACTAATATACACTATATTACCAAAAGAATTGGGACACCTGCCTTTATATGCACATACAGTAAACTTTAATGGCATTTCAGTCTTAGTCCGTAGGGTTCAATATTGAGTTGGCCCACCCTTTGCAGCTATAACAGCTTCAACTCTTCTGGGAAGGCTGTCCACAAGGTTTAGGAGTGTGTCTATGGGAATGTTTGACCATTCTTCCAGAAGCGCATTTGTGAGGTCAGGCACTGATGTTGGACTAGAAGGCCTGGCTCACAGTCTCCGCTCTAATTCATCCCAAAGGTGTTCTATCGGATTGAGGTCAGGACTATGTACAGGCCAGTCAAGTTCCTCCATCCCAAACTCATCCATGTGTTTATGGATCTTGCTTTCTGCACTGGTCCAAATCATTTGGTGGAGGGGGGATTATGGTATGCAGCTGTTTTTCAGGGGTTGGGCTTGGCCCCTTAGTTCTAATGAAGGGAACTCTTAAGGCTTCAGCATTCCAAGACATTTTGGACAATTTCATGATCCCAACTTTCTGGGAACAGTTTGGGGATGGCCCCTTCCTGTTCCAACACGACTATGGATGAGCAAGTTTGGGATGGAGGAACTTGACTGGCCTGTACATAGTCCTGACCTCAATCCGATAGGACACCTTTGGGATGAATTAGAGCGGAGACTGTGATCCAGGCCTTCTAGTCCAACATCAGTGCCTGACCTCACAAATGCGCTTCTGGAAGAACGGTCAAACATTCCCATAGACACACTCCTAAACCTTGTGTACAGCCTTCCCTGAAGAGTTGAAGCTATTACAGCCGCAAAGGGTGGGCCAACTCAATATTGAACCCTACTGACTAATGCCGCGTACACACGGTCGGACTTTTCGTCTACAAAAGTCCAACGGACGCCGACGGACTAAAGCTGGCTGGTAATCCGATCGTGTGTGGGCTTCTCCGGACTTTCAGCAGACTTTTTCAGCCTCAAATCCGACGGACTTTAGATTTGAAACATGCTTCAAATCTTTACGTCGTAACTACGACGGACCCCGAAATCCGCTCGTCTGTGTGCTAGTCCGACGGACAAAAACCCATGCTAGGGCAGCTATTGGCTACTGGCTATGAACTTCCTTATTTTAGTCCGGGGTACGTCATCACGTACGAATCCGTCGGACTTTTGTGTGGTCGTGTGTAGGCAAGTCCGTTCGTTAGAAAGTCTGCTGCAAGTCCGCCGAAAGTCCGCCGGAAGTCTGTCGGACAGGCTGTCGGACTTTTGTAGACGAAAAGTCCGACCGTGTGTACGCGGCATAAGACTGGGATGCCATTAAAGTACATGTGCGTGTAAAGGCAGGTGTCCCAATACCTTTGACAATATAGTGTATATATACATATAAAACAAACAAAGCAAGCACCATTTAAAACATAGAAATGTAGGACTGCTGAATATATTTGAACTGCTTTAGCAGTTGTCCTTATAAGAGCGAGTAGACAGCCTGCGGTTACTGTCTATCAGAGCCTGGGAAATTACTTAAGTGTCATAATGCTACATAAGCCATGTAATTACTAGGGAAGCATTTGATGCCTAATTCATCCTGACACTCTCTCTGTGCACTTACAGCTTGTTTGCACATTTGTCTTTAAGGTAAAAAAATATGTCCATGATCATGAGCGGTTTAGGGTGAAATGTGATCTTTAAGGGTCTTTAGGGACAGACACTGTTTCCTATTTATAATAGCAATCCCGATGCAGAGTAAAGCTGCACCTATTAACTGTCACAGGAAACAAAGCCTGATGACATTCGCTTCACTCTTATCCAATAACAAATGTCAGGGAAATTACATCATTTAAAGGCTTAAAGAGCGCCGACCACCTGGATAATGTTATCCGTGTGACAGGAGAGCCTTAAAGCACAGAGTTCATTTTAGTCTCGAGAACACCCTAGAACGCCCAGTTGGACTGTCAATGTGCACCTATGTATTGGCCAGAAGGATACTGGGGTGGGCGTACCCAGTGAATACAAACTGCGGATTCAGGAGCACTTTCTGTGGACTAAAACAAAGCCACAAAAAGAATGTTCTTGTAAGTATATGCTTTGGGTTTCTCCAGAGGTTGCTAGGGGTTCCTCGAACAATGAGCAATTTCTGCCACTGAGATAAGTTCCCACTGACACCAATAATCATTTTAGCTATTAACAAGGTAGGAAGGGGGAAGGTCATCCCACTGACCACAGATGTTAAGCTGGCCAAACACAGTTATGCCAGCCATAGACGGTTTGAAGAGATTTGAACCATGTATGGGCAGGCTGAATGTATCCAGTTGATCGATCGATCAACATGGGTACAACTAGCCTGCTGGATTTTACTTGCGATTATTGCTAGTGGCTGTTATGGCCGCTAGCAATAATCACTGCCTTCTTCCAGCAGGGAAAGCTTCCCCCGTGATTGCAACCCGAGGTTGCAGGAAAGACATTTGCACCGTTTATGGCCTGCCTTAGTTTTCTTTTGTTGAGCCAGCAGATTGACTGAAAAATTTCCAACATGTCCCTTCAACAGAAGTCAGTTAAATAGTTGACTCCTGTTGACAGGGGGAGGACACCAGCTGGACCAGCAACATTTCAATTAGTGAATGGGCAGCTTAAAGCAGTTCTTCACCCACAAATACTGTAGCCTGTGACTTTTACAAAAAAGGACACTTACCTGTCCAGGGGTCCAGCGCTGTCCCTGGCCTCAGCATGTTAACTACAGGTAGCCAGCTGTGACAACTTGAGGCTTCACAGCTGGCTACCCACTGCAGAAGCGAGAGCCGGGCTGCACATTGTGGATGGTCCTGCAGCCTTCTGGGACCTGTAACATGTCCTAGAAGGTTATGGGCAGGAAGGGGGGAGGAGAACTTCTGGTGGATCTGTCTCGGTATTCCGACTGGAAGTGGAAGCGGGTACCTGTTGAAACCACACCATCAAAATCGAAACAGTCCAAAGTTAGTAGAGGAAGGGGGGGGAGCAGAACTTCCCTTTTTGGGTGAAGTTCTGCGTACACTTGCTTCGGCTTCAACACACATTAACGGCTAGTTTACACTTCAAAACAAGGACAGGCTTTGTTAAAGCTCTCTGAACGCCAGTCAAAGCTCCTGTCACTAAATAAAATGGTTAGCTTACAGTCCTGTTTACACCTTGCTTTTGCTTTGCTTCGGCTTCGCTTCAAAAATTATACCCCATGTAGCTTTAGTGGTGCTTCTAAGCGTCTTCAAAGCCTCCATAGAAATCTATGGCAAAGCTTGCTTGAAGCCCCACCGAAGATTCATCAAAGCCCCACGAAGCCCAACCAAAGGCTTATCGAAAGCCCCGCCGAAGCCTCAGCAAAGCAAAAGCAAGGTGTAAACAGGACTGTAAACTAACCGTTTTATTTAGTGACCAAAGCTCTTGCTGGCGTTCAGAGAGCTTTAACAAAGCCTGTCCGAAGCCTTGTTTTGAAGCAAGTGTTATTCCTTTTGACCATCACACTAATGTTATAATCCTGTAAACTTATTTCACCAGTTCCTCCATGTTAAAAAGTTTGATCATGACTGTTTTATATGGTCAGTCAACCCCTAAGTGAATCCTATATACATTATCCTCTATATTATTTTTATCATGCAGTATTCATAAAACACCAGCAGTATACACAGTGCTGTATAATACACCAGTTCAAAACAAGACCTGGGAACAAATACATGGCTTTTAGTTGGAATGGTGTCCTCCTGTAAATTACACCTAGCTTGACTTAATTTTACTAATGCAATAATAATAGTGTGTTCATAATTATAAATATTTAATGTGCTTAGAACTGCGCATATAACATTTTCCTTCCTCAGAGATGCTCCATCACATTAATAATTTGGGAGCTAGATGTCATTCTCTTGCTGATTAAAAATATGATTTTGATGTCTGTCAATGGTCTGCGAAAAGTGACTGCAGAAGCTCCAAGCCCACCACCAGCCACCAGAGCAACATTCCCTGTAATACTGCCCCTGGCTGCATGACTTCATCCTCCCCTGTAATGTTGTGTGTCCTGCTGTGACCGCTCATTACACAGGATTCAGCCTTGTATTGTAATGGCTTCCTGAGATGTAAACTGACAGAGATATAGTCTGTGGAGATGGTTGGAGGAAAGCCACAATTATAGTTGAGTTGTTTAGGTAAGGCAGCCCATAGATAAGTCGGGCTATAACCGCCTGCACTTATCGTGCGGGGAACATTTGACAGGGAGGTTGTATAGAAGTCAGTCAATAGACCAACTTCCCTGTCCATGCATGGATCGAAATTTGGCCAGTCCCCGCTGAACCAGCCAAATTTTGATCCATGTATGGCTAGCTTAACACCCTTGCCTATACTAACCACTTGAGCCCCGGAAGAGTTTACCCCCTCATGACCAGGTCATTTTTTTCTATTCGGCAATGGACTACTTACCTTGTCTTTCTTTGCTATTCGGCACTGCGCTACTTTAACTGGTTATTGTGCAGCCATGCCCACATAAAATTTCTATAATTTCTTTATTACATAGATTTTTTTTTGGTCGTATTTGATCGCCACTGGGTTTTTCATTTTTTTGTGATAAAAATTAAAAAAGACTGAAAATCTTGAAAAAAAAACAATATTTTTTACTTTCTGCTATAAAACATATCTAATGAAAATGTGTTCATAAACTTTGGCCAAAATGTATTCTGCTACATGTTTTTAATTAACAAAAAGAAAACCAATAAGTGTATATTGATTGGTTTGCAAGAAAGTTATAGCCTCTACAAACTGTGGTATATATACTGTAATTATTTTTTTTTTATATATATACTACTAATGGCAGCGTTTAGTGACTGATAATAGGACTGAAACAAACTGAAGCTGGGGGGAACCGACTAAGGCCAGCCATACATGGTTCGAAACTTGACCGGTTCAGCAGGAACCACCTGAGATTCGATCTGTTAATGGGCAGGCTGAATGTACCAAGTTGATCGATCTATCAACTTGGGTACAACCAGCCTGCTGAATTCTCTTGCGATAAGCGGCTGCTGTAGCCGATAGCAATAATTACTGTCTTCTCCCAACAGGGATGACTTCCCCCCCGCCGGGAGAAGACAAGGGTCTGGCAGGAGGAATACCCACATCAACACTGTCTTTATTGATAGGGGAATCAAGCAAATTTCTTTGCTGCAACCACTGCAGCAACCACATAGATCCAGTGCAATTTTGTGTTGTTCAAAAAAAGGGTTCTGTCAGGAAAGGCATAGCCGCACAGCAGGAATTGCATGGCAGGCACGCACGTTCACAGTGCGTCGGCGTGTGCATGCGCGCACAGATGCGCCTGTCACCAACATTAGCGCCAAAGGGGCTATTTAAAGTGAGTGCACCAAAGACTCTTTGCTGTTTGGTCTGCAGCTTCTGTGTGTTCTGACCTGTTATCTGTGCTGACCTCTGATTTTGATCCGGCTTGTTCCCTCTAACACTGTCTTCTTGATACTCCGACCCCGGCTTGTTTTGGACTTCTCTTCTGCCTGCTGCTCTGCTGATCTGCCCTAACGTTACTGACCCGGCCTGCCTGACCCTGCATCTGCTCTTCCAGCCTGCTACGGCTATGCTCTGCGTATTGCATCCGGTTCCTGCTGCGATCTCAGCCTGTCAGAGTTCTGGTCTGCCTAACCTTTACCGGTCTGCTTGCTGCATATCCAGCCACGGACAACCAGCTATACTGAATACTGGACTGATCCTAGGCACTCCTACGTCACTGTGCTTCTTTGGCTGCTGTCTCAACCTCAGTGGCCCACAAGCCGGTGTGGTACGAGAGGCTCTCCTCTACAGGTCAGGCTCACAAACCAGGTACGTGACAGGTTCTGAGTGAGTTTAGTGCAGAGTGGTGCAATTTTTAGAAGTGGTCTCCAAATTGTGGCCCAGGGGCCAGATGCAGCCCTTTGCTTGCATTTATGCGGCCCTTGAGACACTATTCCTCCAACTGACACCAATGATGGGACACTATTCCTCCAACTGAAACCAACCACGGGACACTATTTCTCCAACTGACACACTATTCCTCCAACTGACATCAATGATGGAACACTATTCCTCCAACTGACATCAATGATGGGACACTATTTCTCCAACTGACACACTATTCCTCCATCTAAAATTAGTGATAGGACACTATTCCTCCAACTGACACCAATGATGGGACACTATTTCTCCAACTGACACACTATTCCTCCAACTGACACCAATGATGGGACACTATTTCTCCAACTGACACACTATTCCTCCAACTGACATAAATGATGGGACACTATTCCTCAAACTGACACCAATGATGGAACACTATTCCTCCAACTGACACCTATGATGAGACACTATTCCTCCAACTGACACCAATATTGGGACACTATTTCTCCAACTGACACACTATTCCTCCAACTGACATCAATTATGGGACACTATTCCTCAAACTGACACTAATGATGGGACACTGTTCCTCCAACTGACATCCATGATGGGACACTATTCCTCCAACTGACACCAATGATGGGGCACCAGCCCTCCAACTGACACCATCAATGAGATACTATTCTTCTAAAACCATGATGGGACATTGTTTAATCCCATGGATGCCAGGGCATTTTCTCTCCCACTGATTACAGTCTGACCCCCCTGTTCTCTGCTTCAGGGACAAATCTGGCTCAAATTTTTGCCTGAATTCGTACCTGAAACTGAGCCAAAGACGCACAGGACCTTTGTGCAATTCACTCAGTGGCCACACTGGAGATGTGTGAACTGGTCCCATATAAAGCCAGTCACAATCTCCTGCTATGCCAATTGAATGCGGGGAAACCCACATCTAATTCTCACTAGTGTGAACCCAGCCTAAACTGGCCCTTTGTTTAGAAAGTTTGGCCTAAACCAGCATTTAAACCTTGTAGTGTGGCCCCATTGCAAATAAGGATTTTTACTTTTTCTGGAGTTTGATTTTAAGCATTTAAAATATTTAATTTTCTTTAACCTTAACAGTCCACCTCTTGAGCATAGGGGAGTGCCATAAAACTGCTTTTCCATCCTGTAAACCAAGGGTTTCCAAACTTTCTACACAAAGGGCCAGTTTACTGTCCTTCTGATTTTAGGGGGGGCCAGACTGTAACCAGTGGGAATAGAAAACACCCCATCTTTGATATCAGGGGAAGAAATAATTGGTGTCAGTGGGAGGAATAGTGCCTCATTGTTGGTGTCAGTGGCAGGAATTATGCTCCATCGTTGGTGTCAGTGGTAGGAATTATGCTCCATCGTTGGTGTCAGTGGTAGGAATTATGCTCCATCGTTGGTGTCAGTGGTAGGAATTATGCTCCATCGTTGGTGTTAGTGGCAGGAAAAATCCATTATGCCTCAAGGGCCGTATAAAGTTAAGGAAAGGGCCGTATTTGGCCCCAGGGTCAGAGTTTGGAGACCACTGGTTTAGGTCTAGGTAACGGGAAAAGCAGTTTTACTTACCAGATCCTCCGCTCTCCCAGCACTGAACTGTTTCTTGGTGTCCTTACGTCAAATGCAGGGCTATGAGTCCTGCACTATTCATTGTGTCATCAGGGGCATCTGATCATTAGAGAACAGGGGAGAAGAGGCTGTAAGGACTGGCCTTGCAGCCCGGAGGATCCTGTGGGAGTTGTGGATCTGATCAATAAAACTGCTTTTCCCGGTACCCTAGATTGTTTAACCCTTGCCGTGAGAGACAACCCCATTGCAAGGGTGGATTTTTACTTTCCCCAGAGTTCAACTTTAATTGTTTTTATGTAAGCACCTGGGCAACTAAAACACTGACTACATCCTGGCGGGTTCTGAGGACTACACAGTAGGTTCCAAAGGGCTGCATGTGGCCCCCAGACCACATTTTGGGCAACAGGGGTTTAAAATCTTTTAGAGATCTAACAGGTTAAGGCTACTTACACACTTCTCCACTGCAAAAACATGATAAAAACGCATATACCTTTTTGCGTGAAAAAAGAACACGTGACTCAAAAACGCACCCGCACCTGCATTTTTGGTGTAGTTTTTGAGTCACATGTTCTTTTTTCACAGATGCAAAAAGTTTAGTTTTTTTCTATTCCTGATGCGTTTTCTATTCATTTCAATGGTGAGGTGCCTTTTTTTAACCACACCAAACATGCATCAAAAATGCAGCAAGCAGGAATGGTCAGGGGTGGGTAGTGGGGTCCCCAAGGGTTCTTTGCTGGGACCAATCCTGTTTAATTTGTTCATGAACAAACTGTAAGACGGGATAAACAGTTCAATCTCTGTATTTGCGAACGATACTAAGCTAAGCAGGGCAATAACTTCTCCGCAGGATGTGGAAACTTTGCAAAAAGATCTGAACAAATTAATGGGGTGGGCGACTACATGGAAAATGAAGTTTGATGTAGAAAAATGTAAAAAAAATGCATTTGGGTGGCAAAAATATGAATGCAATCTATACACTGGGGGGAGAACCTCTGGGGGAATCTAGGATGGAAAAGGACCTGGGGGTCCTAGTAGATGATGTAATGCCAAGCTGCTGCTAACAAAGCAAACAGAATATTGGCATGCATTAAAAAGGGGATTAACTCCAGGGATAAAACGATAATTCTCCCGCTCTACAAGACTCTGGTCCGGCCGCACCTAGAGTATGCTGTCCAGTTCTGGGTACCAGTCCTCAGGAAGGATGTACTGGAAATGGAGCGAGTAGAAAGGGCAACTAAGCTAATAAAGGGTCTGGAGGATATTAGTTATGAGGAAAGGTTGTGAGCACTGAACTTATTCTCTCTGGAGAAGAGACGCTTGAGAGGGGATATGATTTCAATTTACAAATACCGTACTGGTGACCCCACAATAGGGATAAAACTTTTTCTCAGAAGAGAGTTTAACAAGACATGTAGCCACTCATTAAAATTAGAAGAAAAGAAGTTTAACCTTAAACTACGTAGAGGGTTCTTTACTGTAAGAGCAGCCCGGATGTGGAATTCCCTTCCACAGGCGGTGGTCTCAGCGGGGGGGCATCGATAGTTTCAAAAACTATTAGATAAGCATCTGAACGACCACAACATACAGGGATATACAATGTAATACTGACATATAATCACACATAGGTTGGACTTGATGGACTTGTGTCTTTTTTCAACCTCACCTACTATGTAACTATAACTTTGAAAAACACAACGGACCCGCAATTGACCAGTGTGAAGAGCTCCATAGGATTTATTGGTCATGCACTTTTCTTCTGTTTTTTGTTAAGCAAAAACAGAAGAAACACTGATCATTGTGAAAGGGACCTAACTGCTCCGTGTTGTGTATAGGCCGGCATGGAATCTGGTGACCAGAGTTCATACTTGGCTTGTTTTCTGTTTTTGGATTCTATATCCCGGATTTCCCATGTCCTATTGCTGATATCTCTGGTGAGAAGCTCAGGAGACGAAGTGGACAGAGCAAACATTAAGAAATCATTTTTGCAAGTGACATTTGGTAGAACAAAGAAATTGTTATCTCATAAATTATAATGACCGCTGTGTCAATAAGGACTGTAATCATAACCGACTAATCTGTAACTGAGAAATAGTGATAATGACATTACATGGCAATCGTTCACACTTTATCATGCCGATCCAATCACTCAGCAATGACTGAGGGTGACGTGTTCTTCCTGTGTAGAAGTATCACCATCAGACATAATTCTGTATAGAGAATGACACAGACATTCCTAGAAATCCACAACCCGCTGAGTCATAAACACACAGAATAAAGGAAGAACTGGATAAAGTAGATGAGAACCCAAAACTAGATGACATTAGGACTTGTTAACACCGCACAGTGCGCATGATTGTGCACATACCGCGCAGGCACTGAAGTCAGAACGCATGCTGCCATTCACCGCTATGGCTCCTCATCATGCATTGCAATGCTTTTTTTTTCCCTGTTTTAAACTTTTTTGTAATTTAAGCTTTTTGCTTCTTTAACAGCATATTTCGATGAAGCGCACTGTAGAATTTTTTTTTTTACACTGTGAATAAGCCCTAAAGCTGGCCATAGTAAAATTTTGTTTGAGCTCCTAATTGAAATTCCGAAGGATTGTTCATCAGATAATTCACTCTTCTCATTGCTAAGTCAACTAATTTAGTTCAGAAGCCCTTAAGCCGTTCTCACTGCTGCCTCCCGGCCCCCTAAGTGGATCTAAGTTCTGGGAGGTGGAGGTGGGCATTCTGATCATGTGACCGCTGTGATTGGCAGTCACATTGGTCACATGATCAGGGTGCTCCCAACTCCAAGTATGCATCCGGAGCTTTCCGGTACTCCTTTGTTACTGTGCTGGCAGCACGCTTTCAGCACAGTAAAGTGTTTACCTAGGGCCACATACACTATATTGTCAAAAGTATTGGGACACCTGCCTTTACACGCACATGGACTTTAATGCATCCCAGTCTTAGTCCCGTAGGGTTCAATATTGAGTTTGCTCACTCTTTGCAGCTATAACAGCTTCAACTCTTCTGGGAAGGCTGTCCACAAGGTTTAGGAATGTGTCTATTGGAATGGTTGACCATTCTTCCAGAAGAGCATTTGTGAGGTCAGACACTGATGTTGGATGAGAAGGCCTGGCTTGCAATCTCCGCTCTAATTCATCCAAAGGGTGTTCTATTGGGTTGAGATCCGGGCTCTGCAGGCCAGTCAAGGTCCTTCACCCCAAACTCGCTCATCCATGTCTTTATGGACCTTGCTTTGTACACTGGTCCAAATCATTTGGTGGAGGGGGGATTATGGTGTGGGGGTTGTTTTTTAGGGGTTGGGCTTGGCCCCTTAGTTCCAGTGAACGGAACTGTTAAGGCGTCAGCATTCCAAGACATTTTGGACAATTTCATGCTCTCAACTCTATGGGAACCATTTGGGGATGGACCCTTCCCGTTCCAACATGACTGCGCACCAGTGCACAAACCAGGGTCCATAAAGACATGGCTGATCGAGTTTGGGATGGAGGAACTTGACTGGCCTGCACAGAGTCCTGACCTCAGGTTGATGTGCGTGTAAAGACAGGTGTCCCAATACTTTTGACAATATAGTGTATGTGCGGCTGCTCTGCGTTAAAGCCGACCCGCCAAGAGGTTGCATATATGCACCAGGTCGGCAAAAATGGTTAAAATTTAATCTGGCTCACTCACAGTAAGGGTTGAGGTGCAGTGAAACCCTGTGGTTGGGCTGCATTTTTACCTCCCCTCAACTGCTCCGCCCTTTAGCTGCTAAGGCAGCAGTCGGGGGTATACACATGTCATGGCAGGAATTATACCAACTATCACTTAAACTGAGAATAGGGCTACTCTGCAAATGCACCCCAACCGTGTGTAATGCAGCGTGCTACTGAGGTGATCGAGGAGTTAAAGCAGGCAGTGAGGTGGCTGTACAATGACTCCTCACCACCTGTCAAATGCTCTCTGAAGAGCAATCAAAACAGGGATTGCTCTTTAGAGAGCAAAGCAAGTATGAACAAACCCAAATAGAATCTCTGACATATTAAACACATTTCTTTATGCCTAGCGCATGTGCATTAAAATATGTATGTTTATTCTCGAATAAAAATCACATTGTATCTACAGGTTACTTTATAATAAGTTTTACCTGTAGGTACAGTAAATAGCTCCTAAACTTGCACTCTTTAGGAGATATTCACACTGCATGCAGCCAGTGATGTCACCGCCGCATGTGCTCTGAAGGGACGGCATACCTGTGCCGTCACTTCAGAGCTCTGTGATGCGGTCTGCGACTCCTGTGCTCATGATGTCATCGTGGCTCGGCCAATCAGATGTCCCGAGAACATGAACCCAGAAAAAGGACCGGGTGAAGATGGAAGCCCTGTCAGCGGTGACAGCGTGCCTCTGGGGGGCTTCGTTCTTTATAATGTATGTGATGCATACTAGCACATTATGCCATTGCCTTGCAGGGAATTAAAAAAAATTAAAACTGCATTTACTACCGCTTTAATCTACTAAAGAACTCTGTATTATTAATTGTCATGTTTCTCTTAAAAAAAAAAAAAATCAGTTTTAATCTTTATTCATTCTTCAGCACTGCTGGTTTCCTGCAGCCTCTTTCAGTCACTTCAGGTCTTCATGCATTTGCTCAGGCCTCCACCTTCCTAATAGAAACAGCAGTGGACCATAGCTGCAAACCATAGCTGTAGGTACCGCCACTTGTAGTCTCTACCAGGGATGCATGTGAGACGGTGACAATGTAGGAGCACAACAGAGACAGATGTCACCCTATAACAAGACATGCATAAACAAGAACCTTCATGGCAGGATCACTGGATATTCTTTGAATAAAGACTGCAGATTTACAAAGACTGAAAATCTTTTATATAAGATGAACATGTTAATGTATATATGCGATTTAAATGATTAGGTTATGAACACTGCAGCAGAGGCGGCTCTTATTAGGCAAATAAGGTGGTCACCTTAGGCCTCACGCTCACAGGGGCCTTGCGCCCACCTAATGCACGTAGCGGGTGCCGTAGATCTTGATCTCTTGATCTCCCTACCAGCAAATGACAGGATTAGGTCCAAGAAGAAGACCTCCTTCACCCCCCTGCTCGAGCCACCGCTGAAAGACTCGAGGGCTCTCTGTTTCCTGACCATTCCCCCTCCCTCCTCCTGTCAGCGGGAGGTAGCAGAACAGCAGGAGATCAGAGCAGCTGCGGGCCCTTCCCCCCTCTCCTCCACTCTGCGCTGGCTATGTTTCTTCCCCCTCCTTCTTATTGGCCAGGGGAAAAAAAAAAGGAGAGGAGGATTGTGGAACATGTAGTCCCGACGGCTGGACATTGCAACCCTAAGGGAAGAAATTGCAGCCCCCAGCATGCCCAGCTGAAGAGGAGGGAGAGCCAAGAGCCATGGAGAGCTATTGGGGAAAAGCACCCAGGACTCAGAGGGAGAGTATTGTGCTGGTAGAACTTTGTCAGAGATAGAGAGAACCCTGCTGTACTGAGCCACCAGAGGGAAAGCCACACAGCCTAGCACCATCCCTGGTGAAGAAAGGAACAGAATAATTTCCATAATACAGATATACCTAGTGGAGTTGCCATGGCCAACACAGAGTGAGCTAACTCCTGATCAGAGGAACCGTTGTTGCTGGATCCTCAGGTCTGGTGAGAGGGCTGGTCGGCCATTATATACTGCCATCCATAGGAACTGCCCACCTTGTTATTCCTTGGCTCTAATACTGCCTGCAGGCCCCATTCACAGCTGCAACGTGCACCAATGATTAGAGATGAAGATTTAGGACTAAAGACTGCCCTATAACTGTAGCGGCCCCAGGGCTATGGCCGGCACTACCATAAGGTGGCTTAAGCAGTCACCTCAGGGCGCCAGGATAGGGGGGTGGTAAAATCCGAATCCCCAGCCACTTGCTGAAGATTCTGATTTTTACAGTGCTGCACGTGTTTTGTTTTTTTTTCCTCACTCCCAGCCGCTATAGCAGCTAGGAGTGTGTGTACTTTAGTAAAGCCTACTGTCGCCTTTCATGTAGAAGCATTACAAGCGGCTGTGAAGCCACCTATCACTTCCACCACTGCTGCAATGTGCGCTCCCCCCCACCATGTTTACTGGGCACCACTGTCCCACCTGCGGGCCCAATGCTGTCATGGCTGGTGGCACTGGGAAGGGTAGCGGGAGCTCAGTAGACCTTTGTCCACTCAGCCTCCCTCCTGTACACAGCCTGGGAAGTATCATGTCCGACGTCACTTCCTGGACCGGAGATAACTAGAAAAAAATCCTTGCACCAGCCCTGCGCAGGGCCCAGTTTGTGGTAGCCATTTAAAGGGGAACCCCACCTTCTCTCATTTCTTCGAGTGCACTCGAAAACCACTAGGAAACGGCTAATCCTTTAGCCACGTTTAGAGAACCGTTGTGTTGCCAAACACTGATTTACCTGTTCTCGTATTGATTTTTATGCTATTGCTATAGAGCTGTTTTTATAGATCTATTTGTTTACCTTTATTACCTGAGGACAGTTCTAATCTGCTTAGTGAGCTGCACTTTGTCATTTATGCAAGTTCTTAATTATAGTCAACTAGGGTTTACCACTAAGCAGGTGTGTACTCGTTTATTGCCTATATCCTACAGTAAGGTGAAAGGTACTATATGCCGGTGTTGCTATGTGTGTCTTTAGTGATTCAATCAACCAGGTGTGTCAGAGGGTCAGATGGTGCTCTTGGAGTGGAAGCAAAGAACAGGGAACCTAAAATTACCAAGTGGCTCCTTCAGAGTTAGCACTACATGCATTACCCCAGTTTTGAGGGACAGGGGACCTTAATGCTGCTGTGCTCAGGCAGCGTTAAGAGCCCTATCTCACTTAAGCATGCCAAACATCTGATTTGCAGCATTTTTGCCTAAGGCCTCAGAAAGCATAAAGCCGCCTCTGCACTGCATCATAGGAAACAATCAAAGGTGTACCCTCTATTAACTACATTATACAGTGGAACCTTCGTTTACAAGTAACGCGGTTAACAAGCGTTTTGAAAGATGAGCAACTTTTTTTTTTTAATTCTGACTCGGTTTGCAAGTGTTGTCTCGCAAAACAAGCAGAATTCAAGCTAATTGGCGGTGCAGTCCCACATTTGGCCAGAGGTGCGGGGGCACCGGGGACACTCAGAACGGTTTGGAGCCGTTCGGAAATACTCGGAACGACTCGGAAATACTCAGAAACACTCGAAAATACTCTGTTCCTGAGTGTTTCCAAGCCTTTCCGAGTTCACCCGTTCTGAGTATTGAAGGCTCTCCGGCGCCCCCCACCTCTGGCCACATGCGGTATTGCATGTAATAGAAGTCAGTGCGGAACAAATTATCTTAGTTTCCATTGACTTCTATGGGGAAACTCACTTTGATATGCGAGTGCTTTGGATTACAAGCATTCTCCTGGAATGGATTAGGCTCATAATCCAAGGTTCCACTGTAACTAGAAAAATTATGCACCCAACCCCTTTCACTGCTAACAGGCCAGCCTATGTCCTCCTCGGTTCCCTGCTATCATCTGGGTGCCAATGTCCTGGAGTCCACCCTGGCTCAACTGTAGTCCACCATCCAAGTAACAGGCCGCACACTAAAGACGTGCAACTCTAGCCATGGATTATTGCAATGATAGCAAATCGCTCACTCCCACTCAAAACCATGCCCCCAACATGTTACATCCACAGCAGGACTTAATCGTAGGGATCATGGTTCCCCATGATTAAAGTATAACTAAAGGCAAAACTTTTTTTGTTAGTTTTGGATGGAGTAGAGAGAGATTAGAACACCTGTCAATTTTTTTGCTGTCTGTGTCCCCATTAGGGAGATTCACCCTCTCTATTTGTCCTGTTTACCATTATCAGTGAAAGTAAAAGAAAATCCCCAAATTTTGGGTTGTCCTCAGAAAAGTAATAGAGGGGAAATGTTCCAATGGGGACACTATTTCTGGTGACCTGGTGGTCCGCAAGGAATTACATTAATTTGCAGGGATTTCCTCTCAATTCCTGTTTGGCTATGGGACAGGAAATGAAGGGAAATCTCCGCAATGGGACACAGATGGCAAAAATAAATATGACAGGGGTTATAACCCTTCCTTGCTCTTTCCAAAATTAAAAAAAAAAAGTGCCTATAGTTCTACTTTAAGCCCTGCAGGGGTTGAAACATGTTAGAAGCATCAGCTTTGGGCGGGAGGGCGCAGCGTGCTGTCATTGCAATAAATCTTGGCTGGAGTTGAACGTTTTTAGTGCCCTCTTATTTGTATGGCAAAAAAAAAAAATCAGCTATCAGGTTAGTGGTGTGACCTGGGCTCATTCACATCCTCTGATCGGGGAACTGGTTAATATCTATAAATCTGCCCTGTAGACTGCCGTATATCCCCACACAGGAAAGTGTACATCTGCCAACACATACATTTCATCCAGCTATATCTCCCCAAGGGAAACTGCTGATGTGTTTGATAAATGAGGTTCCATTTCTTAAATATATCTCAGCTCAAATGGACTGCTGAATTATACATTCTAATAAGTCTTCTGTGTGAAGGTGGGATGGACCCCATTAATCCTTCACCAAAAAATGTATATATATTTTGTATTCTATATACAGGAGCCACACTTCCTTCATTATGGAGAGAAATGAAAGGAGGTTGGAAACTAAGCAATGAGCAGAATATTATGTTTCGGTGCTAGGAGTAAACACAAGCTGCAACCACATAAAGCCAACCATAGACAGAGAGAAATTATTCATACCTGGAATTCATCATTTACATGTACACTACGTTACCAAAAGTATTGGGACACCTGCCTTTATACGCTCATAAGCTTTAATGGCATTCCAGTCTTAGTCCGTAGGGTTCAATATTGAGTTGGCCCACCCTTTGCACCTATAACAGCTTCAACTCTTCTGGGAAGGCTGTCCACAAGGTTTAGGAGTGTGTCTATGGGAATGTTTGACCATTCTTCCAGAAGCATATTTGTGAGGTCAGGCACTGATATTGGATGAGAAGGCCTGGCTCACAGACTTCGCTCCAATTCATTCCAAAGGTGTTCTATCGGGTTGAGGTGCAGGCCAGTCAAGTTCCTCCACCCCAAACTCGCTCATCCATGTCTTTATGGACCTTGCTTTGTGCATTGGTCCAAATTATTTGGTGGAGGGGGGATTATGGTGTGGGGTTGTTCTCCAGGGGTTGGGCTTGGCCCCTTAGTTCCAGTGAAGGTAACCCTTATGCCCCGTACACACGATTGGACTTTCCGCCAACAAAACCGTGGATTTTTGTTCGAAGGTTGTTGGCTCAAACAAAGTTTTATTGGCGGAAAATTTGAGAACTTGCTAGCAATTATTTGGTGGCGGAAAGTCCGACAACAAATGTTCGATGGAGCATACACACGGTTGGACTTTCTGACAACAAGCTCACATCCAACATTTTCCGTCGGAAAATCCGACCGTGTGTACGCGGCATAAAGGCATCGGCACACCAAGACATTTTGGACAATTTCATGCTACCAACTTTGTAGGAAGAGTTTGGGGATGAGCTCATCCTGTTTCAACATGACTGGACACCAGTAAACAAAGCAAGGTCCATAAAGACATGGATGAGCGAGTTTGGGGTGGAGGTACGTGACTTACACAGATTCCTGACCTCACCCTGATAGAACACTTTTGGAATGAATTAGAGCGAAGACTGCAAGACAGTCCTTCTCGTCGCATCATTCACTACCCTTAGTGGCGCGAAGGACACATTACCATTTGTCCAACATCAGTGCCTGACCTCACAAATGCACTTCTGGAAGAACGGTCAACCATTCCCATAGACACATTCCTAAACCTTGTGGACAGCCTTCCCAGAAGAGTTGAAGCTGTTAGAGCTGCAAAGGGTGGGCCAACTCAATATTGAACCCTACAGACCAAGACTGGGATGCCAAGTTCATGTGCGTGTAAAGGCAGGTGTCACAATACTTTTGGTAATATAATAGTGTATGTATAAAAGATGAATTCCAGGTATGAATAATTTGTACATAGTTGCATTGGTCCAGCCCATGCCCCTAGGAGCTGAAAATCACTGAAGTAGACACTGCTTTATCCAGTGATTTCTACTTTCAAGACTTGCACTGAGCTGCATTCTGAATGCAGGGGGTGCACTGGACAGATGGCTTGGCAGGGGTGCCAATCAAAGAATGCCATGGATTTTCTGAATAAATGCCAATCAATCTCTGATAAGATGAGGTGGAGAGCAAAAAATCACTGCCCTGCCTCTCCACCTCGTCCAATCAGAGAATGCTTTTCCTTCATTCAGAGAAATGGCATCTGTGGTAAGTGGCTGACCTCCTGCTTTCAGATTGCAGAACCTAGTGAAGAACACTGGAGTAGCGGTGCCTAGTAGAGTAATTTTCAGCTTCCAGGGGCATCAGTCACATATAGTATATACAGTACATAGCTATATTGCTCCAAGCTGGACTATGTAACTATGTATAAAATATCCATACCTGGAATTCCTCTTTAAGGGGTATAATCATAATAAAATTCACTGTCCAAAAGTCTCAGCATTCCACCACCTGCTGTCACAAATCATACACATAATGGGGTTGATTTACTAAAGCTGGAGAGTGCAAAATCTGGTGCAGCTCTGCATAGAAACCGATCAGCTTCCAGTTTTTTTTTTTTTTATCAAAGCTTAATTGAACAAGCTAAAGTTATAAGCTGATTGGCTACCATGCACAGCTCCACCAGATTTTGCACTCTCCAGTTTTAGTAAATTGACCCCCTTGTGTTCAATATGTGTATTTCCAATGATAGTCAGCCCCATCCAGTGGCCATCATGCAGTATTTTCCTAAAATGAGTCAATAAGGGAAAACACTGCATTATGGCCACTAGATGGAGCTGACAGTGATAGAAAATATACATATTAAATACAGTAAAGGGATTATTTGTGACGGTTGTGTGAATGCTGAGGTATACCCACAGTAAATTTTAAATAAATAGATCCGATAATGACTGTTAGCTGATTGGGAGCCAGTAGCAATAATTCTCAACTGTTGATGACTGTTGGTAGAGATAAAGCGATGGTTAATAAATTCTGCTCAGTTATGGAAACATTGCCTCCCTGCTTATATACATAATGAATTAGCAACAGCAAATAGACAAATAAGTCAACTGACCTTAATAGCCTAAAAAAAAAAATCACTTCTGAAAGGGTTAATACATTTTTCGTTAAGCTGAAGAAAATGCCGTGTAAAAAGAGTAGAAAAGCAGCCCACTGGGGACAGATAATATAATTTGTGGCATCAGAGATTGCATGCATCAACATGGCAACGGAGTATACACAGAAGTTTGAGGTGGTAACTTCATAATGCAGCGCGTCCCCATAGAGCGATGCCTTTTCACCCAGAAGGAATATGCTCCTTATTTAAACAGAACATTTATTTCTCCTAGACTAAACACCAAAGTCACGTGCCTCCATCTGTCAATACGGGTGGAAGCTAACATGTTTTTTTATTAAAAGAAAAGCAACAACAGCAGTTATATAAAAGACGTATGGATCTTCAGATTGGCCGCAGGGCAATGGAACACTGGGGCTGGGGAGGTTTTGTTTTTCGAAAGTTCAAGCAAAGAGGAGCTCCAGTCTAATTAAAATCTTTTCTATAGTTTCTAATGAAAGAGATATTAACAATCTGGTTTCTGTTTCCGAAGTTTGTTGGGGTGGGAACATGTTTAAGAATAGTTATAGTTGGGGTTTTCTTCCAATTTAACTTCCAAAAGTGTTTTAGTGCCCTACATCTTTTATCCAAACTCTAAAATGTTGCATTCTTTAGTTTGAAAAGCCAGCTGATATGCATGTTGGGCCGGTGACATCACAAGGGGGCGTTGCCCCCGCCGACTACCTATTTAAGAACTGTCAAACGGCAGAGCAGGCATTCGGTGGTTAGCCTTTGCTAGGGGTGGAGCGTTTTTTTTTCTTTTTTTCTGGTCTGGCGTTGCAGTGGGCGTCGTGATTGACGATGGATATACATCGGGGGACATTGTTTTTTTATTTTTTTAATAAAGAAATTGTCAAAAACTGCCTCCTGTCTTTATTTATTTTTGACAATGGGTAGGGGTACAATACTCATTGACATGGTGGGGGGGCAGGATCTGGGGGCACCCTTGTTAAAGGGGGCTTCCATATTCTGATAAGCCCCCTAACTGCAGACCCCCACAACCACCGCCCAGGGTTGTCGGGAAGATGCCCTTGTCCCCAGGTGCTTTGAGGTGGAGGGTAGAGCCCCCCTGCCCCAAAGCACCCCCCCACGTTGAGAGCTTGACCTTCATGCCATTTTTTCTCACTTTTTTATATTGCTGGCAATGGTTTTTTTTTCATTCAGCTGTCAGCGGGGAAGCCTGTTGACAGCTGATGACTCATCCGTTGTTAAGGTCGTAGCGGCTGGCCTCCCACTCCACTCCTTAACAACCAGCTATTCACTGTGTCCTGATTGGGCAAAGCTTTGCCTAATCAGGGCTTAGAATGCACTATTCACTGCATTGTGGAGCCCTCGACGGGCGAACATCCCACTGAGCTCCCCGCAATTTTAGGTGTTCGAACAGGCAATGTTCGAGCCGAACTTTTGCTCGGCTTGAACTTTTCGTCCAACTCTAGTCAGCATAACCTGGGATATGCCCCCTTATTCTTATCCCAGAAAGTTGGGATATATGCTACAACGTATGGAGGTCCACAACAGGCTGGTAACTAAAAACTACAGCAGGGTTCAGCTGGTCCTGATGCTGGTTGTCCTTGAAACAGCAGTAGGTGGAGTGGCTCCTCAAAATTAGGGGTACTCTTTTGGTTTGGAGAACCTATTTTTTTGTTCAGACACAGGTTTATAAGTATTTAGAGCCTATCCTTTGCTGTTCTCCAGCAAGAAAAAGCCTAGAAGCCTTATGTGTGACCATGCCACCAGGGCCAGTGCAAGGATTTTTGTCTACACAGGCGAAGGTGCATTTTCCGGTGTAGGGATGTGCAAGACTGTTCTTATTTTATTGATTCGTGCTATTTTGTCTCTTCTAGCTGAAGACAGATATTTTCAAAATCCGAAAAACCATCAAGTTGCTGGGGATTTGGATTGTACCTCCCTTCATCTTGGCGCTCTAAGGTGGCTGCCTAAGCTGCCGTATGCTGACGCCGGCCCTGCATGCCACCTCTCATCAAGACTTTGGATGGCCAAGGGCATGTTGACCATGAGAATTTTACAACTGCTCTTAATTTGTCCGAAAACTGTGATCTCATAAACTCATAAACTAACACTTTTGTTGTTAACTAAAGTACAAGTACCATGAGCCATGAGCAAATAAAAAGGAGAGAGGACTTCTGGATAGATAACAGAAGGTTTACATGACAGGTCTCTAAAGCCTAAAATAAGAAACAACTTGTCCATGTCTTTATAGTCATGTGCCCCCTTCATATTGATTCATGATTTTTCTTTTTAAGTTAAAGCGTTACTAAACCCAGGACCCTGCATTCACTATATCTGGTCTCCCACAGTACACAGAACATGGAAATTATTTTAGTAAATCTAAACGGCTAAATACCTTTACTCATCAGCAGCATATAGCAGTCTTGTGACTTTTATCAGTGTCTGGTTGAGTGTTGGTTAAAGTGATATTAAAGTCTTGTTTTGTAAAAAAACAAAAAAAACCAAACATGTTATACTTACCTGCTCTGTGCAGTGATTTTGCACAGAGCAGTCCCGATCCTCCTCTTCTTGGGTCCCTCGCTGACACTCCTGGCCCCTCCCTCCTGCCGAGTGCCCCCACAGTAAGCCGCTGCTCTGTGTGTCCATTCAGACATGGAGCTGCGACTCAGCCCCGCCCCCTCTCTCTCCTCATCGGCTCATTGACTTTAAATTACAGCAGCGGGAGCCAATGGCGCTCGCTACTGTGTCTCATCCAATTTAGGAGGGAGAGTCCCGGACAGCCAAGTCTCCCATGCAACATCGCTGGATCGAGATGGGGCTCAGGTAAGAATTAGGGGGGGCTGCTGCACACAGAAAAAAACCTTCTGCCTTCAAAACCACTTTAAAGCTTGTAGGAGGAGTTTTCATTCTCCTCTGACTGTCCTATGAGGCTGCATGACCCCTGGCTTTCTGTCTGGACAGTGCTGGTTGGCCCTGTGCTGATCACGAGCACTCTCCCAGAAAAAGAAACTCTAGCAATTTACACCAAACTTAGCATGTGAAGAGCACCCCCAAGAACCTGTACTATCAGCAGATGGATTGGGTACTGTGGAAGAAGGGGAGGATCAGAGAAGACAGGATCAAAGAACCTTTCTACACAATGCAGAGGATTAACCGTTTATGTTCCATAGTGAGTATAACAAGCATGCTTTATTGCATATACAGACTGATTTCTCTGTTGTGGGTTTAGTAACACTTTAATGCCTCAAACACCGAGTTTTTAAAAAGATCACAAGGCTTTTGCTGAACCAAAACAATGACCCATAGACATATTTTTTAGCCTGCTGCACCCCATCTGAACACCAGTGAAGTCCCTACTGTGGCACTTCAAATACTAACCAAAATATCCCCTCACCAAGGTCAAGGAAGGTTGGTGTTTCTGTTCAGTAGGGCCATAAGATGCTTTAAAACTCCATAGATGGGTTGGGAAGTGCAGGCACTCATACCTGTCATGAAACCATTACCCAGAAATACCTTCTTCTCTTTCAGGGTTTTTTTTTTTTATCATTTAAATTTCTTTATTTTAGTTGTCATACATACAATTAAACAATAAACAATTTCATTAATCCATCAATCATATGAGCTCCAACGAATCCATTCAAAATCCAATTAATATCATTTCTCCTATCTTAAATACATCCACAGAAAAAACAATAACTAGTTATTTGAGATAGTCCCCATTCTATCTTCCGTTAGACCTGCTTCTCTTGTATGCCCTGACAACATACTTTACTAAGAAGAAAAACCTCTACATATCTGAAGAGGCAAAATGAGAAAGTAAGAAGCCCCATGAGGGAAAGAATTCCTGAAAAAAAAATACAAAGAGAGAAGAAAAAAAAAAACACTGATAGGCAAGTTCACTATACCATCATCCACGGAAGTAAGGGCACCCCAAGCCCTCCCCCCCCTCCTCTCTTTTTCAAATACTCTCAGGAGCAAAGAGGGAACTCTCTTCCTCCGAGAATTTAAATGTATTCTATTGGCCCCAAGTTTCTAAATATGTCTCCTTTCGATTTTGAGCCGATAATAACAAATCCTCGAACCTATTAACCTCTTCAATTCGTGTGACCCATGTAAGAATTGTGGGAGGGCTCATATTTCTCCACTGCCGTACGATACATGATCTAGCAGCGTTAATTAGATGGCGCAAAATTAATTTACTATATGTTTTCCCCGGTATGTTTGAGACATGTAACAAAAATAGGGCTGGATCTTCTGGGAGGTTATACTCAGTAAATGTCTGTGCTATCCGCCGTATCTCCCTCCAGAAGTGCTCCAGTTTTGGGCAGGACCAAAGAACTTGGAGTAGAGTCCTTCTTTCCTCCTGACACCTCCAACATTTGTCCGGGATCTCCGGAAAGAATTTATTAAGTAATGAGGGTGTACGGTACCATCTTGTCATTATTTTAAAATTAGTTTCTTGGATTCTTGCGGATATTAAAGATTTCAACGCAAGATTTACTATCTGCCTATGTTGTGCCTGGGTGAACGTCCTGTCTAATGTCATTTCCCACTTCCTTATATATGGAGGGACATAATCCTCTTGGGGGGCAACCAGTAGTGCATACATTTGCGGGATTAAGTGAGAACAAGGTACCGTCTCCTCACATAGTTGTTCTAAGGGTGTCAATGTTCGTTGAAATCTGTCCGGAGCTGGGAGAGTGTTAAGGAAATGTCGCAACTGAGCTTCACTCCAGAAATCAAGACAGAAACGGTCGTTGGATGATGTTAGTTCAGGAAATGAGGGCCATGTCCCAGTCGCTATTTGTATAAAATGCGAGGCCTGAAAACATTGCGAGTCTGAAAGTTTCCTGAAGGGTCCCTCCTGTAGTCCCGGAGGGAAATGAGGATTCCCTACAATAGGGTATAGGGGGGAGTTGACAGATGATAATAAAGTGGTGGAACATATTCGGGAGCAAATACGCAGGGTAGAGCCCAAGGTTGGGTGCTTTTTGAGAACTAAACTCAGGTCTCCAAAGCACCAAACTGCACGACGCAATGGGACCTCACACTGTGATTGCTCGATCTTTGGCCATATTTTAGAGCTTGCATGCCTACACCAGTCTACTAGTCGTGCCATATGAGCCGCCTGATAATATTTCTGCATATCTGGTACCGCTAACCCCCCCCCATATTGTTTAGGCATTGTCATTAAACGGCATTAAATTCTGGGCCTTTTATGGGCCCAAATGAATTCAGTTACCATCTTATTAGCCTGTTTAAAGAATTCTGGGGGTATATGAATGGGTAGAGTTTGAAAGAGATAGGAAAATTTTAGGGTTTTAACTGTATCCTGCAAATTAGTTCTTGTCCACTGCATACTGTTAAGAAAAATGTAACAGACATCACCTAATCAATGAGCATCTAGCACTGAATGCTGGGAAAGCTATAATGGAAATACTTGGAAGAACGCTAATAAACCTTGCGCCGTAAATATATGATTTAGTTAGTGACATTTTCTCTCTAAAATCAAAGCAGCAGACAATCCATATAATAAGTGTCTAACATCTGTTGTGACTGCACTTTAAACTATCCCTGTTAATCATCATGTGATCTCTGCTGCACTGCAGTTTATAGAAGTCAAGCCATTCCTAGTCAATACATGGTTTCCATACATCAGCAAACCCTCCGACAGCTCTATTGATTTTACACTTACGCTGCAATGTACACTAGTAATGGAGGCTTATTTGCACGTGCTGTCTCTTCAAATAGTTTGTGCTCACAAGTCTTGCAGAATGTAAGTTAGGAGTTTATGACGAGCAAAAAAATAATACATTTAAAGGGAGACTCCAGCCAAAGCTTCTTTTTAGCTTAAGACAGAGTAGAGAGGAGTTAGAACCATGGCTGGGTTGTTACTGCTGATCCCCTCTCATGTCCTATAGCAGTGATGGCGAACCGTGGCACCCCAGATGTTTTGGAACTACATTTCCCATGATGCTCCACTCCAGTGCAGAGTGCATGAGCATCATGGGAAAATATAGTTCCAAAACATCTGGGGTGTCAAGGTTCACCATCACTGTCCTGTAGGCATCTCGAGCAGCTCCGATCCTCTGTTCACATCTATGCAGTTGACGTGAGTATTTATAGGGATGCCCATTCTGTTCCTTACCCCCCATACTTACCCCTATTATTTAGCTACAATATTATACCATATGGTTATGTCTCTTTGTAGATCACCATTGCATTCTCCCCTGAGGAGTTAGTATACCCCAATGAAACATATCAGGCCTACATAGATGCATGATGTCCATACAGATGACTTTATTTGTATTTTACATTGTTTCATTCAAGACTTTTAAACACCATCCAGCCCTTCCAGTGGCCTATGTTGTGTAGGACTTGTCTTCACCCCATGATATGCCAAAGTACCATGGCGTCAATATGTATATGTGGTTTTTAGCATGCCTTGCTTGCTATGATTTTGTGTAAGCAATTTTTGTCATTGAGTATGCTGTATATGATCTCACAAGGTGTAGTAAAATGTTCTTTGCAATGACTGCTTTTTGGTATACATCTCTCTTTTAAAGTCCAAAACCCCCCCTTTTTTGTCGGATATTATGTAATAAACTCATACAAGTAATACTGTGCTTTATATCCTATGTGCCTACTCTATATAGTGAAAGTCCCGATGACCAAAATTCTCTTTTTTTCTGTCATGATTGGATGATGGAAGTCAGCAGAACTTCTGCTCATTTACTAAACTCTGGAGCAACTGCACTTTCTAAAGTGCACAGTCTATTTGCTTTAAGTAAATCAACCCCATTATGTATTAAAAGGATTTGCTTGATTTTAACAAATTTTGGTTATAAAGCAAATTCTACATACAGAGAGCTGTACAATCTATTGATTTGTGGTCTGTACCTGCTAAGAGAGTATTTTATTACTTAGTTCTTCTTGTCTTCATTACCCCTCAACAATCTTAGATACAATGGATTCTGGTTGTATCCACGTTTCATGAACAGATGCTCTACTCAGGGACACTGAATAATGCAGACAGACATTCTTGCAGTTATCCTGCCCACGTTTGTTGTAGAAATTGGGCGCAAATGGGTATTTTTCTCAAATCCAGCCCACCACAGTGAAAAACATGTAACATCTCATATATACATAAAGAATTAACTCAAATAACTTACCTTAAGGTAGAATGTCTGCCTGACCGAGTAATACTATTCCCAACAGGAGAAGGTAGGTTACCACCTCTATGTAAGTCCTCAATAGACCGGCTCCAATGTTTTGACTTGTCAACATTGTTTTCTACATTATTCTCCAGACACTCAAAATCAAACCTAAGGAAAATAAATAAATGAATGAAAATGGAAAAATGGCTACAAATTATTTTATTTTAGTTTTTTTATTTATTATAGGTACTTATATAGCCCCGTCAATTTACACAGAACTGTATATATTCACATCAGTCCCTTCCCTCAAGGAGCTTACAATCTAAGGTCCCTAGCTCGCCTTCATATATACAAATATATACACTATATTACCAAAAATATTGGGACACCTGCCTTTTCACATGAATTTTAACAGCATCTCAGTCGTGGTCCGTAGGGTTCAATAATGAGTTGGCCCACCCTTTGCAGCTATGACAGCTTCAATTCTTCTGGGAAGGCTGTCCACAAGGTTTAGGAGTGTTTCTATGGGAATGTCTGACCATTCTTCCAGAAGAGCATTTGTGAGGTCAAGCACTGATGTGGACAAGAAGGCCTGGCTCGCAGTCTTCACTCCACTGTAATTCATCTCAAAGTGTTCTATCGGGTTGAGGTCAAGATCCAAGGACTTTTTGGACCTTGCTTTGTACACCAAATCATTTAGTGGAGGGGGGAGTATGGTGTGGGGTTGTTTTTCAGGCGTTGGGCTTGGCCCCCTTAGTTCCAGTGAAGGGAACCCTTAAGGCATCAGCATACCAAGACATTTTGGACAATTTCATGCTCCCAACTTTGTGGGAACAGTTTGGGGATGGCCCCTTCCTGTTCCAACATGACTGCGAACCATTACACAAAGCAAGGTCCATAAAGACACGGAAAAGCAATTTTGGGGAACTGCACAGAGTCCTGACCTCAACCTGATAGAACATCTTTGGGATGAATTAGAGTGGAGGCTGCTAGCCAGGCCTTTTTATCCACATCAGTGTCTGACCTCACAAATGCTCTTCTGGAGGAATGGTCAAACATTCCCATAGACACACTCCTAAACCTTGTGGACAGCCTTTCCAGAAGAGTTGAAGCTGTTATAGCTGCAAAGGGTGGGCCAACTCAATATTGAACCCTACGGACTAAGACTGGGATGCCATTAAAGTTCATGTGCGTGTAAAGGCAGACGTCCCAATACTTTTGGTGATACAGTGTATATTTGAGCAGCCATTTTTGCTGTTTGCCCATGCAGGCTGTAATTTCTGCTTAGCGAGGCAGGGTGCCTATTTGATCCTCTTATCAAAGCACAGCAACCAATCAGAACTATGTCAGTAACCAATTTTATGACAGTAAACTGCACCCTGATTGGTTGCTAGAGATTACCGGGCTTTGTTCCTTGCATTAGCTCATTAAAGAGCCTATTGCTCTTCCTCCATGTAGATTTACTGCAACTGTTCAGTAAATGTCAATTATGAAGGTACACTGGACTTTATCCATTGTGACTTCTCAGAAAAAGAGGCATAACACACAACTTTATTAGATTTTCGCTAATTAATTTTGTCTCCGTCCCAGTGACCAAATGGCATGTTGGGTCATGTTTACTCATACACAGCTATCGGCAGACAAGGGGGCCTTTGTGCTGTGTTCCATTTTCAAATGTTAGTAATTCCATTAAAAATGGAATTTTTCCACCATGGCAGATTTCTGGAAAGTGAATAATGCAGCGGCTGCCGCCAAATTTTTATTTTAAGATGAGGAACATGAATTGCACACAAACAACAGACCTAGATTATAAATGTTCAAGCTGTAGGTGCCTTTGATGACCAATGGCTGCTAATGCTGCATTGGCATGTCATCATTTTCTCTTTGTGTATTGTGTGGACTTAGACCTTCCTATGAAGTTTACTTCATTTATACCTCCTGTTGCTGTGACAAATAAAATGAAATGAACAGGGCACAACAAGAGGCAGCCAACCAGTGAGTAGGTCTGCAGAAACAACCCCCCACCCCCTGCAGATCTGCCCCAATTCTACAACCAGAGGGAGGCTGGAGCGACAGGAAGGAAGACACTGCCATTAAAAAGTTAGTTTACCTTTGCAGCAAAATGCACTATGCAGTCAAGGGTGAAATGTACTTTTTAAAACACTGTGTCGCTTTGAAATATGTAGTTTATTTTAATTACCATACCTACCCCACGCAGTTTACCCACAGAAGAGAAAGGAGGTGATCCCTGGTGCCACACTGCAGAGCGGGGTGAAGCTTAGACGGAGGTTTCCCTTTATATATGGAGGTTCAATGTTACATGACTTAGAGGGTGCTATACCTGGATAAGAAGCCATATTGAGGCTTCGGATAGCGTCAACCCCTATATCTACAGACCTTGCAGTTGGCAATCTGCTACATATGATTTCCTGTGATCACCAATCAAACTAAATAGGCGAGCTTTTCTTTCTAATACTTCTGTGTGATACTGGTGTTCTTGGAGGGTACCTATGTGTGATACTGGTGTTCTTGGTGGGTACCTATGTGTGATACTGGTGTTCTTGGTGGGCACCTATCGGCACCCACACTGGCAGTGCCTCGTTTATCTGTTCAAGTTGCGTGATGGAACATTGCATGTAAGACAAAACCATACTCTTACCAAATACCCCTGACGAAGGTGCTTGAACCAGAAACGCGTCGGGTACCGGAGACCACTTTGTACCGGAGAGTAACAATTTTTCATGTAACCTGTTGCGTGTTTTTTTCGTGTTTCTTTTTCATTTTTGTAATATGTTTTGATATGTCTTTTTAAACAAATGATCATTTTATGATCGAATGATTTTATGTATACACAATAAATATATTTATCTAATCTATGTATGTGTGGTTGTTGCCTACAAAGTCCCAACGAAGGGGGTTTTTCTTTTCTGGTGCCGCACATCCGTATAGTCCTGTGGTGGTAACCAAGGTGGCAACCTCAGCCTGGACTCCTGCCAGGCCACACTCCCAATGAGTTTCGCTCCACCCCCCCGGAGCTTAATCATGGGGATATCCCATGCACATGCACGAAACAGGACTGCAATGGTTGTTCCCAGTAGTAGTTTTTCAGCCAGGCTGTGGGCAAACTGCAAGGGGCCTGCAAGTATGCCAGTTAAATTCAACTACATATTTTAAAGCTACAGCGTTTTCAAAAGTACAAGGCACCCCTGGCTGCATGGCGATTTTTACTGCAGTGAACTAACCTTTTGATTTTTATTTTTTTATAATAATAAAAATAAAAAAATACAATTTTTATTTTTTTTAATAGTGTAGGAAATGGTTAGAACTGGTACTAGGGTTTATATTGCTATCTGTGTCCCTGCTGGAGACATTCACCTTCTGTATTTCTCACGGTTATCATAGTTCCCGGGACAAAAATTGATTGGAATTCCACATTTTTGTAGCTGTCCCCATAGCAGGAGATGAGGGAATTCCCACCCATCAGATAAACGTAAACAAACAGCGGAGATAGTTTAAAGGAAAAAATGACATGGGGTTAGAGTTGCCACCTCATTACTTTAAACCCGAACACATATGAATCACACAGGTTCTGGGGCTAATTTAATGCAGATAAGGCACCAAGTGAGTTCATTTCTCCAGGCGTGGGTGCGGCTCAATATGCAACCATATGCAAGAACTTGAACAAAAAGGTCCGGATGGCCGCACGCCAATGAAAAACGATTCTTTATTATAACGATAAATCCATACAGCAAGGGTAAAACCACTAACGCGTTTCACACCTTTAAGGTGTGAAACGCGTTAGTGGTTTTCATCTTGCTGTTTGGATTTATCGTTATAATAAAGAATCGTTTTTTAATTGGAGTGCGGCCATCTGTGCCTTTTTGCTCAAGTTTTTGCATATGGTTGCATATTGAGCCGCACCCACGCCTGGAAAGGGGAGAGATCATCAGGTAACAGACACCTGGAGTGGGTTTTCCTCATTTTAGTTTAATTACCACTTTAATCAGCCACAGAACCTGTGTAATTAATATGTGTTCAGTTTTAAAGGGATGAGGTGGCAACCCTACATGGGTTCCATGTGGCCAGGCTGGTCAGGAAGGGGGGAGGAGCACGCTTGTCTCTGCCCATCCAAACTTATTGCTTGACTCCCACCGAATGGCATCTCCCAATCCTTGCTGTGTACAAAGAGTGGGGGGGGTCTGACACCAAACGATATGTCTGGGGGAAATCCAATACAGCTCACCATCCAAATAACACCATTCCTACAGTAAAGCATGGAGGATGCTTTACATGATGGATTAGAGGTAAATGTCCGCTTCTTAAACTAATATGCGTTTGTAAGGCTATGGTTTTTAAATGCAACAAAATAATGAATAGACACAGACGTCACAAAAGTAATATGTGTTACGTTCTGCTCCTATTCAGCAGGAGGATCTGTTCACGGATTGCCTGCTGATCAGACCAGACATGGTCCATTAGAAAGGGAACTATGAGTTAGCAGCTGATCCTTATATAGAATTATAATCATATCATTTTGGAGGTCAATGGGTTTTTGAATGTTATTATTGTTTTAGAAGAGCAGGGTGATTAAAGATTTAGTTAAAAGCTATAATCTTGCCAGATCTTTTACATCTAGAAGAATTTTTTTAACCACTTGACCTTCGGAAGATTTACATTGTGTTACTTTAACTGACAATTGCGTGGTCGTACAACGCTGTACCCAAATAAAATGTATGTCCTTTTTTCCCCGCAAATAAAGTTTTCTTTTGGTGGTATTTGATCATTGATTATTTTTTGCGTTAAAAAAAAAGAGGCCGACAATTTTGAAAAAAAAAACACAATTTTTTTTATTTTTTTGCTATAAAACAAAAACATCCAATAAAAAAATGTAAAAAAATCTAATTTCTTCATCAATCAAAATTCTGCTACATATTTTTGGTAAAATAAAAATCCCAATCAGCGTATATTGATTGGTTTGCGCAAAAGTTATAGCATCTACAAACTATGGGATATTTATATTTATTTATTTATTTTATCTTTTTACTAGTAATGGCAGTGATCAGCGACTTATAGCTATCCTGCGATATTGCGGCGGACAAATCGAACACTAACTGACACTTTTTGGGGACCAGTGACACTAATACAGTGATCAGTGCTAAAAATATGCACTGCCACCGTACTAATGACACTGGCAGGGAAGGGGTTAACATCAGGGGCGATCAAAGGGTTAAATGTGTGCCTAGGGGAGTGCTTGCTAACTGTGGGGGAGGTGCTTTTACTAGTGGATAACATGGATCGGTGTTCCTGCTTCACAGGAACACAGGATCCATGCCTGCTATACTCACAGAACGGCAATCTGCCTTGTTTACATAGGCAGACTGCGGTTCTGCCTGTGTACCGAAGCATCGGCGTGTGCCGGCGGACAACGTACTTGCCAATCAGCTCCCGCCGGCGGTGCGCGTGCGCACCCCAAACCTTGAAGTGTCAGATCACGTACTAGGCACGTGATCTGGCACAGAGTGGCCGCCCTGCCGCAGTAAATGAACGATGGGCGGTCCGCAAGTTTTAAGCTAGGTCTAATCAAAACATATTTTCAACAAAAAGTGACACAAATCGATGTTATAAGTTCTATTCAATAAATAATTGACTTACGTGACTGCGTATTGTGCAAAGGAAAGGTATTCCACCAGTACATCCAGTCCTTTGTTTTCTTCATTGAGAAATTCCCTCACCCACCTGTCACAATAGAAATGTAATTAGAGAGACGAATTCAGAAGAAACCCAAAAACAGACAAGAATGTTACTGTACTGATATAGGTCCATAAGAACAGGACTATGTACTCTGAGCGGAACACAGCTGTAACACCATTGCAAGAACTGTGAAGAGTTTTGTTGGAACTGTGAATAGTTAGTTTGTCCTGCTATAAAGTGAAAGTTCTGTTCATCCCAGAGAAGCTGACTAAACAGCTCTTTAAAAAGTTCCACGATCAAATTCTATCCAGAATTGTTTCCAGTGTTGCCAGGAAAACAATCATACCAAGGAAAGTTATTAGTAATCATTTGTGGGGTGATCTGGGCAGTTTTAATAAAGGGTCAGAAATGGCATTTGCTCTAGGCCCACAAAAGCGACATGCAAGTATTAGCGGTTGGCTATTATGGTTGTAAAAGACCTCGTAAATCACAGCTCACCGATGCTCTTAGAAACAACAGACCCCTTGTTTTATGGAGTGGAATATCATTTTTCAGTTTATGAGATCAAAGTGATCCTAAATATACTTTATCAAGGTAAAGGGTCATTCCAATTAAAATGGATAATCCTCTTAAAAGATTCTTAGAAATATCGAGGAGTCCAGCAAGGACCTCATTAAGACTGTTAAGATGTCAACAGTATAAGTAAAGACATAGCAAACAATGCAGCAACCATGGGGCCCAGAGGCAGATGGGGCCCAGCAGGAGCATGCATAGGTTAAATACCATGAGGCAGCCATTTTTGCTGCACCCCCATCCTCAAAACATTCAAAAGCTGGGAATCCCCATTAATGCAGCCATCCATCCACAATCCACCAAAAGAAGCAGAAACAGCTAGCAGGGACACCTGTTGGAGATTGTACCAGCTTCTGAATGTTTCTGGTGATCACGCTACACTTTGTCACATAGAAATTCTGGATGCCACCCCATGTGGCAATTTCTGCCAACTCTGTCATGTATTCATGCGTCATTGGTTGCTAGGATGTTGGTGGTTGGAATGTGAGATGTCCTTGGCTGCTAGGATGCTGGTGGTTGGGCTGTACAGCGTCCTTGTTTGCTAGGACGCTGGTGCTTGGGCTGTTCAGCGTCCTTGGTTGCTAGGACGCTGGTGGTTGGGCTGTTCAGCATCCTTGGTTGCTAGGACGCTGGTGGTTGGGCTGTTCAGCGTCCTTGGTTGCTAGGACGCTGGTGGTTGGGCTGTTCAGCGTCCTTGGTTGCTAGGACGCTGGTGGTTGGGCTGTTCAGCGTCCTTGGTTGCTAGGACGCTGGTGGTTGGGCTGTTCTGCATCCTTGGTTGCTAGGACACTGGTGGTTTGGCTGTTTGGCATTCTTTGTTGCTAGGGCCACACAGCACCACTGGTTCTTATGGTGAAGCAGTGCCATCTCAGTAACTCTGCTCTATGTATATATGACAATGCTACTAGCTTCAGTTAGTATGGAGTATGTCTAATTAAAGTGGTATTAAACCCAAAACCAAACATGTAATATTGCAACTGAACAATCATTACATGTGATGGCTGCATTCTCTTTTTTTAGAGTTTTTCCATTTTGTTTTCACCTGGTGATCTGACCAGTAACACAACTATTATTAGTGACTAGTGATGGGCTCGAGCGTGTTTGGATCAAACCCGCCAGGAAGTCGGCACTGCACACCGCCAATCATAGGCAGCGTGTATATGTGCAGATGCCGGTTGGGAAATGCCTCACTGCCTATGAAGCACCCCTGTCAGTGGTAAATTATTTGTCTCATCCCTGTAATTGCTACATCTGCAGGAGAGCTTGTTCTTTTGAAAAACAACAGACTTACTAGGCAGATCACCAGGTGAAAATAAAAGAAAGAAAGCCTAAAAAAAGGAAACAACTGCAGTCACCACATCTAACAATTGGTAAGCTGCAATATAATAAATATTTGCTTTTGGATTTAATATGGCTTTGCATACTAGCACATTATGTGAAACTTACCTTAAAAGGAAGCCCTATAGTGATACGCTGTAACCGCTGAAGGCGCTTCCATCTTCACATGGTCTTCCTTCCGGGTTCACTAACTGCAGCTGTGCGAGTGGCCAGAGCCGCGATTATGTCACTCGCGGGAGCCGCCGTTCATGGCACAGGACTCACTTGACAAGTCTTGTTCAAGCGAAACGCGTTGTCATGGTCACAACCAGCTCAGCCCTCCGCACTGAAGCTGGTTGTGACATCATCCCCCTGGTTACCGGGATTCCATTGGCAGTTCAGCGTTCCGGCCATTCCCGCAGGTAGTCTGTGCTGGCGTGAGGCGTGACGTCCCCTCAGCCAGCCTCTCGCGGTCCTTGATCCGGTTGTCTTCCCCACTCTGCACTGGACCCGCTTGCTCACAATGGGTAGTGACATTGGAGCTTCCCCACCCTCAGAGCGGACCCGCGACAGTCGGCTCTTGAATCCTGTCTCACCAGCCCCACCACCTCTGGTTAATTTCCGTCTATTGGCAGGTAGGCTCCCACAGCCAGGGTTCACTCTTCGGGAGAGGATCCCGCCCTGAGTCATTTACACAACATGGTTGAAGGGATATGGCATGAAGTCCTCCACTATTTAATTGTGACATTGCCTTGTTGACTTTTTTGACTTTGCATTTTAATAAATGTTTTTATTCATGTTAGCTGGTTGGCTTGTTTGATGGACTGACCATTTAAAATATATTTACATAATAATTTAACGTCAATCAATACCACTTTTTCTTTAACCAATTTTGGGATTCCTAGAAAAAAATCCAAAATATTAAAAACTAGCTACAATTTGTTTGTAATATAATGAATGATCTTGCTTTTTCATGTACTCCAACTGAGTTTTTCCTTGGATTTCAGTTTTCATTTCAGTACATACTGCTACACAACAGGAAACTTTTCATGCAAGACTGTGAATGTTATTATTGCTATATTTTTCCTATAAACTTTTATAAACTTTTCTTGTTTTAAGCTAAACCCTGCTTTAAAATCAACATTACAATAATGACAGTTTCCCTTTTCTCCTATACATTGTAAAATGTCCGTGACATACGAGCAGCAATGATGAATGGGGTGTACTCGCCCCAACAAGCTCATCCATATGGAAAAAGCAGACTAAACTTTGCGGTCTGGCTATAAATATCTTTATTTGAAGATGTGGTTTTTCCATTTCACTATACTCCTAATGTTCAGGTTTATAGGAAGCGGCTCACAAATGGGTAACATGACCAGGCTTTTGCGGGCATCCAAATCCGCTCTTTCCCTGGCACAGAATACTGCTTAGATCACCAGTCTGGCAGCATCAAACGGGTTCTTATAGACCTTATAAAAACCTAATAGATGTAATTAATAAATACTCTGCAGATGGATATCCTGCACTACCAGAGGCTGGATAAAACAAAAAAAACAAAAAAACGCTTACAGAGTACATTTAATTGCAGGTAATGTCTACGTGTTCAAACCTGCCAATCATAAAAGGTAAATTATGGAAACTTTTCCGAAACAGAGATGGGGAATTCTGTCAGTTTAAAGTGTATCCAAACCCAAGAACAAAAAATGAAATGTATTGTGGCTTACCAGTCTTCATACAGGAAGAAAAGGACAAAAAAAGAAAATAGATAACAGAACAAAGAGAAGAGAATAGAAAACTAATACAACCACCTCATCTGAGAACTGGTAAGCTGCAAAATATGTCATTTTTGGTTTTGGTTTTACTCCAGTAATTAGGCGGCTTCCCAGACCAGAGCTGTGACATTTCACCAGGTGGTTAATGAATCAATCCCAGCCATGCCAGAAAGCAGGACATAGTGAAAAAGTTTTGTTCAGGACAGAAACAAAAAGTTTCTTCTATCTTCCTGACATTTACTGTATATGTTCCCACTGTTGAGTAACATCCATGTGCGTGTTAATGCTGGATTCCTGATCTCCATTACATGCCTATTTGGCCATTATAATTTATGGTCCAGCACATTCAGTAAGAGGCATATGCCGAGTGTTCTTTGCATGGTGGTGGGCCACATCAATCAACTTGCTGCATGCTGCACTTTTTTTAAATTGAATGTGATTTATATTGCAAAGGACTGATTGTACTTTACATGGATTGATCTTTCACTTGTTCATATCTTCGCTTTTGCACCTTTGGATTGCATAGTATTTATTTATCTATGTGCTATTTTGAGATAGCGATTACACTGCATTATTTGCCATTGCACTTGGCACCAGTGGTGGCTGGTGCTAAACTTTTTGGTGGAGTGCGGCAAACAAACACCCCCAGGTCCGCCATCCACTGTCTACCCTGCACCCACCCCTCCACGGTTCCCTGCACTCACCTATCCATGGTCCCCCGCACTCAGTCCCTCCATGGCTTCCTCGGCTTCTCCCCCCGGCCAACCTGATCCGCCTCCTATCCTGATTGGCTGGGACGAGAAGCCAGAAGACAATAGCGAATACTGATTTGCTAGTGTCACAAGTGGGTGGGTCTGGGGTCCAGAGCCCAATCTCTTTCAAGCCAATTGGAGCCTCCGGCTCTAATCATGTGGCTTGAAAAAAAAAACTCATAGAAACCTATGAGTCCAGCACCCCGCATTCATCCCTGCATGCAAAATAGGGGGGCGGTGCCCCTGCGCCCCTTATGGACCAGCTGCTCCTGCTTGGCACTTTATCTATGTCACTTATCTTTTAGCGCTGCTTACTTTTTATGCAAGTCACTTTGAACTGGTATCACAGTTTATTAATTAGCTGTTTATCCAATTTTTTGACTTAGCGCAGATTTGTTTCGCTAATTGATTACTCCAGTAAGTACACCCCTTTAAAAATTTGCTGGCTTATAAGGGGTTAATTTCATTGTGGTGTATGCCATCTCATTGACTTATGTATTTAATTTAATATTTACTGTTTTACTGAGCTCTGTTTTAATAGCTATTGATATACTCCAGGTGCCACAACATTGCATGCCCCTCCTCTCATTTTGCCCAATCACAGAAGGCTTTGTATTATATGAACCCATTCACAAAACAGACAAAATACAAAGAATTCTGTAAATGGAGAGTGGAAGGGAGGACCAGGCAGAGTGGTTGTTGTGTTACAGCAACTGTGCAAGAGGATAGGAGGGGCAAGCAGAGCGGCTGCAAACAACACTGCAGCTGCAGGATCAGATAACTGATGTTGTCCAATGTTGAAGCACCGGGAGTATAGCAACATTTGTACTCCCAGCGCACAGTAAAAATGTAAATAGTAAATAAGTGATTAGTTCATTCATGAAGTGGCATACACCTTGTTGGACTCATTAAAGTGATTGTAAAGATATTTTTTTTTTTTTTAAATAACAAATATATCATACTTATCTCCATTGTGCTGCTCATTTTACACAGAGTGGCCCCGAACCTGCTCTTCTGGGGTCCCCCGGCGGCTCTCATGGCTCTTCCCCCAAGGGGGTTACCTTAGGGGCGCGCTCCCGAGTCCAGCATTCGTCCATAGAGGCCGATTGCAGGACTCGGCCCCGCCCCCTGGGGCTCGCGTCATTGGATTTGATTGACAGCAGCGGGAGCCAATGGCTGCGCTGCTACCAATCTATCCAATCAAGAGGCGAGAACCCCAGGAAGAGAGACAGCGCGTCCCTGCAGGGTCAAGTTCGAGGGTTCAGGTAAGTAAAACGGGGGGTTGGGGGCTGGGGGGGCTGGGGGGGCCGGTGTAACTGATGGGTATTTTGTCACCTTAATGCATAGGATGCATTAAGGTGAAAAACACAAAGGTTTACAACCCCTTTAATCAACAATGTTAAAAGTTCTGCAGTTCCTGGAGTTCTCCTATGGAGTTCTCCTTCATATGACGTCCTGGGCTTTGAGCAGGTATATCTGAATGATGCCTGTAGTTACAGACATCATTCAGATATTGCCGGTTTCAGCCGGCGAATCTCTACACCATAGGAGCGATCATAGCGGCCGTTCCGCCTCTTGATCGTTCCTATGGGAGGTGAGAGGGGACATCCCCCCCCTCCCGCCGCCCTCCGGTGCTTGCTCCGACTCACCGTTACGATCGGTGAGGCGGAGAGTGGATCCGCCGGCGCCGGATGTAGATCATAGAGATTTCCGGGGACCATCTGGTCCCCGGAGTCTCTATGATTGTCGGAGGCCGGGCGCGATGTTATGACGTCACGCCCGGCCTCTCCATTAAAAAAAACGGCGCCGCTTCGGCTGGGAAGCGGCGATCGTTTTATTTTTTTTTTTTATTTCAGGCTTCCCAGCCTAGTGGTGAGATATGGGATCTTATTGACCCCATATCTCACTATTAAGAGCACCTGACATGTCATATTGCTATTACAAGGGATGTTTACATTCCTTGTAATAGGAATAAAAGTGATCCAATTTTTTTTTTTTTCCAAAAAAGTGTCAAAATAAAAAAAATAAAATATAATTAACAATAAAAAAAAAAAAAAAAAAAGGAATAGGGTTGCTGTCCCCGTGTGCTCGCACGCAGAAGTGAACGCATACGTAAGTCCCGCCCACATATGAAAACGGTGTTCAAACCATACATGTGAGGTATCGCCACGAACGTTGGAGCGAGAGCAATAATTTTGGCCCTAGACCTCCTCTGTAACTCAAAACATGTAACCAGTAAAAAAATTTCAAGCGTCGCCTATGGGGATTTTTAAGTACCGAACATTGGCGCCATTCCATGAGTGTGTGCAATTTTGAAGCATGACATGTTAGGTATATATTTACTCGGCGTAACTTCATCTTTCACAAAATGCAAAAACATTGGGCTAACTTTACTGTTTTGGTTTTTTTTAAAACACAAAACAGTTTTTTTCCCCCAAAAAACGCGTTCGAAAAATTCCTGTGCAAATACTGTGTGAGATAAAAAGTTGCAACAACCGCCATTGTATTCTCTAGGGTCTTTGCTAAAAAAACATATATAATGTTTGGGGGTTCTATGTAATTTTCTAGCAAAAAAATGATGATTTTTACATGTAGGAGCGAAGTGTCAGAATTGGCCCGGTATTGAAGTGGTTAAAGCTTGTCTAAACCCAAAAACAAAAATGTATTTAGAGAACAAAACTTACCCGATGTGATTTGTCCTCAAAGAAATCTCCAGCTCCCTCAGCACTTGAGTGGACTCCTGTACTCTTCTGCGAAACTTCTAAAGAGAAACAAAATTAAATTACAATGTACTCACTATTGGTTTCGTCATGCTACTAACAAGTTTATAGTGCTAGGGCCTGCCCAACTAGATACAACTCGATAGTTTAGGTCCTCATCTTATTTCTATGGTCAACCTCACATTTTGATATTTCTGGCTGTGATTTAAGGAGACTATTGCTCTAGGGGTGACTTATGCCTAGAGATGCAGGCTGTTCCCCTCATACCCCAGCTGCACGCTGCAGTGAGACTGCTGCACATGTACAGTATTTTTCAGTACAAATTATAGCTGGCCTTGTAACACCATCTGGCTTCCAAGGTCATGGCTGCATTACGGGAATTATACCAATATGCTACTTTTAGTCTTCAGGGTGCCTCAGAGCTGTTTACTTGCCTGTTTAAATGACATAAGATGAACATTATCTGATATGGCTCGTATCGGTCAATTAAGGAAGACTGCATGTCTATGAGCGAACCCTGCATCGACTCTCCTGATACCTTCTGTTCTAAAATAATGAACCTGCCAGAGGGATCTGCACAGAATATAAACATGCACCCTCAACAGGTGTGATTATGCACATATACTATAATGTCAGAAGTATTGGGACACCTGACTTTACATGCACATGAATTTTAATGGCATCCCAGTCTTAGTCCGTAGTGTTCAATATTGAGTTGGCCCACCCTTTGCAGCTATAACAGCTTCAACTCTTCTGGGAAGGCTGTCCACAAGGCTTAGGAGTGTGTCTATGGGGATGTTTGACCATTCTTCCAGAAGCGCATTTGTGAATTTGTGAGGTCAGGCTCTGATGTTGGATGAGAAGGCCTGGCTTGCAGTCTCCGCTCTTATTCATCCCAAAGATGTTCTATCGGATTGAGGTCAGGATTCTGTGCAGGCCAGCCAAGTTCTTCCACCCCAAACTTGCTCATCCATGTCTTTATGGACCTTGCTTTGTGCACTGGTGACTTGCAGAATGTTTGCAAAAAAGTTGATCTGGAGTCAATGTGGATTTGGTGTAGTTGTGCAACACACTTGTGAAGCCTGGCAAGTCTAGCAATAGCTTATCAAGTCATTATGACTTATGACTTATGCAGTCATGTTGGAACAGGAAGGGACCATCCCCAAACTGTTCCCACAAAGTTGAGAGCATGAAATTGTTCAAAATGTCTTCGTATGCTGACGCCTTAAGAGCTCCCTTCAGTCTGGAACTAAGGGTCCAAACCCAACCCCTGAAAAACAACCCAACACCATAATCCCCCCTCCACCAAATGATTTGGACCAGTGCATTAAGGTGAAAAACTTTAATGCCGTGTACACACAAGCAGACGGACTGAACTCTGAAGGACTTTTTGACGGACGTTCGACGGAGTTCCAACGCAACGGACTTGCCTACATGCGATCACACCAAAGTCTGATCATTTCAAATGTGATGACGTACGACCGGACTAGAAAAGGAAGTTCATAGCCAGTAGCCAATAGCTGCCCTAGCGTCGGTTTTAGTCCGTTGGACTAGCATACAGACGAAAGGATTTTTCGACCGGACTCGAGTCTGTCGGAAAGATTTGAAACATGTTCCAAATATAAGTTCCGTCTGATTTTTCGACAGCAAAGGTCCGATGAAGCCCACACACGATCAGATTGTCCGGTGGATTTGTTCCATCGGACCTTTGCTGTCGAAAAGTCCGGTCGGGTGTACACGACATAAGACTTTACAACCACTTTAAATTATCATTAATGAGAATAATAGACACTCTATAGAAGTTTATACAATTATCATTAATGAGAATAATAGACACTCTATAGAAGTTTATACACAGGCAAAAGTAAATATGAAAAGATATAACATTTTAGAATAGCAAAGGTTAAGGTCTTCTTATGCCGGTCATAGACGGTTAGACTCCGGGCAGGTTCAGATTAGAATTTTACATGCGATTTTACTTGCAATTATTGCTAGCGGCTATAACACAATGGCTCAGTGGGAGGGATTCCCTCATCAACACTGACTGTGTTGATATGGGAATCAAGCGATTTTCTTAAATCGCTCTGTCTATGGCCGGCTTTAGTCTTTGGTTTCAATTGTTGTTCTGTGACAAAGACAGATACACTTTAATCTCTCGAACCTTCTACAGTTTAAGAATGAAGGTCCAGACAAAACAGTCCTTTGTGCCCCTTTGGTTTGGCATCCCGGTCATAGACTTTCCCAGGCTTACAATCCTATATACTGTGAGTGCTGTGGAATTGTGCCATCACTAGAACAATAGCAGCCCCACAAATGTCCATGTTTCAATTTTCACAGGCAGTGTTTTCATAAGAGATATTAATTCTAGGACAGAGTGCAAAGAGCTCCATAGTAGCTACCAGTCATGGAAATACTATAATAATACCTTACCACTTACCAACAGTGTTTAATGTGTATGAACTTTTGAAGTATAAGTAAAGTATCAATTTAAAAAGGCTTTTGTGTACCAGCCAATTTTCCCTTTTAAAACGTATCAGCATCCAAATGAAAATCTTAGTTTCCAGCTTAACTTGAAATTGCTATGTGGGATTTCAGTGATATGGCCCTCTGCATATATAGTTTTATTCAGGACCTCACCGTAGTAATTTGATTGGAGGATATTTAGCTGGTTGGTCTAGTCATCATTAGAATTTGATCTTTACCCTTAGGAGTTCCATGGACCAGTGCCAAAATCAGACTGCTTTGGGCCTGACATAAATACTTATTAAATGTACAGAACATTTTGGAAAATGTCTTTGAAAAAGTGGCGACCCCTCCCTCTTTTTATTAGGGAGAGGGCCCTGCACCAAGCTGGTATCATTGGCTGAGCTTCAAGGTACTATACAGAAGGTTAGCACAACTGAGAACAGACCGATGTTGTCCTACCGCCGCAGACACCATCCCAGATAGCAAGCAATTGTGCTTCAAGTTTGAAAATGACTTGATAAGCTATTGCTGACTTGCCAGGCTTCACAAGTGTGTTGCACAACTACAGCAAATCCACATTGACTCCAGATCAACTTTCTTTGCAAACATTCTGCAAGTCTGCTGCAAGTTTTGGTTCAGTTATGTTGTGTAATAGTCATCCCACCACAGGGGGCACTGTGGCTGAAATTTCATGCTGTAGACTTGCAGAGCTCTTGCTGTAGACTCACCACTGCTACTTTGCTCTTGTTAGAGACTTGCCACGCAAATTTGCTACAAATTGGAAAAGTGTCAACTAGAACATGTGCTTTAAGTGCTCTGCAAGTGTACAACTTGCTATAGAAAATGTGCAGCAAGTTAACAGACTTATGCCCTGTACACACGGTCGGATTTTCCGATGGAAAATGTGTGATAGGACCTTGTTGTCGGAAATTCTGACCGTGTGTAGGCTCCATCACACATTTTCCATCAGATTTTCCGACACACAAAGTTTGAGAGCAGGATATAAAATTTTCCGACAACAAAATCCGTTGTCGGAAATTCCGATCGTGTGTACACAAATCCGACGGACAAAGTGCCACGCATGCTCAGAATAAATAAAGAGATGAATGCTATTGGCTACTGCCCCGTTTATAGTCCCGACGTACGTGTTTTACGTCACCGCGTTTAGAACGATCGGATTTTCCAACAACTTTGTGTGACCGTGTGTATGCAAGACAAGTTTGAGCCAACATCCGTCGGAAAAAATCCTAGGATTTCGTTGTTGGAATGTCCGAACAAAGTCCGACCGTGTGTACGGGGAATTACAGTTCAACGTGGCCACAAATTTGTGGCAAGTTATTGTCAGGGCTGGCTCAGCCCTTCCTTCTCTGAGCTGACCGCTCAGCTGTCGGCTAATTGCCAGCTCTCATCTCTCTCCACAGTTAACCAGCTGTTGTGGATCTGCTCATCAGGCCTACTTAAAGATCTCCAGCTCACTTCATTCCTGCCTTCGCCTTGGTCACATCACAAGAAACCATCTCCTGCGTTCCTGTTTAAAGACTGGCTTTGCTGACATCCCTTCTGGCTCCTTATCTTGCTTGCTGTTCCTCTACTTGGATCCCTGACTTCTGGCCTGGCTGATTACTCGATCTGGTTACTGAACTCTGGCTTTGCTGACTACCCAATCCGGTTACTGGACTCTGGCTATGCTTTGACTATGCTTACTCTATTTACCTTTTTATTTTTATTAATAAACAAGTGTTCTGCTCTGAACTTTGAAAATGGAGGTTTCAGCTGCAGACTCCACAGTGCCTGCAACTACAGAGGTCAGTGAGTGCTTGTTTTGAAACTCACCTGTTGCTTGTTAACATTGTGTAAAAATGAAATATTCATAGCCTGCCGAAGGTGGACAATACACATAAATAAATAAGCATACAAGCCTGCCCAATTCCCATATATGCAGTCCAATAAGTTAAACTGATATTAAACTCTCAGTTTTTGTAAACACATTCAGCAGCTGATTTAATCACTTATTGAATATGCAGCTACTATATCTTTTAATTCTTGCCTATTGACCTATTTAACCTGATGCCATGACTGCTGCCCCAGGTTTACTGTTTCAGGGTGGCTCTTTTCTCTTGCAAAATGGAGCCACCCTTGTATGCAGCGACCAGACTTGTGTCACCTTACACTGTGTGCATCAACAGAAACACACAGCCACGTAGCCTAGGATGGCAAGGTACTCCCCTGCTCCCCCTTCCTTTCTCCAAGCTAACAGACTGACTTGAGACTGCACTGTCCACTGTTAACTCTTTTCTGTGAGGCCCAGAGGTTCGAGGAAGCAGCCCTGAGAGAGCTGGAGCCCACATCATTGAAAGCTGCACATTTTACTTCAGCCTCAGTGACGTACTGGTACATCACTGGACTTTGAATGGTTAAATCTCGGGCATCATCCAGGTATTTTTTTAGAGCCAACGTCGGCTTTCTTGTAAAAGCGATCATAGTGACTAATTAGCGGCTGGATTGCTTTTACAAGCATCCGGCGGGAACACCCCCCCCCCCCCTCATGCAGCTTTCCATAGCTTTCTAAGGTTCTCCCATCCCACCAGAAGACCGGAGCAACCAGCCGGCACTTTCGCCAACTGACCTGGAAGCGATGAGCATATATCACTTCTGGTTTCCACTCATGTAATCAGTGCCATTTTTAAATACAGAAACCATTTGATGACACCGAGTTTGGTATGATCAAATGTTTTTAAGGGCAAAGGAGACATCTGGGGTCTAATAGACCCCAGATTTCTCCATAAAGAGTAATTGCCTATTGCTATCACAGGGAATATATACAGTGGGTAAAGAAAAGAATCACCCCCTTTAAAATAATCACATTTTGTTACTTTTCAACCTTGAAATGAAGACAGACACTGTTTTTGTTTTATCCAGCTGTATTTACTAGTGAAACTTATAACAACCAAGTGAAAGATAACACTAACATGTCAGAAAAAATAACAAAAATTCAAAAACAGAATCACCGAGTTGTACCCCCCCCCTCCTAAAAATGACTTGCAGACTCAATCAGGTGTAGCTAATCACCTTCAAAACAAAAACTGTGTCAGTCTTCATTTCAGGCTCCAAAGCAACAAAATGTGAATATTTTAAAGGGGGTGATTTTTTTCTGTGCTCATTGTATATTCCCTGTGATAACAATAAAAGGGATTAAAAAAATATATAAAGCAACGGTATAAAAATAATTATAAAACATTAGATAAATTATTAAAAAAAAAAAAAATTAAAGAGCCCCCGACCTCGCGTGCAAAGGCGAATGCACGCGTTAGTCCCACGTGTGCGCAAACAGTGATCGCCCCACACATGTGAGGTAACATCAGATTGTGAGCAGTAAATCTAACACCAGACCTCCCGTGTAAATCGAAATCGGTAACCTGTAAAGCCTTTGAAAGCATTGCCTATGGATAGTAAAATGTATGTTGTTCGTCGCTGTTGCATAAGCATGCACAATTTTAAAGTGTGATATGTTTGGTATCTATTTACTCGGCGTAACATCATCTTTTATATTTTACCAAACAATTAACCATTGCATTGTGTTTTTGTGCATTAGAATTCAAAAAGGTTTATTTTTCCCCCCAAAAAATTGCGTTTGAAAAAACGCTGCACAAATACCGTGTGGCATATAAAATTGTAACACCCATCATTCTATTCTGTAGGGCCTCTGCTTTAAAAATAATATATATAGATACATATATATATATATATATATATATATATATATATATATATATATATATATCCTGTTTCCCCGAAAATAAGCCCTACCCTGAAAATAAGACCTACAAGGACTTTAACTAGGGCTTATTTGGGGGGTAGGGCTTATATTGCAGCCATCACCGACAGTCACGCTAGGTCTTATTTTTGGGGAAACAGGGTATATATATATATATATATATATATATATATATATATATATATATATATATATAGCTTGGGAGTTTTAAGCAATTTTCTTGTTTGAATGTTTATTTTATTGTGCTAAAAAATGCACAGGGTTTCTTATAACTTATTACTTTACCTGTTCTTTAACTGAAATCACAAAGCTGAAATTGTTTGAATGGAAAAGACGGGAGAAGCAATCAGAAATATGATCTCCTCCGTTCATCAAGCTGAGACATCAGTACGGGATATGAACACATCTGGTTGCCTGGATATTAATAATTAGATATATTTTTGTAGCAGTAAAGATGTATTTTAAGGTACAACTTTCATTTCTGCCAAGTTATTTCTTTTCCACGTCTAGAAGGGAAGTCGGTTGCCGTCCCACTGATCTGCTAAGAGGTCAAATTCACCTATAAATAATAATAGCTTCTTTTCTTAATGCCATTTTTGGATTGTTTTGTGACCTTTTTTTAGCTCTTTGCTCTTTTGGATCCTCTCAAGGACTTTCCATGATACAGACAACTCTTAAACTTTGGTTGGATGTCCCCCTGGAAGATCGGTGTAACGGATTACCCTTCAGAAGACACTGGAACAAACGTGCACAAAAATGATTGGCCACAGTGGATAATAGATATTCTCTTACCTTCCGTGTTACTGCTGGATCTAGGTAGCCTTTAAGCTGCTGGATATATGTGTGCGGAGGATTCTTTACTTGAAATCTTTCCTGGAAAGAAAAAGACAACACTGTGAATAGTGAAATACTGTACAACCTAAAGTCATTGTCACATGGTTAGATTTAGCCTTCGGTCTAAGGGAATCGATAGTCTTTATGTTTTTAGTGATATATGTGGTTGTATTTGATATTAAAGCCTCCTGTTTTGTTTTTTTTTATCATTAAAATTATAAACATGTCATAGTTGCCTGCTCTGTGCAGTGGTTTTGCACAGAGCAGCCCAGATCCTCCTCTTCTTGGGTCACTGCTGGCGCTCCTGGCTCCCTCCCCCACCAAGTGCCCCCATAGACAGACATTTTCTATAGGGGCACTCATGCAAACTCGCTCCTAAGCCACCCTGTCTGCGTCAAACAGGGTCGCTCGACCCTGCCCCCTCCCCCCCTCATCATAGGATTTGATTGGCAAGATGGCTCCAGCTGCTATCAATCTGTCCAGTGAGGAGGGACAGAGCCAGGAGAGCTGCTGCTCTTGTGCCCATCTCTGTTGTGAGATCGGGGTCGGGTAAATATAAGGGGGGCTTGGGGGATCCTCTGCAATCGAAGGTTAATTTTTAACTTAATGCATTCTATGCTTTAAAGAGGAACTGCAGTCTGCTCACATCATTTGTAATAAAAACATCTTTGCCATTCTGAAGCTTCCCTCCAACCACTTTGCATATTATTTTATATATACTGTGATTCCGTATTTGCCAAATATGCTGCAGAAATCTCCCTCCACTGAGTCTGGCTGCAACCATTTTAATTGTGGGCAGCTGAAGCTGCTGCCTGTTCACTTCCTGGATTTACACAGACAAACAGAGGCACACCTCTAGCTCTGCAGCTCTCATTGTCCCTCTTATGACTCATCCCCCCCTCCCTTCCTGGCAAACTCTGAAGAGAGTGAGAGAGAGAGCTGTGCATGAGGTCATAAGCCTAGGCTTTTTTTCCAGACAAGAAAGAGGAAGTGGGCTGTATAAGGTATTTACTTGCAGAAAAAAAAAATGTTTTACTATCCAAAGTTAAAACAACAAAGGCAGAAGATTTAATAGATGAAAAAAATGACTGAAGTTCTGCTTTAAGCTAAAAAGCCTTCTGTGTGTAGCAGCCCCCCTAATACTTACCTGAGCCCCCACCTTGATCCAGCGATGTTGCACGAGACACCCAGCTGTTCTGGGACTCTTCCCCCCTAATTGGCTGAGACACACAGTGGGCTCCATTGGCTCCCACTGCTGTCAGTCAATGTCAGTGAGCCAATCAAGGGAGAGAGAGGGTGGGGCCGACCTGCAGCTCTGTGTCTGAATGAACACTAAGAGCAGTGGCTCGGTTCGGATGCCCCCCATAGCAAGCTGCTTGCTGTGGGGGCACTCTGCAGGAGGGAGGGTCCAGGAGCGCCAGTGGGGGAACCAAGAAGAAGAGGATCTGGGCTGCTCTGCCCAAAACTACTGTACAGCGCAAGTAAGTATAACATGTTTGTTATTTTTTAAATAAAAAAAAACAAGACTTTAGAATCACTTTAATGCATAAAATGAATTAAGGATAACGAAAAAACCTTCAGACTTTAGAACCATTTTAAAACGGTATGTAAATGCAAAACTTTTTTTAGATTTGAATAGAGTAAGTCAGTGTTATAACCCCAGTCAATTTTTTTTGTTGTCTGTGTCCCAACTGGAGAGAATTAACCCTCTGGTTAACTTTTGTCACCAAGACAAAACGTGGGGGGGAAATCCTGAACTCTGGGGTTGTGACCAATATTTTGAGGTAAGGATAAGTCATCCGACTGGGACAAATGCTTTGGTGACATCTGTCAAAGATGGAAATTTGTTCTCAGTTCTTGTTGGGCCTCCTGGACAGGAAGTGAATGGAAACCTCCCTAGTGGCACAGAGAAAGCAAACTTTATCCAACACTTGAAAAAAAAAAGTGTCTATCCAAACATTTTACAACTAATAACTTGACCAACAAAGTTAAATTGCACAGATACAAATACATCATTATGAATTATACATCAAAAGAATTATAATCCTATTCAGCCAGTCCTGACATCCAAGCGTTGCTGAAAAGAGGAATATACAAGTTAGTGACCTCACTTTTCTCTGCTGCGGGTAAGCAATAGAGTCTGGTCACTCGCCTTCAACTCTCCAACCCAGTGACTGGACAATGAAGGACAAGCTCATTCTGCTCTCTCTCTGTAAGCAAGTTACCAGTGTTGGACTGACAGCACTATACAGTACCTGTTTGGCTCATAGTGCTTACCCACCCTCTGTCAGTTTAATATAGTCTTCAATTCAACTATATGTTCACTGTATTTGTGATTACTGCATTTACTGATTGTCCTTCCTGAAGGGACAGTGTTTTGTATGCAATCACGAAAGCCGTGAATGGATATGAAGATAGTCAAAAATGGCTAAATGATGTTTCCGATAATTATTTGAAATGCAGCATAGTTAGCCCTTAAAAGAAACTCTTCCCATTTTTTAAGAATATTAACTGGGCCTGCCTGCCAAATATCCTAGAGTTGCAGGGCACTTCAAGACAGAAATACCTATTATCTTACAAAATGCATGGTGAACTGCTAATTATTGTATCCAAAATGAAAAAGGAACACACCAATTACTGTATTAATCACATATTGCGGTTGATTTACTAAAGGCAAATAGACTGTTCACTTTGCAAGGGAAGTTGCACTTTTCAGGGGGATTTAGCCCCAGAGCTTATTGAAAGCAGCAAAGTTTCACTCTGCAAACAATACCCAACCATGTGCAATCATTGTTTGCACATCACTGGATGATGGAAGTCAGCAGAGCTTTACCTCATTCATTAACGTGGTTGTAAAGCCACTTGTTATGTCTCTACAATCCCCTCTGTTAGATAATAACATGTGCCCCATATGTATGTCCTTTATTAAAAAAAAGACTTATTTTAGAGCGTATCCCGGCGCTCACGTGACTCCTCGGTTCTCCCCTCTCCCCGTCTGACATATACAGCAGGAGGGGCCGAAAACTCCTGCTGTATAGCCAGGGGAGGGGAGAGAAGGGGAGGAGAGAGGTGGCCGGAGAGAGGGAGGATCGTGGAGTGGACGGAGCTGACAGGCAGGGAGGGGAGGATTGGAGGGGAGAGGAGACACAGCAGATGACAGAGGCACGTAAACTGACCACAATGTCAGGGCTCATTAGCCATGTTAAACTGTGGTCAGTTTATAGGGCGAGGGCAGAAACTGGCAGGATCATCCAGGTTTTTTTTAGGTGTTACAGGGGGCCAAATGACACAGCACAAGCACTGGATGCTTTGAAGGAGCTTTGGTGGAACTTCCTTTGCAAAGTGTACAGTCTTCAAAATGCCACATTTAAAAAACGTTTTGATATTTAATGCTTTTTTAAATTTTATTATGTTAGCAAAACTCTGCTTTAGAATTGTTCTTTTAAATGGTTTTAATTTGTGTCTAATTTTGGATATACTGTATAATAAAGCCAAACACGTATGCCCCGTACACACGGCTGGAATTTCCGACAACAAATGTTCAATGTAAGCTTGTTGTCGGAAATTCCGACCGTGTGTATGCTCCATTGGACATTTGCTGTCGGAATTTCCGACAACAAATGTTTGAGAGCTCGGAATCAAGCAGAAGAGCCGCACTCTGGCTATTGAACTTCATTTTTCTCGGCTTGTCGTATGTCTTGTAAGTCACCGCGTTCTTGACGTTCGGAATTTCCGACAACATTTGTGTGACCGCGTGTATGCAAGACAGGTTTGAGCCAACATCCGTCGGAAAAAAATCCACGGTTTTGCTGTTGGAATGTCCGATCGTGTGTACGTGGCATTATACTTTGTAGCCGCTTGGTACAAGACCCGGTAGCAAGTAGTGAGCACTGGAGTAGTGGTGTCTAGTTCAGTGATTTTCAACTTCTAGGTTAGGCCGGGTATGGCATATACATAGTGTATTATTTTGGGGAGCCCAGGATCATCAGCCAGCCAAGTTAGTAAAACTAAAGTCTTTTATTTCCAAAAGATAAACAAAAGCAACTTACTTCAGCATGGGAACAAACACAACAGTCTATCCATCTCTTGTATAAATTAAACTTTAGCAAAAACTCCAGCAACACCTTTTCTCTTAACATGGTCTAAAATTCCTGCCTGCCCCAGAGGTCCAAAGAAAGGTCACCACAATCCAGCAGGGTCTCAGTAGCTCAAACAGTACATAGCTCCTATTAAAAGCATGTTCTGCTCCACACCTCATGGACACCTACTGACGGCATCTTGCCCTTTACAGCCTTCTTTTGCAGCCAGGATAACCCCTTCAAGACCATGGTACCTGTAGTCAGAGTTGGAGGCACTTTCCCACCCCAAATCTCTTCAAATTCTGGGTCCCATATGAGGACTTAACAATTGTAGAAAAAATGCAAGTCAGTTTTTCCCTTTCTTTCTCTGGATCAGCCCGGAACCCCTCAACCTGTATGGGTGAGAATCCATGAGTACTCCCAAATGGTCTCTTGTTGACCCCCTAAAGGGACCTCAAACGCAAATAGTGGTGATATATACCTGCTTTCCAAGACCCATTCCTGGAATTTAGTACAATAGTTACATCGGTCTAAGCTTGAGGATGTTGGCTTCAACTTGTTACATTGGCTCCAATAGTTACATCGGTCTAAGCTGGACCAATGTAACTATGTATACAGTACAATATCCATACCTGGAATTCATCTTAAAACAACTTGATTGTTTTATAATATATTGAAAAGCCCCCCCCCCCCCCAAAAAAAAAAAAAAAAGCTATACTCCAACAAAGGCTACAACAAAATAAAAGCTGAGAAAATGTGTTAAGCACAACTCTTTATGAATGGCTTACTTGAGTGTCAGCCGGATTTCCTCAATTAAGCACTAGATGTAATAGAGATGTTATTTCTAGCTGTATGCCCGAATAACAGGGCAGTAAAAACAAAAAACAATGTATAAGTAAAAGCAAAAGGTCTTTCTTATGTAATGCTTTCTATAGCTCAAGCTCAAGAACCAGTATAAAGAGTCTAGCAGAAAAGAGTCTACATACAGTATGTGTTCTGATTTTAAGTCATTTATAATCCAAGTTCACATCAATAGACTTCTCAGACTATGCACTTTCATTGTGTTGTCCAACATATCATTCTTTTGGCAATATACGTGAAAGTCTAAAGAACAGCTCAATATTAAAGGCCAACTTGTCACGTTAGAGTTAGAAGCATTCCAGTGAATACTGTGGAGCAATTTAGAAGGGAACATCAGTTAATCTGGGAAAATTGATAATTCGCTTGGCCAAAAGTCATTCACATCACGTGGTTGAACTGTCTGGACCCCGAACCGAGGTCAGGCTCAAAGCAATCTCATTTTGTATAGTAATTATTCGTAATTATTGTTATGTTAAGAATATCACAAAACTGTGTATTGACAAAGTGAGGCTCCAGTGGTTTCTTCACACAAGGTGCTCTCAGAAATGCACACATTAAAGAGACCCTGTCAATAGGCCATTTAGGTCAACATCAATCTTACTAAAGGATTATCTGTGCAATTAATGTATCTTAGGCATGTTATTATCAAGGCCTCCCTTGCGTAGACATCCAAAAGCCCTTAAGCCTCGTACACACGATCAGATTTTCCAATGGGAAATGTGTGATGTCAGGCGCTGTTGGTGGAAAATCTGACCGCTTGTACGCTCCATCGGACAATTGTTGTCGGATTTTCTGCAGACAAATGTTGGATAGCAGGTTTTAAAATTTTCTGCGGACAAATGTCTGTTGTCTGATTTTTTTTTTTTTGGGCAAGTTACCACAACACCATTATCCCGTAGTTTTTACAATCAAAGATACAACTATGTCGGTGTCCCTTGTCAATTTTACATTGTATTTTTTTAAATGTAACTGCCTACTCCCAAAATGTCATTTGAAGTAAAACAGATAGACAAGTATTATTCTACACAATTTTTTATTGTGCATTAAAAAAAGAAAACAAATAAAATTAGACATGCTATCTGAAAATAGAACTTAACCAAAAAGTGCATTCTATGCATCCAAAAATATAGAAAATATAACAGATCAAATCATTATTATTAAAATAAAAACCTCATGCATGTGTCCTGCTTCTTAATATAGGGGTCAACAATGCCAAGAGTTGGTGAAAGCAGGGGTCCGTCATCCGGAGATAATTCTGAAAATCATCTGGATTATTCTCCTGGAGCTCCCCCAGCAAAGGCATATGACATAATTGGTCACAATTAATAAAGCATCCAATTTTTGGTCCAAGAAATCCTCCTCCTCCTGTTCCTGGACTGGGCTTGGGTCAAAGCAATAACTCCAAGGCCAATAATAAATAACACGTTCCTGGATCTCCTCCGATTCCACAACATGTCTGGTTGACGAACGGCCGTTCAGAAACAAACTGAAAAGTGCTAAATGAAAAGCGCTAAATTAAAAAGTGCGAATCAACACTCACCAAACTTCTACTAACACGTAATTAGCAGAAGGAGCCCAAAGGGTGGCCCTAAAGAGCTGAAAAACCATGTAGTACGTCACTACGTTCGTGTTTGTTGGCCGACAACTCCTTGCCGTTTGTATGCAAGACAAAATCCAGGCACACGCCTTCGGACAAAAGTCCAAGGTTTTGTCTGCGGAAAATCCGATCATGTGTACGAGGCTTTAGTCTGCTGCTGGGAGCCACTATCTTAAATTTGATGTCAGCTACCCCAGCAGACTCAGCTGGCTGATCACAAAAAAAAAACAAAACAAAAAAAAAACAACTCATCTATGGCCACCTTTAGCCAATAAATTTTGCTTATGGAAAGTAGAAATGCTGCAAGTAAGCATTTAAAATACTTGATTTTTCAAGTGTTTTTTTAATCTCTTATTCCACCATATCCTAAAGGTGCTCTATTGGATGAGATCTGGTGACTGTGGAGGCCACTGGAGTACAAGGACCTCATTGTCATGTTCAAGAAACCAGTGGTGAGATGATTGGAGCTTTGTGACATGGTGCATTATCCTGCTGGAAGGAGCCATCAGAAGATGGGTACATTGAAGTCATAAAGGGATGGACATGGTCAGCAACATGGTAGACCATGGCGTTTTAACGCTGCCTGATTGGTACTAAGGGGCCCAAAGTGTGCCAAGAAAACTGTTGATACAAGGCAGGATGGATCCATGTTTTCATGTTGTTTACACCAAATTCTGACCCTCCCATCTGAATGTCACAGCTGAAATCGAGACTCATCAGACCAGGCAAAGTTTTCTAATCTTTTATTGTCCAATTTTGGTGAGCCTGTGCAAATTGTAGCCTCAGTTTTCTGTTCTTAGCTGACAGGAGTGGCACCCGATGTAGTTTTCTGATGCTGTAGCCCATCTGCTTCAAGGTTTGATATGTTGTGCCTTCAGAGATGGTATTCTGCACACCTTGGTTGTAAAGAGTGGTTATTTGACTTTCTGTTGCCTTTCTATCATCTCAAACCAGTCTGCTCATTCTCCTCTGACCTCTGACATCAAAAAGACATTTTCGTCCATGCAACTGCCACTCACTGGATATTTTCTCTTTTCCGGACCATTCTCTGTAAACCCGAGAGATGGTTTTGTGTGAAAATCGCAGTAGATCAGCAATTTTTGAAATACTCAGAGCAGCCCATCTGGCACCAACAATCATGCCATGTTCAAAGTCACCCTTTCTTCCCCATTCTGATGCTCGGTTTGTACTTCAGCAAGTCATCTTCACCACGTCTAAATGCCTAAATGCATTGAGTTGCTGCTATGTGATTGGCTGATTAGAAATTTGTGTTACCAAGCAATTGAACAGGTGTACCTAATAACATGGCCGGCGAGTGTATATTTTGGATGGTTCTATGCAGAATTGCTTTCAGATGAATAGCAAAAAAAAAGATGTTTTACTAATATTGTACTTGGAACTAAATCGGCCATTAAGCCTTATCTCTTTGACGTTCTATTTCATAGGGAATCTAAGTGCAGGCTTGATGTATAATTTACAGGAGTAATGAGTCAGAATGTTAACTGTATTATTCCTAATATACAGCAATAAAAGCCTGACAGGGGGGCTTCTATCTCTTTTTCTATCTTTCTAATAGTTCATTAATTCTTCAAGATCACAGTTCACTCAACAATAGCAGTAAACGTTGTCATTATAAACCAGATCTCCTCCCATTATAAACTGCAGAAAGTCTCTTTAGTAAGAGATCCTCATATTTCTCCAATGTTGGCTCACTATACCAGCAGTAAATCATTTGTCCTATTTCGGTCCTAGGAGGGACCACCTCTGAGATGGCGCAGTTAACGCAACTCACAAAAAAAAAAGGAAAACGGAAGCAAAAATGACTTTAGCATTATTCCTTATCTGTCCAGATGGCCATGAACTCAATTCTACATCTATCTGTCTGTCTCCGAACCTGATTAATGACTTTTCATGTCCGGAACCAAAATATATTCGATTTACCTCTGCCAAATTGGATTTGCAAACTTGCCAGAAAGGCCTGCCAGGGACACATTTCTTAAATAAACAGGATATTACAGTCTGTGTGTGCATTATATTCCAGCAATCGATGTATACGTTCTGGGGGGCCCAGGGAGAATTAGAGACTCTACCTGTCAGCAGAGTCAGCCACTTGCTGCAAATCTCTTCTAGGTCCCAATGTAAAATATCACCTATCGCACCTGATTGACCAAAAGCAAATGGACAAAAACAGAAATAAAGACACTATGGTATGCTTTGTTTACAGGCTTGTATGAGACAAGAGGATGTAAAATATATACAGTGGAACCTTGGATTACGAGCATAATCCATGCCAGGAGAATGCTTGTAATCCAAAGCACTCGCATATCAAAGCGAGTTTCCCCATAGAAGTCAATGGAAACTAAGATATTTTGTTCCACATTGACTTCTATTACATGCAATACCGCATGTGGCCAGAGGTGGGGGGGGCGCTGTAGAGCCTTGGAAATACTCGGGGACAGCTGGGCTGAACTCGGAAAGCCTCGGAAAGGCTTGGAAACACTCGGGAACAGAGTATTTCTGAGTGTTTCCGAATATTTCTGAGTCATTACCAGTATTTCCAAATGGCTCTGAACCATTCTGAGTGTCCCCGGCGCCCCCGAACCTCTGGCCAAATGCGGTACTGCATCGCCCACTAGCTTTAATTCTGCTTGTTTTGCAAGACAACACTCGCAAACTGAGTCAGAATTTAAAAAAAAAAGTTGCTCGTCTTTCAAAACGCTCATTAAGCACGTTACTCGTAAACCACGGTTCCACTGTACATGATGCCTGAACCTAATTGTATGCTAATGTTCAACACATAATGGTGTAGTCCTAGTCTACTGTGTACGTTGAGCATCCAAATAATGCTAATTTGCGCCTTTTGTTCCCATAAGGTTCACAAAGGCATGTGTGTGTGTCACCATAAAATACATTGGGGGGATTTACTAAAATTGGAGTACTCAGAATCTGGTGCAGCTGTGCATGGTAGCCAATCAGCTTCTAACTTCAGCTTGTTCAATGAAGCTTTGACAATAAAACCTGGAAGCTGATTGGTTTCTATGTGGAGCTGCATTCGATTTTACACGCTCCAGTTTTAGTAAAACCCACCCCATTATATATTCTGGAGACACCACACATGCCTTAAAGTGGTTGTAAACCTAGTTACACCACTTTTACCTACAGGTAAGCCTAAGACCCCTTTCACGCTGGAGCGCTTTGCAGGCGCTACAGCGCTAAAAATAGCGCCTGCAAAGCGCCCTGAAAGTGCTGCTGCTGTGTCTCCAATGTGAAAGCCCCGAGGGCTTTCACACTGGAGCGGTGCACTAGCAGGATGGGAAAAAAAGTCCTGCTAGCAGCATTTTTGGAGCGGTGAAGGAGCGGTGTGTATACCGCTCCTGCCCATTGAAATCAATGGGGCACCGCGGCTATACCGCCGGCAAAGTGCCACTGCAGAGGCGCTTTGCGGTGGTTTTCCACCCACTAGTGGGGAGTAAAACTGCCCCGCTAGCGGCCGAATACCGCCGCTGAAATGACGATAAAGCGCAGCTAAAAATAGTGGCGCTTTACCGCTGACGCACCTCCCACCCCAGTGTGAAAGGGGCCTAAAATAAGGCTTACCTGTAGGTACTGGAAATATCTCCTAAACCTGCACGGTTAGGGAGATATTTACCATATACACTTGCGCCAACGTCTATGACGTATGCACACTGAAGAGAGGGCACGATCGTGCCGTTTCTAAGGGGCCCATGCCGCGATCAGCGGCACCCAGGCGCATGCGCGGGAGTGACATCACGCATCTTTAGCCAGTCACAGAGCCGGAGTCCAAGGAAGAGGAGTGAAGATGGATGCGGCAACCAGCGGGGACATCGCAGGCTTCGTTTGCTTTCTTTATGCGATGCATACTAGCCCATTATGCTTTTACTTTGCAGGGGAAAAAAGAGGAAGTAAAACCCATCAGGGTAAAATGAAAAGCACGAACTTGCCGTTTATATACAAGACAAAATCTAGGCACACGCCTTCGGACAAATGTCTAAAGTTTTGTCTGCAGAAAATCCGATCGTGTGTACAAGGCTTTAGTCAGGTAAGTCGAGTACTTGCTGTATATATATGGACTGTCCCAGAAGCGAGGGCCCAAATTCACTTTGTAGTGGACCTCCTATTGCAGAAATATATTTTCCTAAAATATTATCTCAACACATAAAATGTGATCGTATGTAATGACATAAAACACATTTTTACACTTTCCTCAAAACCTAATTAAACAGATTTTGCAAATGCAAAAAATATGAAAACAGTGAATATGTTTAACGCGGTATAAGCACAATATTCTTCACAGATTCAGTTCGAAGCTCTCAAGTATTGAAAGCCTTTGGAGGAGGCCATTTGGGGACACGGAGAAGAAAGAGATTGTTACAGATTAATGTCACAGATTGGAAAATAGAAGCTCATTTCATTTGCTTACACTGTAACCCATAGCAGAGAATGCTAATAATACAGAGGTCGTATAGGAGCCGGAGGAAGTGGGGTGAAACCACACAGAGAATTACATACAGAGAAAGATTGGTACTTAAAAAAAAAAAAAAAAAAAAACAATACTTACCTCAATACCCAATCAGATTTCTTGTCCTATTCTTCCAGTACTTGCTAAAAAAATTTAAAACCTTATTATTGCTATTTGTAGCAGCCCTATGTTGCTCCAAGAGTCCTTCTATAACTAATTTTTATTTCTATTTTTATTTAGTTTTTAGCTTTTATTTCTAACATGGTCATCATGATGGGCAGCGGCAAGCAAACGCTTCTGAATTCTCCAACGTAAAATAACTGAGAAATACAGAAGCAAGAGTGAGTAGCCATTGCAATAGAATTGTCAGGTGGGAGGAGCTGAGAACCAATCAAGAGAAAAAAATATCTTTATATGGATTGCAGCGATATCCTTTGAAAACAATTATTAACTTAAAGGGTATGTAAGGTCACTATGTAACTTTACATGTACCCCCTCCGGTTTAGGCTGCCATCAACAATGGTGTATTTCTTTTAAATGAAACTAAATACCTTTTCTCACACCACAGCGGTACAGTCACGTGATCCACCTCCCCTGGTCTTCCCCGATCTATGGAAAGAAGCGGAAGGGGCCTAGCTTCCCTTTGAAGTCAGGCTGGCAGCACATGGGGATCACGTGATTGCCCAGCCGTGGTAGCCGTGGGAAAAGTGCCTGACCTCACAAATACTCTTCTGGAAGAATGGTCAAACATTCCCATAGACACACTCCTAAACCTTGTGGACAACCTTCCCAGAAGAATTGAAGCTGTTATAGCTGCAAAGGGTGGACCAACTTAATATCGAACCCTACAGACTAATGCCCCGTACACACGGTCGGACTTTGTTCGGACATTCCGACAACAAAATCCTAGGATTTTTTCCGACGGATGTTGGCTCACACTTGTCTTGCATACACACGGTCACACAATCGTTCTAAACGCGGTGACGTAAAACACGTACGTCGGGACTATAAATGGGGCAGTGGCCAATAGCTTTCATCTCTTTATTTATTCTGAGCATGCGTGGCACTTTGTCTGTCGGATTTGTGTACACACGGTCGGAATTTCCGACAGCGGATTTTGTTGTCGGAAAATTTTATAGCCTGCTCTCAAACTTTGTGTGTCGGAAAATCCGATGGAAAATGTCTGATGGAGCCCACACACGGTCGGAATTTCTGACAACACGCTCCGATCGGACATTTTCCATCGGAAAATCCGACCGTGTGTACGGGGCATAAGACTGGGATGCCATTAAAGTTCATGTGCATGTAAAGACAGGCGTCCCAGTACTTGTGGTAATATAGTGTATTTAGTCTTTTCTTTTTTTTTTAAATCACGTACACAATTGTTGATGGCAGCCTAAACCGGAGGGGGGTACATGTATTTATGCTGCTTATTGCAGCTAATATTGGCGGGAGGGGCGGTGGAGGAGAGCTGCTCTCACACTGACAGCGGGGGAGAGGGGAGAGACTGCCACAGCAGAGCAGCGGATGACGGATCACGTAAACTGACCACGGTAATCATGGATCTGCAGCCATAATTACTGTGGTCAGCACAGACAGGGGGGCACAGGAACTGGCAGGATCAACCAGGTCTTTCACAAGTTAGGAAGGGAAAAATGACATAGCACAAGCATTGTGCTATGCAGCATGCCTTAAAAGAACAGGATCTTTTTTTTTTTAGGGTATCAACCACTTTAAGGATCACGCTAACTGGAATATGAAAATGGTAAAATCTTTACGGGGCAAATGCCAAGCATTTTTCAAGTCTATAGGATTTTATGTCTGCCATCAATATCCCCTTAGTGAAATGAAAATGCCCTCAATTAACAGACACAAGGTAGAATGACCTTACTATGTGCAGTATCATGAGGGCATTTGCTTGCTGATTGTAGGTCCCCCCATCAGATTATACTGAAAGGAGAGTCTGTAGTCTCCAAAAAGTGATGGGAAAGAGATGTCTTATGGGCACCGCAGGGTCAACAGCTGTATCTAGTGGTAGATGGGGGCTACTAAGTAAAAGGAACAAAAAAAACAATATGGGCCTCTCATTTGCATTTATCAGATCAACGTTTGTCATTGTCTATGAAAGTGAAAAACCACTTCAAAAACTTCCAGATGGTCAATGGCTGAATAAAGGACCATCCTCTATCCCAGTGTTTCTCAACTCTTTTTTTAGTTTAAAGTAGAGCTGCACGATTAATCCTTAAAAGATCACGATCTCAATTCAACCCCCTCACTATGCTAATCAGCTGTTTCCGGGATTCTATGTACACAGTGCAGAGCCGAGCTGTCAAAAAAAAAAAAAAAAACAACAAATGTTTATCAACATTTCTCAGCAATAGAGAAGAGTGTGATATAAAATATTGCAGCGTCTGCCATTTTATTCTCTAGGGTCTCTGCTAATATATATATATATATATATATATATATATAATGTTTGGGGGTTCTAGCAAAAAATACTGATTTTAACTTGTAAGCAACAAATGTCAGAAAAAGGTTTGGTCTTTAAGTGGTTAAACTGCCCTCATCTACCGACCGAAGTTCATTCCTTTCATATAAAAGAACCGAGAGATGCATTGGGGTTGATTTACTAAAGGCAAATCCGCTCTGCATTACGCTTTGCAGCCCCAAAGATGCTGCTTGCAGGACTTATTTTCCTGTCCGGCAAGCGCACCGCCCCAGTGTGAAAGCCCTCGGGCTTTCACACTGGGGCTGCAGAAGATCCGTCTACAGGCGCTATTTTTAGCGCAAAAACACCTGTAAGACACCTAAATGCGAAAGTAGCCTAATTGCTGCCTATGAGAGGGGATATGATTTAAATTTATAAATACCATACTGGTGATCCCGCAATAGGGATAAAACTTTTTTTGCGGAAGGGAGTTTAACAAGACTCGTGGCAACTCATCAAAATTAGAAGAAAAGAAGTTTAACCCTTAAACTACGTAGAGGGTTCTTTACTGTAAGAGCGGCAAGGATGTGGAATTCCCTTCCACAGGTGGTGGTCTCAGCGGGGGGCATCGATAGTTTCAAAAAACGATTAGATAAGCACCTGAACGACCGCAACATACAGGGATATACAATGTAATACTGACACATAATCACACACATAGGTTGGACTTGATGGACTTGTGTCTTTTTTCAACCTCACCTACTATGTAACTATGTAACAAGGACATTGTCACGATCTTTCAGGAATATACTCCTTGGTGTATGGGCTGTGTGCTGTAACAGTATTTAGGCAATCTCTACTTTGCAAAGTTTTGTAACTAGTGTATGTCTGGTTGTTTCTTTTTTATTCAATTTGTAATAAAAATAATTTTCATCTATAACATTGTGTACCTCAGTGCCCTATAAAGTCCAGTGCCAATTTTTCCAATATTATCTCCAGTTAAAGGGACGTGGCACATATACTACTTCTGTACCCACAGTACCACTCTGTGGTGATACCTTTAAATCATTCTTTGTAATTTTCCTTACTCAGCTAAAGTGACCCCAGTGCTGAAGGAAAGAGGAAAACAAGGATGTAGGCGCCTGGCATCCTCCTTATCAACCAATTACATCATCGGTACTTAGGATGCCAGCAGCCGGCCTTCACAGTGCCCAAGGTTGTAATGCTGCACAATAAAAAGGAATGGTTTGTGTAACAAAAAAGCAGGTTTCATCCACTTCCTGGCTTGTAAGACAATTTTTGGTCAATTTGGGGCAATTTTTAGGCATTTTGCCAAGGTAACCTGGAAGAACTCAGAAGACGCCCCTGGGTACCCTGGTTAAAAAAGACTGCTCTATCCAAACTACCTGACTGCCAAGCATCATTTCCAATACATCATATGGGCCTCTAAGAAGCTGCCTAACCACTTAGACTGTGGAAGGTTTACCCCCCTTCATGACCTGGCCATTTTTTTTTTTGTAATACTGCACTGCTTTGCTTTAACTGACAATTGCGCAGTCATGTGACACTGTACACAAATAAAATTGATGTCCTTTTTTCCCACAATTAGAGCTTTCTTTTTGTGGTATTTGATCACTTCTGTGGTTTTTGTTTTTTGTGCTAGAAACACAGAATGACCGACAATTTAGAAAAAAAATAACAATGTTTTTTACTTTCTGCTCTAAAACATACATATCCAAAGAAAAAATGCAAAAAAAAATCAAATTTCTTCATCGATTTATACATATTTTTGGTAAAAAAAACCCCCTATAAGTGTATATTAATTGGTTTGCACAAAAGTCTGCAAACTATGGGATATTTTTATTTTTTACATTCTTTACTAGTAAGGGCGGCGATCAGCAACTTATAGCGGGACTGCGATATTGCGGCGGACAAATCAGACACCTAACTGACACTTTTGGCCCTTTTTTGGGGACCAGTGACACTAATACAGTGAACAGTGCTAAAAATATGCACTGTCACTGTACTAATGACATTGGCAGGAAAGGGGTTAACATCAGGGGCGATCAAAGGATTAAATGCGTGCCTAGGGGAGTGCTTGCTAACTGTGGGGGAGGTGCTTTTAATGGTAGAAGACATGGATCGGTGTTCCTGCTTCATAGGAACACAGGATCCATGTCTTCTGTACTCACGGAATGACAGCCTGCCTTGTTTACATAGGCAGACTGTCAATTTGAGTAACAAACAATTGGCCGGTTCCGGCGGACACCAGGTCCGCGGGACCCACTGATCAGCTCCCGCTGTGTAAAATCACAGCGGGGAGCAAGCCGCCGGCGCCAGCGCTCGCTCGTGCACACAACCCGGAAGTGCACAATCACGTGTATATATATATATATATATATGTGTGTATATATATATATATATGTGATTCTGTGCAGAGCAGCCGCCCTGTAGCAGTAAATCTGCTATGGGGCAGTCATAAAGCGGTTAAACAGTGTTGACCTATGGCACTATTTCTGTCCCTCACATGTACAAATTTTCTTTCTTTATTTTATTATTTATTTATTTCAGGTACTTATATAGCGCCGTCAATTTACGCAGCGCTTTACATATACATTGTTTGGCACAACAATACATATTATAAACAAGCCATTGGGATTGCAATGGGTGCCAAATTTGCACCGAGTGTGGCCAATGCCTTTATGGCGCAATGGGAGGAACAATCCATTTATGAAAACACCCCAGCAGAACTGACTTTGTATAAAAGGTATATCGATGATGTTATCATTGTCTGGAATGGCAAAAGAGAAACGCTCGAACAATTCCTGGAGAAACTGAATGTAAATGAAAAAAATATTCGTTTATCGTGGAACATCAGTGAAAAGACAGTGGAGTTCCTGGACCTCAAAATAAGCCTTGAAGGCGATAGAATAATAACCAAAACGTTTTTCAAAAACGTAGATGCGAACAGCTACCTTCCCATTAATAGCTGCCATCACAAATTATGGCTTTATAATATACCGAAAGGACAATTTGTTCGAATTAGGAGAAACTGCACAAAAGAAGAGGATTTTAAAGAACAGGCTAAGCTAATTGGTTCTAGGTTTTTAGAAAAGGGATATGAGCATATACTCATAGAGAAACAAATTGAAGAAGTAAGGAGTATGGATAGAACTAAAATGTTAGAAATCCACCCAAAGAAAATGTCTGTACAGGAAACACCTACTTTAATTCTGGACTACAGTGTCCAACATAAACAAATATCTAAAATCATCCAAAGACACTGGCATATCCTGAAAAATGACAAAGATTTGACTAAAGTATTACCAGAATTACCTAATATTATATATAAAAGGGCACCGACCATCAGAAACATGATAGTGAAAACAGTGATTGAACCCCCCCAACAAGTACCATACTCATTCTTCACAGGAAAAGGATTCTATCCATGTAGAAACTGTTTTGCATGCAAACACGCCCAAAAGTTTCAAGGAAAAAGAACAGAATTCACAGCTACTACTACAAACGAAACATATGGAATTAAAGACTTTATTGGATGCCACACTGAGGGTGTTGTTTACGTACTCCAGTGTAGCTGTAAATTGCAATATGTAGGACGTACAAAGAGGGCCCTTAAAGTCAGAGTGAAGGAACACATACAAAATATTAAAAAAGGAAACCCCAAACACAACGTGTCCAAACACTTTGCAGCAGTACATAATAGGGACCCCATACATCTGCAATTTTGGGGAATAGAAAGATTTATAAAGTCATGGAGAGGCACTCATAAAATTAGAAGTATTAGCCAAAAAGAATCATATTGGATTCATACTCTGCGTACATTAACCCCTAGAGGTATGAACGTAGAGTTTGATTTAAATTGTTTTTTAAGTAATTTTTAGATTTCAGAAATTTACATATGTACTATTATTGAAGCTTTTAATCATGGTTATTGATATTCATATTTTATTAATATTTATGTAATACTGCCTTTTGTCCTAATTTATGAATGATGACATAAAATTTGGTCCTGGTTTATGAATTATGACATTTATATCTTTCACACTGTGACGCTGATTATGATGTTTATGGTCCATTAGATTTGTTGTATTATCCAGTAAGAGGCTCCTCCTTGGTGACTGAGGTTTACAGTTAATGGGTCCATTTCAAATTCTTAATAGTTTTTCCATCTTTTCACCATCTTTACACAATCATTCCTGGCACTCTGTCAAATATATAGCATGTTATTCCATCCAAAAATGGCCGCCGATTACAGTGAGATAACCACCATAAAGATGGCCACCGCCATAGATCTCCACTTGCTACAAGAAAATGGCGTATTTGTCCCGATTTAGATTATTCATTTATGTTGCCATAGTTTTTAATTGTTGAATTTCTAACTCCAAGTTGCTAGTATTAATGCAAATTGAGATTCGATATATCTATATTGCGATTCGAAATCTCACTTTGACTCCCCAGGGCTACGGCCGCAATCTATCTCGATTGCCACCTCCAAGATGGCCGATGTCCGATATAGATATACATTACCTTAACAAAAATGGCTGCTCGATTACTTCCGGTTCTACGATATAAGTATCATTCCTCTCAGGCCAATCCGGTTCCCCAGTTGAAGTCACGAGCGGTGACGTAACGCGTAGGGCGTGGCAGAGAGCTGACTACACCGGAAGTCACGTAAGGAGGCGCCTCGGCCGCCGCTCCTTCCTGCTTTTGTGATTTTATTATTGTTTTAAGTAAGAGACCAATTTGTTTTTATCCAATAAATATTCTTTGAAATACTACACCATCAGAGGCCTCCTCTCTCCTCCTCCCCCTTCTCCCACTGGGCTGTCACAAGCCTAAGTGGAGATACTCCCAGTTTGTTTTGGCAGGTCCCTGACAGCAAGCAGAGGGGAACACAGACATCCTGTGACTTCTATTGTCACAACAAAGAAAGATCTGCATTGATGCCTGTTTTTTCCTGCTTTGAGGTGAGAGTCTAGAGAGCCTGGTTGAGCTGTCAGTTGTTGTATGAAGATCAACACTACCATTACTACCATCATAAGTTATGGACTCTATATTGTTTCCTATGTGAACTTTGGTTTATAGTCTTATATTTGATAGCATCCTTTTATCACGCTGTTTGTAGCTGCTGCACAGCTTTTTGCACTTTTGCACTTTTTTGCGATTTGGCTTTAGCCATTCATTTGAATTTGTTGATTTTACAGCACAGGTTTTACATATTTGCACTTATTCTTTGTGATACTTATTTTATTACATTTATTTATTTTTAATTTTATCCATTACCTGTTATTTATCTTTCACAGTGTTTATTCAATAATCATTGTTTATTTTTATGATAGATTTTATGCGCGAAATCTCTTTATCTTTTATACATTGTACATTCACATCAGTCCCTACCCTCAAGGAGCTTACAATCTAAGGTCCCTAACTCACATTCATACACATACTAGGGACGATTTAGACAGGATCCAATTACTCTACCAGAATGTCTTTGGAGTGTGGGAGGATTCGTTTCTGATGGTTGCAATACTTTTATCTCACCTTGTACATTTGTACATAGTATATAGTGTGCCTCATTTTACAAATGACAATAAAGCCACAGACAGCAACATAAAACAACAGATCAGCAGGCTACAATAACGAATACCTTTTCTGTAATGTGTTTGATCCGCTTCCAACACACTGCAAATGTCAGTGACATACAGTCGTCATTCTGGAAACCAGAATTTATAAGATCATCACAAAATTGAGTGCATTTAAAATGTAACTAAAGGCATTTTTTTCATTTTGGTAGAGTAAAGGAGGGTTATGACCCCTGTCAGTTATTTCTTCTTCTTATTTTTTTGTCATCCGTGTCTCATTGAGGAAATGTATTTATTTTGTGTTAGGGTGTTTAGTTATTTATTATTATTTTTATTTTTTTGTTAAGGGTTAATTATTTATTACTACATAATATTCATTTATTGTATTTCTTTATTATTTATTTGTGTATTTATTTTACATTTATTTATTAATTTTTGTAATTATTATTATTAGTAATAACAGTAATATTATTAACACGCTCACCTTAAAGCCGAGGTCCGCCCACCGCTTCAAAAATTAAAAGCCAGCAGCTGCACATACTGCAGCTGCTGACTTTTAATAATAGGACACTTACCTGTCCTGGAGTCCATGTTACCTGCTTCCATCAGCTGTCGGGTGCTGCCGCCAGCATTGGGGGTAAGGGAACCCAGCAGTGTAGCCTTACGGCTTCACGCCGGGAACCCTACTGCGCATGCACGAGGCTTCGCTCCTCTCTCCTACTGGCCCGGCGGCGTTGGAAGGAGGAGGGAGCTGAGCGGTGACGTCAAGGGCCGCGGGGCAGGTTCCTGGAAGTGGGGACAGGATACCTGTGAAAGACAGGTATTCTCTCCCCCTCCCACCCCCCCGAAAGGTGCCAAATGTGGCACAGGAGGGGGGAAGGAATCAGATGAGCGGAAGTTCCACTTTTGGGTGGAACTCCACTTTACCAAAAATTGTTGTATATTTATTATTGTAAATAAATAAAATAACCCTAACCTCTAATCCTCCCCCCAACCCTTAATCCCAACCCTAACATAACCTTAATTCTAACTTCTTACCCTAAGAAAAAAATGAACAATAAATGAATATTAATAATAAGAAAATAAATAAAAGCTGATGGAAAAGCTTAAAAAGCTGAAAAGCCTAGCAACAAATGATGCAACGGTTCTCTCTATTGGCTAACAAAAAAAAAAAAGCTTAAAAACGCTGTATAAATACAGGCAGATCGTGCATAAAAACATACCAAAATCTGCAAAAAAAAAAACAAAACAAAGGAAAAAACGCAACGATGCAGGTGTGAATGCTAGACATGTGCGCCGTCAAAAAATTAGTTTCATTCCGTTTCGTATTAGAATTAATTCGTATTTCGTAATTCGAGTCTGAAATTTAATTTAAATTAGTACAAAATACAAATTTTCGGTAAGTTCGTTAACCTTTCGTAACAATTACGAATGTTCGTTATGATGAATTTATCCCACCATCCCCGCGCTGTGCTGACTTCCTGGGTTTTTAGCTTTTAGGTTGGTTAACTTTTCGTAACAATTACGAATGTTCGTTAGGAATTTGGAATCCGAAATTCGTAAACGAAATTTCGTATTTCATACAAAATTCAGCATAGCAATTCGTATTTCGGATCCTCCCGAATGTGAGAATTTACGGAAATTCGTACGAATTTTCAATTCGTACGAAACTAATCGCACATGTCTAGTGAATGCAGGCTTACAGCTGTTACCACAACGGAGGGGGGGGGGGGTAAGTCTTCCAATGGGACACTTGTTCCAGTGACAGCTAAAATAGCAACTCTCTTCACTCACATGGACTTCCTCGCATCTCAGGAACAGGAAGTGAATGGAAACTCTCCCCAACAGGACAGAGGAAAAAAAATTACATGGTTTTTAACCATTTCCTACTTTTTCTAAAATTTAAAAAAGTTTTTGGTTTACTTACACATTACAAAATTCACCTTTGATTAAGGCTCATGCACACAGGATGTTTTTACAGCTGCTGTTAGGGGCATCTGACGTTTTTTTTTTAACTGCCTCTAAACGCCCCTCCATGTTAGTATTCATGCACACATAAACTTTCAGAGGCGTTTGGAGGAATAAGCGTTTAGGGGCAGTAGAAAAAAAACAACAGCCTGTGCGTCCAGGAGCAGAGACTGTTGAGCTGTAAAAACGTAGTATGCCTAAAAACGCTGCTAAATGAAGTATCAAGCTTTTAGCCACATTTAGCCGCTTTGGGCATTTTTTAAATGTTTTTACATTATAGGGTGAACCAAAAGAAAATATTGTCAATTGATGTGATGACTGTGAAAACTTACATGTATTATTGTTAACATTCCGCCTATTTTTTACCCTGTACCTTATGAAGTAATTATGTTATTAATAAAATGTATGCTTTTCTACTTATAATGGAATTTTAGTGCCTTTAAAGTCCAGTTAGGGGATAATTCTTCTTTCGGTTTTTACATTATAGGAAGTGCTTTTACTGTAAAAACACCCAAAAACGCTAACGCCAAAAAACACGCATGTGCAGGAGGCCTTATAGTAAGTAAAAAAGTATTCACTAAACTAATGCCTCTTAGATTGTAAGCTCTAAGGAGCAGGGCCCTCTCATGGGCGTCCGCAGAACTTTTTTCAGGGGGGGCATCATTTTAGGGTCACCCATGCACCGCTGCCCGCACCCCGATAGCGACGCAACTGTGCTGAATTTAAGATCCGATCCCTGATTCCAGGGGGGGCACTTGACCCCCCTTGCCCCTACCTGCGGACGCCCATGGGCCCTCTGATTCCTACTGTATTAAAGTGTATTGTATTTGTGCTGACTACCCTCAAGTTGTAAAGCGATACGTAAACTGTTGGCGCTATATAAATCGTGTATAATAATAATAATAATGCCAACCAGGATACAGGGCAAACTGTGCCTGAAGCCACCTGAGCGCTGCTACTCCCCAGTAGCATTGTCACCTTCCCTTTTCTCCCGTCTGCTCCAGTCAGAACTGGGAGCCAAAGAAATAACCTGATACTTCTAGATTTGCATGAGAAAAGCCCAAGCTAACCTTAAGGTAAACCTCTCATGGGAAAAAATGGGGACGGCAATTCATGGCACCCTTCTGAAAATGCTAGTTGTGTCGCTAATCCTTAAAGACTTTCTGAGTCACTGACTAGGACGGAGTATGTGAACCATGAAAGTGAGAGAAAAGTCAGAACTTCCGACTACTGAAGCAAGGTGGTGAGGGTACAGTCAGGCCGCTTGCATTATAAGAGGAGATCAGCAACTATAGCTCCATATTCCAGTTACGACCGATTTCCTATGATTGCAAAAATAAAGTTAGAAATATTACAAAGACTTAGACCTTGGTCTCCAGCTGCATGTGATTGCCATCTAGAGTGACACAAGCTGTTATGCCATCCCTTTGATGTGGAAGCTGACAATATCCCAGTGCTGGTGATAGACGGATAATGATTACAGGAATCACTTGTGTTGCTGAATAAAAATCCAGTAACACATCAAAGTGAAGAGGTATCCTTCACATTGAGGGTTAAAGGATACAGGCTATCTCACCAGAAAAAGTTCTGGAACATGACATAATCCCTCTGCCTCAGTTCCATCACTTACTAATTGCTTGCAGTAAGATTAGCTTTTCAAAACAGCTGCCAATCATTAGTGATAAGCCACCAGGAAGGTGTAAATCCACCTATAAGAGGTTGAAGGCAAAGAGGTGATATGTAGAAAGTATTCATCTCAATGACTAGTATCCTTAGCTGCAAACAAGGGTTCATCTACAGGCCCGTCTGAACCATGAAAAGACATGGCATTGTGCACTAGCCTGATGAAGGGGTCCTGCGTGGCTCCGAAACGTTTCGCTACACCATTTTGTGATGTGATCTTTCTTGAATAAAAACCGTTTGGACGAAATTCATGATCCTTGGTGTGATGGTGAACATCTACATATTGTAAAGGTTCCAGTATCCAGCTGCCGGTCGCTACAGCACCCAGTACCTTAAGAGTTTATTCCAGGACTGTGTGCTATGGGAATATGGACTGTGTATAAATAGTGGACTCCAGGAAATTCTGGGATTTTTCAATAAAATAAGAGTGTTTTGATCTGCTAATCTTATGGGAGCGCTTTGAGGGTGCTAGTAGAATTTTGGGTAGGCTAAAACACACCCAAACACCCCCTGGTGTCACCTCCCCACAACGCTCTCCCTTCAAGTGTTGCACAGGGTGTATTACATACTCTAGACACGTCGCTTGATGTAAATGAAACAATGGATATATCAATTTAGAATGTGACCAGCTCTCCCAGGGGTTTGTTTCACAGTTTTATTGTCAAAGCAGGGTCCCTTTATCAAGGCAAGAAAGTAGGCCACTTTGTAGCCTTTCTTTCACAATAAAATGGAAAAATGAACACCTTGGTGTGTTAGTGACGTTCTACATTCATTGGAATTCCCAGTAGTGCACCCATTGTGTCACTTTATGTGCCCGCTATCCAGTGGAGTATTTTGAGTTTGAGCTGCCCTAGGAAAGACTAAAAATGCCCCCCCCCCCCCCCCCCCCACAATCCCAACTAAACTTGACCCAGCCCAGCCGCCTCAAAATTGTGCACGCCAGTGCAATGGCAACAAATGACGTCAATTTTACTATCCATAAGCGACCCTTTAAGGCCTCATTTACACTGCTGCTGGTAAACGGACGTTCAGAGGCAGTTGGCTGCTTTTTTCAGCTGCCCCTGAACTCATCCAATGTTATCTTATGTGTACATGTACACAGGTTCGTTTAATGTCGTTTTTAGGCAGTTTAGAGGCCTTTTTTGGAAAGCAGAAAAATGAGTTCAGACGCTGAGTTTAGAGGCATTTCAATCGTCAAACGCTTCTAAACGTGCCTAAACGCGGGTAAACGCGGTAACTCGCATTTAGCTGCGTTTAGCTTACAGGCGTTTTTCATTTTTGGCTATTTTGGTGGGAAAATTTTTTTTTTTCAAACGCTTCTAAACGCAAACGCGGCTAAACGTAGCATGTAAACACGGTAAAACTGACATTTTAAACGTGGGTTACTATCTGTCAAGTTAAATCGTTCAGGAAAGGTTGTAAAAATGTCCCTGTGTACACTAAGCCTTAAAGCCTTTACAAGTTACCCGTTTAGATTTACAGGGGAGGTCTGGTGCTAGAGTTACTGCCCATGATCTGACGTTTGCAGTGATACATCACATGTGTGGGGCGATCGAGACCAACACACGCATTCGCCTTTGTGTGCGAGCATGGGAGGACGGGGGGCACTTTAATTTTTTAAAAATTTTTTATTATTCATTTATTTCATTTCATTTTTACACTGTTGCTTTAGTTTTTTTTAATCACTTTTACTGCTGTCACAAGGAATGTAAACATCCTTGTGATAGCAATAGGCAGTGACAGGTTCTCTTACTCTACAAGACCCAAAATCTCTTCTCTGCCCTTAAAAGCATTCAAAACACCAAGATCTGTGTTTCTGAATGCTTTAGATTTTTCAAAACTGACACCGATGGTTCTCAAATAAACCGGAAGTGATGTCATGTTGCAGGTTTACTGTTAAGAACAGCCGAGCAAAGCCAATCCCGGCTTTGCTTGGCTCTCCAGTCAGCCAGCGGCCACTGGTTACTCGGATCTCCCGGTGGGATAGAAGAGCTGCGGAAGGCGGCGGGAGGGGGGGGTCCCCTCCCGCTGCTTGTAATAGCAATTGAGTGGCTAGTAAGATGCTCGATTGCTAGTAAAATAGAACCGAAGGGCGGCTCTAAAAAACGATACTGGGCATCATCACAGTACAGATGCCACCCCCCCTTAAAAAATGCCACCCCAGGCAAACAAGGCAGTAAATACGCCCCTGCCGCTATTTAGCTAAAGGTTGTGCAGATCACCTAATGACTTGGTTTGGGACATATAATGCCTAGTGTGTATAGATTTGGGGATCAGTTAAAGGACATGCATGGCCAAAACTATTTTTTTTTTTGGTTTGGGATAGAGTACTAAATGGTTAGAACCCTTGCCAGGTTATTATTTTTCTATCTATGTACCATTGATGTAATTTCCCTTCATTTATTGCCCCAGAGACACAATAGGTAATTAGATGAAATCTCTCCAAGTGAGGGGAATTCTCTTTTTAGAAAGCTGTCATGGAACAGATGTCCTTATCTGAAGATGGTCCTCTGCATTACACTCTACTTGTCATCTCTCAGTGGGTTACTAGTCTGATCCTCCTGCCAGGTGACACCAGGAAATAAGGGCTCTAGTCTCTCTCTTCTGGTGTCACCTGGGGCAGCGAAGGACTATGATCAGTGATATTATTCTATTGGCACAGATAACATGGTTCCACTCCATGGTAAAAAAAAAGCATCTAGTAAAAAAAAATGATACAGACAGGCTAGACAGACTAAATTGAGTACATTTAAGGGACCAGGGTGCAAATCTATAGCAGGGAAAGCTGGGCTTGAACACATTTTTAGAGATACAATTGTGGAGCTATTTGCTTGGCATGACTTTACTTGTGGTTTTGTCAATGGATTCCATCTGTTCCCTCCTCCCCACTAAATTATTAAATATTCTGAGTATCATGGAAGCCAAATCTGAGAAAATAAAAAAAGGACAGTTCCAGCATTTTATTACACAGTTTAAATGTAGAACCATCTAATAGAACATGTGGTCTATGTTTTATATTTAACTGGTTCTCTCTCAATCTAATGGAACTAACCAAAATGTATATCTATATAAGAGAGGTGGGGTAACTAAAGACATAGTTAAAAGGTTACAAAATCGCGGCAACAATACAGGTCCTAAGGATTCCCCCAGATTTTAACAACAATATTTCCTATGTTCATACTTTACATTTAGTACTTTGATGTGCTTTTAAGAATAACTTCATGTTCATTGGTTTATTGTATAGAAATAATTGTTTAACTATTCCTCATGTTGCATGTAGGGGTGTCTACTCAGTGCATGGTCAAGAAAAATGATCATGCATGTCTATTTAAAGATCCTGTGTCATTTAAACTCTGCAAATAGCCTAAAACATGGATGGTTAGTTACAAGATATCTCACTTCCTCCACCATGAGCAGTGATCTATATCACTGATATTTAATGCTAAAATAGGAAATCTCTCCCATCCAGGCAAACTGGTCTTTACTCAGATATGGAGAGGGTCAGGAGTACAAGTGACACATTGCTACATTAAAGTATAAGCTCACTTTTGCAGCTTGAAAGAAAATTAAACATTAAGGCTCCATGCACACTAGAAGCTCCAAAACCGCAAAAAAAAAACAACAAAAAACGATGGATAAAAAAGCCCATTAAGTCCAACCTATGTGTGTGATTATATGTCAGTATTACATTGTATATCCCTGTATGTTGCGGTCGTTCAGGTGCTTATCTAATAGCTTTTTTAAACTATCGATGCTCCCCACTGAGACCACCGCCTGTGGAAGGGAATTCCACATCCTTGCCGCTCTTACACTAAAGAACCCTCTACGTAGTTTAAGGTTAAACCTTTTTTCTTCTAATTTTAATGAGTGGCCATTAAACTCTCTTCCGCGAAAAAGTTTTATCCCTATTGTGGGGTCACCAGGATGGTATTTGTAAATTGAAATCATATCCCCTCTCAAGCATCTCTTCTCCAGAGAGAATAAGTTCAGTGCTCGTAACCTTTCCTCATAACTAATATCCTCCAGACCCTTTATTAGCTTTGTTGCCCTTCTTTGTACTCGCTCCATTTCCAGCACATCCTTCCTGAGGACTTGTGCCCAGAACTGGACAGCATACTCCAGGTGAGGCCGGACCAGAGTCTTGTAGAGCGGAAGAGTTATTGTTTTATCTCTGGAGTTAATCCCCTTCCTAATGCCAATATTCTGGTTGCTTTGTTAGCAGCAGCTTGGCATTGCATGCATTGCTGCACTGATAGGATGGATGGAGTAGCAATTCTCAATGAATTCTGAAGGTGCTCATCTGATATTTTGGTTCTAATTTTGCCCTTCGTGTGCTTCATCCTTGAAAATAATTGCTCCCAAATTTAGGTGCTACCAAAAACTGATGACATGAATAAGGTGTGATTGTGAAGAGTGGGGTCATTTTCTCTGGGAAGATAAAACGTAGAAAAGTCCAGTAAAGAGACACTGTCAAATTTTTCTTAAGCTGTGTGTGTTCACTAAGTGTATATGTGGGCCTCAGGTTGGACACCCTTGTCTCATAGAGAGTCCATTCCTTTTAGTCAGGGCAGCCCTCAATCATAGATGTGCACTAAGAGGGAAAGGAGCAATAAAGCAAAGACATAATAGGTGATTGTGATTTCAGGGACGTGCACACATACTTTCTTTCTTATACTTTATGACACATTATAAAAATATGTATTCCTTACCTGATCGCAGATAAGTTCCCATTTTTTCTCGTTATCATACTGTCGCAATAATCTGGCTTTATCAGGTGGTAAATTCATAGCATTCTGTAAAATAAAAATAAAACAGGTTTTTAGCATTGGAACTGGTCTTAGACATTTCTGGTCTTATAGGAACCATTAAACAATATAAAGAATTATTATTTTTTCACAAGAAGTACAAGATATTGGGTGTTCTAGTCCCTAACCAGATCCAAAAAAACATGGCTTGATGAATTTGGCGTAGAGGAACTTGAGTGGCCTGCACAGAGCCCCGACTTCAACCCTACTGAAAACCTTTGAGGTGAATTGAAACAGAAGGTGAACCAGGTTTTCTCATCCAATGCCAGTACCTGACCCACCAAATTATCTTTTGCTGAATGTACCCAAATTCCTACAGAAACACTCCCCAATCTCATGGAAAGCTTTGCCAGAAAAGTGTGGGTTGGTACATAAGTAACCATAATTATATCAATGCCCAACATTTTCAAATGGGATGTCCAACAAGCTCAGGTAGGTTTGATGGTTTTCTAGAACAGTAAAGGGTCTTCACCAAACTGTGTCTTCACCAAGCATGCACTATTGTATGCACGATGTATGCCCTGATGCCTTCATGATAGCTGTTGGCTAATTCCACTTGGCTACTTGGGGTAAGTGCTCTCTAAACCATACTTCTCATCTTATGTCTGCTATCTAATCTGTACATATGAGTATTTTTTAAACATCAAAATCTTGTTTACTATTGGTATTACGATGATGTATATTTTTTGTTATAGTATCCTGTTCCCTAAAACTTCCCTCTTGAAGAAGTGGGTGACTGCAAAACATGTCGAGTGTGACGACCTACACTCAAATTTCTTCTCTGGATTAACATCCTAGGTAGAAGTGACCCCAGTTTTTGGGGTGTAGTAGCCACTAAGAGGGATATCAATTTTTATATACAATTGTTTGTCTATATGGTTTATGATTTTGTTTTTGTAAAATTTATGAAATACATTTTTTGTGTGATTTTAACCTTCTTGTAATGTCCAATGACTGTACCGATAAAATCCTACTTCCTGACCCTACTCGTTTCAAAGCATGCACCATTGTCCAAAATGCTTTTGTATGCTATACGCTATGCATTAACAGCCACCTTCACTGGAAACATCTAAACTCAATCATTCAGATAGGTGTTCACATATAGTAGAGATGCACGATTAATCGTCAAGAATCGTTATCACGATTTTTTCCCCGTTGCGATCTTGACAAAAGTGTTTCACGATTCTGTCTATGCAAAGAATTCTCTCTGCTCTACTGAAGCCACAGCCATTATAAGAAAGGAAGAAAAAAAAAACTGGGCAGTCTACCAAGAATCACAACATTCTTTAGCAGTAGAACTTAAGTATAAACATTGTAACAATTTGTCAATGGAATAGACTTGTGTGTAAATGAAGAAAGTCTAACCACTTAAACACTAAACCTTTTTCTGACATTTGTTGGTTTCAAGTTAAAATCTTTTTTTTTTTGCTAGAAAATTACTTAAAACCCCCAAACATTATATTAATTTTTTTAGTAGAGACCCTAGAGAATAAAATGGTGTTGCAATATTTTATGTCACACTGTATTTGTGCAGCGGTCTTTCAGATGCAATTTTTTACTAATGAATTAATAAAAAAAAAACTAACCAGTAAAGTTAGCCCAATTTTTTTTGTATAATGTGAAAGATTTTACGTCGCGAGAATCGTGATCTGTTTATTCTAAGCAAAAAATCGTGATTCTCATTTTGGCCAGAATCGTGCAGCTCTACCATATAGGTATGATTGATGGTAAAGTGTCCACAAAAGTTTGGCCTTAAAGGGATATTAAAGAGGTAGTACTGTAAACTTCCTCTGCTGACATGTACCTATAGGGAAGCCTATAATAAGGCTTACCTATAGGTAGTGTTAATATCTCCTAAACATGTACAGTTTAGGAGATATTTACATTGCATGCAGCCAGTGACATCACTGGCACATGTGCTCTGAAGGAACAGCCACAGGTGCCGTTCCTTCCAAACCCCTTGCCGTGAATGGCGGCTCCTGCGTGCATGCGCGGGAGTGACGTCATTCACAGCGCCGAAGCCCGCTGACCCAGAAGTAACTCCGGGAAAGACGTCGGCCATCTTAGCAGTGTGCGAGCGCTGCTGGAAGGCTTTGTTCTAAAGTAATTCATAATGAGCTAATATGCAATGTATACTAGCTCATTATGCCTTTGTCTTGCAGGGTTTTTTCTTTTTTTTTTTTTGCTTTTTCTTCTTTTGGACATTTACAACCTCTTTAAAGGCAAGTTTACTTTTGTTTAAAAATAACAAACATGTTATACTTACCTGCTCTGTGCAGTGGTTTTGCACAAAGCAGCCCTGAGCCTCCTCTTTTCGGGTCCCCTACTGGCACTTCTGGCCCCTCCCTCCTGCCTAGTCTCCCCATAGCAAGCAGCCCGGGGGGGGGGGCACCCGGAGCAAACTCACTCCTGAGATGCTGCTATGTGTGTCCATTCACATCACTCTCTCCTCATTGGCTCACTGGCAGTGGATGATAGTAGCAGAAGCCAATGGTTACCGCTGCTGTCTCAGCCAATGAGGAAGGAGAGACCAGGGAGAGCAGAGGCTCTAGTGCACATCTCTGGATCAGGATCGGCTCAGATAACTTTTTGGGGGGGGGGGGGGGCTGTTGCACACAGAAGGTTTTTTACCTTTGTGCATAAAAAATCTTGAGCTTTTACAATCACTTTAAGGTGTACTTCAGGTTTTTTTTATATATAGATTGCGAGATCATGACAGAAGGGTCAGTCAATACAGTACAGATCCAATTTTGTGACCGTTGCATTCTGAATTTTTAGCTCTATGACCCACACAAATAAACAATACAAAATATCCATGGCAAAGCTAGAAGGTTATTAAAGTTCAGCGTTGTCTATCAGTTTCCTGTATTGAGCCACTCCTTGATTTCTCCAACAGCTCAGTTCATGATTCAGCATTAGTATTTGTTATGGCACAAAGTTCCTTCCTGAGTTTTACTTTTTTCAACCAAGTAACTGATATTAGAGAGTCCTAAAGATTTATTAAACACGTACTGGAGGTCTCTTCAGACAAGTAGTTTCATTCAAGGGAAAAAGGCAGACAAAAATAGTCTAAAAAAACGTGGCTCTTCGTTACGATTGTGATTTTTTTTAATGATTTGTCACATCCTGGTGGGAATTTTTAAACGTATTACTAAAAATGGCAAAATGAATCACAGTAAAATGAAAAGTGGTTGTAAAAATAGGAAGTACAACAAAATAGAATTTTTCAACGAATGCAATATTTGCTGTAAATGTAGCTTATCTCAAAGCTACTGGAACTCCCAGAATTCAGATTGTCCATCTAAGTTGCACATCACTTTTCCCAGGTAAGAGCCTAGTGCCCCTCAGCAGAAACCTGCTTTTTTGTAAAGGAAGTCACATTATTTTGGTGGGAGGGCATATCTTCTGGCAAATGCCTGAATCTGAAGAGATATAGGTCATTATCTCAAATAGACTTGTGGCTCTGTAGCTATGAGGATACCAGCCCACGTGTCTGTATCTCTTGAGGGTACTAAGTATCTTTTGGTCAAAAATTGTTTTTAAAAGAATGTGCCTAGCATACAAGCCCTGACAATAATGCAATAACTGTGGTCTGGAATGGCAAAACTTTAAACTCATACTCATACTAGGCATGGTTGTTTTACTATGCCCAAGCATGATTGCCCCCCTTCCCCACACCCATATTGTGTCAAGCCCGAACACACTTATGTCATCACCTCCATGGGGCTACCTTGCCATAGACCAGGGGTCTCCAAACTTTCCAAACAAAGGGCCAGTTTGCTGTCCTTCGGACTTTGGTGGGCCTTGACTGTGGCCAGTGGGGGTAGAAAATGTCCTGACATCAGTGGGAGTAAACAAAAGGTCCACGCATGCTCGGAATCAAGTACGAGTCAGAAGCGCTCAGTCTTGTAAAACTAGCGTTCGTAATGGAGATATCACATGACTATTGAACTTCTATTTTATCGGCTCGCCGTATGTCTTGTACGTCACTACATTCGTAATTGTTGGCCAACATTTGTGTGACCGTGTGTATGCAAGACAAGTTGGAGCCAACAACCTTCGAACAAAATTCCACGGTTTTGTTGTTGGAAAGTCCGATCGTGTGTACGGGGCATAACTGTCCTCCTGTGTAATAACACTTCACCACTCTACCCAAAACATATTTCAGCTACAGATAGAAAGTATACATAACAGACAATTCTGGAGACACAATACAATAAGGTCACGTCACCAAACACGGTCCTCTGAGTCAGCATGTCATGGAACATAAACAAATACATGTGCTGCAAAAGAGATGACTGTCAGCAAATACTTCTTGCTACAGAGTTATTAGAACTCCCATGTGGTGTGCAGACCTAGGCCTCACAAAAATGTTCTGTCCCAGGTCCTGCATGTTCTACATTTACATATTTATACCATTTTTTTCTTTTTTACCCATTCTTATTTAAAACGTGCTTCATAGAGTAAAGTCAGAAGGGTATACCCTTTACAGAATGAAATACTTCTGATTCTTTTCAGACTTGTCCAGACATTCCAGCTGTAACATGCTCAGTTATTTTCCTGTAAAAGTTGTCATTGACTACTTTCACTTTTCTCGAATTAGTCTAACTAAAGCAAAACCTGTTTTTTTTTTTTTTTTTTTGGGGGGGGGGGGGGGGGGGGATTTCCATCACATCCTGTCCCATAGCCAAAACAGCAGGTGAGAGGAAATGCCTCCAAAGTGAGGAAAATCCCATTGTCACCAGAACCAGTGTCCCTATTGGATGTTTTCCCCTCTATTCCTGTTCTGGTGAGAACCTAAAATGTGACATTTTATTTTATTTTCTGTTGTGATGGTAAACAGGATAAATAGAGAGGGTGATCTCCGAATCAGGAATACAGACAGCAGATACATCGACTTGTGTATAACCAGCCTGCCCATACATGGATCAAAATTCGCCCAGTCCCAGTTGAACTGGCCAAATTTAGAGCCATGTATGGCATTAGTGTCAATCTCCTGGTCCCCTGCTGCGCTCAGTGGTTTCTCCTGCTGACCCCTATGTCACTACTGTGCTCTGTAATGAGATAGGGGTCAATGGGAGGAACCACTGAGCGCAGCAGGGGACCAGGAGATTAACATTCTTGAAAGTCTCAGTGTCTAAAATAGACTTTAGGAGACAATTTCCTTTTAAAAGAGCAGCCTTTGGGAGCATGTTTTGCAGAAGAGGCAAGTATCTACTACTGTATGTTCCTTATAAGGAGACCTTTTACTTACATATTTCATTTAGCAATTGAGTTATTTTAAAGTGAATGTAAACTCGAACAGTAAATTTATGTCATTTGCTCCCTTTTGATCTGTTAAAGTGGAACTTCACTTGCAGTGTTTTCTTTTATCCCCACTTACCTTTTATTCAGGCATGCCCCTGTCCAGCAGATCCAGCATTGCCCTGCTGTAGGTTGCTGATCAGGTGCAGCAGTAGAGCTGCACGATTCTGACCAAAATGAGAATCACGATTTTTTTCTTAGAATAAAAAGATCACGATTCTCGCGACATAAAATCTTTCACGTTATACAAAAAAAAAATTGGGCTAACTTTGCTGGTTTCATTTTTTTTAATTCATTAAAGTAATTTTTACCAAAAAAATTGCATTTGAAAGACCGCTGCGCAAATACAGTGTGACATAAAAAATTGCAACAACCACCATTTTATTCTCTAGGGCAGTGATGGCGAACCTTGGCACCCCAGATGTTTTGGAACTACATCTGGGGTGCCAAGGTTCGCCATCACTGCTCTAGGGTCTCTACTAAAAAAATATATATAATGTTTGGGGGTTCTAAGTGCAAAAAAAAAAAAAAGATTTTAACTTGAAACCAACAAATGTCAGAAAAAGGTTTAGTGTTTAATTAAGTGGTTTAACTTTCCTCATTTACACACAAAGTCTATTTCATTGACAAATTGTTACAATGTTTATACTTAGTTCCACTGCTAAAGAATGTTGTGATTCTTGGCAGACTGCCCAGTTTTTTTCTTCCTTTCTTTTGACAGCTGTGGCTTCAGAAGAGCCGAGAGAATTCTTTGCATAGCAAGAATTGTGAAACACTTTTATCAAGATCGCAAAAAATCGCTATAACGATTCTTGACGATTAATCGTGCAGCTCTATGCAGCAGCCAGGGATCTGTGCCGCCATCTCCGTACTCCTCAGTCATCAGAAGCCATCTTGTTCTTCCAGTTTTAGGAAGTTGGCCGCTGCTGATACGTGCAGCTCTGGTCACTGACTGCTGTTGGTCAATACACCTGTAGCCTCCTGGGATATGTGACGTGGAATCCCAACTGGCTGAGGCAGCAGGCACAAGTCATCCTTGCCTAGGTGAGAATGGTGGCAAGGGAGCAGGAGCAGGGCCAGGCATATGGTCCATAAAAAAAAGCGAGCAATTCACCACTCTGGCCGCTCTGCGTTGCCAGCTGCAGTAGGGGGCAGTGTGATGTGCAATGCAGTGTATCCCACCGCTCCATTTTTTTTTACACTTCATTCACTGCAATGTCGGGCAGCGCAATGCGATATTGCAGCATACTGCTAGACTGCATTGCAGCGTGAGACACATGAGAAACAACTGTTTCCTGTGTGTCCCTGTGTTGACAGATGTTTTACAATGCGATAAAACGTCTGGCACTGCATATAGTGTGAATTGGCCCTCATACTGTGGAGGGGAGCAGGAGTGCAGGGAGGCATCTGGGGGATGTGGGTCCACTTTAAATATATCCATTGAAAGCATTTTATTATATCTGCTTGACAAGTGCAATAGCTGTTCATCCGTCCAGAAATCTTGTGAGCCGATAACTTCTAGTGCTGTCTCTGGACTGTTAACAGTTTGCATTATTCTCTGCTATCTCCATTGACTATGAAGCACCTCTACCCTGTTATGTAGTCCTAACATACTCCCTTCCCTAGAGTGATGATGCCGTTCAGTACAGTTGTCACCCTAGGTATCCCCCCCCCCCTCAAGGTGCCAATTGTGGCTCCGGAGGGGGAGAGGAGACAAATTGGGTGGAACTCCGCTTTAACCCAGAACTCTGCATTCACTATATCTGATCTCCCACAGTACACAGAACATGGAAATGCAATTATTTTAGTAAATATAAACTACTAAATACTTTTTCTCATCAGCAGTATATAGCAGTCTTGTGACTTCTATCAGTCTGTCAGTGTCTGGCCGAGCACTGGTTAAAGATTGTAGGAGGAGTTTTCATTCTCCTCTGACCGACCTAAGAGGCTTCATGAACCCTGACTTTTTGTCTGGACAATGATAAATGGCCCTGTGCTGATCACATGCACCCTTCCAAAAAAAAAAAATACACACCAAACTGAACATGTGCAGAGTGCTTCCAAGGCTCTGGTCTCTCAGCAAATGGATTGGTGACAGGGCTCATACACACAGGACATTTTTACAGCTGCTTTTAGGGGTGTCTGGCATTATTTATTTTTTTTACTGCCTCTAAACTCCCCTCCATGTTAGCCTATTGCCCTGTACACACGATAGGAGTTTCCGATGGAAGATGATAGGACCTTGTTGTCGGAAATTCCGACCGTGTGTGGGCTCCATCACACATTTTCCATCAGAATTTCCGACACACAAAGTTTGAGAGCTTGGTATAAAATTTTCCGACAACAAAATCCGTTGGAAATTCCGATCGTGTGTACACAAATCCGACGCACAAAGTGCCACGCATGCTCAGAATAAATTAAGAGACTAAAGCTATTGGCTACTGCCCCGTTTATAGTCCTGACATACGTGTTTTACATCACCGCGTTCAGAACAATCTGATTTTCCGACAACTTTGTGTGACCGTGTGTATGCAAGACAAGTTTGAGCCAACATCCGTCAGGAAAAAATCCATGGATTTTGTTGTCGGAATGTCCGATTGTGTGTACAGGGCATAAGTGTCCATGCTCACATAAAATTTCAGAGTTTGTGTGTCCAGGAGCAGAGGCAGTTGGCTGCAAAAAAAATGCAAAACGTGGCAAAACCCGCCTTAACGCCGTAACAAGCTTTTAGCCACGCTTGCTGTTTTTAGGTGTTTTTAAATTATAGGGAGTGTTTTTACTGTAAAAACTCCAAAAAACGCTAAAAGCGAATAAACGCCTGCAAACACTATTTGAATGTGGCTAAAAGTGCATTTTTAAAGCTGCTTTTTCCTGGCGTTTTTTAAACGTCCTGTGTGAACGAGGCCTAAAAGAAAGGGAGGAACAGAGAAGACAACCTTTTTACACAATGCAGAGGATTAACCCCTTAGGTTCCACAATGAGTATAACAAGCATGCTTTACTGCATAGACAGACTGATTTTACTGTTTAGTTTAGTAACACTTTAACAAAAAAGATAATAACTGTAACTATTTACATAGTTGTTGCTACAATTGTTACAGTCTTTTTTAATCAGACTGCCTTATTTTAGCTGCCTTATGAGTGAGTGTTGTAATCTGGAATCATTTGGAAGTGTCTCAGCAAAGTATGTTTCTTTTCATGCATTTTTAAACCTGCCCTGACTCGCCGTTTCCTTCCAAATAAAAGTTGTGGCTGTTCATAAGAAGAATTTTGGCAGTTCTCTGCAGGTTAATAAAAAAAGTGAATAACTTCTAAAAGAATTCACCTCTGCCTCCATCTGCCAACTTTCTATAGGTGAAGTTTCCATTTCACACGGCTCGCTATAGACAAGGACAGAACCCAGAGCCCTAATCGCAGGAACAGATGGGGACTCCAAAGTGCTAGGGGGATTTACGAAAGAACAAATCACTGAAATTTTTCAAATAGGATCTTTGACACATCAAGGAAGTTTCTGTGATCCTGAGAGTTGGTTTGCACTGAACATCGGCCAAAAACGACATTTCGCTATGGTCATTATTCACATGGTGCTGCTATAATTACATTCTGGACCTGAATATGAGTTTCTATTGATTTTACATTTTTTTTGTCTTATCCCCTTAAAGTTTTGAGAAAATGTTGTACAGGTGATAGATAAAGTGGTTGTTACCTTTTTAAGCCCCTTTCACTGGCAGCCCCTCTGTTTTATCCAGGGATAATGCACCGTATAAGTGTTTTTTTATAACGAAAACTCTAAATACAGTAAAACGTTGGACTGCGAGCATAATTGGTTCCAGAAACTTGCTTGTAATCCAAAGCACTCATATATCAAAGCAAATTTTCCCATAAGAAATAATAGAAACTCAAATGATTCGTTCCACAATTATTTATTCACAAGTCCTTCAGTTTATAGTCCATATATAAAAAGATTATAGCAATGTGACCAGGTTGTGTAACCATAAAATGTCCATCCACAAATGGAAGCCTCCACAAGGGGATTAGAAGCAAAATCCAGCAGGAGCTCCAGAGTATAAAAGAGAAGAGAGGCTCCTCTAAGTGTAGTAATATGGTTACATTTAATGAAGGTACAACATTTAGCAACTCACATGGTTGATGATTAAAAAAGGCACATCTAAGTATGCAGGCATCCGGGGTAAAGCTGTCCACATAGACCGTCCTCCGAACCGCCGGCTCTCACCGCTGTCAGTCTGCAATCGGGAAGACTACCCTGCAGTGGAGCAATCTGAAAGCGAGGCTTGAACCTCAGCGTGGAAGGGACGTCATTGAAGGTGGTGCGGAGGATGGTCTATGTGGACAGCTTTACCCCAGATGCCTGCATACTTAGATGTGCCTCTTTTATTCATCAACCATGTGAGTTGCTAAATTTTGTACCTTTATTAAATGTAACCATATTGCTACACTTAGAGGCGCCTCTCTTCTCTTTTATTCTCAGTTATGACATGACGCTACTTGTATATCAAGACATCGTTTGTTTATCAAGTCAAAATTTATTTAAAAATTTTGCTTGTCTTACAAAACGCTCTTAAACCAAGTTACTCTCAAACCAAGGTTTTACTGTATATTCAGGACAATCACGTGACTCCCGGGAGGGGCTGAGATCTTCCTCTGACATCAGCCAGAGAGATCATATGACTGCTCGGCTCCGCCCACTGTAGCCCTGGATCAGAGTAACAGAGCGTCCAGGAGTCACGTGACTGACCTGAATGTAGCTGGAAAAAAGGTTTTCAAGAGGCTTCATTTATAAAAGAGATTTCATTTATAAAAAAAAAAAAAAAAAACACTCATACAGTGCATTATTCCCAGATAAAACAGAGGAGCTGTCAGTGACAATTATTAAACTTTACTGATAACAGCATGGGGGGGGGGGGGGGTCAGACGAGACACAGACACAGAGCTGACAGTGAGGGAGGGAAGGGGTGAGGGGGATAGAGGAGGACAGGAGAGCTGCAGATTACAGAGGCACGTGAACTGACCACGGTAGTCGGGGCTCAGCAGTCATGATTATTGTGGTCAGTAGACACAGAAACTGGCAGGATCGGCCAGGTTTTTTACAGCTTAGAGAGGGGCAGGTTGGACGGGACAAGCACTGTGCTGTTTAGCCTGCTATAAGGGAACAGGAGATCACTTTTTTTTTTTTTTTAGGGTTACAAACACTTTAGAGCATGCGCTATACCATGGAGACTATTCTTTAGGACATTTGAAAAGATTTGTAACACAATAAAAAAAAAAAAAAAAACTTAAAGCAGAACACCAGCTAAAATAATGATAAAAATGAATAGTTAATTAAAAGATAAAATACTATAGATTCGCTTTCAGCTTCAATCCAGGAAATTCCATGGTGTACTTTTTTCTAGCACTAGGTGTCTTCAGTCTGCTGGCCAGCAACATGTAACACATTTTTTTCTGAGCCCAGGTCTCCCTGGGCCCACCCCTGCCTGTTACTGAACAGAATAGAAGAAGCAGCACAGTGATGAGCCCATCTTCCTGGCACTGTGCTTTCTCCTCCTACCAGCATGCTCCTTGTCAGCATATAAACTGATTGGCTTTATGCACTGCTTCTCCCTCTAACACTCTTAGCTCTGCTGTACAGGGACTGCAAGAGGCGGATATCAAATCAATTCCAATACTTACGCTGCTTGCAAATAAACACACTGCATTCATCAGCGTCTTTCATATTTACCTAGAGTTCAGCTTTAAAGAGGAAGTAAACTCCCCTATAGGTAAGCCTATAAAAAGGCTTACCTATAGGTACTGTAAATATCTTCTAAACTTGTACCATTTAGGTGGTATTTACTGTGTACACCGGCTATTACGTCATTGGTGCATGCGCACTGAAGGAACGGCCGCCCGTGCCTTCTCTTTAGAGCCTTGCCGTGACCAGCGGCTCCCATGCACAGGCACGGGAGTGACATCATCGTGGCTCCAATCACAATGCCGGAGCCCTCGAACCCGGAGGCAGGCGGGCTTCGTTCTAAGGTATTACTAGCTCATTATGCCTTTGTTTTACAGGTGTTTTTTTTTTTTTTTTTTTACATTGGGGTTTACAGCCTCTTTAAAAAGTAAAGTCTAAAAACAAAAATTCACATATATGCTTCAAGTATGAATTCTCAATTGTTTCCTTCTGTTTTTTTTTTGTAAATTATGTGTACATTTAGTCTATATAAATCTCTTAAGCCTCATACACACGATCGGACTTCAAACAAACTTTTCCGTGGATTTCTGTCCAAAGGGCGTTGGCCGTGAACTTGGTATGCATACACACAGCAGGACTTTTTCAGCCAACTTTCACCAAATCACGTGGTTTTTCAGCTCTTTACCGCCACCCTTTGGTCAACTTCTGTATTGTTGTCTAATCTTTTGCATTGGTTCTGAACATGCGTGTTTGGACTAAAGTCCGATGGATTTGTGTACACACGATCGGACTAGCCGACGTAGGACTTTTGTTGCCACCAAGTTTGTCTGTTTGCACAGCCAACATTTGTCCGATGAAAACCGAAAAGTTTGTCCGATGGAGCGTACACACGGATGTTGCCTTAAAACAGGTAATTTGCATGTCTGCTGTCAAAAAGTCCGATCGTGTGTATGGGCCTTTAGAATTGTTCACAAGATCTTAATCTATATTCATTTCCTTTATGCCTAGATCATTTATTCTGCTCTCTATCTCCCTTTGAAGTCACCTATTCAGATGCACTGAGTGCAGAGAATTTAGATGATTATGAGTGATGAGTGAAAGAGCACATGTCTGGCATCCCTATAAACCAGCATGTTCCTCTCTGCCGGCCACTGGATGATATACAATTTAGCTGTACTGTGCTTATCACTTGCTTAATTTGTGTTCCAGAAGCAGATCTAAAATACTCAAGCAACGTCAAGCTATTGTAAACCCTTTTTTCTTTTTTTAAATAACAAACATGTTATACTTACGTGCTGCTCTGTGCAGTGGTTTTGCACAGAGCAGCCCAGATCCTCTTCTTCTGGGGTCCACCGGCTGCACTCCTGCCTTCACTGAGTGCCCACTTGCTATGGGGCAATTGTGCTTGCTCACTCCCACAGACATACAGAGTGTGGCTAGGCCCTGCCCCCCCCCCCCCACTCCTTCCTCACTGGCTGTGATTGACAACAGTGAGAGCCAATGGCGGAGACAGTGCATGGAAGACCTTTTCAGTGAGCTGCTGCTCCTTCACAAACCAGTCACTTTCTTTGACAAAGTATATTGCATTTACTTCAGTTTAGAAAATGTGGTCAGGGATGTGTCTATGCTCTCTGCCTGCATAATAAACCTGGCTGAACAGGAATACAAATCTTTCTCTTTAGTGAAAAACGAATGTAATAGTTTTTAGCAGACTCAAATATATGTTCAGTTATTTAAAGGTCTTAAAGTGTTACTAAACCCCGGACCCTGCATTCGCTATATCTGGTCTCCCATAGTACATAAAAACATGGAAATGCAATTATTTTTGTAAATATAAACTGCTAAATACCTTTTCTCAGCAGAAGTATATAGCAGTCTTGTGACTTTTATCAGTGTTCAGCCAAGCACTGGTTAAAGTTTGTAGGAGGAGTTTTCATTCTCCCCTGATTGTCCTATAAGGCTGCATGACCCCTGACCCTCTGTATGGACAGTGCTGATTGGCCCTGTGCTGATCAATATTATACAATATTGTGGGAAACAGGAGACTACTAGTAAATTGTAAAAGACTGAACCCAGGCCACATCCCAATAATCGAAAGAAAAACAATAGAGGAGTGCCACAGGGATTTTGCAGGCTAGGGATATAGTCAGGTAGGAAAGTAGAAAACGTAGATACAAAAATTACAAAATTTTATTGATAAAAAAATATACACACAGTAAATATTAGAACCAAATAACAATGGTCATATGATTTGCAGTATACATCTAAATACTGAATCAGAAGTTTGGTCTTAGGGTGGTAGACCAAACTTTCATATAAGGATTCAGAAATCCCGACATGTTTCTAGCAATACACACCAAACTGAGCATGTGCAAAGTGCCCCCAAGTCTCTGTTTCTATCAGGAGATGGCTTGGAGACTGTAGAAGAAAGGAAGGATCAGAGAAGACAGGCTCAAACAGCCTTTTTACACAATATAGAGGATTAACCCCTTAGGTTTCACAGGGAGTATAACAAGCATGCTTTACAGCATATACAGACTGATTTTACTGTTGTGGGTTTAGTAACACTTTAATTTTTATCCTAAAAAGTCAAGCTTGTTTCTGCCCATGTCAATTGCTCCTTTAATACAAGGGGCAGTCCTTGCTGAGCAAAAGGTAAACTCAGGAGGTGGAAGATATAGAGGGAAGCTTGACTGTTATGGTAAATGTTGATACCTTTGTATAAAGACAGCTGCTTACACTGTATATCTCTGGATCTACTGACTGTTTAATATGCATCCCTTAGGCTGATAAAGCATGTCCCTCTTCCCCAAACTCAGAAATTTACCGGTTATGCATTCCGGTTTCCCAGTCTGTTTTTCAAAACATGGGAGGATCAAAAAGTGACAGCAAAATTTATAAGCATAAAAAGGAGAAACGAAAGGTAATAAAAAATGAATAACTAAACAACAAATAAATTACAGGCAACAATACAAATGGTAAAATGGGCAAGTCAGGATGAAGCAGGGTGAAGCCTTGCCTATGGTTTTCAACATTTGAATGCAAGAGCCTCTACAATCAACTGACATCTGAATGACAGGAGGGGTGGTGTAGGGAAGTGGCAGGGCTTAATCTGAAGTTGAAGAAACATGAATGACCTGCATTCAACCTGGATCTAGGATTCATTGCTCTCTATAGGCAAACTTATTAGAATGCAATTACAGGTACTTTTCGGCAATTTACAGATTAAGTTATTTCATGCAGACTGGGCATGCGGGTCTTGCACTGTAATGCAAAGTCTGCTTATTACATCAGGTTCCCCAATTTCAAATCCTCATGAGAGCTGTGAAAAAACATCTGTAGTAAAAATGTTAGAAAACATACCTTATAACCGACTTCCGCACTGGTGTAGGTGACGCCATGATCTTTCCAGCAAGATCCTGCAAAACCCTAAGGATCCCAGTTCTCACTGGAATTCACTCCAGCATGGTGCAGGAACATCTTCTCCTGATATTTGGGATCCTCAGATCTGCATTCACAGGATCGCACAGGAAGGATCATCATATTACCCTTGCCTAGGTACCACGGATGGAAGCTGGCTATAAAGTACTGTATATTTTCTTTCTTTTTCACATTTTCTATCTTTTTTCCCCAATTTAAGATGGGAGAGAAGGAAAGTCTATTGCAATAAGTTGACTTTAAAATTTTGTGTAAGGTCAACCAAAATGCACTTTTATACAAAGACTTTAAAAGAATGTACTAAATCAGTACTGAGCCAAAAAGCTAAAATAAACAGTTCTTCTGCACCCTGGCATCCAGTTTCCATTTTTGGCCCTGGTTCACACTGATGCAATTTCTGATGCATTCCAGAACGCATGAAATCGCATGACAAGTGAAATAACATGAACTTGTATGGAGGCCGTTCACACACTAGCAGTACAATTCAGATGTGATTTTGAAAAGGGACCTGCAATAGTTTAATGCAGTGCGATTTGTAGCTACATAGACTTAAATGGAAATCACATGCAGATAAACTTATCTGTGCTAAGATAACACGATTCCAGCACATTTTCTGCTTTGCTTTGTTCCTTATTTCCCATCCCTGGTCCATGTCAGGAGAGAGAAAGAGAGACTTAAGCTCCACACGGTCGAATGTTGAGAGACAACGGCTGGTTAAAAAAAAAGAAAACGCAGACATTCAGGCCGTGTGTATGTTGGCCTGTCCGACAGAAGCCAGCCGAACTTCTATCCAACCTGCATGCTGGAAAACCAGCAGCCGACCCACACCCGATCAGCCAATGGCGGAGAGCGCTGATTGAAGTGTTCTGATGGGGGGGGCGGGCGTTATCCTAAATTTTCAACTGGAATTATCCACCGTGTTTCCAACAATTAACTACAACATATTCTTCGTCAGGGAAGTAGCACAATGGTTATCAACTGTGATTCAACTGATGACCCCCCCAAGACCACACATGGGCACAAGGAGGAGGAGAGGACAAATCCCCATGCAATGTAACCAAAGGGAGGCACTGAACCCGCACCTGTTCATAAACCAGAGGGGAAGGACTTCTTCTTGCCTGCTCCAAGCTCTGCTCCATCATGTTCAGCCCTGTGACAGGTTGAAAATGTTCTGTAGGGACTACCTCTAAGACAACAAATTACTTTGGTTCCGTTGCATGAGGATTTGTCCTCTCCTCTTTGTGCTAATGTGTGGTCTTGGGGATCAAAAGTTGAATCACAGTTGATAACCATTGTGGTACTTCCCTGAAGAAGAACATGTTGTAGGTAATTGCTTGAAACACTTTGGATAATTCTGGTTGAAAATTTACTGTGGGGACTACCTCTGTGGCAGTAAATTACTTTGGTCCCATTGCATGGGGATTTGCCCTCTCCTCCTCCTTGTGCCCATGTGTGGTCTTGGGGATCAAAAGTTGAATCACAGTTGATAACCATCGTGGTACCTCCCTGAAGAAGAACATTTTGTAGTTAATTGTCCGAAACATGTTGGATAATTCCAGTTGTAAATTTACTGTGGGGACTACCTCTGTGACAGTAAATTACTTGGGTCCCATTGCATGGGGATTTGCCCTCTCCTCCTCCTTGTGACCATGTGTGGTCTTGGGGCTCAAAAGTTGAATCACAATTGATAACCAATGTGGTAATACCCTGAAGAAGAACATTTTATAGTTAATTGTTCGAAACATGTTGGCTATTTCCAGTTGAAAATTTACTAGGGAGACTACCTCTATGACAGCAAATTACAACTGGATGTACCACTGAATATCAAGTGTAACTATGTGATGCTGACCCTTTGTCATTTTTATGATATAACAATGTATAAAACAGTTTTTAACATACCCACAATGATGGGGTGGGTGTTTTATGATGTACTGTGGAAATAAATATGTAAAATGTGTACTTTTTAAACAAAAATCCATATTTGTGTTTATACTTTCCTGGTTGGCAACAAAATTCCATTAGAGGTTACCAAATGAATTGACTATCTACATCAGGGATTTCCAAACTACGGCCTTCCAGCTGTTGCAGAACTACATGTCCCATGAGGCATTGTAAAACTCTGACATTCACAGACATGACTAGGCATGATGGGAATTGTACTTTGGGGGGCCATAATTTGGAGACCCCTGATCTACATAACAGGGATGGGGGCAATCACTTACATACATCTAAAGTGGTATATTGTTTATTGAAATCCAATAGATCCAATATTTCAAAATTGTTTTCTAAAAAAATAAAGCCAACAGTGGATACGGTTTGCAAGAATGATGAAACATGAACAACAAAACAATATTTTTCTTGTCTGCACAGCTTTGCTTCAGAACTTTGAAAAAAGAGAATGACTTTCTAAAGATTCAATTTCCCACACATATCTACAAATACTACCAAAATTGTGAAGTTGACACAAAAATAGATTTTATCTTTAGTAATAGTTTTTTATGACTTGACCTTTCTTTGTGACAACAAGGTAAACTGCGCCAACAATTCCACTAATAAGACCTTTAGCTGCACTATGCTGCAGCAATTCCAACCTTTGTATCTATCAGACAGATTTGTCTGGCTGGCTTTCACGGTGGAAACATCTGGCCTGGCGCATGCATGAATAAGCCAAGCTATCGCCAGGGGACAGTGCCAGCTGAACGTACTATAGAACCAGCTGAGTTACATTTGATGGAGCTGTCGATGGTATCAGGGGAGCAGTTATAAAAATAATTTGGCACTATTTTTAACTTAACAATGGTTCGGCTAATTTGGGACAAGGCGATTGCACATGTGTGAGCGCCGAGTGCACCTGTCTACTAGCTCATAGCTGGTGGTTTTCTAAACTGAAGACTGAAAAAGAGCTCCTGTGATTAGATTTAAACTGAACTCCAGGCAAACAGCTAAATACACAAAGGAAAGGCAAAAAAGGAACTGTTTTACTTGCCAAAGGATTTGTAATTCTGGCCATGACACCACTTACAGTTAGTAATACATTCGTGTTTTCTCTCCACCCTCAGCCTGCTGATTGGACAGTGAAAAATCTGCATCAGACTGGTGAATGGTCCAGCAATCTTCTGGGACCTGTAATGTGTCCCAGAAGGCTGCGGGGGGGGTGACAAACTTCCACACACATCCAGAAGTGAGAGTGGGTACCTGTCAAAACCAGGTGCCCCCCCCCCCCCCCAAAAAAAGTGCCAAATGTGGCAGTGGAGGGGGGGTGGGGGGCTTGAGGATGCAAACAAGCGGAACTTCCCTTTTTTGGGTGGAGCTCCGCTTTATCTTTACACATTGTTTCAGCAAAATAAAAACTTAGCCTCAGTAGATTCCAAATTATTTAATTGTGAGTCTATTTGTGTCCTTTCTTTTTTTTTTTCTCCTCACCTCCACCCTGCCCAATGGACTCTGTATAAGCACGGCACCACTGAGGTTATTCTCTTTATTTTCCACTCTTCTTAAAGGGGTTGTAAAGGTAAAAGTTTTTTCACCTTAATGCATTATATGCATTAAGGTGAAAAAACAACTGACAATACCGCCCCCCTGCAGCCCCCCCTTTTACTTACCTGACCCCTCGAAAGTCCCGTGCTGGCCCCCGACATCCTCTTCGCCGCTCAGCCTGGCCGTTGATTGGCTAGAGTGGATGGATTGAAAGCAGCGCAGCCATTGACTTGCGCTGCTGTCAATCACATCCAATGATGCGGAGCGCCGGGGGCCGGGGCCGGGGCCGAGTGATACAGTGAGCGGCTATGGCCGCCGGCTGTATCACGGGAGCGCGCCCGCAAGTACTCAACACCATGCATGGGAGCTCGCATGAAGGTGTTGAGTCCTTGCGGGGGGGGGGGGGGGGGCCGAGACAGCCGCCGAGGGACCCCAGAAGACCAGGTTCGGGGCCACTCTGTGCAAAACCAACTGCACAGTGGAGGTAAGTATAACATGTTTGTTATTTAAAAAAAAAATTATCTTTAGTGATCCTTTAACTGCCTATACATGTAAACAGATTGGGATGCAATGCAACAGATGCAGTAGTGTGCTCACTATCATTCTATGATTTCTGGTTTGTAGCGGATTATGAAAAGAAGTAATTAAAAATACACTGCAATTCCTCCAGGAATACATAACTGATCTATAGGTGTGTTTCCTTTATATGAGCTCCTAGGTTTCCAGTTTTTCAATTTTTTTGCCTTTTCAGCACACATAAATCAAGGAAAAAAAGCGAGGTCCCCCAAAAATACATACCAGACCCTTATCTGACCATGCAGCCTGGGTGGACAGGAAAGGGGGGGTGGATAGGCAGGAGGCTCCCACCTCCCTGAACCATTCCAGGCCACATGCCCTTAACAAGGGAGGGTACCTTGTTAGGGGAGACCTTGTGGAAAAGCATGTTTCCCATGTTCATGAGGACAAGGGCCTTTTCCCTACAACCCTAGCTTGGTGGTTATGGGAGTCTGCAGGCAGAGGCCTTATTGGAGTCTGGAAGCCCTCTTTAAAAATAAAGGGGACCCCAAATACTGCCACAGTATTCCTACATATTCACGAAAAAAGTCAATGGTAAATAAACGCACTTTTTGACAAGTCCTTTAATTCGACTCCTTCCTACCGGCCGTACACATATATGCAGCCTCTTGGCAGGTGGGCCTTAAAGGGGTTGTAAACCTTTGTGTTTTTTCACCTTAATGCATCCTATGCATTAAGGTGAAAAAACACCTGGCAGTGACCGCCCCCCCCCCCAGCCCCCCGTTTTACTTACCTGAGCCCTGGAACTTCACCCGGCGGGGACGCGCTGTCCCTCTGCCTGGGGCTCTCGGCTCTTGATTGGATAGATTGATAGCAGCACAGCCATTGGCTCCCGCTGCTGTCAATCAAATCCAATGACGCGAGCGCCGGGGGGGCGGGGCCGAGTCATGCATTCGGCGGCTAAGGCCACCGAATGCTGGACTCGGGAGCGCGCCCACAAGGTAATCCCCCGGGAGAGTGCTTCTCCTAGGGGGTTATCTGATGTGGGGAGGAGGCGCAAAAGTTGCCGGGGGACCCCAGAAGAGGATGTTCAGGGCCACTCTGTGCAAAACGAGCTGCACAGTGGAGGTAAGTATGATATGTTTGTATTTAAAAAAAAAAAAAAATGAACCCTTACAATCATTTTAACATCAAGAAGCCACATGTATGCACACCTAAAGATAAACAGACCTGTGCCAAGAGTGTGCACCCTGTGCGCTCTCGTCACAATTACTGCCGGCTAACGGAAAGCTCCCGATCGGGAGCTTACTGATCATGTGACCGCTGTGACTGCTGTGACTTCTGACATGATCAGAAACACCGCCCGGCCTCCCAGCATCTGAAACCCTTAAAGGGCCCCTTAAATGGGTTACAAAAAAAATATTCTATATAATGTAAATCCACCATCAATCACATTGTCTAGTGATGTAGATCCACTTCAGTCATGATGCCCAACACCCACCAACCCAGATGGTGCTTACAAGGCAACCCATAACTTGAATTTAGGCTGAAACTGATCCCAGTTCTCCCAATTAAATGCCACCTTCCTCCGCAGCACATGCTCATCTTTCCACCAAGCACCAGCACTGTCAAACACTCACCAGTAACTAGAAACATGAGTATTTTATTTACTTGACCTAGCTGCAGGGGAACGTTGGGGTAGTGAGTATATGCTGCTGAGGGAAGGGGCATTAGCAAAGCACTGCATAAAAAGTTGGTTTTCCATTTTTGATCAGTCAACAATGGCAGCGTGAAAATAAAATGTAAACGCATTTTCAATGTCTACATTATTTCAAACTTCAAGCCGTGACTTTGCTTCATGACAGATAAAAGTGAAGGTCCCTTTAAAGTCTGGCTTAAATAAATTTGGTACTTTAATACTGGTATTAAATAACGGGATAGCAATAATTAAATTCATGCAAATCCAGCAATTAATTTTGCACAAAATATTTTACTGTGGCAATCATTTTGGTTTCCAATTAAGTATGCACATAGGTAATAAGCGGGCAGTTACAGGGTCTGCAGTAATTGTGCTCCAGAGAGTTATAGTTGGAAATTGGTTCTGAGCAGCGTGACACTGACTGAGCATGCTCCTTATATGCTTACATCCAGCACAAAGAAGGTCAGCTCCAGACTAGTATTAAAGCTCTATTCATGGGTCTAATCCTATCTTTTAATCAGGCTACAAAAGCAAGCTGCTCACCACCGTACAGAGTGGCACATTATAAATACAGGGCGCACAATATGCTGGAGGAGCGCTTCAATTAACAGCACCGAACGTGTGACTTCTGCTTGACGCCACAAAAGGACAATGGAGTAAGGTCACCTTCCTGCGCCATATTGTGCCTGTAGCAAGATCACATTGCCGACATTTACACTTGTCAGGACGCACATAACATCTACATTACTTATATTATCTACTAAGAGAATCGGAAGAAGAACACAGTTTAAAGCTGGCCAAAGACATAGAGAATGGTCAGACTTGAATGTCTACTGGGTATTCCAGACAAGAGAGTTAAACTGCACCAAGTGTCATATATATATATATTTTTTTTAAAGATAAAGCTGTACATGCAAACTAAAGTTTAATTATTAGGGCTCATGCTCATGGCTGCCTCTGGTCATATAATGTTTGGGCATATTTTTTCTCCTGGAAGCCACAGGTGCTGCGTACTGCTATTCCAGAGACATAAATGGCTGTACGGGGCTATATATGGTTATCTGCTGGTACCTACGTAAACTTGTACATATATAAAGACTAGGTTTTGCGGTTCTATGCATGCATGGGTATTATGCAAGTACTGGCGTATACCAGGGTTGCCACCTGTCTGTGCTTGACCCTGGACAGTCCAGCTTTTGGATCACGTGTCCGGGTTTCAGTTTGTCTGAAACCAGACACATTATTCAGACAGAAACGTGGCGCAGAACAGGAGGGTGAGGGGGCACTATGCGTTCCGCATTACTATTCTCTTTGGAGCACCCAAAGGTGTCCCAGGTCTGATACAATGTTACAATCCTATAGTGTATACTAAAAGAAAAAAATATTTGCTGTAGGCCGCTAAAGTGTTCGGGTTTGGCTTGAAGAAAAAGTGGCAACCTTAGCGTATACCCTCATACAGCTGTATGTACAGCTATTCAAGTCTATGGGGTAGATGTATGCAGGCAGCACCTGTGGCTCCAAGGCAGGGAAATTTGCCTGAACATTTTGGGGTTGATTTACTAAAGGCAAACAGACTGTGCACAAACGCTGCTCATCCGCACATTTTTGCCGTCCTCCAAACGCTAGTCTAAACAAGGTCTTGCAGCGTATTCCTCTACCCCAAGATTATAGGTGGGAGTAAACTCCCATGCATAATTTGCACCTATAGATAAGCCTATAATAAGACTCACCTATAGGTACTGTAAATATCTCCTAAACGTGTGCCCGTTTAGGATATATTTACTATATATGCTGCCGGTTAGGTCACCGACGCATGCGCTCTGAAGGATCGGCCGCCTGGGCCATTCCTTCAGAGTCCTGTGCTGCAAACGGCGGCTCTCGCGTGCATGCCGGCGTCCGCGAACCCTGGAAGGAAGACAGGTGAAGATAGAAGCCTTGTCAGTGGTAACAGCTTGCCGCTGGAAGGGCTTCACTCTTCACTCTTCACACTTAGCAATGCATATTAGCCAATTATGGCTTTACCTTGCAAATTCCAGAATAAAATAAAATGTAAAAAAAAAACATCGGTTTACTACCGCTTTAATAAGCATTTAACCTTGCAGTGCTAGGGGTAAGGGTCAGGAAATCGGGGGGGCCGTGCAAGGATTCGTGTTTAAAAATGCCGGCGTTCAGCTTTGGGTTGATGGAAAATGCACAAACCCTTCTTTTAAAATCCTCAAAACTATTTATTTTCTATTTATGCTATTTTTATAATTATTTCAAAAAATGGGATTGATTATTTTAACATTGCATAAACTTTATTTGAAGCTTTTGTACAAACGCCCACCATCCAGATGTTCTATCTACTTTGTATCTAGAATACACTTAGCAGTTATAATAATATAAATAAATCATTTCATAAAAGGGAGTGGACAGTTGTTTTCGCCAGCTCCCTACCATATCCAATGGCGAGATAAGAAAATCATTTTGAAGTCATACTGAAGCACTAAAACTCCTACTTACTGAAGGCTTTCCTGACAAATATTATTTGTAATTCACTGAGTATTAATTTCTTCTTTTAACCTATTAGTTACATAACAAAATCGTTTGCAACCTCTTCCCAAATCAGAATCATTACAACCTCTACCGGTCAGTAGACCAGGGCCGCAGTATCTATAGGAAACGCTTTCTTGCAAATATGGAAAAATAGGGAAATGTATATTTACAGAATTTCTTTCCCACATCTGCACATCTATTAAAAAAAGTTTACAAGAACAGGCTCTCCAAAGTAAGCTTGCAAGGTTTCCAACTTAAGCTTGTAAAGAGAGAGATTTTAAGCACATCTTTCTTTGGATCCTCCTGAGTTACAGCCGTATGCAAAAGTTTAGAAACCCCTGACAATTTCCATGATTGTCATTTATAAATATTTGGGTGTTTGGATCAGCAATTTCATTTTGATCAATCAAATAACTGAAGGACACAGTAATATTTCAGTAGTGAAATGAGGTTTATTGGATTAACAGAAAATGCGCAATATGCATCAAAACGAAAATTAGACAGGTGCATAAATTTGGGCAACCCAACAGAAAATTCATATCAATATTTAGTAGAGCCTCCTTTAGCAGAAATAACAGCCTCTAGACGCTTCCTATAGCCTGTAATGAGTGTCTGGATTCTGGATGAATGTATTTTGGACCATTGCTCCTTACAAAACATCTCCAGTTCAGTTAGGTTTGTTGGTTGCCGAGCATGGACAGCCCGCTTCAAATCACCCCACAGATTCAATGATATTCAGGTCTGGGGACTGGGATGGCCATTCCAGAGCATTGTACTTGTTCCTCGGCATAAATGCCCGAGTAGATTTTGAGCACCCAAATATTTATAAATGACAATCATGGAAATTGTCAGGGGTTCCTAAACTTCTGCATACAATTGTATATCTTATCTATTATTAATTGTAAGTCATTAAGACCAATACATTTGCCAATATCATGGTATAAGCAATGTATGATGAACAACTTGTTTTTTAAATGTAGAAAAGAGAAAATTGGAGAACCGACTAGTGTGAAATTACTGCCAACATCCTATATAACATCATAATAAGGAGAACATGCACCAAGTGCATTGGGAGACGACCCCTTGGACTTTGATGGCAGAAGTAAAGTGTAGGAAATCAAAATAGATAAAAGAGCACCAATGTGCCAACTTTATTGAATCCAAAAATAGTAAAAAATGTATAGATAATATATCACATATAGACACAATGATTTAAAATGTATTGCAGTAGTACATCAATGAATAAACATCAACAAGAAATAATTGGTACATATCAACCCAAAAATTATAGTCAAAAAGTCACTGGCCAGACCGTGAAGGGGGTAGCCAACTGGACCTTTTAGACATATAAACCCAACATGTTTTGGAAATTATTTGTGCATTGATATGCATATTCCTTCTTCAGGGGTAATTTATAGACTGAGCAAATATGTTCTTGTCTGCAATATAAATATAGATATATGGTAATGTTTACGTGACAACATCCAATAAATATTGGTACTGTCAATAACTTCATATAGAAAATATCAAATAACAAGACCAAAAGATTGTTTTTTGACTGTGTATTATGTATATTTTTCTAGGATGCAGTAAGACAAAATTTATGTTACAAATGGCCAGAACAATTATATTAATACCTTCAAATGGTGAACACTGTATATATCGGACTTTTCAGGTATCTCATTAACATGTAAACATCACAGACCCTACAGTGGTTCTAAAATCTATTTTTTATGCATTCTCTGCATTAGGTTGAAAAAAAACCCTACTATCTTTCCTACCCCTCTACCCCAATCCCTGAACACTTGCCTGTCTCTTTTAACTAATCCAGCGCTGTGCCTGACTGCTGCACCGCTCCTCTCATTTCCTCATAGGAGACACTGAGAGCAGCGGGAGCCATAGGCTCCTGCTGCTGTCATTCAAACTCCTGTAAGGAGGGAGCGGGGGGCATGGCTTACTGGTGCTGTGTATGTCTATGGTGGCAGCCCGAGGAAGAGGAAGTGGACAGCTCTGGCTTGAGACTACCAAAAAGGCTTTACAAGACCACTCTTTGCAATGTCGTCCCACAGAGCAAGTAAGTATAACATCCTGATTTTATTTTGTGAAAAAAATACCTTTAATATCACTTTAATATACTAAAAAAGATTTTATTTACAGATGGTTCTAACTGTACCTAAATTCTTCATGGACAAAGGTGCCCCATGCATGACTCTACAGAAACTCCACACAAGAAAAAAACAAAATTTTGGACTTTTAGGGTATTATAACAATATTGTATGGTGAAATGTAACAAATGTCATCCATTTTAGAATGTTTTTAATATAAATTAAATATTTATGTTAAATTAATTAATACAATTATGTTATTATGGTACCATGAAAGTCCAATTTTTTTTTTGCGTAAAGTTCTTATTCAAAGGGATAATAAAAACCCATAAAAGAAATAAAGAAATCTAAAGCCAGCCATACATGGGTCGAATTTCAAAAGAATTTGAAAATCTTAACTAATAATTTTTGTTCGAATTTTCGCACTGGGCCACAGGAATGGACGATTTTTCCTGCAGCCATCGAATTTAAGTGATTGGGCATGGTCGGAATTTTTTGAAAAATTAACAAATTTCTAATCAATTATGGGAGAACCGAGCAAGAAATATAATTGAAAAAGAAATGCACATGAGCTGTGACCTGGAAAGAAAAGAAGATTCCCATCCACTAATTTTCTTTTCTGTAACAACACGAGGTAAAACTGAAGGCTTGGTTGGTCGAATTTCAAAATCAATGGTGGCACCATCGGATCACAAAATGCACAAAATTTCTGATTTTCTTAAGAAAATATATTCGGAATTCGACCCATGTATGGCCTGCATTATACAGTATGTTGCATACAGTAAGTGTTTCGATATGTTGCATAAATACCTCCCACAGTACCTTCAACTACCCAATTTATCAGCAAGTTAAAATGCCTTTGTAGTCAAAAGCAAAATAATTGTTTCCATACAATTGAAGTAAATTGTTCCAGTGGAATGAAGATAATTCTCAACATGTTTCTCAGATAATAAATCTGCTTCATCAGGGGATATAAGAGGTGTATCTATAATATATCATAATGAATGTATTCGACGTACAATATCTTACATGTATCAAAAGTTACAACATAGTTGTGCCATATACCATAAATATTTTCCATACACTGAGAACAGACAGAATGTGGTTTTATAAATAATTGTAACAGATCTAAAGGAATGTATATATATCTATATAGAGAAATATCAATCATATTGAATGCATTTCATATTTCATATATAAATATATAACATGATCTAGTTATAGGCCAGTTAGTATACACTGATGGCAGAAATAAATAATACACATTAATCGTGCCAGAAAGAGGTGTCCCAGTCCATTCTACGAGATCCCCCAAGCAAATTCGAATAAAACATGTGGGCTCATGTTCTCCCCACACATTTATAAAATTGTTGCTCTAGGACTCTCTTTTATTTGTATATGGAAAATATTTCTGGTCATGGGACAACTGATTGAAAATTTTGATACATGTAAGATATAATTATATATAGGATATTGTATCTCTAGATTGTAATTATTATATGTCATTAACATTATTTATGATATGATATTATAAATTCTCCTCCTCATCTGATGAAGAAGATTTATGATCTGGGAAACATGTTGAGAATTATCTCAATTCCATCCCATTTAAACCATTGGCAACAACCGTATGGAAAGAATTATTTTACATTTGACTAAAAGGCATCTTAGCTTCCCCATACAATCAGTAGTTGAGGATACTGTGGGGGGAGATTGTCTATGACACTCTATTTGGAAATATGCACTTAGTGTTTAGATTCATCTAACATGGGAGTGGGTGAGTAGCTGAAGCACAATGGAATTTTTTGTACTTTTTGAATAAAGGTTTATAATGCTAAAAAACTCACTGATCAGGGGCGGCCCTTCCATTAGGGGCGTCCGGGTGCCGCCCCCCCCTATCCTCACCACCCCACTATATGCAGTGGATAGATTCATGCATTGCATGAATCTATCCATGGCCGCAGCGGCCTCTCCCTATTCATGTGTCTGGCCCGTTTCGGGTCACCGGACAGGTGAATTAGAGCGGCCAGGTTTTTTTTTGAAGAACCCGATTAGAGCCATAGGCTCTAATAGGCTTCAAAATAGGGTGGACTCGGGACGCAGAGTATTACATCTGGAGCCCACCCAGGTGTGTTGCAACAGTGAATGAAAATTTGCTGTTGCAACACTGATCCTCCTCCCGGCCAAGCGGGAAGCAGGTATAAAACCTGTTTCTCGATTGGCTAAAACATCAGGCGATTTTATTGGATGCAAGAGGTCACTGGAGCAGCTTTCCCCATGCCCACCATGCTCTCACCGCCCACATCCTAGGTAAGGACAGCGGGTGGTGGTTGGGGCTGTTAGTGCCGCGCGCGGGGGGGGGGGGGGGCGTAGTGCCGCTCCACCAGTGATCAGGGGGGTTATTTTTCGCCCCACCATAAAAAAAAACAAACCACCAGCTGCCACTGTCACTGATCATCAGATAATCTATTAACCAAAAACAACACACAAGTCACATAAGTCAACACAGAAGTGATTGACGTGTATTTCTTTAGATATGGTCATACAAATTGATTGTCCAAAGAGTAGACCTTTTTAGTTTGGAAATTATCAGTTAATTCATACCATCTTAAAGTGTTACTAAACCCACAACAGTAAAATCAGTCTGTATATGCAATAAAGTATGCTTTTTATACTCACCGTGGAACCTAAGGGGTCAATCCTCTGCATTGTGTTTAAAAGCCGTTTGATCCTGTCTTTTCTGATCCTCCCCTTCTTCCACTGTCCCCAATTAATCTCCTGATAGTACAGAGCCATGGAGTCACTGTGCACAAGCTCAGTTTGGTGAGTATTGCTACAGAGCTTTTTTTTTTTTCTTGAGAGGGTGTATGTGATCAGCACAGAACCAATCAGCACTGTCCAAACAAAGGGTTAGGGGTCCTACAGCCTCGTAGGACAGCCAGAGGAGAATGAAAACTCCTCCTACACTTAACACTTTAAAGGAGAAGTATTGCCAAAGCGCTTCTGGCCAAACTTGTCCTGTGGGTCACAGGAGCACACTTAGTTCTGCACTCCTGTGACCCAGATTCAGCTGATAGCATGTTAAAACCATCATAGACATCACAGAGCTGCTCTCTGCGCAGACCCAAGAACTGAGAAATCAGCGGCCTTTGGTCGCTCAGTACTCAGTGTAGCGGGGGACAGCTGCAACATTGGATCGATGCTGCACCTACATAGGTGAGTATAAATGTTTGTTTATTTTTTAAACCTATTCTTCTCCTTTAAAGTGGATGTAAAGCCCATTCCTGAGATTTGGGCTGGGTACAAATATCTGCAGTGTTTTATTATCTCTCTTCAAAGCCCTAAGTCACGTGGCTTTCTCCTGCTCCGTTCTTCTGTTATCAGCATGATAACTTTCGACAAGTTCTCTGTCAACTGTAATAAAACCAGCCTGAATTTTGTGTCAGGGTGGGTGCTATAAGTAGATTAGAAGAGAGCTTGTCACAGCACAGCTCTGCAAGTCTCTGCCTATGTGGAGAGGGGGTTGTGCCTTTCCTCCAATCAGCTTTCTCACAGTGTATGACAAGAATCCACACCCACAGGTGAATCCAGAAGAGAAAATTCTAAGAGGACATGCACTTTCTAAACAGTAGATAAAGCTGAAGACAGCAGATATGCATGTAAAACTTATGTAGGGAGATTTGTTTCATCTCTGTGTATCATCTCAAGCTGTTCACTTCACTGGGTATATGTGAGGGTTTACATCCACTTTAAATAGACTTCTTCAGAAAAATCCAGTAGATGCTCTCCTGAACAAAAAAGCAGCTGACCGTACCAAATTAGAATTCCGTTTGTGAACCCATGCTACAAAGCAGACAAGTGCCAAACCCTGAAGAAAGCCAACTATTCCTTCTGCGCAACTTAATCAATCATATATCAATTTATGTAAAGCATTTGAGAAAATGGCAGCTATTTCTGATAATAGATTGCCCAAATTTCACAAGAGTGAAGTCTTCGGTATATACACTATTACCAGTCAATTGTGACTACACTCTTCCCGCCTGCTTTCACAGTAAAAGTGCCATTCGTTAGCACTAAAGTGCTGCTTGTTTTAGGCGCAAAAAAAGGGTAAAAAGTTGAGTTTGCAAGCGCTTTGAAAAAGCGTTTTTCAGGCGCTTTGAAAGCGCTGCCCATTTATTCCATAGGGCAGGGCGTTTTTGGAGCGCTAAATACAGCGCTCCCAACCCACCCCAAAAGATGCTGCTTGCAGGACTTTTTTTCCTGATTGGGTCAAGGACATTTGGGCCCTACCCATCTCCCATCCCTCACCTTTATTTTCCATCCCCCTCCTCTCGTCCCCTCTTTCTCCTTTTTTTTTTTTTGCAGGTTTCTCTTGCTCTTTGCCTCCCCCAGTTGCCCAATATGAACGATATTTTCCCTTTCAAGTTATTTCATTCCTTAAAGCATCAACCTTGGGATCATATATTCCTAGGATTGTTAATTTTAGTTCACATTGCAAATATTAAAACAGACTTATGAACCATATAGATTTGCTAGGCCTGAAACAAAAATAAAATAAACAAAAATAACATAAAAATAATAATATGTAGCTGGTAGGGCTGGCATAAATAGGTAAACAGGGCAAAGAAGCCAGATTGAGGGTTAACAGCTTATCAGGAGATATTAGGTTATGTACCAAGATTGTTGGGTTTGCCCTTTAAGAGAGGCTTTAATGTAGTACAGGTGGGATTATGGAGAATTCCTCACAGTTTGAATCCAACAGATGAAGAGAAAACTTACCACCCTCCCACCCTGAAATTTTGGATTTGTTTCATTGCTGGTCGTAGTGGTCCCCAGGTTGGCGTGTTGTGGCTGAGGACCTTTAAATGGCTACACAGATACAAACCAAGTTTTGGTACTTTAGTGCCTTTAAAGATCTGCAACCTTGAGTATTGAATTTCATGGTATTATTATGTTTCTGTTTTAAAGAAAATGTTCCTGTATTGGTTATTTGTTAATAAATAGCCACTACAGCCATCTTTTACTCCAAATTGGAATTGGTTTAATTATTCCTAATGATTTGGTAGAAGAGCTACATGACCGTAGAGATTGTTAAGGGGTTTGGGTGAGTTGACATCTGTTTTACCCTAGTCAAGCCTTGCTAGTCCTCTTGTATACTGTAACGTATAGCTTACTTACTATCCCTGTTCATGTGTCTCTATATTTGACAAATGCTGAAAATTCAATAAAAACTATTGAAACAGAAATGGCTCCATAGCTGGATGTAATGGACAGCATCAAGGTAATAGTAACAGATTTTTGGGTGTAATTCATCTTTTCATCTTCATTTGCTAATAACATGTATAATATGGTGTGTTTGGAACTTTACCATATATATAAAAACTACTAAATAATATAATAAGGAGTGATTAACTATAATTATTTGGCTCAAATTCTGCTGCTATAAACACTACACAAACTTTAATACAATTGCTAAATTGTTTCTTGCAGGATCAGTCCTGTCCAAAAGGAGTTTCAGGCTGCCAGTTGGACAGTTACGATCTGAGAAACAAAGTTGTGTCTCATTCACACAAGAAACTGTTCCATGTGGACCATACTGTATTTAATGCTCCTACAGCATGAACACAGCTTGAAGTCATCTACAACTGGGGTGATCAGTAAAACAAGGATAGCTATGCTAGGAAACTAAGATGGAAGTCACATAAATATACTATAACTCCGAAAATCTTCTGCTGCATGCTAATTTAAGGGCATGTACGGGGAACCAAAAGTGGGTATGGTATTAAAATATGATTCAGTCGGGTCATAATTTTTTAAAGACCAGTATAGTTGGTACATTTTTAAAAAATCAAAGGACATTTGCAGTTTAGGCAATCACTCATGATATAGTCGCAACATGGGTCACTACACAGATTAATATATTACTGGTACTTAAATGTGTTTGCATTCATAACAATAAACTTTCATAATCGTTGAAGATGACATCAGAACAAAACTGTGCAAACAGACAAGACAGCAATAGTAAAGTGGAACTCTAGCTACAACCTATTTTTTTTTGTTTTGGCTAGAGTGGGGTAGTGTTAGATTCTATGTCAGGGGTCAGTGGGCTTCAGGCATGCTACAAAAGAAAATACACAGAAAAATGGTGTGGAACTTCAAGAAGCTATATGCAACTGTGGTTTGAATGTCACATTAACATTTGGACCTGCCTGGCAGCCACTTATATGCAAACACAGCTGTTCAGCTCAGGTCACTTATTGACACCCATCAATTTCGGGGTTTGCCTGGGATCACAACTGCCTGCTCGTAAAATATGATTGCTTGACCACGTCTCCAACCACATAATAGATAATTATACTAAAGTGAACCCTGTCCTAGCAAAATCACAAAAGAACTTTGCAAGAGAGCAGAGCTGTTTCAGTCATTTGGTGGGTTTCATTCCACATCCGAAACCATACTTGAAAATACTTCTTGTCTACATGTACAAGCTCCAGCGACGGCAACAGACCATCTTTCTGGACTGGTGTCCTGATTGAGACAACAGTAAACCAATCTTGAGAAATGTGTGTTGGCATGACTACTTGTAGTCTTCACAAGGGTCACATGACAAAGGAGCACAACTGGGAGGCTGTTCTCACCTCAGAAAGTACCAAATAGGACCTTAGCAGGATCACCAGGTGTTCTTTTAATGAAATTAAATTAACACTTATATGAGATTTCAATTATTGAATTTATTGAGAATACAGCTGGCAGCACCAATCAAGCAAAATTTATCCACCAGGCTTGTTGTACAGAAGTTAAACAAGAGATCGACTTCTGTACAACGAGCCTGCCCACGGATGGATCAAAAATCAGGGTCCCTGCTAAACTGGCCAAATTTACATACAACTAAGGTCAGCTTTAAAAGTATCCAAAGATCACCAGGCAAGGCCAAAATAAGATCTTCTTTTTGGTGGTACCCTTTTTTTCCCTACTACTCCTAAGATAGTCCCATGAGTGCATTATGGTAAAGCTGCCCCTTATACAGACTTCAGAATTGGAGTTTGGACTGATCTGTATAGTCAAAATGTAATCTGTGAAGAACAGCTGAATGTTCCATTACTACACAAATACAGAAAATAAATACGTAAGCATTAATCGTACTCCCCAGAGATTGGGATGTGGCCTAGCTGGGAAGGCCACGGAGCACCTGCACACACAAAAAAAAAATGTATATATATACATATATATATAACAGTCAGTCGATAGTGAGAAGCACGGCTAAATAATGATGTCAGAATTCCAGAGATTTGCTGAAATGAAGACATGTTAAATAAAGCAATAGCTTCCACAGTTGCAAGCTGAATAAATCCTTCTGATGGTAATTAGGTTAAACAGTTCAGCAGGTCTGCTTGAAAGGCGAGCGTGGTGCTGAATAAAAATGAGAGCACATACTATTTCCAGACCCCAGCCAGCCTATTACAAAGGAGACACGAAGAATTATTTCTACCTCAGTACCAACAATGTCTCCAGGCCTGCAGCTCCCAACTACGAGAAAATGATCGCTTACATAAGCAGTCTAGGGAAGGAGTTACCCAACTGCATTAAGTTACTTTAAAAAAAATCTGCTCATTCTCTCTTTTTTTTTGGCTAAAATTTCCTAATATGTCTCACTTATACTGCTAACAAGCTTTTGAATAAGATATTTTATTTAGATCTAAAGTGGAGCGATCAGTAATTTTACAAATCTACACATACAGGTTCTTTTTATGTCATATTAAACAGTAACAGTATAATTTTAAAAAAGTATCTCGATCATTAAAAGGCAGCAATTGAGCCTAAAGATGGCCATAAATTAGAAGATTTTCGAACATTAATATGAACATTCGTATGAAAATTCATGCACAAATAATCAACATTAATTTGATGACTTGAAAAATGTGGCTTAAAAGTAGCTCAAAAAACATTGCATTTGCTTTTAACATTTTGGAGTGAATTGACTTTGCCTGAAAACCACAATTATCCTGCTCCTTTTCAAAGCAGTCTAAAACAGACAAAATTGACCCCACTAATAATTAGAAAATCAAACACACGTTCTTAGAACAAAAAGAAAATTTGTACAAAATTCTACTAGTGTATGACCTGCATTAGTTAGGGGACTGTGCCTAGGAAGGGGAGAAGCATGCTGGGAAATTTATGTCATCAGTCTGCTGCAGAAGAGAGTTATGCCGCGTACACACGGTCGGACTTTTCGTCTACAAAAGTTCGACAGCCCGTCCGACAGACTTTCGATGGACTTTTGGCGGACTTGCGGCAGACTTTCTAACGAATGGACTTGCCTACATACGATCACACAAAAGTCCGACGGACTCGTACGTGATGACATACACCGGACTAAAATAAGGAAGTTGATAGCCAGAAGCCAATAGCTGCCCCAGCGTGGGTTTTTGTCTGTCGGACTAGCATACAGACGAGCGGATTTCTGGGTCGTAAAGATTTGAAGCATGTTTCAAATCTAAAGTCCGTCAGATTTGCGGCTGGAAAAGTCTGCTGAAAGTCCGGGGAAGCCCACACACGATCAGATTGTCAGCCGGCTTTAATCCGTCGGCGTCCGTCAGACTTTTGTAGACGAAAAGTCCGACCGTGTGTACGCGGCATAAGAATTTCTTTAGCCTCCCCTCAACTAACGACCACTTCACCAGGACTGTTGTAACATTGTAATCTGCTCACAAAGCAAGGGGTATCAACAAGGAGCTGATCTGTATGAGTCAAGCAACATACCATCTTCTATATTGCCTTGGACTAGCTTCTTGGTCCAGGATGTAGAGGCTGACTCTGGCTGATGCCTGAACAAAATATGACACATCCTTCGGGTGAGTATATTTCCTTTGGGTGAGTATATTTCCTTTGGGTGAGTATATTGCCTTAACTGCTTAAAAAGTGTTAGCTGTAGTTGTGATTTAATTTGTTTGTGTTTTACTTAAAGGTGAAGTACAGCCTAAGCGTACTTCTTCTGTGGATCACAGCAGTGCAGTTTGTTCTGCACTGCTGTGACCCGTTTTCAGCACAGAGCAGGCTGAAGCCTGCTGTTGGCTGATGTCACAGAGCCAGTCCAGACACGAGAAAGGTCATCCCACATGCCTGGACTGGCACCCGGCTCAGCCTCTCAGCGAGCCACTAAGAGCCTGAGCTGGCCGATCCTGCCCCCACAACAGCCCAGCGCTGCAGTGAAAGAGGGGGGGGGGCAGAGCAGAGAGCTGGGACTGACAATCTCCAGCTCTCTGCTCATGAAGCTCTGAGAACCGAGTGTTTGGCAGTGTTTGATCGCTCGGTTCTCAGTGTTACTGCTGGAGGGAGACAAATGCCGCATCGCACCAATGCTGCATCCATCTAAGCAAGTATGATTCCAAAAAACGAAAAAAATCCAATACTTTCTTTTTATAGAAGAAGTAGGGCCAAAACTCTTCTGGCCCTACTTCTCTCTGACCTGTACTCAGCCACAACTGGCTAAAGCCCACTTCAGTGAAAGCTGGAGGGGCAGAGCAGAGAGTCGGAGACTGACAGTCACCGGCTCTCTCCTTACTGCAGACTGAGAAATGAGCAATCAGCTGTCTTTGATCGCTCAATTCTCGGCGTAGAGGCAGCAGGGGACAGATGCAGCATCTAACCAATGCAGCATTCACCTAGGGGAGTATGTACTGTATGTTTATTTTTTTATTCCCATACTTCTCTTTTAAAGTCCATTTAAACTTGCATGTCTATCTAAGACTAACATGTCCACAGAGAGACAACGCTTCATTGCAGAATGAACATGTTGTCACCCTATCACCGGAAGTGGACAAATAGTGTGTTTAACCACTTGCCGACCAGCCACCGTCATTATAATGTGGCAGGTTTTCTCTATTATGCAAATCGCCGTAGCTGTATGTCTGTTATTGTAATAGATACAGTGGGCACGCCGGTGCCGATGTGCATGACCGGCGGCTGCAATGTCTGCCAGCCACCCGAGATCGCTCTACAGAGAGCCAGAATGGGGATCTGTCAAGGTAAACAAACAGATGCCCGTTCTGTCAGGGGAGTAGAGAGAGATTGTTTGTTCCTAGTGATCAGGAACAGCGATTTCTCTCCTATTCCAGTCAGTACACTCCCCCCACAGTTAGAAACACCTCCCAGGGAACACATTTAGGCTCCATGCACACTAGCTTAAAAAACGTTGCTTCTATAGGAGTGTCCTGCCTGTAGAAGCAGCTCAATGTTATCGCCTCATGACATTAAGAGGCATATTTTGAGTTTAAAGTTTAGAGGCAGAAAAAAAAACCTTCTGGTTCGCGTTTCTGATTGGAGCTTGGAGGCAGAACAAAACGTAAAACTCTCCTAAACTCGTCTAAATTTTGTACAAAAAAACAGACGTTTTTTTAAGCCCAGTGTGCATGGAGCCTTAACCCCTTGATCACCACTAGCGTTATCCCCTTCCCTGCCAGTGCCATTTATACAGTAATCAATGCATTTTTATAGCACCGATCGCTGTATAAATGTCACTGTTCCCAAAAAAGGGTCAACAGTGTCCGATCTGTCTGCTGCAATGTCGCAGTCCCGCTAAAAATCACTGATCGCCGCCATTACTATTAAAACAAAAAAAAAATGCCATAAATCTATCCCCTACTTTGTAGATGCTATAACTTTTGCGCAATCCAATCAATATATGCTTATTGTGATTTTTTTCCAATAATATGTAGAAGAATACATATTGGCCTAAACTGAGGAAGAAATTTGTTTTTATATATTTTTTGGGGGAGTAACAGTTAAGATTTTTCTGTTATGTTTTTAAAATATGGTCTGTACTGTGGAGATGGATGGATAGCGGCACACTGACTTGGAAAAGCCATTTAAATGACAATAAATGACAAAATGCCTTGACAGAACCAGAGTTACTCCTGAAAATGATATACTTTCATCCTTTCTGGGTGACAGGTCCAATGTCATTTACTGTGTTGGAATTATCTTGGTCAGCGGACCACTGTTTGGCTCAATACACAGAAGAACCAAAAAACCCCAACCTTCTCCTCCTTTGCATGCTGTATACTTCCCACTCATCTACTAGCCTGGTTTGAAGGAACACATCAGTACAGAATTGGCACAGGTTAGAAGTCAATCTGTGGAAGACATGCCAAGCTGTGCATCCCATTACCGGGGGTCCCGCCCATCACACAACGCACAATGCCAAGCGCTGCCTTTGTACGTTCCCCAGCTCCATTCCAACTATCCAGAAGAATGCATCATTAATCATGCTGCAGGGGATACCGAAAACACAATCAACATGAAAGAAAATCTCCCACGGTGTTATTCACATCATCTGACAATGACCAATGCCAACACCTAGCGCAAGTCAACAGAGCATGTATTAAAATCTCATCCATTTTTACCTAAGGTAATTATAATTTGTATTCTGCTCTATGTCAGGTTTACAAGAGCAGTTGTCCAGATGAAGGAGTGTTTTTGTTACTCAAGGCTTGGACGCACGTGCTGAACCCAGGACATGAAACACAAGACAACAGCGTTTGATGAATCAAAATGATAAAATACTAAAAAGTAGTAATAAACCCTCAGCTTTTTTTAGCTTAACACAATGAGCACGATAAATTAAATATCCCCCAGTAAACAGTTAAAATTCTTATCCCAGCACTTGCAGTTTACAGCTTTCCATCTTTTCATGCTGCTGGCTCCTGCTGTATTAGTGCTGCTGAACTTACAGTTATCATGAGAACGAGTTGCTGCTGAACTTCCAGTTATCATGAGAACGAGTTGCTGCTGAACTTCCAGTTATCATGGGAACGAGTTGCTGCTGAACTTCCAGTTATCATGGGAATGAGTTGCTGCTGAACTTCCAGTTATCATGGGAACGAGTTGCTGCGGAACTTCCAGTTATCATTGGAAGGAGTTGCTGCTGAACTTCCAGTTATCATGAGAACGAGTTGCTGCTGAACTTCCAGTTATCATGGGAACGAGTTGCTGCGGAACTTCCAGTTATCATTGGAATGAGTTGCTGCTGAACTTCCAGTTATCATTGGAATGCGTTGCTGCTGAACTTCCAGTTATCATGAGAACGAGTTGCTGCGGAACTTCCAGTTATCATGGGAATGAGTTGCTGCAGAACTTCCAGTTATCATGGGGACGAGTTGCTGCAGAACTTCCAGTTATCATTGAAATGCGTTGCTGCTGAACTTTAAGTTATCATGGGAACAAGTTGCTGCTGAACTCCCAGTTATCATGGGAACGAGTTGCTGCAGAACTTCCAGTTATCATGGGAACGATTTGCTGCGGAACTTCCAGTTATCATGGGAATGAGTTGCTGCAGAACTTCCAGTTATCATGGGAATGAGTTGCTGCGGAACTTCCAGTTATCATGGGAATGAGTTGCTGTTGAACTTCCAGTTATCATGGGAACGAGTTGCTGCTGAACTTCCAGTTATCATGGGAATGAGTTGCTGCGGAACTTCCAGTTATCATGGGAACGAGTTGCTGCTGAACTTCCAGTTATCATGGGAATGAGTTGCTGCGGAACTTCCAGTTATCATGGGAATGAGTTGCTGTTGAACTTCCAGTTATCATGGGAATGAGTTGCTGTTGAACTTCCAGTTATCATGGGAATGAGTTGCTGCGGAACTTCCAGTTATCATGGGAATGAGTTGCTGTTGAACTTCCAGTTATCATGGGAACGAGTTGCTGCTGAACTTCCAGTTATCATGGGAATGAGTTGCTGTTGAACTTCCAGTTATCATGAGAACGAGTTGCTGCTGAACTTCCAGTTATCATGGGAATGAGTTGCTGCAGAACTTCCAGTTATCATGGGAATGAGTTGCTGCAGAACTTCCAGTTATCATGGGAATGAGTTGCTGCAGAACTTCCAGTTATCATGGGAATGAGTTGACAGTGCAGTCTCCAGTTAGTCTATTAGCTTGAAGAAGGGAGGGAGGAAGGAACAGGAGAACCCTGCTATCCTAGGCTGCGTAGCTGTGGGTTTCTATGAATGCACATTGTGTAGGTGTAGGGAGACACAACTCTAGTCCTTGTATATATGGCTGCAAATGGAGGTACAAAGAGGGAACCCATAAGACAGAAAAAAGGCTGCCTCCCTTCTGAGTCTCTAGCCAGGATGAACATACAGCCAGTGAAGCCATTTCTACTAAGTCAGTAACTTGCAAAAAGCTGAAGCCATTGGATGAGCATGACAGACAGGCTTGTCACATTTTCAGAAGGAAGTTGAGCATGGCAGCCACCATATATCTTTCATAAATATATTTCCTTCAAAGACCACATTATAGATCCGAAGAGATAAAACAGTGTACACCGGAGGCTGGGTTGACGGGATAAAGTGGAAAGGGTTCTCAAAGCTTTAATCACAGCAAAAACATTTAGAAAACAAACATTAATAGTTAGTCAGGTTGAAAAAAGACACAAGTCCATCCAGTCCAACCATAAAAAAAAAAAAAAAAAAAAAAAAAAAAACGTACAATCCAATATACCCAATACTATACCCACAGTTGATCCAGAGGAAGGCAAAAAACCCCAGCAGAGCATGCTCCAATTTGCTACAGCAGGGGAAAAAAATCCTTCCTGATCCCAGAGAGGCAATCGGATTTTCCCTGGATCAACTTTACCTATAAATGTCAGTACCCAGTTATATTATGTACATTTAGGAAAGTATCCAGGCCTTTCTTAAAGCAATCTACTGAGCTGGCCAGAACCACCTCTGGAGGGAGTCTATTCCACATTTTCACAGCTCTTACTGTGAAGAAACCTTTCCGTATTTGGAGATGAAATCTCTTTTCCTCCAGTCGTAAAGAGTGCCCCCTTGTCCTCTGTGTTGACCGTAAAGTGAATAACTCAACACCAAGTTCACTATATGGACCCCTTATATATTTAAACATGTTGATCATATCCCCCCTTATTCTCCTCTTCTCAAGAGTGAACAAATTCAGTTCCTCTAATCTTTCCTCATAGCTGAGCTCCCCCATGCCTCTTATCAGTTTGGTTGCCCTTCTCTGCACTTTCTCCAGTTCCCCGATATCCTTTTTGAGAATTGGTGTCCAAAACTGAACTGCATATTCCAGATGAGGTCTTACTAATGATTTGAACAGGGGCAAAATGATATCTCTCTCTCTGGAGTCCATACCTCTCTTAATACAAGAAAGAACTTTGCTCGCTTTGGAAACCGCAGCTTGGCATTGCATGCTATTATTGAGCTTATGATCTACCAAAACCCCCAGATCCTTCTCCACTACAGATTCCCCCAGTTGTACTCCCCCTAGCATGTATGATGCATGCATATTCTTAGCCCCCAAGTGCATAACTTTACATTTCTCAACATTAAACCTCATCTGCCACATAGTCGCCCAATTAGACAGAGCATTGAGGTCAGCTTGTAAATTGGAGACATCCTGTAAGGACGTTATTCCACTGCATAGCTTGGTGTCATCTGCAAAGACAGAAATGTTACTTTTGATCCCAGATCCAATATCATTTATAAAGATATTAAAGAGTAAGGGTCCCAGCACTGAACCTTGGGGTACACCACTGATAACCTTAGACCATTCAGAGTAAGAATCATTAACCACTACTCTCTGAATTCTGTCTTTTAGCCAGTTTTCTATCCATTTACAAACTGATATTTCCAAGCCTGTAGACTTTAACTTACACATGAGCCGTGTGTGCGGAACTGTATCAAACGCTTTTGCAAAATCCAAATAAACCACGTCCACAGCCACCCCTCTGTCCAAGGTTTTACTTACCTCTTCATAAAAAGAAATCAGGTTTGTCTGACAACTTCTGTCTTTCATGAATCCATGCTGTCTGTTGCTTAAAATGTTTTTTTCCAGCAAGAACTCGTCTATGTGGTCTTTTATTAAACGCTCCAGTATCTTCCCGACTATAGAAGTTAAACTAACAGGTCTATAGTTACTTGGTAAAGACTTTGATCCCTTTTTAAATATAGGCACCACGTTCGCCCTGCGCCAATCCAGCGGTACTATTCCCGTCATTAATGAGTCCCTAAAAATTAGATACAATGGCTTTGAAATTACAGAGCTCAATTCTTTTAGGATCCGTGGGTGGATGCCATCAGGTCCAGGTGCTTTATCCACCTTTATTCTGTCTAAATATTTCTGGACCATATCCCTTTTGAGCCATTGTGGATCATTGGGGGCTGTGTCAATACCACCCCCCTTATGGACATGAGCTTCCCCATGCTCTTTTGTATATACAGAGCTGAAGAAAGTTTTTAATAAATTAGCCTTCTCCTTGTCCCCAGTCACCCACTCTAGATTATTTTGTAAAGGGCGTACATGCTCAGACCTGACCTTTTTACTATTAATATATTAACAGCTCATATGGCATACCTAACCCAATTTTACCACCTCATGATCCCAAATAAGCCCCAAAAACTACCACTAGCAGGCATGTAGCTAATCCAAAATCAGATTCATTAGGATCCTCCATGATGTTTATTGACATACAGAGCACAACCTATACACGAGAGCTAAACAATTAATCGTTAAAAGATCACGATCTTAATTCAACCCTCCACATGATCTTAATCCAGCATTCCCACAATCCATGTAACAAGTGCAGAGCAGTTCCCTGTTTACAGCTGTCAAAAAAAAAAGAAGAAAAGCAGCTGGCAATGTTTATCAACAACATTACTCAGCGCTGAAAGAGAGAGAAAAGAATATATTTCATTTGTAAAATAACTTTTCAATGCTTTAGACCATTGCTGACAGCTGAAGTGTAAACAGAAATGTTGCGGTAGGTATCGGTAATTGATATCGGAGTACTAAAAAAAAGACCCTAATATAACCTAATGGTAATTTATGGATTTCTTTACACAATACATTATTTTTCATTACATTTCTTTAAATTTGATTGAAGAAAAGAGTATTATGTCTTATTTTATTGCCATCTTGTTTGATAACCTAATGTTCAGGGGTTGTAAATCTTTCAAATAAAAAAGTTCTTCAGAATTCTGATCTTTATTCTAAGCAAAAACAATTTGTGATTTTCATTTTATCCAGAATCGTGCAGCTCTAACGACATGCCTGACGCTGACATGCAGGGCTGACAATACAAGCTTTACATACCTTCCAACTTTCTGAAATAAAGAGGGACACCTTTTTATTACATATTATGTAGGCAAAGGAAACGGCCCCTATGGGCACGGCCTCAGAAGGCACGCCACCAGTTACACTGACCACAAAGATCTAATATGAACTAATTTTATGTGATGGGCTGTTGTATTAGTGGCACAACATCCATATAATAATCGCTTAGAATAGAGCATTGAACAAAGTCTGACTTTGTTTAATGTTCTGTTCAAAGATCTAATGCAGAAAGGGATCGGCTAAAACAAACAAGTGCTTGACCCTTATTTTTCCTTTTTATTGGCTTTTCAAATGCAGTCATATAGAGATTGGATAAAAAGTGTAGTGCAGCATAACGCTTTTGGTAGTCAAATAGCACATTTTGTAGAGATGTACACATGAGATCAAAAACAGTGTTGGGACAGTTGGAAGCTATGTTTTTATTAGGACATATTTCTCTAAGCGAATTTCGGGATATCTGGTTTATTTAGTAGGGCAGACTGCGCCATGTTTGGTTCACTTATGCCCGTGACCTGCCGAAATGCAGTTCCAAAACTGTTTCACCTTTGGGCACTGGCAAAAATCCAATATATAGCACAATGTATATATATATTACAATGACTTACAAGAAGGAAGGAAGGTGGGAGGTTACTTGTTTAACACAAGGAATCATGGGAACCAATATAAATCTAACCTAAGGCATTCCACAGCAACTATAGATATAGGTAGTCTAACTAAATAGATTTACCCTAAATTCACCTTGCTTCTTGAGCCCTTGAAGGTACCCTTTGCTGTAATTATTGAGTAAAACACTAAATGCATGGCTGTTTTTATACTTTCAACCCTTCATGGCTCACTGTGTTGTGTTGCCCATTTCTCATATCAGTCGGCCGTGTACAGTGGCAGCTGGTGTTTTTTTTATGGGGGGGGGGGGGGGGGGGCGGCAAACAACCACCCTCTCCCCTCGGCGGCCAGCGGCTCCTGTGTCCTTTATTCCATGGCTGTGGTTGTGCGAATCCTGTCCTCCTCCTAGGCGTCCAATAGGATTACCTGTCCTTTCCGCCAATTGGGTGACGGTGAAAAGGTTAATATAAATATAGCACTCGCAAACAATCAATAAATGTGGAATGAAAAATGATAAAACAACACAAAGTCCAAAACAATTGACTCAAGGTGCTCCAATCCAAAATGAAGAGAAGAAAAGCGCTTCAAAAAATTCAGGTGCACAACACCCCCTTATGTGTCCCCACTCACCAGATCCACATGACCCCCAGCTTTTCAGTCTGGTGGGTCACTTAAGGCTTAATATGGATGTCTTTAAGATGGTGGATAGTAGATCAGGTCATCAGATCCAGGGTTGCTTGGTGAAGGGTTTCAGCCAGACAAAACATGTACCCAGAAGTAAAGAAACGAACTGATAGTGAAGTATCATCAAAAAGGGATTTATTTGAACAAAAGATGGGTATTTACAAAACATAGGATAAAAGCAAGCATCAAGCATGGAGCAGATCGTATAAAACGGCCGTTTCAAGCGTGCGTTCCAAACAACCAGAAATGACATCAGAAATCCCGGAAATAGAGTCAATGTTTTGCCTTCCCACAGGGCATCATCACAGACCTCGACCTGCTTCCTGATTGGCCGGGAGGAGGATCAGTGTTAAAATAGCGAATATTCATACCCTAGTTTGAAGCCTAATAGAGCCTAATCGAAGCTTCAAAAAAACACCCCCCCCCCCATTGGAATCCATGCATCCGGCGTCCTGAAAGGGGCCAGATGCATGGATGGGGGGGGGGGGGGCAGCGCCCGTGTGCCCTTAACGGACGTGCCGCCTTTGGCTGAGTATAAAAAAACATTACTACTAACAGAGGACAGCGCAGACACAAACTATGGGGTTGATTTACTAAAGGCAAAAAGACTGTGCACTTTGGAAAGTGCAGTTGCACACGGCAAGAGCAGTTGCTCCAGAGCTTAGTAAATGAGCAGAGGCTCAGCTGACTTTCATCAACCAATCATGTGCAAGCAAAAATGCTGTTTTTTTTATTTTCCTTGCATGTGATTGGGTATTCTTTGCAAAGTGAAGCTTTACCTCATTTACTAAGCTCTGGAGCAACTGCACTTGCAGAGTGCAATTGCACTTTCCAAGGTGCACAGTCTATTGGCCTTTAGTAAATCAACCCCTATGTGTCTCTGAAATAATAGAGAAGTAGTTGGATTTCCAAAGTTAGATATTATTCTGGCTGGCATCACAAACCAGTACAGTCACTTTTTTCAAACGGGATGGGAAATAGGAATCAGGGTTTCTCCGAAATTTTTTTTCAAATTCCAGAGATGGGTTCCCTTTAGGAGCAGACAAACTAGAGGCAATTCATGTCTTTCGTTAAGCCGAAGAAGCCAGGCACTGGCTCCCATTTTACATTAGTCACAACAAATGCACCAGATGTCCTTTGTTTGGTGTCTACAGATATAATTAGAAACTACCAAGAATTTGGCAGACAGGTGCATGTGCAACATCCCCCGATATTTTTATACTTTTCTGTCCAGTACAAGCACTCATTTCAAGGTAGAATTTAGTTTTGGCTTCATGTATCCCATAAGAGCTTAGCGGTGTGACATGTCCCTGTCCATTCCCACAAAGGCCACAGCTAAAGTTTAGCAGTTTGTAGCTAGCCTCCCCAATTATTTCTTAACTACTTCCCACCCAGCCACTGTACATAAACGGCCAGGTGGGCGCTCTCTCCTTCTGAGTGGACGTTCAGTCCCTCAGAAGGAGCGGGATCATGCATGCACGTGCCTGCGCAGCGGCGTGATCCCGATGCGTTCGTGTCACCCAGACACAGTGCATCTCCGATCGGCAGGAGGGCTCTGTGATTGGCCCTCCTGATCACATGACGGCCATGTCCAATCACAGCCGTCATGTGATGTAAATACAGAGCCGGTTGCTAGAAAAAACACACCTGTCCCCCACATATGTAACAGTAAAATCACATGTCCCAATGATTATCTGCACATATATGCCCATGATCACCTGCGCACATCTGTACATGATCATTTGCGTACATCTGTCCGTGATCACACAAACCAATTATTATACACTTAACGGGATTTTTTTTACCCAAAACATGTAGCAGAATACATTTTGGCTTAAATTTATGACAAAATTTGATTTTATTGGATTTCTTTTAAAATAGAAAGAAGAAAATATTGGGGTTTTTTTTTCAAATTCCCGCTCTTTTTTCGCTTATATCGCAAAAAATAAAAATGAAGTCATGAATAAATACCACCAAAAGAAAGCTCTATTTGTGTGAACAAAATGATAAAAATTTCATTTGGGTACAGCATTGCATGACCGTGCAATTGTCATTGAAAGTGCGAGAGCGCTGAAAATTGGTCTGGGAAGGAAGGGGGTGAAAGTGCCCAGTATTGAGGTGGTTAAAAATGAATTCTACCCTTTACTCCATGCCCCCTAGTCCTACATCTCTACCCCCTGAAGGCCCTACATGTATTTTTTTTTTTAATTTTTAGACTTACCTTACAGCTGGACTCTAGGCTGATATGAAAGATACAAATTCATAAAGCTCTGTAATCAGTAATACAACACAAAAGCCCGACTCTGGCACAGGTTGTGTGTGCCGCACACACAACCTGAGGATAAGCTACAAACAAATATACTTAGTATTAATAAATGTAATCTCTGTATGCAAAACTTGAATATCCATCTCTCTCCCTCTCTTTGTATGGAATATTCCTGTGCCTATAGGACACTGCTGGACATAAATAAACATGACCTGTAACTGCATTTTTGTTAAAAATATCTTTATGTTGTTATATCAGCACTTTGTACCAAAGGGTATTTATAAATGCCCACAATGATGTAGGAGTTTTTTATGTTTTATATACGCATTATTAACATTTTACCTAATATCATTTTACGATTTAGCTAATTTTGTATCTTTAGGACAGCTTTAGTATTTACATGCTGTTTGTGTCGTTCTAAAAGGCCCTGACGAAGCGGGGTTCCCGCGAAATGGGTAGGCCACATTTTTGATACTCTATACCAGGACTCGCACAACCTGAATCAACCAAACAGTAAACTTTATTCTTTCAAATTGTAATGTTTTAAATATTTCCATCCAAGGATGGTAAATAAAGTATCTTTATTTATTTTTTTTTAAAATACTGTGTTATAAATTACTACCCATACTCCATCGAGGCACATGTAAAGTCCCAAAACTTCACGTCTTTCTAAATTTAATAAATGAATTTGGACTCTTTTATCCTTTGGTCTGGCGCTCCTTCCATTTGTGCATGTTTTTTATTGAAAAGAAATAGGACCACAATGTAGAAATAAATGTGTGCAACGCATTTTGCAGTACCACAAAGCAGAAGTGTGAAGCCGGCTGAAGTGTATGTCCAGCCAAAACTTTTTTTAATTTAAGTTTTCAATATAGTGGAGAAGCATTACAACTAGATCCCTACACTTCCAAAATTAAAGTGATATTAAAGCCTTGTTCTTTTTTAAAAAGAACAAAAATGTTATAATTACCTGCTCTGTGCAGTGGTTTTGCACAGAGCAGCCCGGATCCTCCTATTCTCGGGTGCTTCGCCAGCGCTCTTGGCCCCTCCCTCCTGCTGGGTGCCCCCACAGCAAGCAGCTTGCTGTGGGGGCACCCAAGCAGGTGCGATCCCGAGTCACGGCTCTGTGTGTCCATTCACACATGGAGTCGTGGCTTGGCCCCGCCCCTCCATCTTCTGATTGTCTCACTGGCTGTGATTGACAGCAGCGGGAGCCAATGGCTCCCGCTGCTGCCAAAAGCCAATCAGGAGTGCGAGTCTCCAGAGAGGCAAGGCTCTCATGGACATTGCTGGATCGAAAGGGGGCTCAAGTAAGTATTAGGGGGACTGCTGCACACAGAAAGTTTTTTACCTTCATGCGTAGAATGCATGAAGGTAAAAAACCTTGTGCCTTTATAACTACTTTAAGAATCTCTAGTTCTATGTGTTATCATTAATACAGTAAAAACTGGGAAATCTTTGGAACAAAGCCCCAGATAGAAGTAAAAACCCAGCAAGGGTTCTAATCTTTCCCCTCAACTAAAAACAAAAAAAAAAGTTTTGGTTGGACTTACACTTAGCTGTCAACCCCTGTTCTAATCCTAAGAACCCAACTAACCAGAGGATAGAAATTTCCAATCTCCAGCATTATTTCTGTATGCTGGAATATTCTAGGTCCATGAGCTTTGGTTCAAAAATACATGCAGTATACAAGTAGTATTGTGGTTTCATATATTTCTCTTTGTCCTTCCAAGACGGAAACAACAATGAATGTAAACAAAGGCAGTATTGAGTAATTGATGAGAGCGTCTTGGCGGTAAAAGTGGGAGCCAGATTGTGGAAAAAGGGCAGCTTTGCGTGCGTTCAGGAAAATCTAAAGCCCCATACACACTATTAGATTTTCTGCAGATTTTTGTCTTCAGATTTACCAAAACCATGTAGTGCAAGGGCCTGCCTGATTGCATACAAATTGAAACTCTTAAGGTTTCACCTCATATTATATGGTTTTGGTAACTCTGAAGACAAAAATCTGCAGAAAATCTAATAGTGTGTATGGGGCTTAACACTGTAAATAATGAGACATTTTCTGTAGCCGTTTCTCAGCCTCGGGACTCATCAATATGCAACCTGTATTGTTCTGCTATTGAACTACAAGTCTCAGTAGGCCTTCTCAGTAAATACCTTTCTACATGAAACCACATTGTCTTCACCAGGGGCATGATTATGGGTGATGGGGCCCCATAGCAAAACCATTATGTGGTCTCTCTGTTTTTTACTTTAAAGCGGTTGTAAACCCCGATTAGTAATTTTTTCCTACAGGAAAGCCCATAAAAAGGCTTACCTGTAGGTAAAATAAATATCTCCTAAACGTGCACCATTTGGGAGATATTCGTCCTGCATGCAACCAGTGACATCACTGGCGCATGCGCTCTAAACTTCGTGTTGAACCTGAGGGCTCTCACATGAATGTGTGGGAGCGATGTCATCACGACTCTGGCCAATCACAGCGCCGGAGGTTGCGAACCCAGAAACCCAAAAGAAAAAAGGGGGGGACATGTCAGCCCTCTCAGTGATGACTTAATAGCGCTGGAGGGCTTAGTTCCAAGTGGAGTATTTCATAATATGCTAGTATGCTATGCATACTAGCACATTATGCCATTGCCTTGCAGGTTGTTTGTTTTTTGTTTTTTTTGAACATCAGGTTGTAAAGTGGTTGTAAACCCTTATATATACAGAGTGAAGTGACTGGCTTCAGGTGATACACAGAGATGAAACAAATCCTCCTACATACATTGTTCCTGTTTATCTGCAGCCCTCTCTTCTCTACAACTAAACGTCACACATCAAAGGTTATTTCTGAGCCCATGGGAGGCAGGCGACAGGGATGTGATGTCACACACTACACAACACACAGCACAGAACTGAGTGTAATCTGAGACCTAAGTGGAGGGACTGGACACACACCCCCTATACAGTCTCAGGCTGAGGCTGTCAATCGCTTGCTGTGTGATACAAGTAGATGGAGCTGTCTGCTGAGACTGCTTGGTGTGGAGATTAACTGTCAGAAGTGACTCATGCAGATAGCAGAGGAATGAGAGAGCAGACAAGATTTACACTAGGTGCTTTGAACACACTATAGAAGGATATTGCAAACCTGTAAAAAAAATGTTGCTATAATGCTAATCTGTGCTCTCAGCATCCTGACTTAACCTTATTTTAATGATATGCTAACAATTTATGCAACCTGTTTTTTCCTCTGTATGTGTTGCAATAAAGCATCAAAAGGGGAATACAGCTCTAAAGAAAACACATACTGTACAATCACTCTGAACTTTACCATTCCTCTACCGGATGCGGCACTTTGCTTGATTTTATCTGGCCCTTTGGGCATTATTCCCCCTACTGTCAACAACAATGGGGCATAGTTTCTGTCACTGGCAACAGGGCACTATTCCTCCCACTGACACCAATGATGGGACACTATTCCTCCCACTGATACCAATGATGGTCCACTATTCCTCTCACTGACACCAATAATGGGACACTATTCCTCCCACTGACACCAATGATGGGACACTATTCCTCTCACTGACACCAATGATGGGACACTATTCCTCCCACTGATACCAATGATGGGACACTATTCCTCCCACTGACACCAATAATGGGACAATATTCCTCTCACTGACACCAATAATGGGACACTATTCCTCCCACTGACACCAATGATGGGACAAACAGGCGTTTGACTTTTTTTGTTTTGCCTCTAAACGCCCCTCTATGTTAGCCTTTGTTTCCATGCACACATAGGCATTTACAGACATTTTTGAGGCAGAAGCATTTAGAGGCAGAAAAAAACATTACGTGCGCATTTAGAAGAGGACCATTTGAGCGGAAAAACGTGCATAAACACTAGATGTTTCCATGTTAATGCATTCTAATGGCCAGAATACATTAATATTCTGGCCAATAGAATGCATTAACACTAAACATGTATGCAAAATGTGGCTTTAGGCATATCTTTTGACCTGCGTTTTTCTCGCATGGAGCAAAGGCTTCTAGGGGAGTAAAAAAATATGTCCTGTGTCCACGAGGCCTAAAAGATATAATATGGGGAAGTAATGGCAGGAATACAGGATAAGAAAATCGGGCAAAAATTTCTGTTCTGTGAACGATTGGCCTACTTTCTACTCATTGATTCCCAGCAAGTAATACCCGATATCGATTTTGAGAATGAAAAAAAGACCGATTGAAAAAATGGAGAAATTGTGTCGTATCATTTGCGAACAAATGATATTCTATTCGTTAGTGTGAAGGTAGTCCATAAAACATCTCTTGAACATTATCACGCACGAGCAGAACTAGTAGATGACTCCACTTGTACGTGAGACGTCAACACTACATATAAAATCGATTGTTCTTTTAAAGATTTTTTTTGATTGGTTAATGTTGGCGACGATTTCGACCAGCAAAGGCTGTTTCGCTTGTTAACAGATGAGCGATCAGTCGATTTTCTTGTGTATTTTTGCTATAAGATATTGCAGAAACTGAGCTGTTGTTTACATTCTATCAGTGCCCAGGAGCTGTCATTTGCAGGGGGGGCATGGCCATAGTCTACACATCATCGGGTGTCACTCATCATGGTGCTATATCACTGGAAAATGAGACTGGCAGTGGTATGGTTATTATTATTATACAGGATTTATATAGCGCCAACAGTTTGTGTAGCACTTTACAACATGAGGGCAGACAGTACAGTTACAATACAACTCAATACAGAAGGAATCAGAAGGCCCTTGCTCATTAGAGCTTACAATCTAAGAGGGAGGGTCAATGCACACCTCCCAACTTTTTGAGATGGGAATGAGAGACACCTATCAAAAGTATGCAGGCATAGGGCACACCCACTGCCATGCCCCCTTAAAGGAGAATTGTACAAAAAAACAAGATTAGTTAAGCCCACAAGTGCTTTCTTTACCACTACTATTCCTTCATATTGGCTTTTGGAATTTACAAATGCAGCAATTTAGAAATCAGATGAAAGGTTTAGCACTGGAAAACTCTTTTTGATAGATAAAAAGTGCATTTTATATACATCTATATAGATCAGACCAAAATGAGGGACAAATGAGGAGGAATGAGGGACAGAGGGACATTGCTCCAAATCAGGGACAGTCCCTCAAAATCAGGGACAGTTGGGGGCTATGGGTCAAGTGATAAAAAAAGGTAATTGTAGGGGATAGGTTGATGAAGAAAATGAAAGTACAGTTGTTAGGTGTGGGCAGGATAGGCTTTTCTGAAGAGAAAAGTTTTCAGGGATCACCTAAAAGTGGATAGAGTTAGAGATAGTCGGACAAATTGGGGTAGGAAATTCCAAAAGATGGGAGAGGCTCGGGAGAAGTCCTGGAGGCGAATATGCGAGGAGGTAACAAGGGAGCTAGAGAGCAGGAGGTCTTAGGAGGAATGAAGAGGACAATTAGGTTGGTATTTTGAGACTAGGTTAGGGATGTAGCTGGCTTTGTAAGTTATTTTTAGTATTTGGAATTTATTGGGAGAGTGGCAGCCAATGGAGGGATTGTCAGAGAGGGGTAGCAGACGCTGAGCACTTTTTAAGGTGGAGGAGCCTGCAGCAGCATTCATGATGGACTGAAGGGGGGATAGTCTATATAAAGCCAATGAGGAGGGAGTTGCAGCAGTCCAGGTGAGAGATAACCAGGGAGTGAATCAGGGGATTATGTTTAAAGCTGCTGTAGTAATGTAAGCAAAGCAGCTGGGGATCCCAGGTGACATCAATGACCAAATTTGGCCATGACCATATTTGCTAAATGACATCACCCAGGATCACCTGGCTGCTTGGTTTACAAACAGAAGCGGGCTGAGGATCTGTCATTTAGTGGCAGTAGTTTTTTTAAGGCATGCACTGTACAAGTACATAACTTCAAGTGCAGGTTTAGGGCATCCTCCAAGCATGTTATTTAAAGGATTTGTGTATTTTTAATGTTGTCCTTTAAGCAGCATTACAAGGCACTCTCTCCACTAGATGCATTGGTAAATGGCCTCCAAGGCAGTGCTCAGCTACCCAAAGACCTCAGTATGGTTTGGTGCTAAGTTTGGGTTTAGCAGGTTTTTTTTTATGGCTTTGCTGAAACTCCTGCGAACCGAATCCGGTTCACTCATCACTACTCTTGATCTTGTTCCGTTTTAGCGAGGCATAAAGTATTGAAGCCAGTGGATAAGCAAGACAACCGGGTAAGAAAGATTTGAAGAGATCAGCAATGGCAGCCTACGCATTCTCCCAATACTCCAATACTTCACTTCCCAAATTTTTACCACTGTACTAAAAATAGAAGTGTAAAATTAATTTGTAAATTGTACCATATTTATGTGCCTTTCATTCTATTAATAGAAGCAAAGAAGGGCCTGGAAATTATTGGCTAGCAAAGCAATTAAATCAATGTGTGCTGCTGCTATAAATGAAATGAAAACAATAGAGCGGTTGTGTGACTAATACTGTAATCATTTAAAACTTTCACACTCATTGAAGAACAAAGCAAATACATAATGTAATATTTTCTTCTATTCAATTAGGGAGAAATCCCTCTTAGCTCATTAACTCTGTTTGGCACCTTAGTACGACATGGAGAAAAGACTCTCTCTAAGGATAATCTGGGGGGACAGGAAAAACACCATACACAAACAACATCTCACAGCAGATGTACGGCCAAAGCCTTAAAGTGGAGCTCCACCCAAAAATGGAACTTCCGCTTATCTGGTCCCCCCCCCCTCCAGTGTCACATTTGGCACCTTTCAGGGGGGAGGGGGGAGCAGATAATTGTCTAATCCAGGTATTTGCTCCGCGGCGATCTACGCCATGTCCGGCTCCTCCTCTGTGCCCCCCAGCTGTCTTCTGGGAGACACACAGGTCCCAGAAGACCGCAGGGACCAGTCAGAACGCCCAGCGCGACTCGCGCATGTGCTGTAAGGAACCAGGCTGTGAAACTGCAAGGCTTCACTTCCTGATTCCCTTACTGGAGATGCCGGCGCCTCCATCCAGAGCCAAGGGACGGGTCGGCTTCTGGTGAGGACATCGCGGGCGCCCTGGACAGGTGAGTGTCCTTATCTTAAAAGTCAGCAGCTGCAGTATTTAAAGCTGCTGACTTTTATTTTTTTATTTTTTGGTGGAACGCCGCTTTAAAGTAGAACTTTACTCTCCCAATCAACATTGATTATTTGTAATCCTCATGCTGCTAGCATTAGTACATAATTAGGAAAGTATATCATATTTACTTTGTTTAAATTTCTTCAGTAACATCCTGGTTTCTTGCTTAGGCAATTGATGCCATACATCACATACATCTTCAGGAGGGGAGGAGAGGAGGAGGAGTTTTCTGAGCTAAGCACACCCTCCTGCATGCATGCTTGAGTTAAGGGCAGATGGATTACAGGAAGTAAATGCTACATGAATCATTTGCCCTTACTCAAAATGGCCATGGCCATAAATGCTAAGGGGGGGAGGGGGGGTCAAAGTGATTTCTCAAAAAAATAAAGAATGGAGACATGGATGGATAAGGGAATGTGCTTTGAACATTATGATTTATGTGAATGAATTATGGCAATTAACACTTCTCTGTTTACTAATACTTTAGGACTCCTTACACACGGGCTCTGTTGCAGTCTGCCTCAGCAGGCGGATGGCTGGTCCGTGTCTGCTCCGCTTATGAATAGACCTACTGTCCATATACAACCAACAGCATCCGAACCGCCAGACGGAGGGGAACGGACCCCCATCTGTCTATTTTTAGCAGGTAGGATCGGATGTCGGCGGGTGTCAACAGACACTGACCAATCGGGTCCGCTGAAAAACTGACAGGTGGACCCGATCGGTCCGCCAGTGTGAAAGGCGTCCCTCTTTTCCATGTATGGTCACATGAACAGAGCAAAATAACCCACATTATACCATTCAATAGAGAATAGTGGATACTGTAATAGTATGTAAAATCAATAATATGTATAGTGCAGAGCAACTAGCAACAAACTAACAAATACTGAAGTGGATACACAGAAGAAAACAGTGTAACAATTAATCCTACAAAACACTGATTGCTACAATTTTATAATAATATTCTTATAAGATTGCAGCAATCACTGTTTTTTAGGATTAATTGTTACACTGTTATTTATATGTATCCACTTCAGTATTTGTTAGTCTGTTGCCAGTTGCACTGCTCTATACTATTATTGATTTTAAATTTAAGTGTGCAAGAAGACTTTTGAGTGATAAGCAGGAACTGGATTTTTTCACATATAGTCACCTGAATTTATATATAATTTTTGAGACAGTATTATTTATTTGCGCTGATTAAGTTTAAGGTTGATTTGTAATAGTATGTAGGTCGGAGTAGGGGAACCTTTAAGGGTTACTAAACCCAGTAATATGACAATAGTTCATCTGCCACCCACAGTGCCCACAGCTTCTAAATCTTCTTTTTACATTAAAATATTGCCACTATATACCTTTTTGGCTGATCTGTATACCACGGTCAGTGATAAACTGCACAGTTTCTCCAGTGCTGAGAGTTCAGGTAGGAGGAGATTTCCACTGCAGCCTGTATACACGCCCACATGTGTGATGTCAATATCATGAGACCTGGCTAGTTCAGCTCAACAAGGGAAAATTCTCTACAGCATAAAAAACACAACTGAGCATGTGCTGGTCGGCTACCCTGCCTGTGTTAGCTGGCCTTCCATAGATAGACAGTGCAGGAGAGGGGAGGATCTGTGCATACAGGATAAAACAGTCTTTTTTACACAATGCAGAGGATTAACCCCTTAAGTTCAACAGTGAGTATAACAAGCATGCTTTGCTGCATATACAGACTGATTTTACTATTGTGGGTTTAGTAACACATTAAAGTGATTGTAAAGTCTCACTTTAAAAAAATAAAAATAACAAACATGTTATACTTACCTTCTCTGTGAAGTTTATTTTGCAGAGCAGCCCCGATCCTCCTCTTCTCGGATCCCTCTTCACTGATCCTGGCCCCTTCCTCCTGAAGAGTGCCCCCATAGACCAACAGCTTGCTATGGGGGAACCCGAGCCGAGCTGCAGCCCTGTGAGTTTATTCAGACACGCAGCTGCCGTTCAGCCCCACCCCCTCTCTCACCTAAATAGCTAACTTACTTTGATTGACAGCCGCGGGAGCCAGTGGCGCCGTGGCTGTACCCCAGCCAATCAGGAGGAAAGTCCCGGACGGCCGAGGAAATCATGGACATTACTGTACAGAGAAGGGTCTCAGGGTAAGTGTTGGGGGGTGCTGGGGGGGGGGGGGGGCTGTTACACACAGAAGGTTTTTTTATCTTAACGCATTAAGATAAAAAAACTTTTGCCTTTACAACTCCTTTAATCATATACAGTATCTCACAATAGTGAGTACACCCCTCACATTTTTGTAAATATTTTATTATATCTTTTCATGTGACAACACTGAAGAAATGACACTTTGCTACAATGTAAAGTAGTGAGTGTACAGCTTGTATAACAGTGTAAATTTGCTGTTCCCTCAAAATAACTCAACACACAGCCATTAATGTCTAAACCGCTGGCAACAAAAGTGAGTACACCCCTAAATGAAAATGTCTAAATTGGGCCCAAAGTGTCAATATTTTGTGTGGCCACCATTATTTTCCAGCATTGCCCTAACCCTCTTGGGCATGGAGTTCACCAGAGCTTCACAGGTTGCCAGTGGAGTCCTCTTCCACTCCGCCATGACGACATCACGGAGCTGGTGGATGTTAGAGAACTTGCGCTCCTCCACCTTCCGTTTGAGGATGCCCTACAGATACTTAATAGGGTTTAGGTCTGGAGACATGCTTGGCCAGTCCATCACCTTTACCCTCAGCTTCTTTAGCAAGGCAGTGGTTGTCTTGGAGTTGTGTTTGGGATCGTTATCATGTTGGAATACTGCCCTGCGGCCCAGTCTCCAAAGGGAGATGATCATGCTCTGCTTCAGTATGTCACAGTACATGTTGGTATTCATGGTTCCTTCAATGAACTGTAGCTCCCCAGTGCCAGCAGCCCCAGACCATGACACTCCCACCACCATGCGTGACTGAAGGCAAGACACACTTGTCTTTGTACTCCTCATCTGGTTGCTGCCACACACGCTTGACACCATCTGAACCAAATAAGTTTATCTTGGTCTCATCAGACCACAGGACATGGTTCCAGTAATCCATGTCCTTAGTCTGCTTGTCTTCAGCAAACTGTTTGCGGGCTTTCTTGTGCATCATCTTTAGAAGAGGCTTTCTTCTGGGACGACTGCCATGCAGATCAATTTGATGCAGTGTGTGGCGTATGGTCTGAGCACTGACAGGCTGACCCCCCACTTCTTCAACCTCTGCACCAATGCTGGCAGCACTCATACGTCTATTTCCCAAAGACAACCACTGGATATGATGCTGAACATGTGCACTCAACTTCTTTGGTTGACCATGGCAAGGCCTATTCTGAGTGGAACCTGTCCTGTTAAATCGCTGTATGGTCTTGGCCACCATGCTGCAGCTCAGTTTCAGGGTCATGGCAATCTTCTTATAGCCTAGGCCATCTTTATGTAGAGCAACAATTCTTTTTTTCAGAGCCTCAGAGAGTTCTTTGCCATGAGGTGCCATGTTGAACTTCCAGTGACCAGTATGAGAGAGTGAGAGCGATATCACCAAATTTAACACACCTGTTCCCCATTCACAGCTGAGACCTTGTAACACTAACGAGTCACATGACACCGGGGAAGGAAAATGGCTAATTGGGCCCAATTTGGACATTTTCACTTAGGGGTGTACTCACTTTTGTTGACAGCGATTTAGACATTAATGGCTGTGTGTTGAGCTATTTTGAGGGGACATCAAATTTACACTGTTATACAAGCTGTACACTCACTACTTTATATTGTAACAAAGTGTCATTTCTTCAGTGCTGTCACATGAAAATATATAAATATAATAAAATATTTACAAAAAATGTGAGGGGTGTACTCACTTTAGTGAGATACTGTACAATAGATATCTGGATACATAGTTATGAAAGGGAGGCCATAGGATTGGAGGATCAGGCCTTTGCTGGTAACCTACACTGAGGCCCTGTGAAATGACCCCACTGTATAAGCCACTGAATGTCATTATGTTGCCTCCTTTGCCTAAAACGGCAGCTAACAAAGAGCCACAAGCTGCACAGCAAAGTTGCAGAGATGTGAAATATCTCCTTTTCTGCAAAGATGTGGGTAAATCTACTTGTGAATGTTATCATTAGCCCTTTCACATCACACAACTTAATCATTTGGGGAGATGCTTAAAGTAAGTCTAGATCTGAAGGGGTTAAAACAATGTCTCTTGATATGTTGAAAGTAAACCATAAAAAAGCAAAGGCCTTTTTATAATCTGACCTCAATATTCATTTTTTCCCCACATTCCTCCCTCTCCGTGGATGTGATACACTACGCACAACTGTGTTATGTAATATCTATCACAAGCAACCCAGACAAAGAGATTAAGTCAGCGAGAAACATGATGTCAACTGATCCTCCTCTCACTCATTCAGATAAAACACACACACACAAGCAGACCATAAAAATACCAAATGGGATTAAGAGCGGCTGCATTAGAATGGCACAGAGAATGGATATTAACCGAGCAGTGGGAGAGCTGCAGGATTTGAAACACTACTAATTTCACTCTGCAGGGTGCATAATCTATGTGAATGGATGAAGAATTACTACAACTACATACTACAATAAGAGGTGTTTAGAAAAATGATTCCTATTTAATTGATCGGACTGTAGACCTGAAATGACACTTTTATGACAGTGAAGCACCCTGGGAAGTCATATTATTACATTTTATAGGGAACTGTGATTTATGTGTCTACATGGATGTCCGTGAAGCGGAGAACGTCATACGCAAACCTGACAACCTTCTGAGATTGGAAAGAGGGACCCCTTTAGCACAATGGATGTAGGCAAAGGACCCACCCCTGCAACGCTTTCAGTTATATACTCGAGTATAAGTCGACCCAAATATAAGCCGAGGCACCTACTTTTACAACAAAAAACTGGGAAACTGTATTGACTCTAATATAAGCCTAGGGTGAGAAATGCGCAGCTACTGTAAGTGGAAAAGAGGGTCAACGATGCCCATTTGCAGCCTCACTGTGCCCATTTGCAGCCATAGGTCCCCTGAACTTCAAACTCGGTAGTTAAGGGTTCCTAGATGCCCCCTAGCTGCAGCCAAAATTTGGGGTCTCTGGACCCAAAGGGTCCTGAAATGACATTGCTGCAGATGGACACAGTTAACCGATTTGGGGCCCCGTATCTAGGGGCCACTTGGTACTAGGAACTCCAAATTTGGTGTGCAAACCCAGTGGAAATAGTACTACAACATATCCACAGCTGTGGTTTCTAGAACCAAGTGGCCCCGAGATACCGGGCCCCAACGTCGGTTCGGAAAATGTCAAGCACTTTTCTGCAGCAGAGAATGACATTTTCTGAACCGATTTTGGGGCCCTGTATCTTGGGGCCACTTGATGCTAGGAACCCCATGATATGTTGTAGTGCTAGTTCCACTAGGTTTGCACACCAAATTTGGGGTTCCTAGCACCAAGTGGCCCCAAGATACGGGGTCCCAAAGTCGGTTTGGAAAATGTCATTTTCTGCTGCAGAAAAGTGCTTGACTCGAGTATAAGCCAAGGGGGGCACTTTCAACACAAAAAAATGTGCTGAAAAACTTGGCTTATACTCAAGTATATACAGTACATATGTTTTAACAATGATTTGTTAAACCTATAGGAGTTTTGTTTCACACACAAAATTCTTTTATACTGGCTTTTCAAATAACAGATCGAAAAATTTAGAAGTTGGATGATTATTATTATTATTATACAGGATTTATATAGCGCCAACAGTTTACGTAGCGCTTTACAACTTGAGGGTAGACAGTACAAATACAATGCACTTTGATACAGTAGGAATTAGAAGGCCCTGCTCCTTAGAGCTTACAATCTAATAGGGCGTACACACGGTCGGACTTTGTTCGGACATTCCGACAACAAAATCCTAGGATTTTTTCCGACGGATGTTGGCTCAAACTTGTCTTGCATACACACGGTCACACAAAGTTGTCGGAAAATCCGATCGTTCTAAACGCGGTGACGTAAAACACGTACATCGGGACTATAAACGGGGCAGTGGCCAATAGCTTTCATCTCTTTATTTATTCTGAGCATGCGTGGCACTTTGTCCATCGGATTTGTGCACACACGATCGGAATTTCCGACAACGGATTTTGTTGTCGGAAAATTTTATCTCCTGCTCTCCAACTTTGTGTGCCGGAAAATCCCAGGGAAAATGTCCGATGAAGCCCACACACGGTCGGAATTTCCGACAACACGCTCCGTTCGGACATTTTCCATCGGAAAATCCGACCGTGTGTACGGGGCATTAGAGGGAAGGTCAAGAGATACAAGAGGTAATAACTGTGGGTGATGTGCTGATTGAGAAGATAAATGTACAGTTGTTGGGTGGGGGCCAGATAGGCTTCTCTGAAGAGATGAGTTTTCAGGGATCGTCTGAAAGTGGATAAAGCAGGAGAAAATCGGACGGATTGGGGTAGAGCATTCCAGAGGATGGGGGAGGCTCTGGAGAAGTCCTGAAGGCGAGCATGGGATGAGGTGACAAGGGAGTTTGAGAGCAGGAGGTCTTGGGAGGAGCGAAGAGAACGATTAGGTTGGTATTTTGTGACTAGGTTAGAGATGTAGCTGGGGGCCAGGTTGTGGATGGCTTTGTAAGTTATAGTTAGTATCTTGAATTTAATTCGGTGACTGAGTGGCAGCCAATGGAGGGATTGGCAGAGGGGTGTAGCAGACGCTGAGCGGTTTGTGTGGTGGATGAGCCTGGCAGCAGCGTTCATGACGGACTGAAGTGGGGATAGCCTATTTAGAGGTAAACCAATGAGGAGGGAGTTGCAGTAGTCGAGGCGGGAGATGACCAGGGAGTGGATTAGAAGCTTTGTGGTGACATTGGTTAGGAAGGGGCGTATCTTGGAGATGTTGCGGAGATTGAGGCGGCAAGCTTTGGATAGTGATAGAATGTGGGGTCGAAAGGTTAGTTCAGAGTCCAGGATTACACCTAGGACCCTGGCGTGGGGAGATGGGTTGATAGTTGAGCCGTTGATATTGACAGGGAAAGCAGGGGAAGTGGCACCTGAGGGAGGAAATATCATGAGCTCGGTTTTGGATAGGTTGAGTTTGAGGAAGTGATGTGACATCCAGGCTGATATGTCTGCTAGTAAGTTGGTAATGCGTGAGGAGACAGATGGAGAGAGCTGGGGGGTGGAGAGATAGATTTGGGTGTCATCAGCGTAGAGATGATATTTAAAGCCGTGGGAGGCAATCAACTGACCCAAGGAGGTGGTGTAGATTGAGAAAAGGAGAGGTCCAAGAACAGAACCTTGGGGGACCCCAACGGAAAAAGGAAGAGGAGAGGAGGAGGTAGAGTTGTAAGTGACACTGAAGGAGCGGTGTGATAGGTAGGATGAGAACCAGCGAAGAGTACAGTCACAGAGACCAAAGGAGTGGAGTTTTTTGAGGAGGAGGGGGTGGTCCACTGTGTCAAAGGCAGCAGAGAGATCCAGGAGAAGTAGTACAGAATAGTGTCCATTGGCTTTAGCCAATAGTAGGTCATTTGAGAGTTTAAGGAGAGCAGTTTTCATGGAGTGTTGAGGGCGAAAACCGGACTGGAGGGGATCAAGGTTGGCTTTAGTAGTATTATTAAGGTGGTTGTAAAGGCACAAAGTTTTTTGCCTTCATAATAAATAGAGAGAGGAAGGCCTCCATAAGAGACCCTCGTTTGGTAGACCATGTAGGTCTAGTACCTCATCCTAATCAATAATATACAAAATAATGGACCCTAACCAACTAAATATAAGGACTATAACGGTACCCAATTTATGTAAAAAGTATCAAAGAGTATGTATTTAAAAATTGCACATGTATACATTTTATTTTTTGCACTATAAACAAGAAGAGAGGGTCAATTTCGAAAAAAGAAGCATTTTTTACATTTTGCTATAATAAATCTCCCCCAAAAAATATAAAAAAACGAATTTCTTCCTCAGTTTAGACTGATATGTATTCTTCTACATATTTTTGGTAAAAAAAATCGCAATAAGCGTATATTGATTGGTTTGCGCAAAAGTTATAGCGTCTACAAAATAGGGGATAGATTTATGGCATTTTTATTATAATTTTTTTATTATTAGTAATGGTGGTGATCTGCGATTTTTATCATGACTGAGACATTATGGCGGACAGATCGGACACTTTTGACACTATTTTGGGACCATTGTCATTTATACTGCGATCAGTGCTATAAAAATGCACTGATTACTGAGTAAATGACACTGGCAGGGAAGGGGTTAAACACTAGGGGGCGATCAAGAGGTTAAGTGTGTCCTAGGGAGTGATTCGAACTGTGGGGTGGATGTGCTACCACTGACATGACTGCGATCACTGCTCCCGATGACAAGGAGCAGTAGATCCCCGTCATGTTACTAGGCAGAACAGGGAAATGCCTTGTTTACATAGGCATCTCCCCATTCTGCCCCTCCGTGACATGATAGAACTCATCTTTGTCTCAGCACTTGGCTCATCCCAATTAGGCCCTCATAGGAGGGCTGATGGGATGCCATAAAAAGGTTGGGCTACATTCCAGTTTCTATTGAATTCTTGGTTGGTTTGCAGCACACAGCACTCTAAAGTAGAGCCCAGCAACACTACTGCCATTGGGGACTAGCAGGTAAAATGCATTTCTTGGGGAAAAACCTTCTCAATAAATCTCTGCAATAGATGCATATTTCCCTATGTTTTATTGAGTAAATATAATGCAAGTACAAATAATACCTGTTTATCCTCCCAGAAATCCACTGAGATTATGCCTTTCTGTAGTGATCTGACAGTGCTGCCTCTGCTGCACTGAAGTTCATCTTCCAAGTAGTCCAGTTTTCTTTTTCTGGGCTACAGAACCCCTTCCCTCATCTTCATAACATAAGAAAGATGTACTGTACTCCAGCAGAGGAGACAGGGCCGACAACACTGCTTGGTATTTCAAGCGCAATTGCTCCAGAGCTTAGAAAATAAGGGGATGCTCTGCTGGCTTTCCTCATCCAATCTTGTGCAAGAAAAAATGACGTTTTTTTTTTCTTGCAGGTGATTGGGTACATTTTTTTTTCCCCCTTGCAGGTGATTGAGTACATTTTTTTTTCCCCCTTGCAGGTGATTGAGTACATTTTTTTTTCCTTGCCTGCAATTGGGTATTCTTTGCAAAGTGAAGCCTTGCCTCACTTACTAAACTCTAGAGCAACTTCACTTGCAAGGTGCATAGTCAATTTGCCTTTAGTAAACCAACCTTCCTGTGCTGTCAGACTAACATTGCAAATTAGGAGCTCAAAGGATTTCTGACGGATCGCTAGGTATTTTTTATCACTTGCAGCACTTTTAAAGAGACAAAACATGGTAAATGTGCAGGTAATGGAGAGATGTACTGAACAGTTTTCTTCTTTCTATTACTTTGTCAAAATATACACTTTAAGGCTCAGTTCACACTACCGTCACCTGGGATCGGACTTGTGGGACCCCATGTCACATGACATGTGAAATTCTATTTTAGTCAATGAGAACTGTCTTAATTAGCACTACTGAAGTCAAGCCAACTTTAGAAAAAATTCCTCCTGCACTACTTCAATGTGACTTCTATCCAACTTGTGCCCATAAACTTTAAAGGGGTAGTAAAGTGCAAAGGTTTTTTAACTTAATACATTCTATGCATTAAGATAAAAAGCCTTCTGTATGCAGCCCCCCCCCCTCAGCCCTCCTAACACTTACCTGAGTCCAGCGTTGTCCATGAGTGTCACAGCCATCTGAGATTCTCCCTCCTGATTGCCTGAGTCACAGCAGCCGCACCATTGGCTGCAGATGCTGTCAATCAAACTTGGCTAGCCAATCAGGGGAGAGAGGGGGTGTGTCTGGGTGGGGCTCCGTATCTGAATGGACACATGGAGCTGTGACTTGTCTCGGGTGCCCCCATAGCAAGTTGCTTGCTGTGGGGGCACTCAGCAGGAGGGAGGGGCCAGGACCCGAGAAGAGGAGGATCGGGGCTGCTCTGTGCAAATCCACTGCAACAGTGGAGGTAAGTATAACACGATTGTTATTTTTATAGGGAAACAAACTTTACAATCACTTTAATGGAAGTTGCCTCCAAGTTGGATCCTCTTAATTGATGTGATTTGGATTCGATATTATAGGAAGATTACTCAGGCATTCATTGAAGTTGCTTTAATGTTGCTTCAAAGTTGCTTCAAAGTCGCACTGTAAGTCGCATGACTTTCAGGTCATGGCAGTGTGAACCGAGCATAAAGGATAATGACTAGCAGGCACTGCAAGAAAGTAAAAGCTTTTTGTCCACAATTTAGTTTATTAGCTTTGAAAGCGGTAAGAGTAGAGGGTGCGGCTGGTGGTGCTTCACCAAGAAAGGGGTCCCGGGGAACCCCTAAAATTTGAAACATTGCACTTTTGTTAAATAATATGTATCCTGAAAACTATAACACTTCTAAATTGCTCTAACAATATAAATTCATAGCCACATAATCTCATACTTCATAAAGTATTATTACACCAAATTACCTAATGAAGCGCACGCTGACTCTCATATTATAAATCCCAGTGTAAACACAGAGAACTGGCACTTGGCATTTGTTATTGCTATATGAAAAATAAAAAATGAGAACTTGCCAGACATATACAATGGAAAATTCCATTTTCATTGACACTTTTACATAGAATATTGCACCACAAGTCTTAACACGTAAGAAGTAAAAGAAATAAAACCTAATAAAATCATAACTGTGGCAATGAGTACATCACTTATTACATAACGCAGCCATACTATAAAGTAGCGAAGGCTCTTTAATGGACCTTTACTACAGTGTTAACCCTAAAGCTAGGTTAACAGTTGTGCTGGGATAGGCAAATTAACAAGAATATAGGAGCTGAAATTATTATCCTTTCCTGGACATACTGCTGTTCTTGGATCCTTCTAGTGCCGGTCACAGGACACAAGGCCTAGGCATTTGGTCACATGATATATGCTAAAGGGAAAGATCGGTGTTTAGCTTTCCTTAACCTCCTGTTCAGCGGAGATCATGTGACCAGATACATGGACTTGTAGTTGTAAGCAAGTAGTAAGCAATTAAGCTATTAAACCTGTTGAAGCTTGGAGTGAAAGGAAAGCCCCATGTAAGCTATTAGTCTCCAGAATCCAAGCTTACACAGGGCTAGGGAACCCCCATATAGCATTGCTGGGTGACATTTTTGGCCAAGACCATGTGGCCCATAATTGTCACATGGAGTGAGTCACATGTTTTTTGCTCTAAATAGGCGAAGCATATGCGTGCTTTGACAAATATCTAGCATGAGAGAAGTGACTGGGGGTCAATGGGACAGACATTTTCCAGAAAAGTTGAAAAAGGTAAGGACCTTATAAACTTTTTTTTATTGTTGTGTGTTTTCCTATCTCTGTGACCCCAGCTTCCTACTTTTTGTCCTGTTATTACAAGCACATAGAGTGAGGTTGAATCCTCAATACTTACCTATTATACAACCTGCTTGTAGAACCCATCTGTGATGAAGAGATAATGTTGCTGAAGGTCTATTCATTTAAAACACTTGCAGTCCCTGTTCACACTTGTGCCTGGTGCGTGATCACTGCAGTGCAAATCACATGCGATGTCCATGCGATGCGATTTCAGCCATACAGATAGTACATTCAGACTAAACTCGCACAGGACCCTTTTTTGGTCCGCACCAGAATCGGATCGCATGGGTGTTCACACTCATGCGATCCGATTCATGTCTGAACTGTCAGTTCACAGTGCGATATGCAAGCTGAAATGGAGGTATCATTAACATTGTATTGACACTCCCAGCAGTTCGCATATGGCAGTGTAAACTACCATGTGAGTCGGGTGCGATGCGGGAGTCCGCAGTGGATTCGCAGGGTTCCCGCATTGCCCAAGTGTGAACCGAGCCTCAGGGACTGTTGCAAGGTGGTGTCCCCCATTGTGCTCTCTGTGGTTCATTCCGCATACCCCTACATCACTGCAGGGCACAGACAGCAGTGGAAGGAACCACAGAGCACAGAGGGTGATTCCGGCATCTGACACTCCCAGAAGTGTCCAATGTGGAAGTTTTTGCAGCAATATTATGGGTTGATTTATTAAAGGCAAATAGACTGTGCACTTTGCAAGTGCAGCTGCTTCAGAGCTTAGTACAGCAGTTCTCAACCTGGGGGTCGTGACCCCCTGGGGAGTCGATTGCCGATTTTTCAGGGGGTCGCGAATGCTGACCGAGACGGACCTGAAGTTACTGTGTTACGCAGGAGTCTGTCCGTCTCTGCCAGCGAGATGTCACTTCCGGGAGAGGAGAGACCGCACGGAAGTGACGTTCCATCACTGCCATCTTGGTACTCTCGTCCACAGTAAGACTACACTTAGAAGTCAGCAAGCGGACATCTTTTTACACCTACTGAAGTCCGCTTGCTGAGGATGAGTCTACCAAGATGGCCGTGACGAAACGTCACTTCCGGTTAACACAGGCGGCTTGCTTATTCTGATGGAACACCAGTGACTTTGGTAAGATACTAATTAATAAAAGCATTTTTGTACATCAAACGCCGCCACTGTGCCATCAAATGCAGTCACTGTGCCATCAAATGTAGCCACTGTGCCATCAAACGCCGCCACTGTGCCATCAATTGCCGCCACTGTGCCATCAAACGCAGCCACTGTGCCAATCAATTGCCGCCACTGTGCCATCAAACGCAGCCACTGTGCTATCAAACGCAGCCACTGTGCCATCAAACGCAGCCACTGTGCCATCAAACGCAGCCACTGTGCCATCAAACGCCGCCACTGTGCCATCAAATGCAGCCAGTGTGCCATCAAATGCCGCCACTGTGCCATCAAATGCTGCCACTGTGCCATCAAACGCCGCCACTGTGCCATCAATTGCCGCTACTGTGTCATTAATTGCCGCCACTGTGCCATCAAACGCAGCCACTGTGCCCATCAATTGCCACCACTGTGCTATCAAACGCAGCCAGTGTGCCATCAAACGCCGCCACTGTGCCATCAAATGCCACCACTGTGCCATCAAGCCCCGCCACTGTGCCATCAAACGCCGCCACTGTGCCCATCAGTTGCCGCCACAATCGCAAAATTACAGCAATGAAATGACCAATGAAAATAATTTTACTGTTAGGGGTCCCCACAACTTGGGAAATTTTATCAAGGTGTCACGGCACTAGAGAGGTGGAGAACCACTGGCTTAGTAAATGTGGTACAGTTAAACTTTACAAAGAATGCCCAATCACATGCAAGTAAAATAAAAATAACAGCATTTTGCTTGCACATAATTGGATTATGGAAGTCAGCAGAGCTTCCCCTCGTTTACTAAGTTCTTCAGCAACTGCACTTGCAAAGTGCACAGTCGAATTGCCTTTAGTAAATAAACCCCACATCTCTTTAACACAGAGAATTTTGGTGGAGCGGGCAAATGGGACAGGTAAGTGTTTGCTGTGCAGGATCTGGCAGTGTTTAACATTTAAAACAGAGATAGAGTCACTTTAAATTAGATGTCTAATCTCACTTTTTTTCTCTTGATTCAAGCCCATGTGAATCTCTTTGAAACAATTGGCTTTCTCGAGTCGCTTAGCATGCTTACTGTAAACAATGCACAATTGCCCCTATTAATGCAAATGGCCAGCATCATTCCTCATTATGTTTCTAGGAATAATGACATCCTCTGTAGTTGGATGGCAGAGGAATGAAACTGAGAAATTACAAAGGACAGGGAATGTTAATTCACTGGAACGGACTTTTGTTAACTTTAGTGTCCACCATAACAACTGATCTCACCATAAAGGTATAAAGACATACAGTATATATATATATATATATATATATATATATATATATATATATATATAAAAAATATTCAAAGACAAGCATTATAAAAAATGGAAAAAAGAGGACGCACCAACCTTGTGCATTATCCTTGGATATATTTTATTAAAAGATTAAATTAAAAACTACTCACAAACATGTGAAAGAAAACCGCAATATAAATAGTCTTCAAATTATGGCAATCGGTCTTACGACAACAGACTCCAGATGTTAATGGAGAAGATTTAAAAGGCTATTGCCGGCTGACGGGTTTTTAAGGGATAACTTCTTCCTCAGAGGCCTCTTTTTTCCATTTCTCTTTTGACTGCTAAGATACCCCCTATCCTTGAGGGCAGCAAGACCTGAGGCGTTGTCCACTACAGACTCTAGCCCACCTGGTTGACTTGTGTGCAGGAGTATTTGTTTTCTGCTAACAAGCATTATAGACCCAGTTCCTGAAACACGTTGGTTTTGGGTGTCCTCTGTCTTGAAGTCTCCACCACAAGGATGTCATGTATACCGCATCCAGTCCATATCTCCTAGTCCAGCCTTTCTCAACTTTTTCGGCACAGAGGAACCCTTGAAATAAATTTCCAGTCTCAGGGAACCCCTGCTAAAAATTACTATATCATTAATGCATGATACATTAGTGCCGCCTTTTTCACCCGTTCGCCCAGGCACCCTGGGTTGCCTTCAGGTTTCTTCAGGGGTGCTTTGGCAAAATGCCAAAAAATTGCTCAAAAATTGTATACAAGCCAGTGGGTGGATCAAGCTTGTCTTTTAGTTACACAAAGCCACGGGTTTTCATTGTGCACCATTACAGCCTTAGATCCGCTTTCACTCTGGAGCGGTGCGCTGGCAGGACTCTAAAAAAAGTCCTGCAAGCAGCATCTTTGAGGCGCTTTAAGAGCGGTATGACTGAAGGAAGGGTTGGGACTTCATATGAAACATGTAACTCAAAGGTGTACACCGCTCCTAAAGCGCCCCTGCCCATTGAAATCAATGGGCAGCGCAGCCAAAGCCCCGGCAAAGTGCCTTTTGCTACAACAGGGGATTCCCATTGTTACTCCTGTCAATTCCATAACGTAAAATAAACTAAAAGTGACATTTTCAAAGCAGACATGCGGACCTCACAACATAAGTGCAGAGGTCTTATCCATACCTCTCAAATTTCTAGGATTAGAAAGAGAAACCTTTAAGTGCACCTCTGCCATAAAGAATGAATATGCAATATCCAGCCTTTCTCATCCAGAGTTCTGTGGAACCCTTGGTTTCCTCCAGGGGTTGCTGGGGGTTCCTTGAGAAATTAGCAATTTCTAACTCTCAGATAAGTAAGAACTGGCCCCAATAAACTTTTAGCTATCTATACGGAGATAATTATTTCCACCAGCAAAGTAATGGGGCCCTTCTCCCAATTACCACCAATGTAGATTAGTTCTCTCTGCTGACCATCTATGTAAGGGAGGATTTAATTGATTACATTATATGGGGGCAGGAGTTGTAAATCCAATAATGATAACAGGAGTTCCCCAAGTCCTGAAAGGCATTTCAAGGGTTCCACCATGTTAAAAAGGTTGAGAAATTTGGGTTAAACCACTGCTTTTTTCACTACTACTTTTCCCATATACAGTTTTTTTTTTAAATAAAAAATACAACTATTTATAGGTTGGATGAAATATTTAGTATAGTGTAACACGTCTGATGTTGAATACATTTTTATATAAGTCTATACATAAGACCAAATAGAGCACAAATATCAAACACAAGGTCCGCATGCCTTGTCATGTGGCCCTCCCACCCAGTTTTGTAGTAGGATTGTGGCAAAACTCCATTCCACCACCTCCAGCTCTACCCTCCAACCCCCACTGTCACTTGTAAACACAGAAGCCTTCTCTGTGTACAAGGGACAGCTTTGCTTTCAGCAGCTTCTGGATGTAACAGATCCCTCATGGTGGGGCATGACAGGGACAGCTCTCCAGGATCTGAAAGCGAGAGTGATCTCCCTTCAAGGCAACGCTGCCTACACACGGAGGTATAACAGAGCCAAATACACAGGTAGTAGAGAGAGCCACCTACGCAAGGAGAGAAGAAAGTAGAGATGCAAGGAAGCTTTGGGTGTGGAGTTGGTGTTGCACACTTTGCATAGCGCACCCCTAAACCCTGTACTCTGTACACAGCGCACCCCTGAACTCTGCATTCTTTGGACAGCAGCACACCCCTAAATCTGCACTCTGTACATAATGCACTCCTGAATTCTACACTCTATACTTAGAGCACCTCTAAACTCTGCATTTTGTGCATAGCACAGCCCTAAAGCCTGCACTCTGTACGTAACGCACTTGTGAACTCCACCCTCTATACGCACCCCTAAACTCTGCATTTTGTGCCTAACACAGCCCTTAATCCTGCACTATGTACGTCTTGAACTCTGTACGTAGCACATCCCTAAACTCTGCACTCAGTGCATAGCGCACCCCTAAACACTGCACTCTACACAGCGCACCCTTGAACTCTGCACCCTGTACATAGCGTACTCCTGAACTCTGCACTCTGTAAATAACGTACTTCTGAACTCTGCACCCTGTACATCACGCATCCCTAAACTCTGCACTCTTTGCATAAAGCACCCCTAAACTTTGCACTCTGTACACAGCGCACCCTTGAACCCTGCACCCTTTATGTAGCGTACTCCTGAACTCTGCATTCTGTTTGTAATGCACTCCTGAATAATGAAGGAGTAGATACTTGTCTCACAGATACAAGTTTCCCTTTGAGGGCAACCATACTGCCGATTTGGCCCATGATGAAATTGAGTTTGACACCCCTGAAATAGAGAGACAACTAAATCAAAGCAAATTTCCCCATAAGAAATAATGGAAATTCAAATGATTCGTTCCACAACCATTTTTTCATAAGTCCTTCGGTTTATAGTCCATGTAAAAAGATTATAGCAATGTGACCAGGTTGTGTAACCATAAAATGTCCATCCACAAATGGCAGCCTCCACAAGGGCATTAGAAGCTAAATCCAGCAGAAGTGTATAAAAGAGAAGAGAGGTGCCTCTAAGTGTAGCAATATGGTTACATTTAATGAAGGCACAACATTTAGGAACTCACATGGTTGATGATTAAAACAGGCACATCTAAGTATGCAGGCAACCGGGGTAAAGCTGTCCACATAGACAGTCCTCTGCACCGCTGGCTCCCACCGCTGTCAATCTGCAATCTTGACCGGGAAGACTACCCTACAGTAGAGTGATCTGAAAGCGAGGCTTGAACCGCTCGTGGAGCGCAGCGTGGAAGGGATGACGTTAATGGCGGTGCCGGGGATGGTCTATGTGGACAGTTTTCCCCGGATGCCTGCATACTTAGATGTGCCTGTTTTAAACATCAACCATGTGAGTTCCTAAATGTTGTACCTTCATTAAATGTAACCATATTGCTATACTTAAGAGGCGCCTCTCTTCTCTTTTATACTCAGTTGTGACATGACGCTATTTGTATATCAAGATATCACTCGTTTATCAAGTCAAAATTTATTAGAAAATATAGCTTGTCTTGCAAAACGCTCTCAAACCAAGTTACTCTCAAACCAAGGTTTTGCTGTAGTTTCAAGATAGAGACAGTCATTCCAAATGAGGGACAAGTTGTGAGCTATGTTTTCCACTGGAGTTCCTGTGATATGAAAAACACATGAGGTCTTTTCACTCTCCAGGATTTACCAAAATGTGAAATATCAGTTTTGAGTGGCCTGACCCTTTAAACTAGAAAAAGTAATATACGGTTCATGTGGGAATAAATATGTAGCGCAAATGTGATTCTTGGCACACGAATCAGAAAGGTTAGAGAATATGATTGATTCGAATGCATTAGTAAGCACTAGAACTGATAACATTAACAAATGTTTGTAATCAAACACATGATTGAGACATTTAAGGGATTTTATAAAACACTTGGCAGCTTCTTCAGTGGCATTACTGTAAATAATTTAATGACCGTCTCCCTCTTCCAGCAGCTAGAGTAGGCTGATAACGGCATGCCACTAGCATCTGCCACTACGAAGAAGAACAAGAAGGGGGGGCAGGGGGGATAGGAGGGGGGCACAGCTTCTGCAATGTCATTAACATCCCGAAATTTGGGGCCTTCTGCTTGCATGACAGGACAAGCAGTCATTTAGCACATTATTAACTTAGATGGTTCTGGTCCTTGGTGTGCTATCTATCTGGCTGTGTTGTCAGCTGCTGGTTACACACGGATGAGGCACAGACCAAAACATTGTCATCCCAGATGGTTCCTCCAAGTCAAAACAGGTTCTCTAGGGGTGGCAGATGAAAATCTGATTTGATATTTAAGCAATCTGCCTTGTACACAACTGCTCCGTGCCCAATTGACCATATTCTACAGGGATTATTACCAAGCTGACATACTGTGCGCTAATGTAATAGAGGCCGTTTTGCATACCGATCTGTTTTTACAAAATCAGAAATGAGCTTTGTCAAGCATAAATCTTAAACTTGAACTCAAGACAAACATATCAGCAAAGAAAAAAAAATAATGCTGATATGTATTCATTAAAAATAATGAAATGGATTTTTTTATTTTTTTTTTAACAAAAAAAAAAAAAAAATCATGAAATTTATTTTTAAATGCAACTATTGTAAGTACCAGATTTTGCATTGATATTAGCCTCCTAATAAACCCCATGCACAACAGCATCCAATCACAGGTGAATAAAGAGAGTAGAGTGAGCAGAAGGATGACCTTATAACAGGGCCTTGACACAGTTGCTTAGAATTTAGGAGCCATTTTTTTTTTCTAACTAACAAAGCTTATGGGTGGAACATGTAAAAATTTTATGCGTTACGGGTGGAACATGTAAAAGAAAATTCAGTTTTTTGCACACATTTAAAAAACAATTTTAGGCCGTAAGATTACATAAAACCCCCAAACCTTATATATACACCCTAGAGAATAAAATAGTGGTAGTTTCAATTTTTTTATATCTCACAATATTACCGCAAAGGTAATACAAAACACATTAAAAATCAATTTTAGGGGGCACCAAAACGCAATAACTTACCCACTTTTTTGGTAAAATACAAAAGACGAGGTTGCACCGAGTAAATAGATACCCAATAGATGTGTAACCTTAAATTTGTGTGCGCCTGTGAAATGGCAACAAACTTCAGTATCCTATATGTTCCATAGGTGCTGATTTAAAAGCCCCCTATAGGTCATCAGTTCAGCATTACGAAGAATTATCGTGCTAGAATTATCTCTCTCATTCCGGCATGCGACGTTATATGTAACATGTGTATCGCAATCAATATTTTCAAGCTTCTGCATGTGCGGTTTTAACGTGTTTTTGATGCATTTTTGATACGTTTCCGGATGCATTCAAGGTGCTTTTTCTTCTTTTTTCCTGTTTGTTTTTTTTTCACTGTACTAGGGTCCAGTGCATTTTTGATGCTTTCCAGTGCGTTTTATGATGCATTTTACTGCGTTCCAGTACAGTCCAGTGCAGGAAAAGATGCGGCATGTTCTACTTTTTTCCTGGAACTGAAAAGCCCTGGAACTGACTTGCACAGGTGTGAATTATGCCATTGGAAACCATATAACCTACTTTCAATGTGTTTTTGATGCAGAACAAAAACGCACTAGACTGCGTGTGTTGTGAACTGGCCCTTACTGCCGGTTCACACAGGGGCGACTTGTCAGGCGACCTAGCCGCCTGACAAGTCGCCTCCCGTTCTGTACTACGGAACCGTTCTAATAGGAGACGCAAGTCGCTCCGACTTAGAAAAAGGTTCCTGTACTACTTTGGGGGCGACTTGAGGCGACTTGCATATATACAGAAGTCGTTTTGTAAGTCGCCGTTGAAGTCGTGTGCAGGTCGCCTCGGTGAGGTGACCTGCAAGTCGTGCCGCCCCTGTGTGAACTGGGGCTTAAGGTTTAAAGGAACTGCATACATGGTTAAAATGGCTGTGCAGTGGTTGCAGTTGCACATTCTTGGTTCAAGTTGCCTGTACATTGAGCACCTATGACAGTGATACTTGCCAGTTCTCCATGGTGAAGCGGGCTTTGTCCCGCGAAACGTGTTGGACATTTCTGCATGGAACACCCCTTTTGACCATCTGGGGTTATGGTCATTATTAACTGGCAATATATGGAACTGCAGTTGTGTAAAATCAACACCTATGTGTTAGGTTATCTGTGGTTTTAATTTCTTTTTAAGTGTGCCTTGTACAAATAAAAAATTAGAATTTTAAATATATGGCGTGGAAGCTTTAAAATGCTATTGGCGAGTTTTTTTTGGGACTCAATATTCTTCAGTGTCTTATATAAGAAGATGTGGTACCATTAAACCCGTGTGGACAAAAAAAGAGACTTGTCTTGTGCAAGCTCCTTCCCATTCTCTAGTATCTAAGATTGCTGCTGGTCCATCCCTATCCAAACACAGGCTGGGAGCAAGAAGGTAACCAAGCTATACTGCTTGACAGAGGCGTTGCTAGGTCTACAAAAGATCTGGGGCTAGAGCCCATAGCAGCGAAATAAAGAAAGTCATATGCTTGGGCGGGCATACACATGTATATAATATACATGTGTGTGTGTGTGTGTGTGTGTGTGTATGTATGTATATATATATATATATATATATATATATATATATTATATAAAATATTGTTACATATCTGAGTGTGGATCCCCACTTAAAGCACAGTCCCCCTCAATACATCAGGGTCCCCAGAGAGCCCCCCATTACATCGGGGGGAGGCCTGCGGTTCCCGACAATTGCATTGCCAGGCAGATTGGTACAGATGTGGACGTCAGTACAATGATTAAATTGTTGGAAATGCTGAATATAGATAAGAACTTGTGCCTGATAACATTAACAAGTCATGTTCCTCCCCCAGCACCAGCTGACCAGATGGAGCCCGGAGCCAACCCTAGGTAAGAGACTCTGGGCTATGGGCCCCAGATTCGGGGCTATAGCCCCAGTAGCCACCCCCTAGCGACGCCACTGCTGCTTGACATCATTAGACAAAAGTGAGAGCACCAACCATACAGCACTGTATACATTTCAGGACTGGCTGCAAAACATTAACCTTGTTGGGCTACACAGAGGATCACACTTTGTTGGGGAACTCTGCCAGAACTCCACAACCACGACTGAACGACATTCCATACAAAGTCATCCAGATCAGCTTTGCAAGTTTTGATATAACCAGATCAGAGTCACAACAAAAACTTCATCCTGACTTTATTGCCGCCATGGTGAATATGACGCTTCCCTTGTAAAATAACACCAGCTGACTTTACACAATGGCTTTTCAGATCAGAAGACAAGAAATGTGACAACCCTGCAGAATGCGATACTTTTAACTTTGTATCTCTGCCAGGAACAAAAACTTTTTAACTCTATCAGTTAACAAGAAAATAGAAGGTGGAAGAATAACTGCTTTCACTTAGAGCAGAGGGGTCTCCAAACTTTCGAAAACAAAGGGCCAGCTTACTGCCCTTCAAACTTTATGGGGCCGGACTGTTGCTAGTGGGAGTAGACAATTGCCCAGCATCACGGGCCATAAGTTTGGTGGTCAGTGGGAGTAAAAAATGTACATAATTAGTGTCAGTGGGAGGAATAGTGCCCCATCATTGGTGTTAGTAAGAGGAATAGTGCCCCATCATTTGTGTCAGTAAGAGGAATAATGCCCCATCATTGGTGTCAGTAAGGGGAATAGTGCCCCATCATTGGAGTCAGTAAGAGGAATAGTGCCCCATCATTGTTGTCAGTAAGAGGAGTAGTGCCCCATCATTTGTGATAGTGGGAGGAATAGTGCCCCATCATTGGTGACAGTAAAGCCCTGTACACACGATCGAACTTTCCGCCAACAAAACCATGGATTTTTATCCGAAGGATGTTGGCTCAAACTTGTCTTGCATACACAAGGTCACACAAATGTTGGCCCAAAATTCCGAACCTGGGAACGCGGTGACGTACAAGATGTACGACGAGCAGAAAAAAAAGAAATTCAATAGCCAGTTCAATAACCTTCTGCTTGATTCAGAGCATGCGTGAACTTTTGTGCGAAGGACTTGTGTACACATGAATGGAATTTCCGACAACAAAGTTTTGTTGACGGAAAACTTGAGAACCTGCTCCCAAACATTTGTGGGTGGAAATTCCGACAGCAAATGTTCGATAAATGTTCGATAAATGTTCGATGTTCGGAAAAAACGACCATGTGTACGCGGCATAAGAGGAATAGTGCCCCATTATTGGTATCGGTGGGAGGAATAGTGCCCCATCATTGGTGTCCATAAGAGGAATAGTGCCCATCATTAGTGGGAGGAATAGTGCCCCATCATTGGTGTCCATAAGAGGACTAGTGCCCCATCATTGGTGACAGTGAGAGGAATAATGCCCCATCATTGGTGACAGTGGGAGGAATAGTGCCTCATCGTTAGTGTCAGAGGGAGGAATAGTGCCGCATTATTGGTATCAGCAGGAGGAATCATGCCCCATCATTGGTATCAGTGGGAGGAATAGTGCCCCATCATTGGTATCAGTGGGAGGAATAGTGCCCCATCATTGGTGTGAGTGGGAAGAATAGTGCCCCATCATTGGTATCAGTGGGAGAATTAGTATCCTGTCTTTGGTATCAGTGGATGGAATAGTAACCCATTGTTGGGGTCAGTGAGAGGGATAGTGTCCTATCTTTGGTGTCAGTGGAAGCAATAGTGCCGGAAGGGCCAGACAAAAGGCAAGCAAAGGGCCACTACAGGCCCAAGGGCCACAGTTTGGAGACCACTGACTTAGAGTAATAATTCCAAACTGTAAAGGACACACGGCTTATATTGAAGGGTGTGTGCATTTTTTGGAGTAATAAGACTCCATATGTGCTCCCCTCCCTGCCTACTCCTCTACAAAGTCGTAAAAAGTTATAAGTCAAATGTAGACATTCTAGCTCAATGACAAATCCAGGGGTGTTCTGTTTGGTGCTTTTATTTTTGGGGTAACTTGAATAGGGTTGGGGAATTGAGTGGGACACTCTAAAAAGAACTGAGTACAGCTTTAATAAGAACGTGTACAGCATTAAACCCCTTTACTTATATGCACATACCTGCAAGGTGGGTTTACTACTCACTACTTACTTTACACTCAGATTAAACGTCTGTTGGCATTTACTGAATATGATTGCTCATAGTTGTGTAATCATTAATCTAGTTCAAAACTGAGTAACAACCCACAGCATGATTACTGAAGATTGATCCTTTCAGATTTTGCAAGTTTTCACAGAATCCTTCAGGAAATGACACCTGATGATCACACACATGAGCCACTCCAAAATGCAGTTAAAGGGGAATTGCCACCTTTTTAATGCAACTTAGATATGATGTGAAAGAGATCAGCATAAAGTAATTATAAAATCGATAAATGAGAATATTTAGGAAAAAAAATGTTTCTTTGTACAGTTTACAGGGGGTCTGTGCCCTATACTTGCCTAATGCAGCCTTTATCAACCTTTTTACACCAAAGGAACCATTAAAACCATTTCCAGGTCTTAGGGATCCATGCTGAAAATACATTTATCAGGGGTCAGTGGCAGGCCTGGATCTAGCTGGGTGCCAGGGTGGGCTGTGCCCCCCAGATTTTAGTTGTGCCCTCCAGGGCTCTAAATGTGCATTTACTGATCCATGAGGCACTCTGACGGAGACAGTTGATGTAAGGGGGCACTCTGATGGGGACAGTTGATGTAAAGGGACACTCTGATGGAGACAGTTGATGTGAGGGACACTCTGATGGGGAAAATTGATGTAAAGGAGTTCTCTGATGCGGACAATTGATGCAAGGGGGTACTCTGATGGGAACAATTGATGTAAGGGGGCACTCTGATGGGGACAATTGATGTAAGAGGGCAATTTGATGGAGACAGTTGATGTAAGGGGGCACTCTGATGGAGACAGTTGATGTAAGGGGGCACTCTGATGGAGACAGTTGATGTAAGGGGGCACTCTGATGGAGACAGTTGATGTAAGGGGGCACTCTGATGGAGACAATTGATGTAAGGGGGCACGCTGATGGAGACAGTTGATGTAAGGGGGCACTCTGATGGGGACAGTTGATGTGAGGGGGCACTCCAATAGGGACAATTGATGTAAGTGGGCACTTTGATGGAGACAGTTGATGAAAGGGGGCACTCAAATGGGGATAATTGATGTAAGGGAGCCCTCTGATTGAGACAGTTGATGTGAGGGGGCACTCTGATCAGGACAGTTGATGTAAGGAGGAATTTAGATGGGGACAATTGATGTAAGGGGCACTTTGATGAAGACAATGTAAGGGAGCACTCTGATGGGGACAGTTGATGTGCGGCAGGCACTCCAATGGGGCCAATTGATGTAAGGGGGTACTCTGATGGAGACAGTTAATGTAAGGGGGCACTCTGATGGGAACAATTGATGTAATCGGCATTTTGATGGAGACAATTGATGTAAGGGACCACAGTGATAGAAACAATTGATGTAAGAGGGGCTCTGATTGGGGCAGTTGATGTAAGGGGGCATTTTGATAGGACAGTTGATGTAAGGAGGTACTCTAATGCAGACAGTTGATGCAAGGGGCACTCTGAAAGGGATACCTGATATAAAGAGGGACTTCAATGAGGACCCCTGATGTAAGAGGGGACTCTAATAGGGACACTTGACATAAGGAATGTTGTATACTTCATTACTAATTGATTCCAGCTTGTATAAATGATTTAATTATTCAATTAAGTGTTGATGATAAGGAGCTATATATTGGTCCATGTATGTAGTCATTTGTTGGTATGTGGTTTTGAAGAAGGGCGCTATCTATATTAGCCCGAAATGTCACCATGTATACCATTTAGTTTTGATGTAATCTTTTATATCTTCAATAAATTTTATATGCAGCAATCCCATCTCTTTTTTTTTTTATACATTTGTAACTGCATCTTTCTCTGTGTTCGCTGAAAAAAGAAGGATTTCCAGGGGGCGCTGTGTCATTTTTGTTTCTGAAAAAGGGGCAATAGGCCAAATAAGTTTGGAAACTTCAGCCTTAGACCATAAGGCCTGCTGTACGGTACCATTAAGCAAAGAAAAACAGTATTCAGCAGAAGTTTACAGTTCTGTACTACAACCATAAAGCTTTCCAAGAAAAAAAAAGTGGACAATGCTAACTAAAACTCTTTTACTGAATAGCTGGCGAGTGTCTGCGACTTTCCAAACACAAGATGTGCATTCTTCAAATCCAGATGTTAAAGCTATTTGTTCCAATGAAAGAACTGAGATAGCTACAGAAATATGTAATCTGATAGATTTGATCCAGGTACACACAGTATAATATAAAAAAAAAATACTATACAGTATGTCAGAATAGGCCATCTTGCATTTTTACAGTGTTAATCGTTATCGCAACTGCAAATGTCAGCACAGACTTAAAAGACTTTCAGCCAATAATCAATCTGGTGCTTTTCACAAAACGGCAATAAAACAAACTTTCCTTCAAAAGTGACTATAACAAATGAACACAAACCAGCGTCTCCAGTTTAATGGCAGAAGGAGCGGCGATAACACGAAAGACTAATAACGCATAGCTAACACGTTTCAGATTACTAGCATCTGATAAGTGATTCGTTTGCTAGAGTTAAATGTATTGCAAATTGGTAGAGGTAAACGAATTTGAAAATATGCAACTGGTTGCTAGGGGTAAACAAATTGTTATGCGCTGGTGATCAATTAACACATCTAACATTGCTTGTGATTCACCCTGAAAACCACACTCCATATGTTTTTGAATTTTAAAGCACTAATTGTTTCGTCATAACAGTTCCAGGATGACGGATGGTCTCCATACACTAACAAGCCTTGGGCTGTGGGCTACAAATTCCATCTTGTACCACCATTTACTACGAACAGAGGATTTATTGTACTGAGATGTGTTTGATCACTTTTTCCACTACCAAGAGCCTTAAAATGAATTCAATTTACTCTGATAATAAAGATTATGGATGATGATAACATGTTTCGTCCTCCAACAGCCATATTGTGGCACAGAGCAAAGCAGACCACAACACACTTAGGCCAAAAGCCGCTAAAAAACACAATGGACATTCAGACAACAGTAAGGGTGGCCATTAATGTACCGAACATCTAGCATCTTTCTATCTTTAGTGACTTGCACACTCATCTTTCCTTCATATCCTGCTGACATATTGATGTTGTACATGTTTGAAAAAGCTATGTGTTCTCAAGGATTGGAATGATCAATTACCACACAACCACATGGCAGATGACTTTCTTGTATCAGTCACATTACTTGTTTGCATCAGTTATATATGACCAACCAAAGGCAGATTTCCTGTTATACATCTGAATTGGGTTGACCTCCTCCCACAATGCAGTGCTCTGGCCTAATGACCAATAACTAGGCCCAAACACTGACTCATGATGGACAAACGCTCAATGTTAACACCATCATATGATTAAAAGGTGACATCACCACCCTATGAAAGCTCTGATACTGGACGATTGAGAAAGGAGCAATGGGGGAACACCGTGGAGATGTGTATAAGGTGGTTGGGGGCAAGATTTAAGGAGACCTTGTTATTTTCCTTAAGGCTCTATTTGCACCTGTATGACTCCAAAGTAGGGCGACTTTGGAGTGCAACTTTGGTTGGGTGCCACGTGAATGTGGCTTGTCCCTCTGCAAAGTTGGACCCACTGTTGCTTTTAAAACATTCAGGTATGACTTTCATGAAGTCTTGAGGTTAACATTGAAGTCTATGGCCTTCAAGTTGCCTGAAAGTTGGACCAAAGTAGTGCATGAAGTTGCACATTTATGAATAGTTATCATTTGAAAACATGGGGTATGACTTGCCATGTGATGTTGATGTCCAAAGTTGCACAAGTGTGAATAGGGTTTAAAAGGGAATACAGGCAGCATACTGCTACACAACTGTTGTCTCTCAATTAGACACACATAAGGCCCAATCTACTATCGGACAATAGAAAGAAGAGAGGGTGCACCAGCCTTGCACATTATCCCAAGTAAATTTATTATATAAAAAGATAGAAAACTACTCACAAGCATGTAGAAATAAAAGCTCTTGAACAGGCCACCATCACTGTTCAGTCCTGGGACCAGCAATATCTAGATCGTAGGGGAGACCATGCAGGAGGCCCTGCTTTCTAGCGCATTTCGAAGGTAAACCCTCTGCCTCAGAGCCTCCGTGGGTCCCAGGACTGTATAGCCGCGTGACGGTGGCCTGTTCAATCGCTTTTATATCTACATGCTTGTAAATAGTTTTTATCTTTTTATATAGTAAATTTGGGATAATGCACAAGGCTGGTGCTCCTTCTCTTCTTCTTTCTATCTTTCTAGTGTATTAAGGTCATCCCCAGTCCTAGAGGACAGCAAAGCCAGAAACATCATCCATTAAGGAGTGGATCATCACTCATAGTTAGGCTGGCCACTCTACTTATGCACAAGAGTGTTTGTCTTTCTACTATAGGACTATGTAAGATGAAATGAAGTGGACCTGTATGCACAGAAAGTTTTCTTCTCTAAGATCATAGCAGCCTCAAACACACATACTGTAGTATGAGTGGGAGGTTGTATGTAACCCATACCCAAGAGTCCCATGATAAGAGGCTGCACTCCAACCCAGATGTGAGAAGAGTGGTAGATTGGCTTAACTAACTGTGGTCTGGAAGGTCAAAACATTAAGTGTATAACTCACACTAGGCATTGTTGCCTTGTACTATGCCCTAGCAAAATGTCCCCCTTTCCCTCTCCCCAGACACTAATTCTGGTGGCCCTTATGACAACCAGGGAATCCCTCACTTTCTCAGGATTTCCTCTTACCTCCTGTTTTGGCTATGGGACCGGAAGCAAAGGAAAATCTCCCCAATGGGAGAAAAGATGGCAAAAACATCTGACGGGGTCATAACCCTCCGTTACTCTATCCCATATGAAAGAAAAATGTTTTTCCCCAGTTGTACTTCAAGAACAGCTGCAACAATTCCTGGGCAGTACACACCGTTTAGTAATATACTTGTTGCCTACAGCTGCCTTTATATTTCTGGTTGTCGCAGAATGGTCCTGCGTGATCCACATAACAGAGCGTCGGAAATTCTTCTACAGATTAACGGAAGAGCACGCTATATAAAATGATTTATTTTTTCCTACAAAATATTTACAAGGTAAAAGATTTCACTGAGACTCTCCCATCTGCTGATATTTCCAGAAAGCCAAGGCTGACACAGGAAACCCCGAAGACAGCCCAATACTCGCAGATAGATTTTTATTGTGAAATATATCTGTTTTTCTCTCCAGAGCCCCCAAGAACAATGAAGTAAGCTGTGTAAGGCGTGACACTTTTCACTCCTTGCTGGCTGCTGGCCCTGCTGACACTAGGCCTGTGATTCGCATTATTGCAAAACGCACAGAGTGATTGGATCATGATGTCAGGCTTTAACATGCTCGGCTGGAGACATGACTGCCGAGTGGGACACTAAGGAAGAGTCAGGGAGGCTTGTGCAATAAATTAGGGTGGGCCTTGTCCGGGATGGCAAACGCAAATATTGAGGACTGCGAGCTTAGTCATTCTCCGAGAAGGCAGTCTGATAGATGTTTATTGCATTAACAAAACAATTCTGAATGAGCAATCAGTTTACTGTAATTTCAATAAAATTATTCAAAGAACAGTAAAATATCGGTAATCTGAATATAGACTTTAAACATTAACTCCAGGAAAACAGCTACAGTAAGTACATTAAAGACGAAATACATATACAAAATCAGTTTCACCAGCAAAGCATTAGTATTTCTTTCCATCCAAACCTGAGATTTAAACAGCTCTGCTATACAACATAATCCTGCACCAGAAATATTTTTTTCTAGTGCAGTTAAGAAACACATGTGGCTGTCATTGCTGCCTCTCTAAAAAGTGATCTGCAGTGAATCACTTATCAGAAGCATTTGACATGGGGCTCTGAGGCGCCTCTTTACTGCCTGTATTACCACTAAAAGCCTGCCGCACCACACCACAATCACGTGCATTACACATGGTTACAGATCGGTTGAAGTAAGGCCCCATTCACTTGAATAAGTCATGATGGCAGTAATGCTTGCCGAACGCAACATGCGGTAAAGAATTGCCTGGTAAACACTACAAGTTTTTTTTCACTCAACCCAGCGGGTAGAGCGAAAAAACTGACAGCTCCGGTCGGAGCCACTGTACTAACAATCTGAAGTTAGTACAGGGATCTCCCCTGCTGAGCTGTTGTGTTCTGACAGGGGGACGACCCCCACGCAGAACACTCCAATCAGTGTCATTGGCTAAGATCGCTGGTCGGGAGTCAAACGGCTGCTGGTTTTCCAGCATGCTCTTTTCTGACAGAAGCTGGCCAAACGGCTGGCTTCTATCAGACAGATCAAGATATACACGGGCCAGATGTTGGCCGGTTTTTATTGAACCAGCTGATTCGGCCCGTGTGTACGGAGCTTTAGTAGTGTGTAATAACACGTTAATTTGGGTGACAGGGAGGTCACCCAGTTGTTATTTAAAAATAAACATTTTATACATGACAATGGACTCCCAAAGCACTGTGGGTTATATAAAAACCATACAATATAGAACTGAACTTTCCAATAAGGGACATGTCTTTGCTATCAGTCATCTACCTGTGTATATTTCAGATTGAACCACTGTGTTCTGTTACCAATATGTTTTTACAACAAAGAAGCAAAGCAATAGCCTGGAAGATGCAATATTTAATTTGTACCTAATAAAAAACTATTTTTTTTTTTTTTTTTATGGTCCTCACCATAATAAAAAAAATATGTACAGACCTATGGTACATTTCCTATAAGCAGCAAATGAACATTATTCACTGTTGAATGGCTGTTGAATTGTCCACCATAGTTACAGTACACAGCATTTTCTCTGTGGGTTTGGTTTGGCCCAGGTTTCGTTAACAAAGTTGTATGCTTCTGGCCTGATCTGTTTTAAACATACCTATAATTCTCTAATTTTTTAGACCCTCTTTAGTTGAGATCATGTAATCAATGACATTACTTTGGGAGTGGTCAGATTAGTTAAAAAAAATTAAAAAAGAGGGCTAAATCCAGGTTTGCTCAAGAATAATGTAAATAATATAAACTTACAGTATAATATATTATTATAATTTTGCAGGATTTATATAGTACCAACAGTATGCGCAGCACTTTACAATTTATAGGAATGCAGTACAGTTATACAATTTGATATGAGATGGTTCAGGGGGTCCTGCTCCTGAGAGCTTACAATTTTAAATTAGATCAGTAAGTGAGATCAGTAAGTAAGATTCTAGAATTTCTGAATCCTTCATAAAGTAATTGTAACCACAGAGGAAGCCCTGGTATCAGTTCTGTATTTTCCGGAGTAAATGGTTTATTTCTGATGATAATGTTATTTTTATTTTTAAAGAGTAGTCACATAACATCCTTCCTCTCCGATGTCATCCACATGATCACTCATCAGGTCTGCTTTGTGAACATTTATTTGATCTGTAGTGTGTGTTTAAATATATTCATGCTAAAAAATATAAAGTCTGACCTTGAAAAATGCAAAAAAAAATACATTTTTTTCTACATTGGTACTTAGCTTAAAGAGGAGGGCCAGTCAAAAAAAAAAAAAAATTAAAAGTCAGCAGCTACAAATACTACAGCTGCTGACTTTTAATTGGACACTTACCTGTCCCTGGGTCCAGCGATGCGGGGGATCGAAGCCCCGCTCGTCTCCCCCTCCGTTCAGCGGCGCCGGCATTGCAACTGTGATTGGCCGCTCAGTCACCTGGGACCTGTAATGGGTCCCAGATGATTGACAGGAGGGAGGGAGCAGAGCTGAGCCCTTCCTGTGCCGAGACGGAAGTGATGTCACCAGCCCAGGCACTGAAAGAGGCAGACTACTAGGGACCCCCTAGCAACAGGTATTTAGAGGTGAGTAAAAAAAAAAAATATCCAATTTTTTTTGTATTTTTTTTTTTTAGGATTTTTCATGTAGTTTTTTTTTTTTTTTTGGGTGGAACCCCACTTTAATGAAGTTTTAATGTAAAAACATTAACTGAATTATGTTTTCATGTAAAGGACCCTGCGCCACATCATGTTGTGACATTAAGATGACCCTGTCAATTTTGTAAAGTTACTCAGCCAAGCTTTGCCTGTAAAAAAAGCAGTGTACATACATACCTTTCCCGCTGTTTATGCTGCTAATTAAATTAATGAAAATGGGCACTGAAGTCTATTGGATAAGTGACACTTCCAGATGTGTCAATCTACTGGGTCCCTGGAAGACTCACTGGTTCCTCCTACTGGCCTCCACCTATTACAAGGAGTGAAAGCTACACAGTACCTAAGAGATTGACACTGCTGGAGATGCAGAAGTGGCATGGAGGTTAACAGAAGGAACCAGGGAGAGCTCAGAGAAACCAGTACATTGACACTCCTGGAAATGCAGAAATGGTGTGGAGGTCAATAGAAAGAACCAGTGAGAGTTCAGGGAAATCCAGTACATTGACACTCCCAGAAGTGTAGAAGTGCCATGGAGGTCAACAGAAGAAACAAAGAGGAGCTCAGGGGATCCAGTAGATTGACACTCCTGGAAGTGCAGTAGTGGTGTGCAGGTCAATAGAAGGAACCAGTGAGATTTCCAGGGATCTAATAGACTGACAATCCCAGAAGAGTAGAAATAGCATGGAGGTCAATAGAAGGAACCAGGGGGAGCTCAGGGGACCTAATAGATTGACACTCCCAGAAGTGCAGAAATGGCAGGTCAATAGAAGCAACCCAGTAGAGCTTAGGGGACCCAGGAGATCGAAACCTCTGGAAGTGCAGAAGTGGTGTGGCGGTCATTAGAAGGAAACATCAAGAGTTTAAGGGGACCATTACATTGACACTCAGACATGGTGTGGAGGTCAAAAGACAGAACCTCAGCAGAAGTTCCAGAGGAGTTCAGAGACTGTTCCTCATGAATAGCACAGCGTTTAGCACCATGGGCAGCAGGAAAAGTATGTACACTAGGAGATATGAAGGAATAGGGAAGAGCATACTGGCATAGTGTAGCCATCTTTTTTAATGTATAAAAAACAATAGTAATGCACTCACAGAGGAAAATACTTGCACAGCTAGCATGTAGGCAATATTATATAATAACCAGGAACCCCTGGGGTCGGTCCAAAAACATCTCCTGTCACTATTGGAGAGTATTACTTACTATTGTTTTTTTTTTAAGAATATTTCTGCACTATGCTGTTTTACTTTTCCCTTTTCTTTCATATCTTTTAGTTTAAAGAGCACTCACCATTGTGTTCATATGAACTGTAAGGCTGGATTGGTCGTCCTCCTTCTTAATATCTGATAGACTTAGAATATACAGTATACAGTATGTTCTATGCAGGCGGTTCTTCTAGCGCAGTGGTTCTCAACTCCAGTCCTCGGGACCCACCAACAGGCCAGATTTTAAGTATTACCTTGGGGAGTTGCAGACTCGAATACTGCAATCACTGAGCAGCAAGTGATATCACCTGTGATGTATTTCAGCTATCTTGCAAACCTGGCCTGTTGGTGGGTCCTGAGGACTGGAGTTGAGAACCACTGTAGCGGATGTGAGATAATGCATCAAACAGTAGTCTTACAAGACTTGAGAAGCTGTAGGAGCAATATGGAACCAGAAAGCAAGATCTCCTAATGTGTATGTTAACCTTATCAATAACTTTTCACATTCGTTTCCTTTAAGTAAGACAGATGTTTTTTAGTTCAACATATAACAAAAACTTTCAATGTTATATTTACCAAACCAAAAAGGAATGAATATGAAAGTTTCCTCCACTGATGCCATTGATACAGTGAGGTGAGTAAAGTTGGCAGTAGACGGTTAAGCTGGCCATACATGGGTCAAAATTTGGCCAGTTCAGCGGGGACCAGCTGAATTTCAATCCGTGTATGTGCACTGTGGTTGTACAAAAGTCGATCCACCGATAGAAGAACAGAAGATATAATGAGTTTTTGGGAGAGCTAAACCCCCTGTCCAGTGCTGCAGGCAGCTTTTGTGGCAGGGAAAACTTGTGCAGAATCACAGAGCGGAGTGGCCTGACTCCAGGCGTCAGGACATGTCATTTTGATGCCTTTTTTATTAATTCATGAATTTATATTTCAATAGCACATTTCTCCCTTTGGACTTAAAGCACTTTATCTGCTTTTAGGGCAGATGGTGAATTGAAGAAAGTGGAAAAATAACGCTGGACCCATAAGGTTATCTCACTAAAAATAATCTGGTTCCCAGGCAGGTGGCTTCTACACCCCAAAGGATCTCCATGATCTCCTTGGCTAGTAGGGTAATGTAACAAAAAATTTAATTTAAGTGCCACACCACTGCTTAGAGGTTCAGATACAACTTTATTCTAATAAAAGTCATGGGGACAATCCAAAAAATATCTAATGCATTTCAGGGGTACAAAATGCCCCCTTCATCAGTGCTTGATTGAATATAATTGTGAATGGACTAGAAGTAAGCTGGGCCTTTAATGGTATTTTTTCCAGTGTGATTACAAGCACAGACCTTCTCAGCAGTCAATGATAGGGGGCATTTTTGGACCCTTAAAATGCATTTGTTTGTCCCTCTGACTTGTATTGGTATAAAGCTGTAACTGGACTTCTTAGCAGTAGTGGCACTTTAATTTCCATTTCTGTTAGGGCAGAAGGTAAGGCTGCATTCTTGGGTGTGATCTGTAGAATATCCTACTAGGGTCAACTGTTAAACCAGAGCCAAAATTAACCTATCAAAAAGTCTTTGGAGTTTGGGAGGGAATTGCAGTACCCAGAGGAATCCCATGATAGCCAAGGGATAACACACAAACTCCATACAGATAGTGATCTGGCCGAGACACAAACTGAGGACCCCAGTGCTGTAAGGTTGACTTGCTAACCGCTGCCCTCCCCTTTGATATCTGTCATAGCTACTGAAAATCAAATAAAAAATATTATCCCTGCCTGTGCGAAATTTCTTTAAATAAAGAATTCAAATGAAAAAAAGAAACAAAACATATTAACAATTCAGGTTTACATATCGATAATTCCTCAAAATGTACCATTTTGAGGAAATAAAATGCAGAAGCGGAAGTGAGAGTAGTGCTAGTAGAAAGCCTATGAAAATGAAGTCTATGGGGAAGACTTTGGAGAATATCTCAGTGTAGCATTTCACCACAATGCTTCACAACTTGAGCACTAAAAATAATTACAATCCTCGGGGGGCATAAAGGAAAAATCTAATTCCTGATAACACAAATGATCAAAGGCTTTATAACCTATGCATTATTCCGTATAACAATGGAGAAACCGCAGCGCTAAACAGAATCTCTAATGACTGCCAATTAGAAGGTATTAATGCTAAAAGGTTTTTTTTTTGTTTTCATAAAGGGTTGTTTCTACCTCACCCACAAATTTATTCTGCTCATTATTCAATCTCTCAGCAGTTAAAGTAGAACTCCAGTTCAACCTTTTCTTTATTTTGGTTACACTGTGGCAGGATTAGCACCTCTGTCATGTTTTTATTGCTGTGTCAGCTTACAGGATATCTCCTCTCACATCCTGCCCTGGTGACCATCAGAGTACTGATGTGAGCTTAAAGCTGAACTCCAGGCTCAAAAAAATAATTGAAATATACTGCTTAGTAGCCACACAGGATGTAAACAAGACCAGTCACCCTGCACAAGGAGAGAGAGCAGTAGTGACCTACAAGAGAGGGCGGAGTAAAACTACAAGAGGAGGCGGAGACAAGACCAGTCACTCTGCACAAGGAGAGAGAGCAGTAGTGACCTACAAGAGGGGGCGGAGTAAAACTACAGGAGAGGCGGAGACATAACCAGTCACCCTGCACAAGGAGAGAGAGCAGCAGTGACCTACAAGAGGGGGCAGAGTAAAACTACAAGAGGGGGCGGAGTAAAACTACAAGAGGGGGCGGAGACAAGGCCAGTCACCCAGCACAAGGAGAGAAAGCAGTAGTGAACTACAAGAGGGGGCGGAGTAAAACTACAAGAGGAGGCGGAGACAAGGCCAGTCGCCCAGCACAAGGAGAGAAAGCAGTAGTGAACTACAAGAGGGGGCGGAGTAAAATTACAAGAGGGGGCGGAGACAAGACCAGTCACTCTGCACAAGGAGAGAGAGCAGTAGTAACCTACAAGAGGGGGCGGAGTAAAACTACAGGAGAGGCGGAGACATAACCAGTCACCCTGCACAAGGAGAGAGAGCAGCAGTGACCTACAAGAGGGGGCGGAGTAAAACTACAAGAGGGGGCAGAGACAAAACCAGTCACTCTGCACAAGGAGAGCAGTAGTGACCTACAAGAGGGGGCGGAGTAAAACTACAGGAGGGGCAGAGACAAGACCAGTCACCCTGCACAAGGAAAGAGAGCAGCAGTAACCTACAAGAGGGGGCGGAGTAAAACTACAAGAGGGGGCGGAGACAAGACCAGTCACCCAGCACAAGGAGAGAAAGCAGTAGTGATCTACAAGAGGGGGCGGCGTAAAACTACAAGAGGAGGCAGAGACAAGACCAGTCACTCTGCACAAGGAGAGAGAGCAGCAGTGACCAACAAGAGGGGGCAGAGACAAGATCAGTGCTTCCGGCTCGTACTTGTTTCCGAGCATGCATGAACTTTGGTGCGACGTGCTTGTGTACATCGGAAAGTCCGACAACAAAGTTTTGTTGGCGGAAAATTTGAGAACCTGCTAGCCAACATTTGTTGGTGGAAAGTCCGACAACAAATGTTCGATGGAGCATAAACACGGTCGGACTTTCAGTCAACAAGCTCACATCCAACATTTCCCGTCGGAAAGTCTGATCGTGTGTAAGTCTGATGGTGATCTTCATAAAGACCCAAAAACTGCTACAATTAAACCTAAATTTACAACTTCTTTTATTGGCTTCAGTTAAACATGGTTGACTGTAAGTGCCAGTTGTCCCTTTTGTTCTAGGACACCTTATTTTATCACCGCACTTTACTAGCCTTTTGCCTGATGCGGCCTCTCACTATAGAAAGCTCCATTTGGTGCTTTCACTTCTACAAAGACATCAAATTAGTAATTGTGGCTTAGGGGAAAAAATGCTGTTTTCAAGTAATAATAGAAAGTAGCTTTAATTCACACCCTCGGTGTCACAAGACCTTTGCAGATCAGGTCGTAAGTTCACAGGGAGGATTTCAATGGCTTTTACTTCCCTTGAGCTTCTATGCAAACACTCTCTGTCACCAGAATGCTATTATAGGGTTCAGATATTACAGGCAAATGTCTGGGGTACACAGCGACTTATAACACTAGTAAGAAGAATCCTTTTCAATTATACTACAATATAATATTTTCTGACATATCAAATCAGAGTTCCAGGCATCAAGTAATCCTGCCAGCCCCTTTCATGTGGTGATCCTGCCATTCCTCTTCATGTGGTGATCCTTCCATTCCTCTTCATGTGGTGATCCTGCCAGTCCTCTTCATGTGGTGATCCTGCCAGTCCTCTTCATGTGGTGACTCGTTCTCCTCAATGGAGTGATTTTTCCAGTCCTCTTCATGTGGTGACTCTGCTAGTTCTCCTCCATGTGGTGATCCTGCCAATCCTCTTCATGTGGCGACTGTGCTAGTTCTTCTCAATGGGGTGATCCTGTCAGTCCCCTTCATATGGTAATTCTGCCAGTCCCCTTCATATGGTGACCCTGTCAGTCCCCTTCATATGGCGACCCTGTAAGTCCCCTTCATATGGTGATCCTGTCAGTCCCCTTCATGTAGTGATCCTGTCAGTCCCCTTCAAATGGTGACCCTGTCAGTCCCCTTCATATGGTGACCCTATAAGTCCCCTTCATGTAGTGATCCTGCCAGTCCCCTTCGTGTGGTGATCCTGCCAGTCCTCTTCCTATGGTGATCCTGTCAGTCCTCTTCATGTGGCAACTGTGCTAGTTCTTCTTTTTAATGGGGTGATCCTGTCAGTCCCCTTCATATGGTGACCCTATAAGTCCCCTTCATGTAGTGATCCTGCCAGTCCCCTTCATGTGGTGATCCTGCCAGTCCTCTTCCTATGGTGATCCTGTCAGTCCTCTTCATGTGGCGACCGTGCTAGTTCTTCTTTTTAATGGGGTGATCCTGTCAGTCCCCTTCATATGGTGACCCTGTCAGTCCCCTTCATATGGTGACCCTGTCAGTCCCCTTCGTGTAGTGATCCTGCCAGTCCACTTCATATGGCGACCTTGTCAGTCCTCTTCATGAGGTGATCATGCCATTCCTCTTCCTATGGTGATCATGCCAGTCCTCTTCATATGGTGATCCTGTCAATCCCATTCATATGATGATCCTGTCAGTCCTCTTCCTATGGTGATCTTGCCAGTCCCCTTCATATGGTGATCCAGCCTTTCCCCTTCATATTGCAGGGTGTCCTGTTCTTTACTGACCATGCTAACCCCTAATGCATAGCCATGGTAGCTAACATAGTCAGTTTGCATCATCTCTTACTTGCTTGAGATCTACAGGACAACACGCCAATGTATGGTGTGCCCGTAGTGCCATTGTCAGCCTGTGACTTGCTCCTGCCCAGCCCTGCAGAGAATGATTGACAGTGGATTCTGGTTGGTGTCTGACTGTCAATCTCAAGAGGAATGTCACAGCACTGGGCAGGTATATGGAATCGAGCCATGCTCTTTACCCTGCAATGAAAGGGTAGCCATCCACATTTACATTTTCTGCAGGCTGAATGAGAGAAATTAATTTGATTCCCCCCATCTGTGTTAAACAATGTGTTTAAAAAAGTGGCTTTAATTCATTCAGATTATTAAAAACTTTAGAGGTTCTATACTTTTTAATTAATTCCATGCTAATAAAAAGTTGGGAATGTGATTAAATTGAATCATTAAATGAGGGAAAACTGGTATTAACCCCTTGCCTACCAGCGCACAACAATATACGTTGGCATGATGGTACGGCTGGGCAAACGGGCATACAGGTACGGCCCCTATAAATTGCGGCATTGTGGGCGCGCGTGCCGAGTACTCCGTGAGTGTGCCTGCAGGTCCTGCGGACTCGATGTCCCGCGATCATGTCACAGAGCGGCAGAACGGGGAGATGTAAACAAGGCATTACCCTGTTCTGCCTAGCAACATGACAGATATCTACTGCTCCCTGTCATCAGGAGCAGTGATCTCTGTCACGTTCTAGTGAGACAATCCCCCCCACAGTTAGAATCACTCCCTAGGACACAACCCCTTGATCGCTCCCTAGTGTTTAACCTCTTCCCTGCCAGTGTCATTTACACAGTAATCAGTGCATTTTTATAGCACTGATCGCTGTATAAATGGCAATGGTCCGAAAATAGTGTCAAAAGTGTCCAATGTGTCCGCCATAATGTCGCAGTCATGATACAAAATTGCAGATCGCCGCCATTACTAATAAAAAAATAATTAATAATAAAAATGCCATAAATCTATCCACTATTTTGTAGACGCTACAAATTTCGCACAAACCAATCAAAATACGCTTATTTTTTACCAAAAATATGTAGAAGAATACATATCGGCCTAAACTGAGAAAGAAATTAGTTTTTTTATATATTTTTGGGGATATTTATTATAGTAAAAAGTAAAAAATATTGCTTTTTATTGTTCAAAATTGTCGCTCTTTTTTTGCTTATAGCACAAAAAAAAAAAACGCAGAGGTGATCAAATACCACCAAAAGAAAGCTCTATTTGTGGGGAAAAAAGAACGTCAATTTTGTTTGGGTGCAACATCGCACGACCACGCAATTGTCAGTTAAAGCAACACTGCCGTATCGCAAAAAGTGTTCTGGTCAGGAAGGGGGGTAAATCCTTCCAGGGCTGAAGTGGTTAAAAATACATGAAATGTAAAAAGTAACAGCTAAATACATGCTTAGTCTGCTTTACATGTGAAAGGCTTGAAAAATGATCCAATCTGTATTATTCCACCGACCCCGCTGTGCTATCTGCCTTTGAAGCGTAAAGAGGGTGACAAGATTTTACAGTACCTGCAATTCTACAGACTACATGCCATAATTCCTTCTGCCTGCCCTGTGAACTTCTTCACAATATAACTTTATAGGTCCCACCCCCCTGTAAGGTCATCCTACTGCCTCTCCTCCCTGCCCATGAGCTTCCAGCCAAGACACGCCCACTGCAAGTCTGATTTTCAGCATCGCTCTCATAGGGTATTTAGCTTAGGAATTTTGGAACATTTCAGTAACTGAACTGAAAAATCAATCAGTGACTTTAGAAGAAATTCAAGTGAGCTATTAGGCATTTTCCTCTCTACTTTCCTGGGGTTCTTTTTGAACTTGACATGAATCAAAGCATAGGCAGATTTCTGCTGTTTAATAAAAAGAACTTGGAGCACTTTGGTTTGTGCTTTCCTTCCAAACGAAAAACACGTGCACTTCACATCTGCTGAGATATACTGTACACCTACAGTGAAAAAATAACTGTACTCTCTGTGAAATAACTTGGGCCTCTCTGCTCGAAGGTATCACGTTAAACCCAAGTGTCCCCCCACAGCCTTCCCTGCATCTTTCCCCAGAATTCTGAGATTACAGCTGATCTTTCAATCTGAACGGCAAATGAACTTCCATCTTGGCCATGCAGACACAGACTTCAGCTAAATATTTCAACATGAGGTCAATTAAGCAGATGAAAAGTGTTTGGAAGCAGCAGGCAAAAGGCACCCCTACCCTATACTTGCCACGCTGCATTAGAGATGGGATGCACACTACCTTATTAAGGATTCTGGGTCAGAGAGCCACTGGATATAGTTTTATGGAAGCCAGTTTTTTTTTTTTTTAACAGAACCAGTCAGAGTTAATTCATCTTGTCTCTAGGCACCCTCCTGATAGAAGAACAGTTGTGATATACAATTCTGGAGAAGCCAAGAACATACAGATTGAAAACACATGGCCTATGTAACTGTACTTTCTAACTGAAGATTCCTTTTTTATCAAAACAAAATTTTCGCTCACAGCTTGTATCCAAGCAGTAAAAAAGTACCAACATTTCGATTTCCAATGTATGAAACTGTATATACTAGGCTTTCTCAGCCAGGGTCCTATAGATCCCTATGGCTCCTTCAGAGGTTGCTTGAACAATGGTAGATTGATCTCCCGTTTACAGTGACTACCAATGTAAAGGGGCAATTTCCCACTGACAACTAGTGGCCATTATTATTAATTTAATTATTGTTATTGAGGTAGAGAGGTACTGAGATATAGAGCAAAGGAGTGTGTATCAAATATTCTAAGTATACCATATTCTATATTCTTTAATTTAAAATATAGATACAATACATTTTAGCAGGGGTTCCTCCATCATAAAAAGGTTGAGAACAACTGGTATAGACAGTAAATTAACTAGACAACAGTATCCCATCCATTTTTTGATGCAGTCCTGAAACTGTCCACCTCTCTTGCTGGGCATGAACCATAAGGCCCCATTCACACCTGAGTGTTTTGTCGCTCGAATTCCAAAACGGGTCAACGCTCCAGTTAACGAATCTCATTGTTCTCAATTGACCTGTTCATACCAGAGTCATGTGAAGTTTGAAAAAATACATGAATGTCTTTTGGGGAAGATTCCATGTCTTTGGCTCCATAGACTTTAAAGGGAGCGCCTGAAAATTATATGGGAACAAAAACACGTGACTTTGCTCCTTTACTACAAGTCGCACATAAAAAAAAAAAACACCTCTAGAACTCTTAGCTATGCTGAATGGGGCCTAAAAGTCACTCAAGGGCATGTCAGTAGGTCAGTACAGACTCTTGATTATATACTAAAAACAATACTGTTGCTGGATGGCCTAGTCTGCAATTGATCATACAAGTATGCTCTGTGACATACAGCCACTAGAAAGAAAAGCCACATATATGCCCATTAAATACTATAAAAATATGACACCATTAGCAAATTAAAACATGAAGGGAGGAACATCCAAAATAATTTTCATGTAACCCAGGTGTCTCCAAACTTTTTAAACAAAGGACCAGTTTAACCTGTCCTTCAGACTTTAGGAAGGCCGGACTGTGGTCTGTAGGAGGAATTGTGCCCCATAGCAGGTATTAGTGATGGAAATAATGATGATGCTGTTGTTGTTGGTGTCAGTGGGAGGAATAATCCCCCATTGTTGGTGTCAGTGAAAGGAATAGTGGCCCATCGTCAGAATCAGTGGGGGGAATAATGCCCTATCATCGGTATCGGTGGGAAGAATAGAGCTCCATCATTGGTGTCAGTGGAAGGAATTGTGCCCCATCATCGGTATCAGTGGGAAGAATAGTGTCCCATCATTGGTATCAGTGGAAGGAATTGTGCCCCATCATCGGTATCAGTGGGAAGAATAGTGTCCCATCATTGGTATCAGTGGGAGGAATAACACTTCAGATTTGTGGAAGGCATTCCCAAGACCCAAATAAAAGCATGCAAAGGGCCACATCCGTCCCACATGTCGCAGTTTGGAGATCACTGATGTAATCCATAAAAAACTGCATAGAGTAGATGCAGACCTAACCTTAAAAAAACATGTACAATCCCATAAGCGTGTCAAAAATATGCAAATCTGTACCGAAAAAAAGTTTTATACCATGAAGATAAATATTGTATGCCTAAGCATTGCACTGTTTTCCAGATGCCTCTTGGGAGATTGATGCCATCATTCTTCCTTCATCCGATCTATCTATCCCACTAATGTAGTATCTCAGGAAGCCATCTTTCACAAAAATCTGCACTCCCTGGCTCCCTGAAATCCACTTCTTTTCAGATGTTTGCACTATTTATATACATGTATGTTCCAGCAAAGAGGAGGTAAAATATTGTCAGCACATTGTCTGAACAAAGTAGCGGAAGGGTGTTTTAAATTTTTAATGCACATGAATTATAATGGTGCATCTCTGTACAGCTGCCTCTTCAGATCTCTGCCTCATATAATCATACAAAAAAGATATAGTTTTTAGCACAGCCAGTAAAATAAATGGTCTAATTTATACAGCAGCCCCTGGTGCATTTCCCAAAGAATTAAATGGTAAATTCACACCAGAGAATGGAAATAGGAAGCTCAGATCACAGCAATACCCGGTAGGACAGTAAACTAGGAAAGACCATGCACAGAAGGTGATATTTGATTAGGCAGATTTTAAAAGCAAACAGGTGGCTTTATATTTATTGATCACTCATTTTTTCCCACCTTCATCATCATCATAAGTAGGAAAATAATCTTGAATAAGTTCGAACCCAACTCCAGGATTTGAAGATTGAGATCCCCTTCTCTCTAGTCTAGTAACGTCACAGGTCCTCTTTGCCCTCTTTTTCCCCCAGCAGTGGGCAAATCCAGAAGGCTGCAAGTAGAGAAGCCACATAATGGCATGCATTCCCCTGAGAGTCCAAGACAGGCTTTTAACACCTTGGGCTCACAGGAAGTGGGTTAAATGAAGCTCAGTATCATCTAACCTAGAAAAGGAGAGGCGTGGGCTCACTGGAGTTTATGGAGATCCTGCAGAAGAGGTGACTATAGCAGCTGACGTTTTTTATTTTTAACTCATGCTGGGAAGTGATTCAAATATTATTTTGGCCAAGTTGGATTTGTGCTTTCATTTACAATTTTTTACAACATTCTAAGAATGGCTGGAGCCAGTAAAACATAAAAGAGGTAATGCTAGTAGAAGGATGTTGAGTTAGGTGCCAAGGCTTCAGTGATGGCTATCTGGTCTTTCCCATATGTCTCTGACTAGAGGTTTGGGGAAGTCATAAACTTTTTTTTCCAAAGAAAGGATTGCTGTTTTTTCAAACTATATTGGTTTATACAAAGAGAACTCATCTGAATTCTTTTTCTAAAAAAGTGTACGTGAAGACATCAAACATGATTAGAAAACCATAAAATATGTGCTGAAAATGTTGCCCTAAAAATAGAAAAGCAGCTGAGAACTTGCCTGATCTGACTTTGTATAGCAGAATAGATTTTTTTTTTAAATCAGTAGCTTATGTAAAAATTTTTACAACTCTTTGTTTTTATGTTAAAAGTTTTAACAAGAAGTACAGTAGTCTCCTGTAGATGTGAAAGAAGGATTGCTGTGATCTGACCATAATCAAGACCAGCTGTTCTCGGAGTGCTATAGACCAGACCTTACAAGATTATGTCAATGAAGAGTTGAGGGGGTGGAGGCAAAAGAAGAGGCCCAGGCAGACTAAGAGGAGCTATAGCCATTGCACTTTGCTCTCGTTCAGCGCTATGGTCTCCAGCAGAATCTTCATCATCCAACACTCTTGGGTGCGTTGAATGCTTGTGTTCCCTGCCGTAATCTATGGTTTCATCCAATGTCAATTTGGGACAGAAGATTATCTGGAGGTAGTAGCTACAAAGTTCAGACTCATTGTCCTTTGGATAGGTACAGTAAGTATGAAGAATTTTAACGCCCAACTTGGGACACATGAAAAAAGTTTTGCATTGCCCCCCCCCCCCACACTGCAAAGATTTGAATGTTAGTTAAGGTAGGGATATAAGGAGTCATATTTACTTTGTTTCTTGCTCCTGCAGGCTCCCTCCATCTGTGTGATCAATCTCTCAAGCATCCTCCCTAAGGCCCCTTTCACACGAGGCAGGATTCAATTAGATCAGCGGGGGTTCTGTCCACTGATCCTTTGCAGATCTGAGCAGAACAGGTGGGTGACAGGTCTGTATCCGCTCAATTTATGCAGAGCGAACACGGATCGAGCCCGCTCTGCTTTATGAACTGGCGGACTGCTGTCCATTTGCATCCGGCTGCCCTCTGTTCCGATCCATCTAGACAGAGGGGGGTGAATCCCCTTCCATTTTCTTTTTGAGGATTCGATTGTTTGAAGGCAGTCTAGTGTAAATGGACACAAGCCCGTTTACACCCGCCGATCCACAGGGGTGAATGGAGGGTCCAATCAGGTCTGCCTAAAAATCTGACAGGCAGACCTGATCAGACCCTTTGTGCGAAAGGGCTCTAAGGCACTTGGGTACATGACTGCACGCTTGTCTCCTCCACTAGTAGTCCTGCAATGGACACTTCCTTCTACGTTCGGCCTGGTAGTGCTGAATATCAGTGTGTGTTGTGTCTCTCCACTGTAGTGTCTATGCTAAAGCACATATTTATCTTATCTTAAGATCTGGACTCACTATCTCATCATCTAAATGTCTTGTTTGAAGACCCCTAAATCGTATTTAACAATGTCAAGGGACGGCCCACATCCCAGAGCAGAAAAAATTCCTGAAGCCTGTCCGAGCGAGGGGTAAGGTAGGTAATACAGCTTCTCTCCTCACTCCCTAAAATTAAAGTGCAGGAGGAGTTAATCGTTCAGAGTATTTTTTTTTCCAGCCCAAAGCTGGGCTTTAAGCTACCAGTATGTGTTTAAACCACTTAGCTAAAAAGCCATATGCATGTTTATAGAACAACCAATGTTTAACTCACACAGCACATGTGTCATTTCACATCCCTGGGCTACCTATAGATATGTTGTTCTTTATAAGACTGAGCTGTAAATAATATAGATAATTACTAATCACCAAAGTGGAATAGGTGTAGATTCTCTGAATGATTTACAGCCCTTTACAGATTTACAGGCCTAACATATCAGATATGTGCAACTCAGTCCAGGTGTGCATTTGCAGTAGCATGCCTTCCTTATCCATTGCTGTGATCATGACTCTGATATCCAATCAGAAGTGAAAGGCATGATTTCCTTTTCAGTGTTAAGTCTCCAGCCCCCAGCACAGGTCTCTAGGTATAAATGTTTATTGGGGGGAAAAAAAGGTGTAATTTCTTTGTGTTCATTTTCTCTTGCATAGATTCAGATTCAGAATACTTTATTAGGGCCAGGTAACATCATATGCAGTAAAGTGTTTTTTTCTTCTGCATCAAAAACGCATGGAAAGTAGGTTATATGGTTTCCAATGGTATAGTTCACACCAGTGCTTGCAGTTCCAGTGTGTTCCAGTTCCAGAAAAAAAAAAAAGTAGAACATGCTGCATTTTTCCTGCAGTGGACTGTACTGGAATGCTGTAAAATGCATCAAACGCACTGGAACGCACCTAAACGCACCCAAAACGCACTGGAACACAGGTGTTCCTATTTAAGTTTAAGAAAAAAGAGGGGGGAAATGCACCGGACTTCATCAAAAATGCACCAAAAATGCACTGGAATGCATCAAAAACGCACCAAAAAGGCGCATCTGGAATGCATCCGGACTGCATTTATAGGGTGTGAAGTGGCCCTGAATCCTGAAGGGAAATGTATGTGCCTTACAATGAAACCACAGCCAGAGCACAAACTGATCTCACACAATGACTAACTGAAACCATTCCATCCAGCCAAGACATTACCCACTTACAGACAGAGTAATAACAATATTGTTTTGGCAATGTATGCTGCTGCATTTTCAATAAAAGAAAGTTTTGTTGGATAAAAAAAACAAAAAAACAACAATATTGTTCAGCACAACTCTATCAAACATGTCCCATGTGCCTTCTGCTGCTTTTGTTTTAAAAGTAAAAGGCAAAATTCTGTACCAAATAATAAATAAAATAACAGTGAGATCTGCATTCAAATGTTTTTTTCTAATCTGTGAAACGTTAAGAATTATGGAAAAGTAAAATTCATGGTAAAGTCTAACTTTGCTCTGTTTGGACCTTTAAACACGACCTATTAACACATTTTGCCTGTTTCTTAAAGCTCAACTTAGGGCAATTATTGTTTGAGGATAAAATGGGCCACTAGGCAGCATAAAAAATTAAAAAGGAGCTCAGAATGCAATATCTACCTTCCATCCAAAGCGACCCATCCCCCTTGCAGTACTTCTTTTTCACCACAAGATGTCCTCAGTATTTCTGGATGAAATGACGCCCAACACCTTTCAAACAGGAAGACTGAGGACATGCAGTGAGTGCAGGGTGTCACTACCGTGTCCCCTAAGGGGGAAGCACCACATCACCCTTAATTCAATGTGTGCTGAAGCAGAGCACTAATATCATAAAATCAGCAACCTCTGCACCAGCTCTGGAATGGAAAAAAGCAAAGAGAAAGAAGACCCTTAATGCTGCATACACACGGTCAGAATTTCCGTAAAAAAAAGTGTGATGGGAGCTTTTGATTGGATGTTCCCACCGTGTGTACGCTCCATCCAACTTTTTTTGTCTGAATTTCCGCCAGCAAAAGATTGAGAGCTGGTTCTCTATTTTTCTGAAGGAAAAAGTTCTTGACGGAAATTCCGTTCGTCTGTATGCAATTCCGACGCGCAAAAAAACACACATGCTCGGAAACAATTTGACGCATGCTCGGAAGCATTGAACTTCATTTTCTCGGCTCGTCGTAGTGTTGTACGTCACCGCGTTCTTGATGGTCGAAAGTTCAGAGAACTTTTGTGTGACCGTGTGTATGCAAGCCAAGCTTGAGCGGAATTCCGTCGGAAAAACCATCCAAGATTTTTTTGACGGAAATTCCGCTCGTGTGTACGGGGCATTACAGCGGTTCTATACCCGCAGAAGAAAAAAAAAATGTAAAAAAAAAAACCCTGTAAAGCAAAGGCATATTGAGCTAGTATGCACAGCATACTAGCTCATTATGAAATACTTACCTTAGAACGAGGTCCCCATATCGCAGGCCGGGCTGCGCCGAGGAAGCTGACATTTTGCCCTCGATGTGTCTTCCGGGTTCGCGGCTCCGGCACTGTGAGTGTATGGAGCCGCGATGATGTCACTCCTGTGCATGCGCGCCAGAGTCTTCTTCCCGGCAAGGTCCAGCAGCATCTGCCGGACCTTCAGCCAGGCATTCACAATGCATGAGCCACTGACGTCAGTGGCTGCATGCAAAGTGAATATTTCCTAAACCGTATAGGTTTAGGAGATATTCATTTTACCTACAGGTAAGCCTTATTGTAGGCTTACCTGTAGGTAAACATTTAAAAAATGGGTATACAACCGCTTTAATATTAGAGTAAAAAATACAAATAATGTTTAGGGACTTTGAGTGAACACATGGCCTGGTAGGGCCAATTATTCCATCCCTTGAGACTTTGAGTGAAATTATGGCCTGGTAAGGTCATACATTTCCATCCCTGTCATGATCAAGAGTCACTTGACCAGCCTGAAGATATCTAAACATGGTGCTTAAAGTGGAACTAAACTCTCTCAATCAACATTAGCTATTTTTACTCCTTATGCTACTACCATTAGTAAATGAGGTGAGCTAAGGGCAGATGGATTCTAGGAAGAAAATGCTGTACGAATCAACAGCCCTTACTAGGGTTGCCACCTCATCCCTTTAAACCCGAACACATGTTAATTATACAGATTCTGTGGCTGATTAAGGTGGTAATTAAGCTCACTTATCCGCATTTAATTAGCCTCAGAACCTGTATAATTCATGTGTTTGTGTTTAAAGGGATGATATGGCAACTCTAGCCCTTACTCAACAGCTAGAAATGTTAGGGGGAGGTTTTTTTTAAAGTGATTTCTCAACAAAATAAAGCATGGAAACATGGATGAATAGATGAGTTTGCTTTAACCACTTCCGGACCGCCGCACGCCGATATACGTCCTCACTTTGAGGTGGAATATCGTTGTTATGGCAGCAGCTAGCTACCATATCCCCGGTATCATCGTCTTCAGCCGGCGGTCCGCTACAAGATAAAAGTGGTCTCTGCGGCAGATTCGCCGCAAGATCACTTTTATTGGCGGCGGGAGAGGCCCCCCCTCCCGCCGCAATCCGGTGCCCTCCGCCGCTTACCGGAGCCGTCGGCAGCGGCGGAGGTGATCAGGTCCTCTCTGTGGCTGTGCATGGAGACGAGTGAGGGGAAGATGGCCCCCACCCGTCTCCATGACATTGCAGGGCGGAAGGGACGTCCAAACGTCACGTCCGCCCATAGCTCTTAAAGGGCTCTTTTTTAAATCATTTTTTAAATGACATTTTTTTCTTATTGAATTTTAGTGTAAATATGAGATCTGAGGTCTTTTTGACCCCAGAGCTCATATTTAAGAGGTCCTGTCATGCTTTTTTTCTATTACAAGGGATGTTTACATTTCTTGTAATAGGAATAAAAGTGACACATTTTTAAAAAAAAAAACAGTGTAAAAATAAAAAACAAAAGGTAAAATAAATAAGAAAATTTTTTTTTTTAAACGCGCCCCGTCCTGCCGAGCTTGCGTGCAGAAGCAAACGCATACGTGAGTAGCGCCCGCATATGAAAACAGTGTTCAAACCACACATGTGAGCTACTGCCGCAATCGGTAGAGCGAGAGCAATAATTCTAGCCCTAGACCTCCTCTTTAACTCAAAACATGCAACCTGTAGAATTTTTTAAACATCGCCTATGGAGATTTTTAAGGGTAAAAATTTGTCGCCATTCCAGGAGCAGGCGCAATTTTGAAGCGTGACATGTTGGGTATCAATTTACTCGCCGTAACATTATCTGTCACAATATAAAAAAAAATTGGGCTAACTTTCTGTTGTCTTATTTTTTAATTCAAAAATGTATTTTTTCCAAAAAAAAGTGCACTTGTAAGACCGCTGTGCAAATACGGTGTGACAGAAAGTATTGCAATGACCGCCATTTTATTCTCTAGGTTGTTCGAAAAAAAATGTATAATGTTTGGGTGTTCTAAGTAATTTTCTAGCAAAAAAAACTGTTTTTAACTTGTAAACAACACATCTAAAAAAGAGGCTCGGTCCTTAAGTGGTTAAATATTGAAATTAACTAGCGTATTTGGTTTGTGGTACAGTAGATATAGCTTATTTCCACTTTAACAGGCTGGGGTCCCGGGGAGGAGGATTTAGGAAGAATGGGATGGAAAATCAAGTGATTTCTGTAACAGTAACTTGTCATAAAGGACATGTAGGCTGCCATTGCTGTCCTTTTGAAAATGTTAGTTGCCTGGCTGTGATTCCAGTGCATTTAATGCATGCTGACCCTGACTTTTCTTCAACTCTCACTGGTTGATGCAGCTGTATCAAAGCAAGAGATAGGCAAGCAATTAGTATTTTTAAAGGGGACCAGTTAACAGGACAGCGGCTCAGGATTTTGGGGTAGATTCAATTAGAAGGCGTGTGCCAACTCTTGAATAGGTTTGTGGGGCAGTGCTTCTTTTTGTACATCAACGGTTTCCCCTTAAAGCGGTGTTCCAGCCGAAATGTTTTTTTTATTTTTTTTTAAAGTCAGCAGCTGCAAACACTGTAGCTGCTGACTATTAATAAGGACACTTACCTGTCCAGGGAGCCCGCGATGTCGGTCCCTTGAGGCCGATCTGTCCATCGGATTGGGTGCATCAACCGCGGCCCGGCTGGATCAGAAGTACTCTTAGTACTTTCAAAAAAAGTAAGTTAGAAAGTAAAACATGTTTTAAATATCCAGAAACGAGGGGTGGAGAGGTGGTCTTTCGTTTAAGACCACCTTTCAAAATTGGGTGGAACTCCGCTTTAACTGATAAGACTGCTCATGAGCTTTACAAAGCAAAAACAAATGAGCTCCAAAGTCGGCAATGTGGCTTTAATGACGTGAAAAGCAACCAGCAGTGCACCTCCAGTCTAAATTAATGGTTATGTTAACTTTGGTACAGACAAAACTGACCTAAAACCTGGGAATGATATGAAACAAGTTATATGTCAAGGATATTTAACAGAAGGGAAACAACAGGATAGGCTAACAAAGTCATGTTCCTTAGATAACAGTACAATTCCAAGTAAATAAGTTATGAAATTGTAGTTCAAAAGTACTTGTTGAAGGATATTGCACAAGGAAAAATCAAATGCAGACTCAGTACTTTCAGCAGCAAAGGTCACTGAAACAGTAGGAACATTTCTTCTCACTGATTGTAATTAGAAGGTCTAAGGAAACCATCCAACTTTCTACAACTGAAAAGAAAATGCCAACCAAAATAGAAAAAAAAATGGGAGGTATTGGTAACACATAAAGGAGTTGTTTATAGCTGATGTGAATGGGAGGCACCCTGGGCTCCTTCATGACAATTAGCATCAAATAAAAAAAAAAAAAAAAAAAAAATACTCTTTAGCAATATTGTCGGTCTGCAAACTTTAATATTGGGCACTGAAATTAATGGGATGCCCTTGGCATATAACTCCAAAACATGGCACATAAGCTGAATTTTGGGTAAAACAAATGTTGGGGCAAAAGCTAGGTACCAATATCGTACCTCTAATGATGTGTGTCTCATTCAAGGCCTGCTCCTTTAGTCCTGAAAACTGCTATATTCATGAACATCCTGACAGCAGAGTCGTAACTAGAACCTTCATGGCCCTGGTGCAAGTAACCATGAAGGGCCCGTCTGACCCCTGGCCAGGGCTTATCCCTCTGGGCCAAGGGCCCTTCCCACTGATTCCAGGGCCCTTTATTCCTGTTGAGAGGCCCTTTATTCCGGTCCTGCAATGGGACCCTATCACATGTTCTGCAGCAGGCCCCTTTCCTACCATCTTAGGCACCCCCCCCCTCCACAGTGGCAAAATGCCAGGGCCCAGTCGCAAGTGTGACTTTTTCAACCCTGGTATTTCCGCCACTAGTGTAAGTAGTTTTTTTTTCTTTTTTATTATTATTATTATTATATTATTAACAAGATGTTTTCTGAATGGAGAAGCTGCACAGCCAGAATTCCCCTGTGATTGCTCACTTTAACCTCGACTGTCAGTTTCAGCGCGGGACATTCAGCACAGGGGATGCATCATGAATCTAACAGCTTTCAGGAATGAAACTGCAGCCACAGGTGGGACATACATGGTACGTTATTGGTACGTGTCTAATGCTGCAATTTCGATTTTGCCAACATTTCAGCTTTAAAATTGATGTGATTGCTTCAATTATTCTTTAGACTGTTAAATCGATTCATGGTGTGCTGGTGACATATGCTTCCCTTGTCCATTGATCACATAATATGAGCTGCTCATTGCTGTACCACCCCCAGGCTTTATCCAGGAAAGAGACAAATAGGGGATGGGAATATATCCATTATCTATGAGCCTGTATCTTAGTGCAAGAAATAGTTGGTGACCCTGGATACTGCCTGAACAAAGATGGCTCCAGCCTTCTGGAGAGAAAAGCAGAGGAAGGCATTGTCAGGGTGGAGTACTGTGATCTCCATGAGGGGTAATAGACACCTGGGAGTTTTACACTTACACATTACTAAAGCTGGCCATACATTATACAATTTTCTTTTTACAACTTTCCTTTAGATTTACCATAACTAGGGTTGCACCGATACCGATATCGATGCCTATACCGAGCATTTGCATGAATACTTGTACTCGTGCAAATGCTCCGATGCTAATCTGATACGTGGGCAGCCTCACGGATGATCGGTGCGGCGGTGGGAGCAGTTACAAGTACCGATCTGCCTGTGTGGCTTTCAATGAAGCAGCTGACAGACGCTTCTCCTCTCCTCCCTCCCGCGGGTTTCAGCTGCTTTAGTGAAAGCCACACAGGGAGATCGATGCTTGTAACTGCCCCCCACCGCCACATCGATCATCCCCGACTGTCCCCTGTGTCCTCCTCTGGCTCCCCGGGTCCTCCGGTCTCCCCCCTGTCCCATATCTGTTAGGATGGAGAGCGGAGGAAGGAGTCGGTAAATATGTCACTGTCCAGTCCATTTATACCTGATCATCATAAACTGTGTTGGTATTGGTCTGTTTAGACCCCTGATAGCTCACCAAAGGCCCCCCAACAGGGCTGATAAAAAAATTATAATAATAATAAAAAAGAAAGACTTGTAATAAATATTTAAAAGTTAAATTGTAAAAAAAATAAAAACAAAAATAAAAAAACTACTGACACCGTCTTCTCCTCCCTCCCGTGGATTTCAGCTGCTTTATTGAAAGCCACACAGGGAGATCGATGTTTGTAACTGCCCCCCACCGCCACACCGATCATCCCCGACTGTCCCCTGTGTCCTCCTCCGGCTTCCCGGGTCCTCCGGTGTCCTCCTCCGGTCCCCCAGATCAGTCAGGATGGAGAGCGGAGGAAGGAGCCGGTAAATATGTCACTGCCCTGTCCATTCATAACTGAGCATCATAAACTGTGCTGGTATTGGTCTGTTTAGACCCCTGATAGCTCACCAAAGCCCCACCAACAGGGCTGATAAAAAATTATAATAATAAAAAAAGAAAGAATTGAAAGAAATATTTAAAAGATAAATTGTAATAAAATTTAAAATAAAAAAACTACTGACACCGTCCACTCCCCCCCCCCAAAAAAAATATCAGAAAAATATAAACTGTAAAAAAGAAAATAGTAAAAAAATAAAAAATAGAAATAAAAACTACTGACACAGTACATGCCTCATCAGTGCCCAGTACTTGAAAAAGTATCGGTACTTGTACTCGGTCTTAAAAAAGTGGTATCGGTGCAACCCTAACCAAAACCATATAATATGAGGTCAAACCGAAACACTTTCAATTTGTATAGACTAAAGAGTGTAGTCTGAGTGGCTCTATAATGTCATGCACCTCATCCCGGTAAACAAACTTGTATTCTCATATCATTCTATCTCTTTGTATGTTAGAGCTGGATTATTAATGTGGTGGTCTCACATTATCCCCTGAGGAAGCCATTACTGGCGAAACATGTTGGGAACCAATATTCATCTGTGACCACTTTTTCCTCCTTCTTTGGGCCGCCAGCAACCTATTGTATTGTATATGCTCCACTACTGATTTTAACCATTTTTCGATATTTTGATTGCTGTTTGCTTTATGTTTTTTGTATTAATAGAAAGAAATGATATTTTTACTTAATATGTTGTGATTCAGTTGTTGATAGCACCCTTATAATCCCACTCCCCTATATTTTATTATTATTTACTTTCAATTTGTATATCAGGCAGGCCCTTGCACTACATAGTTGAAGGTAAATCTAAAGAAAATTGAACAAGAAAATTGTATGGTATATGGCCAGCTTTAGCATGCATTTGCTTGACATGAAAAATGTACCTGGTGCTAGGTCCACTTTAAATAGCACAGGGATGCTTCTGTCACCAATTTCCACCCATATCTGTAATGTCAGCTTAGATTATAGCTGTCCTTGAAATCTTGTATTTTAGCTTTAGCCTAGCAAAGATCATGCTGATTCCTTAAAGAGATGTACTGTATGCTTATCATTGATGAGTAATTCATGTAGACACATGCAAACCACATTTATTGGCAGTTCAGCTGAAAGACAGTTCAAGTGGTTTGATGAAAAAAAAACTGAAAACCTCTTTAAGCAAAGGCCCATGGGGATGCAGAAACGTTATCCTAAGATATTTCATGTTTCAGATTCTTGTGTGTCAACACTCTATGCTTTCTTGTGATAGCACTTTCTTTTCTGTAAAATAAACATTCCACTTTGGAACATATAATGAGGGTCTGGGCGCGTTCCTGAACTCCTAGAGCAATAATCTGCAATTATTGGTCTTTTTTTTTTTATTGGCTCCAGTGACAACTGATTATATTCTATAGTTGGTACATTCGTTTGCACAGGGTATGGGGATAGGGGCACTGTAAAGTAATGCCCAGATCTCTGCAAGCAGTGGCAGTGACATCTCTATGCTTCTGCCATGTATACAGTATACAGTTGTGCTCATAAGTTTACATACCCTGGCAGAATTTATGATTTCTTGGCCATTTTTCAGAGAATATGAATGATAACACAAAAACTTTTCTTTCACTCATGGTTAGTGTTTGGCTGAAGCCATTTATTATCAATCATCTGTGTTTACTCTTTATAAATCATAATGGCAACATTAACTACCCAAATGACCCTGATCAAAAGTTTACACACCCCAGTTCTTAATACCGTGTATTGCCCCCTTTAACATTAATGACAGCTTGAAGTCTTTTGTGGTATTTGTGGATGAGGCTCTTTATCTTCCAAGATGGTAAAGCTGCCCATTCCTCTTGGCAAAAAGCCTCCAGTTCCTGTAAATTCTTGGGCTGTCTTGCATGAACTGCACGTTTGAGATCTCCCCAGAGTGGCTCAATGATATTGAGGTCAGGAGACTGAGATGGCCACTCCAGAACCTTCACTTTATTCTGCTATAGCCAATGACAGGTCGAATTGGCCTTGTGTTTTGGATCATTGTCATGTTGGAATGTCCAAGTACGTCCCATGCGCAGCTTCCTGGCTGATGAATGCAAATGTTCCTCCAGTATTTTTTGATAACATACTGCATTCATCTTGCCATCCATTTTGACAAAATTTCCTGTGCCTTTGTAGCTCACACATCCCCAAATCATCAGCGATCCACCTCTGTGTTTTGCAGTAGGAATGGTGTACCTTTCATCATAGACCTTGTTGACTCCTCTCCTATTGTAGTGTTTATGGTTGTTGCCAAAAAGCTCAATTTTGGTTTTATCACTCCAAATGACTTTGTGCCAGAAGGTTTGAGACTTGTCTCTGTACTGTTTGGCGTATTGTAAGCGGGATACTTTGTGGCATTTGCGTAGTAATGGCTTTCTTCTGGCGACTTGACCATGCAGCCCATCTTTCTTGAAGTGCCTCCTTATTGTGCATCTTGAAACAGCCACACCACATGTTTTCAGAGAGTCCTGTATTTCACCTAAAGTTATTTGTGGTTTTTCTTTGCATCCCAAACAATTTTCCTGGCAGTTGTGGCTGAAATTTTAGTTGGTCTACCTGACTGTGGTTTGGTTTCAACTTCTTGATTAGAGTTTGAACACTGCTGATTGGCATTCTCAATTCCTTGGATATCTTTTTTTATCCCTTTCCTGTTTTTTACAGTTCAACTACCTTTTTCCGCAGATCCTTTGACGATTCTTTTGCTTTCCCCATGACTCAGAATCCAGAAACGCCAGTGCAGCACTGGATGAAAGATGCAAGGGTCTGTCAGGAGTCCAGAAACTCATTGACCTTTTACACACACACACACTAATTACAAGCAAACAGATCACAGGTGAGGATGGTTACCTTTAATAGCCATTCAAACCCCTTTGTGTCAACTTGTGTGCATGTTATCAGGCCAAAATTACCAGGGTATGTAAACTTTTGATCAGGGTCATTGAGGTAGTTTCTGTTGCCATTATGTTTTAAAAAGAGTAAAGACAGTTGATTGATAATAAATGGATTCAGCCAAACACTAACCATGAGTGAAAGAAATGTTTTTGTGTTATCATTCATATTCTCTAAAAAATGGCAAAGAAATCATAAATTCTGCCAGGGTATGTAAACTTATGAGCACAACTGTATATAAAGTGCACCTGTCACCACAAGAAATGAGTAAGAACAAGCCGCTAACCACAAATCAGACACCACAATGTGTTCACTGGCAAAGCCTATTGTACAGACTCGCTCACATCAGGTGCGTTCAGCTGCCTTGATAAGCACAATGCAGTTGTTTTGCCCTGTTGTGCCTTATTTATGCAATACAGGTCCGTTGGTGTGCTTAGCGGAAAGACACAGTGTGCATCACAATGAATCACACCACATCGGAATTGAATTGAATATGGTGTCATTTTTGTGACATTTCAACAAAAAAAAAATTTAAAAAAAGGAAACAGTGCGATGCATTGTAACAACATATTGTACTTTTACACAATGCACACCAGCATGTATGCTTTATATGGACTATAGCATGTGAACAGGCCCTAAATTTGTTTCGCTGAGTACCCCAGGGGTCCTGCTGCATGCAGATTTTGATTTTCTGAACAGTTAAACCTACAGCCTGCCCAAGCACAACCCATAATGCAGTGTATTGATTTCAGAACAAAACCCCTACCTTCCTTGTACGTCATAGTCCTCTCCTTTTCTGGGAGTGTCTATTTACTGCCTGTGCGGGCCCAGCTTCACTACCCTCCCTTCACCTCCCAACATAATATTTTATATAGCTGCAGGGGTAGGAGTGAAGAAGAATAATATAACGTGTCATTTAAGTGACAGCTCTGAGTCTGCTGGGGCTGCTGAAATCACTTCCAAGATGGCGACACCCAGAAGCAGTCTCAAGGCTTTTGTAAGTCTACACAAGTAAGGTTTTTATAGGTAAATAACATGCATAGATTATCCTATAAGAAGACTACTGTTGAAATGAATGGTCTGATGACAGGATCTGGACTCCTATCCCTAACTGAAGAACCGAGCGAAGGAGAGTTGAGAGAGGTGGAGAGTTGTGAAGGTGTAGATCAGTGATTGGGAGATGGATGGGCTTGGGTGTCTGTTACTTTGCCCTGAATGGGAAACAGTCTATTTAATTTGACATTTGGTGATGATTACTATATTTTTTACATCCTTGCACTCTCTACTGTATAAGTCAAAGTCAAAAACTCGAGATGGTGGAGTAATCGCCTTGCAGGAATTTCTGAAAGATAACAGACCCCAGCAGGCAATTCAGCCCAACAACATATGTACAACTATAAAAGAAGTTTTGGAGGGACTGAAAGTTCAGGGTGATTTCAGAACAATACCATGCTCTGAAATATAAGCACAAAACACAACTCAACAAGCCTGGAATAAATCCACAAGAGGAAAAAAAAATCTTTAATTCAGTGTTTTAGTCTGGAAGGGAAAATGCTGATGATCTTGTTGGCACCGATAACCATTTACACTTGGCAGCAAGAGATCAGCTTTGCAACCTCTTTATAGTGAGCTCACATTTCCCCACATTGGCTTCAGTACGGCTTTCAACAGCATAGTGTCAGCTGTACAGCATGCCTGGATAAAAGGAGTGTACAAATGATGCAAAGGTCTAAAGACTCTACATATAACTACACAGATGATGCAAAGGTTTATAGACTCTACATATACAGTAAGTACGCAGATAATGCAAATGTCTACAGTACACAGACTCTACATATCCATGTACAAATGATGCAAAGCTCTATAGACTCTACATATAAGTACAAAGATGATGCAAAGGTCTATAGACTCTACATATAAGTACACAGATGATGCAAAGGTCTATAGACTCTACATATACAGTAAGTATGCAGATACTGCAAAGGTCTACAGTACACAGACTCTACATATTGGTGTACAAATGATGCAAAGGTCTATAGACTCTAAATATACTGTAAGTGTACAGGTGATGAAAAGGTCTACAGATTCTGCATAAAAGTACACAGATAATGCAAAGGTCTACAGACTCTATATATAAGTACACAGATGATGCAAAGATTCTACACTCTACACAGTACACAGACTTTACATATCCATGTACAAATGATGCAAAGCTCTATAGACTCTACACATAAGTACACCGATGAGGTCTACAGACTCTGCATATAAGTACACAGATAATGCAAAGGTCTATAGACTCTACATATAAGTATACAAATGACGCAAAGGTCTATAGACTACATATACAGTAAGTATGCAGATAATGCAAATGTTTACAGTACACAGACTCTACATATCGTTGTTCAAATGATGCAAAGGTCTATAGACTCTACATATAAGTACACAGATGATGCAAAGGTCTATAGACTCTACATATAAGTACACAGATGATGCAAAGGTTTATAGACTCTACATATACAGTAAGTATGCAGATACTGCAAAGGTCTACAGTACACAGACTCTACATATCGGCGTACAAATGTGGCAAAGGTCTATAGACTCTAAATATACTGTAAGTGCACAGCTAATGCAAATGTCTACAGACTCTATATATAAGTACAGAGATGATGCAAAGGTCTACAGATTCTACATATAAGTATACAAACGACGCAAAGGTCTATAGACTCTACATATACAGTAAGTACGCAGATAATGCAAAGGTCTACAGTACACAGACCATATCCATGTACAAATGATGAAATGGTCTACAGACTCTACATTTAAGTATGCTGATAATGCAAAGGTCTACAGACTCTACATATAAAGTAAGTACACAGATAATGCAAAGGTCTACAGACTCTACATATAAGTGTACAGATGATACAAAGGTCTATACGTATAGGTGTACAAATGATGCAAAGGTATATAGATTCTACATATAAGTGTACGGATGATGTAAAGGTCTACAGACTCTATATAAAGGTGTACAAATGATGCAAGGGTCTGCAGACACTTTATATAAGTGTACAAATGATACAAATGTATACAGACTTTGCATATAAGTGTACATGTGATGCAAAGGTCTACTGCAGGGTTCCTCAACCAGGGTTCATCCAGAGGTTGCTAGGGGTTCCTTGGGCAATAAGCAATTTCTACCGCTCAGATAAGCTGACACCATTAAACTTTTTAGCTATCTGTAGGGCAGTAATGACCAATGACCTCAAGTGTAAGGAGCATTCTTCCCACTGACCATAACGCTAATGTATCATGAGTTGTAGCTATAGTGATTTTTAGCAGGAGTTCCCTGAGACCAGAAAGTTATTTCAATGGTTCCTCTGTGATGAAAAGGTTGAGAAAGGCCAGTCTACAGACCAGTACAAATGATGCAAAGGTCTACAGACTCTACAGGATGAAGGGTGAATAGAGTGGTTACCTCTAGCAGTGAAAAGGCTTTTGCTTTATAGCTTGGGCTAGAAAAGGGAGCTGGATTCTGACTGGTTGCTATAGGAGACTTGAACACTATGGTATGGTTTAAATATACCAACTTATGAAAGGACAATTCAACCTGCAGCCCTTTGGTACTTGTTGTGCAGTGCAGCCTTTTGACCACAGTCAGTAGTGGGAGCGGGAATACTGATTTGCAAAGGGGCTTTAATGTCAGTCATTTCTAACAGTCTCCAGTCTCTATCTCTTGCAGCATACTGTATCTCCAGTGTCCAACAGTACCTTTAGCACACCCACAGTCTTTTACCATCTCCTGAAGGATGTCCCAGTCTCTGACAGTCTTCTATAGTACTACATATACTGAATATAATGGGTGACCCCTTAGAGATGTCAAGGGCCACAGCTGAGGCCTCCTTAACCATGTAATTTAATCACAACTGATCCAAGGTATTCACATCCTCACACTGTTTAATATCTTGATCTGGAAAAAAGGAGCTTAAGCTGGCTATACACTTTTTTGTTCAGCCTATGGGATGCCTTTACAGCACAGATGGACAAATCTCCCACAGCTATATGTATTCTGACAGCAGGTGCCAGTGTATCCAACCAGATGCAGCCGCTGTTTGGGCCAACAATTTTCCAACAATTTTTCAATTAAATGAAGTTGGCCAGGAAAGTACCAACAGGGTTACTGATGAACTGGCGATATTTGATCAGTGTAAAGCCAGCCAGGTGATGTCGAGCCGTGTATGGAAGCCTTAAGTCATTTTAAATGAAAACACCCAAAATGTATAAAAGCTATGTTCCTTTAACATCCCTATCAATTAGACATCACCTTTTTTTTGGTCATTCCTCCATCTAGTAGGCTGTTGTCAATGTTCTTTCACATGGAGTTTGCTGATAGACACAGGAATGTCACAGCAGCCATAATAACAGCTGCTTGGCTAGTGATAACATAGAAGTGCTAATCTGGTGAGAAGGTCAGTAATACAAAACACAATGAAACATCTGCAAGGAGGCATTGAAATGTATGCTTAAAATAAACTGGCATTTCTTCATTCTTAAAGAGTGACTCCGGGCTACAAGTCAAACTGACATCTGCTATAGCAGTCCAGGAAACCTTGCAAATATCAGGAAAGAGAAAGTCTGCTCAGCTACATTTTGTCTGGGTGGAAGCTGTGGTTGCCACTTCTGAAAGTTTCGGTAAGGCTGCTGGTGGGCTGCAATATGATAAATGCAGATAACCAGCTACCACACAGGTTTTTGTGAATGGTTAGCCATAGTTGGACTATGTAGAAACAATACAATACTGGTGGAGACGGTGGTGAACGAGAGAAGTAAGTGGTAGAGAAAAGTAGAAACAACAGATATACAGACGAATGAGAGAGTTGGGTGTACAGTAGATAAATATGAGATTGGTAGAGATAGACAGACAGACATATAGATAAATTAGTGTGATAGGTGTCCTGTAGACAGATGGAAAGATAGCTTGATGGAAGAAAAGGCTGCCACAGATGGTTCAAATTTCAACCAATTCCTGCTGAATCGTCCATAATTTGCGCCTTGGGTGGCCCTGTTAGGGTCCCCGAGCAGAACAAGAGAAATCTGTATGTGTATGGCTAACCTAATAGAGATAGAACTTCCAGAAACCCCACCACCACCCCAAGTCTTCAGCATGGAAAAGTCCATATTCATTTCTAAAAAAATGAATAGAGATGTCCCAAGCCATGAGGTTTTGCAATGGTTAAATTATGGTAGGAATGGTCCCACAGTCATCTGGGACCTGTGATGTGTCCCAGAAGACTCCGGGGGAAGGAGGGCGGACTTCTGGCTTAGATCGTCGTGGCAATTTGAGCCGGAAGTTGGAGCTGGTACCTGTCAAAACCAGGTACCCGCTCCCTCCTCCCCTCCAAAAAGTACCAAATGTGACAGCGGAGGGTACAAACAAGCGGAAATTCCCCTTTTGGTTGGAGCTCCGCTTTAATATTACAGAACAAGTCCAGTAGAATGTGACCAACTACTACTAGATATACCCTGACCTGGATAAATGAGAAGCTTTACAGATACAAATTGCAAACCTCAATATCTACATTTGTGAATTCAGTAGAAAACTAAAATTGTGTAAAATACCTCTTGCGGTTTTATCTTGTGATAAATACAGCTGGATGAGGAGATACCTTCAGGGCCATTTTTGGAAATGGATCAATGTGACCTAAGTGCCAGGCCGCATCAGCAGGCAAAGAACACAGTCACTGTTTATTGTGCTGCAGATTGCTCGACCATCAATGGAACATTTCATGGAGAGCATCTATTCTATAGAGCCATCCGGCTTCCAGGACCCCAGTCATCAACAAAGTAAACCCGAGCAGCTTTCACAAGAACGTCCGCTATGTTCTATCAAATTGGGGCACTTCAGCCAACAAAGCACCAAGTTCAACATTTCCTTCAATGCATTATGCTAATATATATCTCCAGTGATGGCTCACAGCCTTACAGGAAGAAAGGAGCTCCCACACAACTGCTATAAGAGATCTGCTTATACTAAACATGCAAAACCAGAAATGCTTGTAAATGCGAATTTAAAAGTACAAATTTAGTCTGGTGGCAAATATATAGAATGGGAGGTTTAGGTAGGTCTCACATTAAATAGTTTGCTAATTCTAAGCTCCGTTCACACTGAATCTGACTTTGAAATTGTGCAAATTCACTTGAAGTCGCAAGATTTTATAGCCGCAGGTCAGTGCGACTTTAGGTGCAACTTGGCTGACATCTGTGTGATTTGATGCACAGATGTCTATGCAAGTTGCACCTGAAATTGCCAAAAATAGTGCACTTCCTAGGACATAGGGTATCACCAGGACAGGAAGTGAGGGTACATGCATCAATAATAATCTGACAGATGTTTCTTACCATTCCCTGTTCTAAAACTAGGCAAGCTATAAATGGAATTTTTCTTCAACCATTCCATTTCTCTCTCCTATATTGAGAATGCTCTTTGTGCTGCTTCTTATGCCCCCCTCTTTATGCTCTGCTGTACAGGGACTGGAGGTGGCTGACATTTACATATTTACACTGCTTGCATTTAACAGTACAAATGAACACAGAGCAGCATGAAGCTGAATTCCTGTAAAAAGTGCAGGAACACTATGAGGTAAGTCCAAACAGGTGCCTGCAACCTCGTGGACTTTTTTATACTTGATGGGTTTAGGGCTCTGCGGAAGGATATATAGTACTCCAGACATTTTGGGATGTGAGAGAGGAGAGAAGCACGCAGAGCAGCTATGCCCGCTCCTCCCCATTCACAGAAGCCTTTGTATTTTGTAAATGAGTTCACATAATACAAAGGCTTCTGTGATTGGGCAGGAAAAGGGGAGGGGCAGACATAGTAGCTGCTCGGACTCTAACCTTGAAGGAATTTCCAAAAAAAGATTACATGGACTTTTTAAGTGCCCCAAAAAGTAACACGCAAAAACACATGGATTTAAAATTAACAGGCTTGACCAAAAAGCAGTTAGTCATTCTTGGTCAAACCCACCCAGTATATATTTATCTACACAGCATTGGAGCTCCAGAAACTATCTTGCTGGAGCACAATAAGCCTGTCAGATCTAAATTAAAGCGATAAGTCCACCAGGTGGCATGCACTTCATTGGAGTTAACTCACAATGTGCCTGCACTTTTTACAAAGTTGCTGAATACCTGGAGTTTAGCTTTAAAGAAGTCATTCCAGGCATCTGCACGTTTTACATAGTTACATTGGTCCAGCTTAGAAAAGCAAAAGAAATTGTAACATGTAATGCAGTAACGCAATATCCAAACCAACAACCAGTAAGATGAAACCTGATTGGCTGCTATAGGATTCTAAATTTCACACACACAAATGTTTTATTGCACTGCCTCATTAAAAAATCCAGTTTATAGTATATTAATATCAATTTTTATTTTAGTGACGGGAGTCACTTTTTGGCGGGGGGCTCGTGGAACCCAGAGTGCGGCCCTGCATGTTTGAGAACATAGGTGACATCCATGGCAGTGATGGACTTCCTCTTGGCATCCTCAGTGTTTTGGGATGACATTCTCCAAGAAGACTTAGAGTAATCCACAAGTCTCCTCAAAGATGAGTCCGGAGATGCGCTTGACACCCCCTCTGCGGGCCAAATGACAAGTGGCGGGCTTGGTGATGCCCTGGACATTGTCCCGGAGTACCTTTCTATGGCACTTAGTGCCTCCTTTACCCAGACCCTTCCCTCCTTTACTGCGACCTGACATCTCCAAGCAATTCGTTATACAGGAATATAATTAGCATAACTAAAGAACCGTCAACATAAACTATGCTACTCCCCCTCTAGCAACTAATAGCTGACAGTGATACAATTAACGTGACCAGCCTAGGTGACCAGACTGCCCGGCACCTACAACCCTGGATACAAAATGCTGTACAATACACATTATAAGCATAAAACATAACATCCCACAATGGTTCCATAACAAGGTAAAGTGGTCACAATATTATGTTTAAGAGATGAGCAGACTGACAGAATTAACAATAATTAATTAGCACAATTAACAATGGGACTGTACCCTAGGAGGCATACAATGGGAGAGATACACATTTGTGTATTTTGTCCACTAGACAAGTCATTAGAAGACAAACCAGGTTCCAGGTCTGATAAAGTTGAATTAATTTATCTTCATAGATTTCTTAAGGGATATTGTTGATAAATATTCCTGTCCCATTTGAAGCAATCCAAACCACGCTCTCAGCGTCCATTAGGTAGTTGTCCACCATTTTCTCAGTCATCCTGTGCCCCTAATAGATACAGGGTAACTTACACATAAGAGGGGCCTGGGGAGCTGAAAAATGAGTCTCCCGACCAATTAAAGGTAAGATGGGTTCCACGAGACCCCTGCCCCGCCCTCCCCGCCAAAAGTGACTCCTGTCACATAGTATTTAAAACTACAATAAAAATAGTTTTGGCTAGAGTGTGGCTTTATTATCCATTTTCATTGTTTACATAAATCAAAAGTCCAACCCTTGACCGTATTGTCTGTCTGCAGAATAATTGAGAGCGCTCTCCTATACAGAACAGGCAACGTCTTGATGTAACACAAGGCATTAAATACTGACCAAATTTAGACTGCAGCTGCCAGGCCAACTGAAGAGATTTTACAAAAATAATAGCAATCCGCATCACTCAGTGCTAAATTTGCTAGGACATTTGGACTTGACTGCCTTCTGCTCTATAAGAAAAACAGAAATCCTCGACACACGAGGAAAAGAAAACAAGTTGAGATTAAACGAGAGTAACAGCAAGCTCAGCACAAACCTCTCGCATCCTGTTCGTGAACCGCTTGTCCCTCACAGCTGGAACGCTTTCTAAAAACTCGTGTTCCAATCATCTAACATCATAAATAAAAATATATTCCTGAGATTGGAAATGGAAGAACTCGGATCTGACTTTTTCATTTAGCTCTGGCCTACTCTGTAGTGATGTGTTGATAGCAAGGAATCATTCACGAGTCGCTGACCTTAAATGATCTTTCAATGGCACCTTAGTGGAAGAAAAGAGAAGGCCGACATCTGAATCTGTATCTGAAAATGTTGCCTTCCTACTTGTCATGCTTATCTAATGCTTAGGGAGTCACAGACTTTTGGTTCAGTCGGTTTTTCACCGGCTGCAACGTTGTTCCAGGTCACAAACGGCAAAATGAGTAGACAGCCTTGTGATAAGCAGGCAGCTGAATCGCGGTTTTACTGCCCCCCGGCTGCTTACCTAAATTCTAATATTACAACCAGACTGAACTGTGACATCATTCACCTGCTTCTCCACCTCAGCCAATCAGAAGAAGTCTTGTATTCATTCATAGACTACAAATCTTCTTGTGAATAGCTGAGCAGCACTTCGCCCGACAATCTTTTGTTCCAGGCGTGGGGCAAGTATTCCCCGTCCCACTGCCGGAACACTGCGCTGTATACTGTAAGTAGCTGAGGCTACCTACAATTATTGCAGCCCGCCCAGTGAGTACACCTACACCTGCAGTAGATAGTTCCTTTATGGCAGCTTGGCCCAAACAAACTATTTCAAGGGACTTCAAATATTGAGTAAAGCTCTAAAGCAGTTTTTTTCAACCAGGGTGCGGTGGTTCCCTGGGGTGACTTTTGGGTTTTTCGGGGGGGCCTTTTTTTTTAGTGGGTTGGTTGGGGTTTTTTAAAGGGTAACTCCACATTCGTGGGGAATAAAAAAGCAAATAAACCCCCCAAAAAATCTAGCATACACAATTGTTACACAAGTCCTTTCCTTTTTAATCTGCAGCGCTGTAATTTTCTGTAAAATGCAATACAATATGGCAACCTGGAGGTGTTCTGGACACAGATTGTGTCCAGAACACCCCCCAATATGTCATTTACTGCTTGTATGATTGGCTTACTAATTTTCCCAGAAGTTTACGCTACGAAACAAGTCAGATTTTAGGCATCCCCTGCAACAAAAATTTCACTTTTGATGAGATACTCCCAAAAGGAAATCACATCTAAAGGGATGCAGGCCCCGCCACTTTCCTCGAATTAGAACGCTGCAAGCGCAGCAACTGATTAAGTCCCGGTTCACATAGGTGCGATGCGGGAACACTGTGAATCCACTGCGGGTTCCTGCATCGCACCTGACTCGCAAGGCAGTTCACACTGCCATATGCGAACTGCTGGGAGTGTCAATACAATGTTAACCACTTGCTGACCAGCCGCCGCAGTTATACTGTGGCAGGTTGGCTCGGATGCGCGAATTGCAAGTGTTCATCGGGCTCGTATGCGGCGATCTGTGAGCGCACGTGCGCCGATTGGCCAGCGGAGGAGCCAATCAGCGGGTCTGCAGACTCGATGTTCGCCGGCCACCTGTGATCGCTCCCCGCAGTGACAGAACAGGGAACAGCCAAAGTAAACAAGGCAGATCTCCATTCTGTCAGGGGATGACACACAGATCCTTTCTTTCTGCTATGCAGGAAGACATACAGTTAGTAAACACAATGAGGGAACACATTTAATCCCTTGCTCGCCCCTGATGTTAACCCCTTCCCTGCCAGTGTCATTAGTACAATGTCAGTGCATATTTTTAGCAGTGATCAATGTAATAATGTCACTGGTGCCCACCAGTTTGTAATAACTGATATTCAAGTTTAGGTTCAATTGACCGCACTTTGCCTTGTTAGACAGGTGCGACTGTAATCAAACCACATTATTTTTTTACAATACATACAGTATTTGCTCCTGTTTCCAGGCATGTGGACTAAATGCACTAAGAAGAGAGCACTCAGCTGTCAAGAACCATTTTTAATATTGTGAATTGAACCATGAGGGCGAGCTCACCTACAGGAGACGATTAATTCCTTAGAGATGAACACCAAGTTTTATCTTTCTGAGGTCATCTGAATCTGCTACTAGCCAGCCATAACTAAATAGAGTAAATGCACTGGGGACCCCTAAAGAAGAGCTACGGTGAGCACGAACCAGGGGGAGCGCACAAAGAACCAGAAAAATGTCTGTATATAGCATGCGATTCAGGAATACGCTTTCCAGGCTTATTCCATAAGGCCGTTCAAAGAGCAGTGCCAATGAGAAGAGTAGAGAAACCTGCAACCAATTTGACTTCAGCTTATCAAAATTAGATCAGTCAGTTCACATATATGCAAATCGGTTGGATTTTTAACCACATCCAATTCGCATAACAGGTGAATCGGACTGGCTTTCAATGGAGCCGGTTTACACATGTGCGGGGTGGCTGCGGCACGGTTCTGAAAAAGGGTCCTGTAAGTTTTTGGGTCCGGTTTCACTTGCAATTTCAGGTAAAAAATCACACCTGAATTGCACCTGAACAGTGAACAGAACCGCACTGGACTGCCGCACTGAAACCGCGGCCGCATATGTGTGAACCCAGCCTAAGGGAAACCTGTCATGAGGGATTTACAAAGGCAGCCATTGCTAGCCACCATATGCTAGCTGCCTGCTCATAAGGCCCCTTTCACACATACGGACCGCTCGTCCGTTTTTCATCCATCCGTTGACGGATGAAAAACGGACATCAATGCATGTCTATGTAAAAACGGATGACAACGGATGATCATCTATTTTCATCCGCTTCCGTCAACATCCGTTTTTTTTTTTCATCCGTCAAAAAAACGGATCGGACGATAAATGGATGTAAACTGACAAATGGTCAGTTTGGCTCCTTTCGCACATTCATGTCTATTTTCACGGACTCCGCTTGCTCAGCGGGGGATCGATCTGCTGATCCCCGATGTACCAGCGGATGACAGGTCCGTCTCCGCTCACTGTGCAGAGATGGACCTGTCAGAGTCCTGCTCTCCTCAATGGGGAGATCGGATGGAAACGGATCTGCCTGTACATTTTCATCCGATCCGCCAGACGGATGGAAATTAGGGTTCCCATCCGTCTGGATTTAGCGGAGCGGATCGGATGTCAGTGGACATGTCACTGCTGACAGCCATCGCTCCATAGAGGTACATGGAACGTCCGTTCAGGTCCAGCTAAAAAACTGACAGGTGGACCTGAACGGTGCGCATGTGTGAATGAAACCTTTTTCATACGTTTTTGCATTGGTAGCAGATGTAAAAAAAAAAACTGATGAAAAAACAGGGTGGATTTGATTTAAATCAAGTCGATTTAAATCACGAGTTAAAAGGCTTGATTTAAATCATAATGTTTAAAGAGCAACTGTCATCTCTGAACCACAGGGGCACCTCCTCTGACCCGCTGTTGACCCACCAACAGTCCCATTCTCTTTAATGGGACACCTGGTGATGCGGAAGTGACCCAACAAGGTGAGGGAGGTGGCAGCAGCAGGTGAGTGGATGCCTGATGGATCTGAAATGACAATGGCTTGGATAGACTAAACAGTCATTTAGGATTTTATCTGAAAGTGACTGTCAGAATAATAATAGCACTAAAGAGAGAGTAAATAAGAGTTTATTGGTATTCACTTGCTTATCTACACAACAGTATACTGCATTTAGTAGCAGAGAGGATTAAACTCAGAATAAACAGTCTGTATGTACAGTAATTTAATCCTAGATTAGCTCACGCCTGCCCTTTGTTTGACATGATTCCCTCAATAGAGTGCAATATCTTTATACAACCTTCTGCTCTGTCCATGATGGTCACCAAGCATCAATTCTGTGACCAAAGGTAACATGATATCAGCCAAGTGTGGGGAACAAACAGTAGGGGAACCTTCCCAGGGGCATGGAGATCTGGGACCTTCACACCTGCTTTAACAGCTGTCAATGGACCTCTGTTTGTGTTTATAACGAATGGAAGTTACTGCATTGTTGTGCTCAAGGCCCCCATCAGTTCCATCTGATTTCCTCTATTTAAAAACTACTTCATGTCACCACCCCAATTTCTGTAGATCATCATGCTTATATGCGTAAGCGGTCTTCTATTCTTCAATGCCCCATCACTCTCCCATGTTGGAACAAAATATGGACATCCACTTCGAGATGCGTGGCGCAGAGAGAGACGGTTTATAAAAACCTTATGTTCTGGTGAAGAACCCCTGAAGTATTACATTTTCAAGATCAATCTCTTTCCCCTCTATGTTGGCGTTTTAGTAAAGATAAAGGTACACATTTTCATATTTTCTGGTAATGTGAGATTATTGTGCCCTTTTGGTCTACGGTAATGTCTCTGATCCAACAAGTGCTCTTTATCGATGGATCCACTACATTGTCTTTTGGGCCTTCCTTTTTCAGGTATTGGAAAGTCTATGAACAAATTGGCCTCTTTTTTGTGTTAGCAGCTAAAAGAACTATTCCTCTACATTGGTTATCCACTACCCCACCCCCTTTCAAACCCAACTTTAGAAGGTGATTTTGGAAATACGTAGAATGGAATATATGACTGCTCAGGTGGGAGATGCTGTAACCCAGCTCAACAGAATATGGGATGCTTGGGACTGCTCTGAATTCGGTACCCCGCCTGGTCTCGACTGATTGAGACGGGAGGGATCATCAGTTCTAAGTTTCTTTTAGATCCCTGCATCCCATGTCCCTGTTCTCTCTACTTTGTCATGATTACATTTATTTACATTTTTTGTTCTTTTTCCTTTATTCTTTGACTATGATATGTGCTATAGACGTTAACGATTTGTAACCCACTTTCATCTTTGGTACTGTTTATACATGTGGTTTTTTTTTTTTTTTTTTTTCTTGTATGACCTAATTTTTGTACTTTGACAAAACTTGAATAAAAATATAATTAAAAAAAAGTTACTGCACTGAACACCTTGCATATCTGCACAGGTAATGCAGGTTTGTACACTTCGCACCCATTGATCTGCAGATTTGCCCTGCCATGCAGTGCACCAAGCTGTAAACACTGGGGGTTGATTAACTAAAGGCGAATCCACTTTTCACTACAAGTGCACCTGGAAGTGCAGTCCCTGTAGATCTGAGGGGTAGATCTGAAATGAGGGGAAGCTCTGTTGATTTTATCATCCAATTATGTGCAAGCTAAAATGTTGTTTTTTATTTTCCTTGCATATCCCCCTCGGATCTACAGCGACTTGTAGTGCAAAGTGGATTTGCCTTTAGTAAATAACCCCCTCTGTTTGTAATAGAGATGAAATGAGATCCACTAAAATCTATGCAAAAGAATGGACATGAAAGCCTCAGATCATCCATTTAAGGCACCTTTATGTTTGCCATTATGTTAACCCTTAGCAAAATTCCTGGGGTACTTTTATATTTTGTCTCAATTAGTGCTCAGAGTTCATAGAAGATGTCAGCAGATATTTATTGTGTATGAACGGACCATCCCATAGCTAAAACCCAATTGGGCCTCATTCGCAAAGACGTAGCGACTCGTAGACACCTGTGTGAAGGGTGCATAGTCACAAGTACAGCATGCACAGCAATTCCATGTAGCCCCATGCAGGGAGACTGCACAAAAATCAATGACAGGCATAGTTAGGAAAAGCCTGGAGATCTACTTTAAAGCAGAGCTATACTTACCTCCACTGCACTGTCCTGGAGCTCACTGCCGGCCGCTGTCATCTCCAGCCATTTTAATTGGCCGGGCTGTGGTGACGTCAGTCCTGCGCATGTGCTGGAATTCAGTCAGCTTAGAATTGCCCAAATTGTGCGCCGAGCTGTGCTCATTGTACAACTGTGGACAGGTAAGTAAGAATCTTCAACACAGAATTGACGTAGGATGTCTATTCTACGTTAGAAATACTGCCTGTTACACAATTTTTTTTTTGTTTTTTTACTTAAAGTTCCACTTTAAGTCCCTGTTCACACTGAATCCGACTTTGAAATCGTGCGACTTCACTTGATGTGAGCCAAGTCGCACTGACCTGTGACTTTGACTTCATGCACAGATGTCTATGCAAGTTGCACCTGAAATCGCAAAAAAATTGTGCAGGAACCTTTTTTTTTCACATCGGTGTGGCACCGCAAAGTCAGAGTGGCACCAATTCGATCAGTTCTATTGTTGAAAATAGGGTGCGACTTGTGATGCGATTTGGACCTATCAAATCGCATTACAAGTCGCACTGGTGTGAACGGGAGCTAGGACTTTGCACACTTTTAGTTTTAATACACCTGCAATATATTTAGCTGATTTAAACTGATATTAAAGTCTTGTTTTTTGTGTTTAACAATATCAAACATGTTATACTTACCAGCCATGTGTAGTGGATTTGCACAGTGCAGCCCAGATCCTCCTCTTTTCAGGTCCCTCGCTGGCGCTCCTGGCCCCTTCCTCCTTCTGAGTGCCCCCACAGCAAGCAGCTTGCTAAAGGGGCACCCGAGCTGAGCCGCTGCTCTATGAGTCCATTCAGACACAGAACCGCGGCTAGGCCCAGTCCCCTTTCTTTCCTCATTGGCTCACTGACATTGATTGACAGCAGTGGGAGCCAATGGCACTCCGCTGCTGTCTCAGCCAATGAGGGGGGAGAGTCCAGGGCAACAAAGTCTCTCGTGCAACATCACTGGATCGAGATGGGCTCAGGGGGCCAAGGGGGGCTGCTGCAGAGGCCTTTTATCTTAATGCATAGCATAGAATGCATTAAGATAAAAAACCTTCTGCCTTTACAACTCCTTTAATGCTCCGTACACACGAGCGGATTTTCCTTCTGAAAAAACTTGGATGGTTTTTCCGACAGAATTCCACTCAAGCTTGCCTTGCATACACACAGTCACACAAAAGTTCTCTGAACTTTCGACCGTCAAGAACACGGTGACGCACAACACTACAACGAGCCGAGAAAATTAAGTTCAATGCTTCCGAGCATGCGTAGGTATTTTGCGCTTCGGAATTTTTACAGACAATCGCATTTTCGGCTAGGAACTTTTTCTGACCGAAAAATTAAGAACATGCTCTCAATCTTTTGCTGGCTGGAATTCCGCCAGCAAAAGACCAATGGAGCATACACACGGTCGCATTTTCCGACCAAAAGCTCTCATCAGTCTTTCGCTGGCCGAATTTCCGATCGTGTGTACGGGGCATAAATTAAAAGTTCAATTGTGCTCTAACAACATTTAAACGAAATTAATATAATACGAATCAACAAATATATTACGTATTTTTTTTGGAAACTTAATATATACTTTAGCATTACATGATTTGGGCACAGGTTCACTTTAGTTAGTAAGAAAAAGAAATGAGTAAAATCTGAACGATTTGACATTATAGATAGAGGACAAGCAGTTTGTAAAAATAAATCAGATGCTTTGCATATATTGCAGTGTTATAAATGATATTTAAATAATGCCATACCATAACTGACTGGTGAAAAATCACCCCTGCATAAAACCACAATTGTCAGATCAAAGGGTAACTTTTAGCACAGAAAACTTCACTGAGTGAAGGAAGCGGTTAAAAAAAGGAAAAAACAAAAAAACAAAAAACCTCCAACTAAAACACAACCAGCGGAGCAGAAGTAAAATCCATCAGACAACATCCTGACACTATTTTTTGCAATTATTTTCTGCCCCACTAAATATGAATGTGGGTTTGCTTTTAGCTCTACCTGTGTTCGGGCCTAGTCAGCGTCCTCCCCCACTGACTTCCATTACAGAGAAGCCACACAGCATAACCAAACGTAAAACACCATGGAGGACTATCTGCTTGAAGAGAAATAGATAATAAATATAAACATCTAGCACTATTTAACCATTGCTAAAAAAAAAACTGATTATTGTCAATAAAAAGCTTGCCATTCTGTACAGTATGTATGTAATCAGGGATGAGATCAGGCATATTCGGATAGGCCGGCCACACATGGCGCGGATGTCTTTCCTGCAACCATCTGTGTTGATGGGGGAATCCCTCCTGCCAGGTCATTGTCTTCTCCCGGCAAGGGGGGTGAGGGAAGACAGTGATTATTGCTAGCGACTTTATCACCCACTTGGCATGTTGGTTATACCCAAGCTGATCGAACGATCAACTTGGTACATTCAGCCTGCCCATACATGTTTCAAATCTTGGTCGGTTCCAACTGATCCAGTTGAGATTCAAACCGTGTATGGCCTGCCTACCTGAGCTATCCCTCCAGGAAGCTGTCACTGCAGACCGCCAATCATAAGTGGCCGTGGCATTCCCCGCATGTACACATGCCCCTTGTATATGTGTAGCTGTGGGATGATTAAAGCGGTTGTTATTTTTATAGGCTTACCTGTAGGTAAAATAAATATCTCCTAAATGTGAACCGTTTAGGAGATATTCACCCTGGGTGAAGCCTCTGACATCAGCGACGCATGTGCTCTGATGGTCCGGCATGCTGTGCCGGACCTTCAGAGCTTCTTGCCGGAACCGAGGGCTCCCACATGCATGCACGGGAGTGACATCACCGCGGCTCCAGCCACTCACAGCGCCGGAGCCCATGAACCCGGTCAGTCCTCTCGCGGTGACCGGGCGCCACTGGGGGGCTTCGTTCTAAGGCATGTATTTCCGCACATTATGCCATTGTCTTGCAGGTTTTTCTCTTTTTTTTTTTTCAGCAGTTTAGTACCTCCTTAATGCTTCAGCCATTTATAATTGGCAGCCTGCAGTGACAGCTTCTGGCGGGATAGCTCAGGCAGGTTTAGACTAGAATCTGAACATGCCTGAGCTTATACCTAGTATGTATATACTATACATGTTCACGGACAGGCTCCAAGACCAGCTCCAGATCAGTTAGAGTGGTGGTTCTCATATAACTTACTAAATATATATCCATTCAGTCTATATCAAACTCTATAGGCCAACTCTCTGGGCACCTTGCCATTATAGCTGATTTTATTATCTTGCCTGCCATCTTTATTGACTTACCTGCCATCATGTAATACACAGCACCAAGATCTAATATGACGATTAAAAAAAATAAAACAACAACAACAAAAAAACAAAAATAATCCTTATGGAAAGAGATAAAACCACTCTCACGATAAGACATGTTAATCAGTCTAAGGCAGCCATTCTCAGCCAGGGTTCCTCCAGAGATTGGTAGAAGTTCCTTGAGTTGTAGCTGTTTGATGATGCCTAGTCCCGGGGCCAGTGCTACTTGCTAAAGGCAGCAGCATGACACCAGTTATCTTTTTAGTTCTCTGTGGTATTTTTCTCACTGACCACTAATGTAAGGGACATTCTTCCCACTGACCATCAATGTAAGGAGCATTCTTCCCACTGACCATCAATGTAAGGAGCATTCTTCCCACTGATCACCAATGTAAGGAGCATTCTTCCCACTGATCACCAATGTAAGGGACATTCTTCCCACTGATCACCAATGTAAGGAGCATTCTTCTCACTGATCACCAATGTAAGGAACATTCTTCCCACTGATCACCAATGTAAGGGACATTCTTCCCACTGACCACCAATGTAAGGAGCATTCTTCCCACTGATCACCAATGTAAGGAGCATTCTTCCCACTGATCACCATTTAAGGGACATTCTTCCCACTGACCACCAATGTAAGGAGCATTCTTCCCACTGACCATCAATGTAAGGAGCATTCTTCCCACTGACCATCAATGTAAGGAGCATTCTTCCCACTGATCACCAATGTAAGGAGCATTCTTCCCACTGATCACCAATGTAAGGGACATTCTTCCCACTGATCACCAATGTAAGGGACATTCTTCCCACTGACCACCAATGTAAGGAGCATTCTTCCCACTGATCACCAATGTAAGGAGCATTCTTCCCACTGATCACCATTTAAGGGACATTCTTCCCACTGACCACCAATGTAAGGAGCATTCTTCCCACTGATCACCAATGTAAGGGACATTCTTCCCACTGATCACCAATGTAAGGAACATTCTTCCCACTGATCACCAATGTAAGGAACATTCTTCCCACTGACCATCAATGTAAGGAGCATTCTTCCCACTGACCATCAATGTAAGGAGCATTCTTCCCACTGACCATCAATGTAAGGAGCATTCTTCCCACTGATCACCAATGTAAGGAGCATTCTTCCCACTGATCACCAATGTAAGGGACATTCTTCCCACTGATCACCAATGTAAGGAGCATTCTTCCCACTGATCACCAATGTAAGGAGCATTCTTCCCACTGATCACCAATGTAAGGGACATTCTTCCCACTGATCACCAATGTAAGGGACATTCTTCCCACTGACCACCAATGTAAGGAGCATTCTTCCCACTGATCACCAATGTAAGGGACATTCTTCCCACTGATCACCAATGTAAGGAACATTCTTCTCACTGATCACCAATGTAAGGGACATTCTTCCCACTGATCACCAATGTAAGGGACATTCTTCCCACTGATCACCAATGTAAGGAACATTCTTCCCACTGATCACCAATGTAAGGGACATTCTTCCCATTGACCACCAAGGCCAGAGGCATTCTTTCTACTAACCACCAAGCTAAGGGGCATTTTCTCATTGACCTCAATGAATTCATTTTTGCAGGGGTTCCTAGAGATATGAAATGATTTTACTGGTTCCTATGAGGTAAAGATGTTGAGAAAGGCTGGTAAAGAAGAACAGTCACTGTTCTGCATTACTATACAGGAAGCACAAAATGTACATTATGAGAAAATCCATTTCGCCACATTTACCTCTGGGTTTGAGCAAGAGCCAGATAGGTTTGGAACTTTGCCATGTTGTTGAAAGCATTTATCTTTTTTACTGCTGTAATTTGAAGATGACTCAAAACGTTTATTAAAGGTAAATACTCGGTATATATAAAAGACACAAATGAATGCAGAGCTGTAATTATTAATATATTTTTACATGTATGTTTTAAATGCAAGAAGAGTAAGTGCCTAAATTTGGCCTGGTGGCTACTTCTTGCAGTTCTTGTAGCTGGAGTATTGAAGGGGGTAGCAGCTCAAGAAACCAATCCATTCATATGAAAACAAGAAGCATGCTGATAGGAGGAGTGACAGTGAGATAGGCTCCTTACTGTGCCATTTCTCCTTTCACTGTCCAGCCACTGGTTGAGCAGGTGGATGCCAACATGGGCTCAAAGGAAGCAGGTTAAGCCCGGGTTCACACTGAGCTGTGGGAATGAAGCCGTGCGAGTTCAGCTGAGCTCTCGCGATTTCACTCCCGCATGTCAGTCCCAATTTCGGACACGATTTCAGAGACATCTGTGCAGATGTCAGTGTAAATTGCAGCTCGAAATCGCAAAAAGTAGTACAGAAACTACTTTTTGAAATCAGTGCGGCGCCGCAAATGCAGCGTCGCACCGATTAGGACATTGCCATTGCCGACAATTGCCGCCGATTTCACAAGCGATTTGACATGTGAAATCGCATTTTAAATCTTACCAATGTGAACTAGGGCTCAATGATGTTGGCCATCAGGCTGAGGATATCTATTGGCATGCAAAAGTACTGCAATGGGAAATCTTTGGATTAAATATAAACATTGCAGCAAAGGCTGATTGTATCTATTTTCTTTTTTTTTAAAGGGGTATTCATTTTTATCTCGTTCTATTTTTCAGGAGTTCTGCCTGAAAATTGTGCTTTAAGTCCTTGGTGTGGATCGCCTTGTTGGAAAAGACACAATTAAAGCAGAACTAAACCCATCAAATTAACAGTTTTTAAAAAAAAAGTTACATTCCCAGCAATCCGCCAATGCTAACTGTCACATTTGCTGGTGATCTCAAACAAACTGTCAAACCATCAAATTGGAGTCACAACTGATCACATGTACAGACAGCATCATGGCAGTGTCAGATCAAACAGAGGCTAAAGCCCAGTACACACTATGAGAAAATCTAGTGAACGATCAGCCAGTTTTCCTCGATGTTTCACAGCAAGTCAGAACAGGATAGAAATAATGTGCGAAAATTCTCACACGACAAAGTCTTTTTTTTTCATTATTTGTTGTTTCTGATCATGCGCAGTCTTTCGTATCTGATATTTCTCGAACGAAAACGGTAGACTTTAAACGAAAACCATTCATTCTGTTCCGGTATGAGAAAAATGTTTGTCCATGATTCCCTCAATGAACTGTAGCTCCCCAATGCCGGCAGCACTAATGCAGCCCCAGACCATGACACTCCCACCACCATGCCTGACTGTAGGCAAGATTCACTTGTCTTCTTATAGCCTAGGCCAGGGATCCTCAAACTACGGCCCTCCAGCTGTTGCAGAACTACACGTCCCATGAGGCATTGTAAAACTCTGACATTCACAGACATGACTAGGCATGATGGGAATTGTAGTTCCTGAACAACTGGAGGGCCGTAGTTTGAAGACCCCTGGCCTAGGCCATCTTTATGAAGAGCAACAATTCTTTTTTTCAGATCCTCAGGACGTTCTTTGCCATGAGGTGCCATGTTGAACTTCCAGTGACCAGTATGAGAGAGTGAGAACGATAACACCAAATTTGACACACTTCTGCTAATGTTGTGCTTGGTGAGCATTGATTCCGAGCATGCATGTTTGTACTTTGGACTTTTGTCTGACGGACTTGTGTACACATGATCGGAAAATCCGACAACAGACCATCGTCCGCGTAAAATTTTAAAGCCTGCCATCCAACATTTATCCGCGGAAAATCTGACAATTGTCCGATGGAGCGTACAAACGGTCGGATTTTCCGCCAACAGTCTGTCAACACACAATTCGCGTTGGAAAATCCGATTGTGTGTATGAGGCTTTAGTCCTAAAAGCTTGCTGGTATATTGCACTGGTTAGTCAGTGATTCCACTGCTATGACATCATAGAGAGGTGTCATGCAACTTAGCCTTATATGACTTTCATTATTGCTGCTTTCTGCTATTTCACTAAAGTTATTCAATGGATTACTGCAAGGATGTATGCCATATGTGCCAGTGTCACAAGTGGTTGTGCGTGCCCTTTAAGCCATCCTCGTGGCAGTTAATGTGCTTAGCCCACAGATGCACTCACAGGTGAGATGTATTAGATTAAACCGACAGATGTTCACTTATTCCACTGACCTATATGATGTGGGAATCACATTTGGATATAATTACATAACTGGGAAGTTCCAAGACTCCTCCAGGAGACCACACAGACTAGGATCTATGTACCAGCACAGAAAGCCTTTTTTCATGTTCCGTCTGCATTACACAAGAGACATGTTTTAAATTGAGTACAGCTCGGAAGGCATGGTGTCATAGTTTGCACGTACTGATAATGTATACCGTGTATTACTACAGTCAGATCATCCGAGGTGAGACAACGGGGTGCAGATGTTCACAGCTCCTCTAGCATCCAATCAGCAATCAGATCCCACTTTTATTTTCTGGCAATTTGATACTGTATTGCTAGGCAGCAAATAGAAAAAAAATCTTGTTGCCAATAGGTTTAACAATGTATCACGTTATAATATAAATGATTGGCATTCTAATAGGAAGAAGTCTTTTTTACAGTTTTTCTATACATATGTGAATATGATCAACTTCATGTAAACATTCTTATCAATCTCTAAAGTGAATCCATCACCTTTTAAAGCAGGCATGCTCAACCCGTGGCCCGCAACTTCAACCCTACGACAACCCGTTCAGCCTCCTTCGGGCGCAAGCCGCTCTACTGAATGATTGCCGGTGTTCTATAAGAAAGCCGCTACCCATCAGAATATGCAACGGAAGTGATGTTTCAACGTGGTCATCTTGGTACACCCGCAGTCGTCCGCAGTAAGCCCTCAGTCAGAAGTCGCCAAGCAGACATCTTTTTACACCCACTGGAGTCTTGCATTTCCATAGCTCCCAACTGTCCCTGATTTGGAGCAATGTCCCTCTGTCCCTCGTTCCTCCTCATTTGTCCCTCATTTTGGTCTGATCTATATAGATGTATATAAAATGCACTTTTTTTCTTTCAAAAGGTGATTCCCAGTGCTAAACCTTTCATCCAAATTCTAAATTGCTGCATTTGTAAATTTTAAAAGCCAATATAATGGAATAGGAGTGGTAAAAAAAAAAGCACTTGTGGATTTAATTAACCTTTTTTTTGGTTAATTCTCCTTTAAGGGGGTGTGGCAAGGGGTGTGTCCTATGCCTACATACATTTGCTAGTAGGTGTCCCTCATTCCCATCTCAAAATGTTGGGAGTTGTGCATTTCACACTTATTTTTACTAGTAAACCAAGCTTATATAGTGAAATACAGTATTTGGAAGTCTGTAATACGGTTTTGATGTTGAATTTTAAAAGCATCGGCAAGCCTGCTGATCTCACAGGTTTGCTCATCTGACAGAACACCACTGATTTTAAAATTCAACATCAAAGAAGTCTGACAGATTTCAAAATACAGTACTGTATTTCACTATATAAGCTCAATTTAATGGTAAAAATAAGTGTGCAATGCAAGACTTCGGTGGGTGTAACAAGATGTCCACTTGATGCCTTCTGACTGTAGGCTTACTATGGATGAGTGTGGGTGCACCAAGATGGCCATGGAGGAACGTCACTAAGGTTGCATATTCTGATGGGTAGTGGTAATCTGATAGAACACCGGTTCTCCATAATCCCGGCGGCTGTCATACACAAGCTGCTATTGCGGCGGCCTTTAGTGGATTGCATCTAGTGGCATCCATACAGGGTTTCTGAAGGTGGGTTCTCATAGTTGTGTGATGAGCTTGGTGTCATTCCGGGAGCAAGTGAGTGTGTCATTTTATGTTTGCCTACTAAAGACATTTATTGCACTAGAAGGGTGTGTACTTCCCTGGTCTGTTTTTTTTTATTGTTTAGATCAGCCTTTTTCAACCAGGGTGCCTTGAGGTTTCTTCAGGGGTGCCTTGGCAAATGCCTAAAAATTGCCCAAAAATTGTATACAAGCCAGCTGGTGGATGAAGCTGCCTTTTAGTTACACAAAGCCACAGGTTTGCACTGTGCACCATTACAACCTTCTAACTGCCAGCGTCCTAATGACCAATGGCTTCATCAGTTGATATGGAGGATGTCAGGTGCCTGCATAACATCCTTGTATCCTCCTCTCCTTCCCCTCCCCATCAGCGTTGGGGTCACATTACCTGAGTAATGGAGAAAAACTGAGGGAGAAGAGAAACACTGGGATACTAGTCAGTACCAGTTTGCAAAAGTGTATTTGCTTTAGAAGAAAAAATCCCCTCTAACGTTGGTGTCCTACTTGTGTGGATGTTGCTGCATTATGTAAAACTATTAAATTAGTTTTTACATTTTTTAGAATGGGGTGCCTCGAGACTCCATGGTTTTTAAAGGGTTTAGATTTAAAGTTTAGATTGTCCACAGTCCTTGTTTTGGCAATTCATGGGATGGCTGCAAAGACCTTGATATAGTGAAGGCTGCAACACTGGTTTGGAGCTTTTTTGGCTGGTCACACCTGAGCGTGAGAATGGGATTAATGGTGGTTAAGAAAAATTTAGATTTTTGTGATTAAATAAGGGTGAGCATCTAACGGGGATTGGTCCCACGGAAAATGATGATCCTGATTGTTGTTTAAAATCTTCAATATGCTGTTCAAAATAAAAAATGTAAAAATTCTGAACCATTTCATTGTAGCCGGTGACTGGTTACCAAATCACTTCATTGTGGCCTGCACTCTTCAAAGGGTTGAGCACCCATGTTTTAAAGAAATTAATTAAAAAGTTCCCTGCAATACAAGATGCTCCCCTGTCATGCGCAGTGGTTCCTCTCACCAGCCTCTAAGTTACTACAGGACACAGAAGTGACGTAGGGCCCAACAGATGATACCACAACATGTTGTCGGGGACCCAGGCCCTCAATCACCTGGTATTGTGTTGGATATGAAGACTGGCCATATGATTGTATATCTTGAATACAGCAAAGCTTCCAGGCTTTGGATATGCAGGCTTAAGACTCTCAAACCAGAACAAGTATGCAGTGAGTGAGGTTAACACTCCCAATCTACATAATTGTCCCAGGGCAGTAACTCGGTATGTACATAAGCTAGTGGAATACCACAACATCAGGCAACTAGCATTTTCACACATGAGGTTCACAATCAGCTTCTGCACTGCTTCGACCTGGTTCACAATTAGATGCTGTAATGCCTCCCTCAGTTCCACAATCTGCTGCTGTACATTCTCCTTCAGGCCCACAATCAGTTGCTGAACTGCCTCCCTCAGGTCCGTAATCAGCTGCTGCACTGCCTCCCGCAGGTCCACAATTGACTGCTGTACTGCCTGCCTCAGGTCCACAATTTGCTGCTGTGCTGCCTCCCGCAGGTCCACAATTTACTGCTGTACTGCTTCCCCCAGGTCCACCATAAGCTCCTGCACTGCCTCCCTCAGATCCACAATAGGCTGCTGTACTGCCTCCCTCAGGTCCACAATCATCTCCTGCACTGCCTTCCTCAGGCCCGCAATCAGTTGCTGAACTGCCTCCCTCAGGTCCGTAATCAGCTGCTGCACTGCCTCCCACAGGTCCACAATTGACTGCTGTACTGCCTCCCTCAGGTCCACAATTTACTGCTATATTGCTTCCCCATGGTCCACCATAAGCTCCTGCACTGCCTCCCTCAGATCCACAATAGGCTGCTGTACTGCCTCCCTCAGGTCCACAATCATCTCCTGCACTGCCTTCCTCAGGTCCACAATCATCTCCTGCACTGCCTCCCTCAGGTCCACAATCATCTCCTGCACTGCCTCCCTCAGGTCCACAATCATCTCCTGCACTGCCTCCCTCAGGTCCACAATCATCTCCTGCACTGCCTCCCTCAGGTCCACAATCATCTCCTGCACTGCCTCCCTCAGGTCCACAATCATCTCCTGCACTGCCTCCCTCAGGTCCACAATCATCTCCTGCACTGCCTCCCTCAGGTCCACAATCATCTCCTGCACCGCCTCCCTCAGGTCCACAATCATCTCCTGCACCGCCTCCCTCAGGTCCACAATCATCTCCTGCACCGCCTCCCTCAGGTCCACAATCATCTCCTGCACCGCCTCCCTCAGGTCCACAATCATCTCCTGCACTGCCTCCCTCAGGTCCACAATCATCTCCTGCACTGCCTCCCTCAGGTCCACAATCAACTGCCTCCCTCACATCCAAAATCAGCCACTGCACTGCCTCCCTCAGGTCAACAATCAGCCACGGCACTGCCTCCCTCAGGTCAACAATCAGCCACTGCACTGCCTCCCTTATGTCCACAATCAGCTGCTGCACTACCATCAACAAGTCTACAATCAGCTCTTGCTCTGCCTCCCTCCCTCACCACTCCACATTCAGCTCTTTCTCTTCTCTACTCACCCCACCGCCCCCCATGTTGTGATCAGTTACCACTCGGCCTGTCTTTCACTCTACCCCCCCCCCCCCCCCATTCCCCTGCTCTAACGCTTATTGCCTCCACTGTGTCCCATTCCCCATCCTCTGCCACAGCCACCTTCCACCAGCTAAAATCAGCTGCCACTTGACCTTTTAAACCTTCCCCATCCACCACAATGCCATGATCAGCTTATCTTCCACTATGTCTATCTCCCACAATCATCTCTTGCTCTGCCTCCATGTACCTTCCACACCTGGATGATGAGACATGGAACATTTGATCAAATATAATATTATCTGATTGGACAGTAACGCACATATTGCTTTATGGACCCCTCAGAAACCCATCCCCAGAAGATATTTCTTAGTGAAATTAAACCAGGATGCGCAAACAAAATATGTTGGCCGTCTCATTAATAAGATCAGATAATTTGATGGTATGAGCCCTTCCAGCTTCAGACCGTGACAACATTGAAAACATAGTCAACAGATTATAGTCACAGATGTCAACAAATCTGCTGTTAGAAATCAAGAAGAGTTTTTTTAAATTTCTTTAACCTCCAATTTAATCTAAATGTACTGAACTGCAAAATGTTGGCTAAGTCTTGGGGGTTGGGTATTCCTTTTCATTTTGGCTTGAAGAAAGTTGTTCCCTTTGACCGTAACTTCCTGCACCTGCCATAGGGAAACCTTGGAAAGAAGATAGTGGCGCTTTCACTCTTGTTGAACCCTGTACATAGCCGGAGTGTGCCGTGTGGACAAGTTAATATGGAAAATATTCTGTCTTAAAAGGAAACAACAGTGTTCTTCCTGTTCTATCAGGAAGCCTGCCTGTGACCAGGTCATATAAACAGTCAGAACAAGTAGACCTTTCACTCTTAGTATATGCCGTAAAAATGCAAACAAGGTCTCCTGTCCATAGATCACAAGATCTAGTTGCTTGATGTGAGCTTTGAGCCACCAGACTTTTATATCTGGGAATATCTGCTCTCGGGAAACACCGATATATCGGCCGCCAAAAATTATCAGTTGAAAATAGGGTTATTGGCCTTATGCTGATAATGGCCACTGAAAAATGCATGCAATTTTGCAACAATTTTACTGCGTTTATGGTGCGTTTTTCATAGGTCTTGTGACTCAAAAATCCCATAAAAAACTCAACACGGGTGCATTTTTTATGCATTTTTGCCACATTTTCGAAGGGGGAGGTACATTTTTGGTGCGCCGTCCACTGGGACGCTCAGTGTACTGCTGTTTCTCCTCTCCCAGCTCCTATGCAGTAATCACTGTAATCACTTTTTAAAAAAACAAACAAGGTATGTATAATGTTTTTTATATCTATACACAAATGTTTGCCTTACATTTCTATTTTAAACTGAATGGATTGTTTTACAAGGTGGTCGTTTAGAATCACTTTAAGCACAGTTGCAATGCTTTCCAGTTAGCATTCGTATTTCACCAGCTGGTCTTGCTTGTTGCCTGGAGCTGCTATTAAAACTAAAAGCCTTTGATGAGATATACGAGAAAGGAGCTGGTGTCCTGAACCATACATTGTCATGCTGGGAGTAAAAGGAAATAACACTTTGGGGTCAGGTGTCCAGGTCACCCTGCTGAAAATGTGTAAAAAAACAATAAACTCAACTTGCACAGAATTAAATACTATTTCCTCTGAACTAGTTTATGTTTTACATCCACCAGCAGTTCTCTAATGTAATATATGGATGTCTATGTAATCTAATTTATTTGTTTAGAGCCGGTATATTCCATGGAGCTTTAGAGAGAACACAAAACACTTCACACAAGTCCCTACCTACAAAGGACCTTACAATGTGTCTATTAAAATCATACTAACACACACCAGAAACCAATTAAAGCAGAATTCCAAAAATTTAAATAATAAGGAACGGCCTATTTAAAAAGATAAAATAACAATGCCAGCCTTTGCTGCAATTCTGAGATTTCTTTTGTTTCTTTTCTCCTGCTGCTAGATGTCCTAAGTCTGATGGCTACCACCATTCAAACCATTTCCTCTGAGCCCAGGTTGTGCTGAACCAGCCCCAGACTGTGATTAGACAGGCTGGGCTTGATTACATAACAACATTTATTTGTATAATTTACATCTGCCTAGAATTCAGTTTTAAAGTAGAACTAAAGGAAACTTTTTATTTTTTTCATTTTTCATAGAGTAAAGCTTGGTTCACACTAGTGTGAGCTGTACGTTCTGGTTGCAGGTGTGGGAATCGCATCGATTCCCACACCCGCAACCACCCGCAGTTGAATCACACTGCTCTTGTGCTCTTGTGAGACTCGCGGAGCTGCCATTCATTCTGAATGGCACCCCCACGTGTCTCAGCCCACAGCGCCACCGCGGGTGTGGGAACCACATGATCAAAAAGACCATGAACCTTTTCAACTTTTTTTTTGCCCATCTGTGTGCCATTGAGGAGCTTTCCCTTTACCTCCTGTCTTATGGCCAAAACAGGAAGTGAGAGGAGAATAATCACCAGGGTCACCAAACTTATGTCCCCATTAGAAGATTTCCCCTGCTTTGGTGACAACCCAACATTTGGCATTTTCTTTCACTTTCACTCTTGGTAATAACAGTAAACTGGACAAATAGAGAGGGTGAATCTCCCTAACATGGGCACAGACCACAGTAAAAACCTGACGGGTGTTCTAATTCCTTCCCACTAATGTGCCTGTATTATTTTGCACCTACAGCAAATACACACATAAACAGGAAGAACTTACAAACTCCAAGCACAACTGTACCAAAGGCCCGTCCACCAACTCAATATTACACTTCTAGGTGGAGACAGGTACTCCAACAGTGAGATTTCCCTGCCAATACTGAATTTTTTTTCTGTCCACCTGGGACTTTTTAATGCATTTTAGTGTAAGGTCTGCTTTAGGACCCTTTCACATGGGCTTTCCGATCAGGTCCACCTGTTTGTTTTTCAGGAAGACCTGATCGGAAAGCTACATGCAGGTCTAAGCACAGGCATAGACAAGTTTACACCCGTCTACCTGTGTCCATCCAGGTGTGAAAAAAAATGGAAAAGAACTGACCTCTCCCATTTTTTCAGACCTAAATGTGACAGATCAGAGGTAGCCTGATGTAAATGGACACAAGTCTGTTTACATCTGGCTGCCCATAGAGCCATCACAGATCTGCCACTGTCTGCTGTCAAAATACAAATGTGTAGCTCAGCTGACATCGCTGGCACGGTCCTTGTGTGCCGGGATGACTGCCTCCTGCGCATGTGCAGGGGTTACATCATCCAGCACCGGCTAATGAAGAGGCCCAAAGACCAGCACTCATGGAGAAGAAGCTGGCACCAGCAAGGGACAGCTCGTGGAGTTTTATTTAGAGAGGAGGTAAGTATATTGACATTAGGTCCGCTTTAAATAATCAAAGGCATGTTACCTTTGCTGTGATTGTCCACTGAATAAACATAACAGCCCAGTATAACCATACATGTCGTTCTTTCAACTGCCGCTGTCCATGGTCTGTCCTGCTCCTCCATGATTTTTTTCATCAGGAGTTGCTTCTTTCACATTCCTGCAACCAGCCCACTGATAATGAGGTGCCAGATCTAGTGCATGCACAGAAGTTCTGGCCCCATGTTGTTTTGGCTGCAGGAGCGAAATATGGCAGGATTTTAGGTGTCAGGCTGGCCAAACACTAGTAGAATTAAATTCTGAAATTTTTAGTTTTAGGGTTTGTTCAATTTCCTCATCATTAGTGGGGTCAAATCGGCATTCATTTTCAACCACAGTGACAAGAAACCTCGAGGAAGCAAGTTAGAAAATGTTTTGCGAATTAAAAAATGTTGTGGTTTTATAGTTTCGTTTAGTAGAGTCTTTTGATTCCAAAATCAAAAGCAAGCGCAATTTTGAAGTACGTTCGAATGTCATTCATCAAGCTGTCGAACACGCTGGAAAATTTTGTACATGTTTTCATATGAATGTTCCTGCAAATATTGGTTAGAGTATCTACTAGTATTATGGCAAGCTTTGCATCCTCTTCAGGTATGTGATATACAGTAGGTGTCTCAGGGGGCAGTAGGAGGACCTTTTTTACGTTTCACCCTGGCCTAGGTAAGGAATGAGGTAGTGGGAGGGAACAAAGGGAGAAAGTGGTATTTCTTGGTAAAAAAACCTGTTGGTTTTTTTGTATGGGGGAGGAAGTTTGTGACACAAAAATTAAGCTAGCTATAGATGGATTGAAATTCGGTTGTTTTAGCAGGAACCGGCCAAAGTTTTTTTTTTCTTTTTTTTGTAATTTCTTTTTATTCGTTTTCAACACAAAACATAAAATATACAAAACTGTAAAGTTCGTAGCACTGTACCTCCAACACATGGGGGAGTACAACCAACCCAAGTACACTTCTTGCAATACAAGTATAATATGCAAAGACCCATGTACACTTCACTATAAAAAGGGGCCTCATTAAGGCACCACATGGTGCGAGCGGCACCATGAAGTTAAAAAAAAAAGGTGAAAAGGCCCCAAAAGTACAAAAATAAATAGCAATAGTATATAAACAACACCAACAACCCCCCCCCCCCCAAACCCCCCAATTCCAGGCTAAACCCATCAGCAATGCAAATCCCTACTTAGTTGTACCAAAGTGACCCGGCCTGGGCCCCATGGGTGCATAATGGGCGGATGAAATCCATGCCGAAATGGTCGAAAGCTATGGTGGAATTTACACATTAAAGCAATAGTACAAGCATATAGTAGTCAGAAAGTAAAGAAGAGGGTCAAACACATGTAGCTAGTCATTAGTGGACCTTTTCCAGGTGCAGGATAACAAAGGCGCAGTGCTGTGACACCTAGGCATGGAAGGGCTGGCAAACCAGGGCTGCCAAACCTGGAAGTTTTGATCCATCTATGGCTGTTCCAGTTTGAGAGGAGTTAATCTAATGATAGACTCCTCTCAAATGGGACTGCCAGTAGGGCCCCTTTCACATAAGAGGTCCGATCGGTTCTAGTTGTCCGTTTTTCAGTCGGAGCTGACCAGACCCTACACTCTCCTCTATGAGCAGTGGAATGTAAACAGCCTTGTGTCTGTTTACACCCGGCTACCTCCAGGTCCGATCCCCCCCCCCAAAAAAATGGAAGGAGATCCGTTCCCCTTTGTCTGGTTGAATCGGATCGGAGGGCAGTCAGGTGTAAACTAACAGCTGGTCCGTTTACATTCAGCTGCCCATAGAGCAGAGCGGGCTGTGTCCATGTCCGCTTTGCAAAAATGGAGCGTTTAGGGCTAGTTTACACTTGCTTCATAACATGGCTTCGGACACACTTTGTTAAAGCTCTCTGAACGCCAGACAAAGCTCCCTTCACTAAATAAAATGGTTACAGTCCTGTTTACACCTTGGTTTTGCTTGGTGCTTCGATGAGGCTTTGGTGGGGCTTCAGTGTGGCTTCAAGCGAGACTTCTATGGAGGCTTTGAAGACGCTTTGAAGCACCACTAAAGCTACATGGGGTATCATTTTTGAAGCAAAGCGAAGCAAAGCAAAGCAAAAGCAAGGTGTAAACAGAACTGTAAGCTAACCATTTTATTTAGTCACAGGAGCTTTGACTAGCGTTCAGAGAGCTTTAACAAAGCCTGTCTGAAGCCTTGTTTTGAAGCAAGTGTAAGCTAGTCGTTAATGTGTGTTGAAGTCAAAGCAAGTGTAAATGAGCCCTTACAGAACTGTCATCCAGCTGCCCCACTCAGCTCAGCAGGGGATCAGACAGATCCCCTGTTGAGCAAAACCAGAAAGGGGTCCAAATCTTCATTAGATCAGTGCTGCAGGAAATTGGCTGCAACACTGATCAGTGAATTCTGACAGTGGAAGAGTCCTCATTGTCAAAATACAATAGCGCAGAGGGGAGGATTCCTCCATTCACCTCGATTGTGTAGATAGGGGAATCCGTTCAGTTTTTTTGTTTTTTATCAGCCCGCTGGTGTCACTTTAAGAGACTAAACAGTGGCAAAAAAAATTTCTGAGGCAACACATTTATTACTGAAGCAATTAAGAATATTCACAGTGGCAATCAGATATAATCCGTCTGAGAAGGATAAAGAAAACTAAGCCTAGAGAGTCTAACATCTAAGAGATTTATTTTTTTTTATTAACCACTTCAGGACCGAGCCTCTTTCTGAGATTTGTTGTTTACAAGTTAAAAACTGTTTTGTTTTTTTTGCTAGAAAATTACTTAGAACCCCCAAACATTATAAATTTTTTTATAACACCCTAGAGAATAAAATGCCGGTCGTTGCAGTACTTTCTGTCACACCGTATTTGTGCAGCGGTCTTACAAGCGCACTTTTTGGGAAAAAAATACACTTTTTTGAATTAAAAAAAAGACAACAGTAAAGTAAAAAACAGTAATGTTGTGAAAGACAATGTTACGCCGAGTAAATTGATACCCAACATGTCATGCTTCAATATTGCGCCCGCTTGTGGAATAGTGACAAACTTTTACCCTTAAAAATCTCCATAGGTGACGTTTAAAAAATTGTACAGGTTGCATGTTTTGAGTTACAGAGGAGGTCTAGGGCTAGAATTATTGCTTTCGCTCTACCGATCGCGGCAATACCTCACATGTGTGGTTTGAACACCATTTTCATATGCAGGCGCTACTCGTTTATGCGTTTGCTTCTGCACACAAGCTCGGCAGGATGGGGCGCGTTTACATTTTTTTTTTCTTATTCATTTGACCTTTTATTTTTAATTATTACACTGTTCTTTAAAAAAAAAAAAAGTGTCACTTTTATTCCTATTACAAGGAATGTAAACATCCCTTGTAATAGAAAAAAAGCATGGCAGGATCTATTAAATATGAGATCTGGGGTCAAAAAGATCTCAGATCTCATATTTACACTAAAATGCAATAAAAAAAAACAAAAAATGTTGTCATTTGAAAAAAAAAAATGGCCCTTTGAGAGCTATGGACGGAAGTGACGTTTTGACGTTGCTTCTGCCCTGCAATGGTATGGAGATGGGTGGCCATCTTCCCCTCACTCGTCTCTATACCCAGGAAGGACAAGCATCAGATCGCTTGCTGCGGTAAGCGGCAGAGGGCACCGAAGCACGGCGGAAGGGGGGGCCCCTCTACCGCCGCCAATAAAAGTGATCTTGTGGCGAATCCGGACCGCCCGCAGAACAAGAGGATACCAGGGTTATGGAAGCTAGCTGCGGCCATAACAAAGATATCCCTTTTCAAAGTTAGGGCGTATATCGGCGTGTGGTGGTCCGGAAGTAGTTAAAGCACTGTCGTTTATGTTAGATAGATATCTTCTTTTAACGTCAACCTATACCCTTTGTATCATGTGTCCAAATCGAGTAATGTAAAACATTTGAGCCCTGTGAAGAATTTTGAGCCAGGAATGCGTACAGGTTGTGTGTAGCATCTAAAAATCTAAGCCCTGCATCTCTGAGGCCTACAAGCCCTGCATCTCCGAGGCCTACAATTCCTGCCTGTGGTTTCCTTGGAAGTCTTACTGCAGCACCATGGCAACCAGGCTTGCTCATACAGACATGCTTGTGTCTCAAAGGCTACATTTCATGTGAATACCCCCTACCCCTTTCCCTGGATTCTACACCAAGTTCCTAGGCTGAAAAGGAAAAGAAAAAGAAAAGGGAAGGCTGGAGAAATGTTAAAAAGAAAAAGAATGAATGAACGGGGGTGGGGGGGAAGGGGGCCGAAATGTTTCCGCTGACAAAAATATCGCCAAGATGGGGCACTATATCATTGTCAATCATTGACTACAACATGGTGGGGGATGGGCAAAAAGCTGAATACTCTTGTCTTGTAGAAGATATTATCTGGATTTAGGTGTCAGGCATCAGCACTGGCTAAATGGAATCAATTATTATTGTCATACTGTTTTCTATATAATTTATATATATATCTATATATATATATATATAGATATATATATATAGATATATTATATATATATATGTATATAAAGTATATATGCCATCCAAGCTAGAGCTTCAAAGCTTATTTTTTTTCCTTATCTCGTTTTTTTGTTTTATCCAATCTTGTTGGATTCCACTATACTTTTAATATAACGATCAATCTCCTATTCTCCTATATATATATATATATATATATATATATATATAGATCTATATATATAGATATAGATCTATATATATAGATCTATATAGATCTATCTATATATATATATATAGTGCCTTGCAAAAGTATTCGCCCCCCTTGGCTTTTTACCTATTTTGTTACATTACAGCCTTTAGTTCAATGTTTTTTTTAAATCTGAATTATATGTGATGGATCAGAACACAATAGTCTAAGTTGGTGAAGTAAAATTAGAAAAATATATACAAAAAACTATTTTTCAGAAATAAAAAAATGATAATTGGCATGTGCGTATGTATTCACCCCCTTTGTTATGAAGCCCATAAAAAGTTCTGGTGCAACCAATTACCTTCAGAAGTCACATGATTAGTGAAATGATGCCCACCTGTGTGCAATCTAAGTGTCACATGATCTGTCATTACATATACACACCTTTTTGAAAGGCCCCAGAGGCTGCAACACCTAAGCAAGAGGTACCACTAACCAAACACTGCCATGAAGACCAAGGAACTCTCCAAACAAGTAAGGGACAATGTTGTTGAGAAGTACAAGTCAGGGTTAGGTTATAAAAATATATCCAAATCTTTGATGATCCCTAGGAGCACCATCAAATCTATCATAACCAAATGGAAAGAACATGGCACAACAGCAAACCTGCCAAGAGATGGCCGCACACCAAAACTCATGGACCGGGCAAGGAGGGCATTAATCAGAGAGGCAGCACAGAGACCTAAGGAAACCCTGGAGGAGCTGCAGAGTTCCACAGCAGAGACTGGAGTATCTGTACATAGGATGACAATAAGCCGTACGCTCCATAGAGTTGGGCTTTATGGCAGAGTGGCCAGAAGAAAGTCATTACTTTCAGCAAAAAACAAAATGGCACGTTCTGAGCTTGTGAAAAGGCATGTGGGAGACTCCAAAAATGTATGGAGGAAGGTGCTCTGGTCTGATAAGACTAAAATTGAACTTTTTGGCCATCAAAGAAAATGCTATGTCTGGAGCAAACCCAACACATCACATCACCCAAAGAACACCATCCCCACAGTGAAACATGGTGATGGCAGCATCATGCTGTGGGGATGTTTTTCAGCAGTCAAGACTGGGAAACTGGTCAGAGTTGAGAGAAAGATGGATGGTGCTAAATACAGGGATATTCTTGAGCAAAACCTGTACCACTCTGTGTGTGATTTGAGGCTAGGACAGAGGTTCACCTTCCAGCAGGACAATGACCCCAAACACACTGCTAAAGCAACACTTGAGTGGTTTAAGGGGAAACATGTGAATGTGTTGGAATGGCCTAATCAAAGCCCAGACCTCAATCCAATAGAAAATCTGTAGTCAGACTTAAAGATTGCTCTTCACAAGTGCAAACCATCCAACTTGAAGGAGCTGGAGCAGTTTTGCAAGGAGGAATGGGCAAAAATCCCAGTGGTAAGATGTGGCAAGCTCATAGAGACTTATACAAAGTGCCTTGGAGCTGTGATAGCCGCAAAAGGTGGCTCTACAAAGTATTGACTTTAGGGGGTGAATAGTTATGCACGTTGACTTTTTCTGTTCATTTCTTGTTTGCTTCACAATAATAAAAAAAACATCTTCAAAGTTGTGGGCATGTTCTGTAAATTAAATGATGCAAATCCTCAAACAATCCATGTTAATTTCAGATTGTGAGGCAACAAAACACGAAAAATGCCAAGGGGGGTAAATATTTTTGCAAGGCACTGTACCTGTAATGTGTCTTAAAGAGAACACCAAGTCATTTACAGAATTTCAACAGCAATCTTCCTATAACATTATATGTGTATTTAACATATTTTATGCATGTTGTCCACCTGTAAAAGCCTCCCTTGTTTAGGCGTCCAAAAGCCATGAGACTGCTGCTGGGTGGCGTCATCTTGGATGTGATATTAGCAGCCCCAGCAAACTCAGAGCTGTCACTCAAGATGTTTTGGAACTGCATTTCCCATTATGCTCACGCACTCTGCAGTGTAGTGGAGCATCATGGGAAACGTAGTTCCAAAACATCTGGAGTGCCAAGGTTTGCCATCACTGCCCTATAGTATTCTTCTTCTCTCCTCCCCTGGCTGGTTATGTAAGGAAGTGAAGGGAGGGGTGGAGGAGCTGGGCCAGCACATAGAGTAATTGGACACTCCCAGAAAAGGAGAGAGCTATAATGTGCAAGGTAGTTTTCGAGTTTATACAAAAACAAATCACAAGCCTATACAATCTAAATTTTTTTTATTGTAGTTTTATTTGTAATTATATTACTTTTTTAATTATTTTAGAACAACAAGTTCCATTATCAAAACAATTTGCTGTAAGCTGTCAGTATACTGGCACAAAACAATACTTGGGATCCCACTGTCTGAAAGCAAAAGCTAGGACATACCTGATATGATGTTTGTTTAGTTTATAACTGCCATCTCTTATTTTCTTTTGGGTGCCAAGTGTAATCAAACAATTAAAGGATCCTGTTTCCAGTAATCCTGCTAATCCATGTTTATCTGGACTCAATTCTGAGAACTACACAAACATTTCCAGTGGCAAAAAAAAAAAAAAAATGAACTGACAAAACCTGACATAGACCTTGGAAGCAAGGACAGAGAGAAATATAAACAATGTATGACGTTAAAGAAAATTACTGTGACATACAACTCTATATTAAAGTGGTTGTAAACCTCTGAAATGAACAATTAACAAAGCATATAATTGTATACAGTAGTACAAGCATAATTCGTTCCAAAAGCATGCTTGTAATCCAAAGCACTCGTATATCAAAGCGAGTTTCCCCATAGGAATCAATGGAAACTCAGATAATTACAGTAGTTCCAGTGTCATTGCTAGTGTATGTAGTACCGCATGTGGCCAGAGGTGGGGGGGCACCGGAAACACTCAGAGATGCTCGGAGACCACCCGGAGACAGTCTCCGAGTGTCTCTGAGCGTCACCGGCACCCCCGCACCTCTGGCCACATGCGGTACTGCACACCCCAGAGGCTTGAATCCTGCTCGTTTTGTGAGACAACACTCGCAAATCGGGTCAGAATTTAAAAAAGAAAAAAAACAGCTCGTATTGCGAAACGTTTGTAAACCACGTTACCCGCAATCCGAGGTTTTACTGTAGTGTGTGTTTGCCTCATCTCAAAGGTCTTAGTATTATTTCTATCTGTTGTCTCCTTCCTCTGCTATCTGCATGTGTCACTTCTCACAGGTTATGTACTGTATATTCCAGGCAATCACAGGTGATGGGGGAGAGGAGCTCCAGTACGGAGCAGGTGATTGACAGCCTCACATCTGCAAGTTTCCCTATGAGACTGTTCAGAGGGGGTGTGATCATTCCCTCCACTTAAGTCTCCAATTACACTCAGCTCTGTGCTCTACACTGTGCAGTGTGTGTCTTTAGATCCCTGCCCCCTGCCGCTGAGAGATGCTGTGTAAAATGTGTGTTTTGGAAGACTGTAGAGGAGAGAGGGCTGCAGATAAACATGAACAACTTATATAGAAGGATTTGTTTTAACTTTGTGTATTACTGGAGGTGAGGAATCTTAAAGAAGATTGTTGTCACATGCAACTCTATATTAAAGGGTCTTAGCATTGGCTGGACCATTCCCTTCTTTTTTATATCTATTAGGGTCTCCCAGATGGACAGAACTAGTAATACAGGGGGAATCACCGCATGGGGCCTCCTTGTTGGGTATTTCATTCATTTTACTCTAGCAGGAATACAGCAACAGGACTTCATCGGATTGGAGGACGGAGTCTGGAACCACAGAAGGAAGAGATGGAAACAATAGGTTGCCATCAGCCATACACATATATGTGGCAGCAAGGCAGTAGGCTTTAAGACAGATATATGCGTACAGCTGGCACCAGTGTGAACAGTACGATGGGCTCCAGATCACATGATCACTGTGATAGCCCATCACATTGATCACATGATCAGAAAGCCCACAAAATGCCTCTGGGGTTAGGGGCCCCTTAAAGGGATGACCTGAGCCAGGGATAAAAAAAACAGTCATCTGCCCATAAGCAAAATATCATCTTCAAGAAAACTGTCCCTTTCATCAACTGAAAGCTCATTTGAAAACATAGAATACGTGAGAAATAGTTTTGTCCATGTCAGACAATGAGATTCACAGAATGCATAAGCTTATGGGAAGATTTTAGTTAAGATGAATAGTCTGGTGATAGGGTCTCTTTAAATCTGATTTAGGTGGGGTGGGTGGAAGCTGACCAATCAGAGATGACTCCCTGTTACTATATCAAACAGAATTTTCAATTTTCCAGTCCTCAGTTGAAACACAACTGCAGTCCGTGTTGGCCTTATGCCTGAACCCCAGAACATTTGACCAAATCTCTTTTTTTACAGCAAACCCCAGAAACAGGTTTACTGAATCATCATATGCCAGGAATGACCTCAGTTATAATGTATTCTGGAAATGAAAATACAAATGAAATGAATACTTCCCTTTAAGGCATGTATCAAAAATGAACAATTATTGAATTTGGAGCAGCGAAAAATCCATGGTATTTAATCAGTGCCTGAAGCAGCTGAACGTGGGGAGCTTAGCGATGGATAAAAAACACAGTCCATGCTTCTCTAAAATTCTGGACTGCAAATAAAGACTCTGCAAGTTCCAGCTCTCTATAAATCATATATGTATGTATTGAACCGATTACATGCTGCAAATACTACGGCTCCAGCTATGCTTGCAGGTTTAAAGGGGAATGATATTTAAAGCATATTAGGTTGGATGGAGTGATGTAGGCTTTGATGCTCGGACACATCTTTACTGCTGTTGATAACCTCAGTAAAAAGAATACTCCCATCCCCTGCACTGGTGAAAGCCCCCTCTATCCCTAAGAAGGGATGGAGAATCCACTGGTGGCACCAGCATTATGGATTCTACTGGTCCTTAACTTTAATGGAAGGTATCACCAACCAATCGTGAAACATAGGAAGGAAAGGACCTGGGTGCTTGACCACAGGATCTAGTTGCCTAAAAGTGTACCCTAACAAGAGAGGGAGCAACAGCCTAGTGCATTATCCTACGCACCATTAGTATTCCACAAATATATATACTCACAAACCATATGATGAACATAGCATATCATTATTTCAAGGTTGCTCAATCCTCTCAGCCCACTCCAAAACTTGGGAGGAAACCACCAGGACCCCAGCTGGTGTACGTATTTCGAGGGCATTTAATTGCTGTGTGTCTATCCCCAATTCCTTCAATGATGACTGCAGTCATCGGCATACCTGGGAACTTGCCGGATCGTGCCAGATTTTCCTGTTCTTTATGGGCACATCACAGGACTGTTGCATATATTTTACCTACCAATACTGTAGTGATCAGAAGTTAGTATTGCAGGTTGTTATGGGGGCAGGGGTGTGGTGGATGCACAGTGGGCTTCCCTCCTTAGGACTATTGGCCACTGTCACTCAGAGACATACCCCGGCATTGTTTCACACAAAGTGATTGCATCTACAACAGAGAGGGACAGCCAAGTGCTGCATTTTTATCCCTATTCTTCATCATCCACTCACCCACCCTTATCCACCAACCACACCCGGCTTGGGCACTTCAAAAAAGTCCCAGGTATGGTCAACAGAAAAGAAAAAAATGGGAAATCTTGAGGGCAAAGTCTCTTCACCAGCTACACAGACAGCAAATAATACCCCCAAACACAGGTTTGAATCCTTTTCCACTCTATTCAAAGGTTAAAAAAAAATGGCCTTGGGCTTTAATATGAGGGGCCGAAAGGCAATGTTAGCTGTTGACTGAACAGAAAAGGTCCCGCAGAGATCTGAGATGTGTCGGGATGTAGGGATCAGACTCAAGAGAGAGATCTACAGGAAAGTAATAAAAGACTCTGTAAATGGGAGTTTTGGGAGTATCACAGTTATATATTATTGGTAACAAGCAGTAGTACTTATTTTCCACTTGAGTATCTTTTCAATTTAGTATCTTTTTAAATCAACCCAAAAGTAATCACAGGGCATCAAGGTTCACCAGCTAATTTGTTTGCCAGTTTAGCAGCTGCTACTGCATCCAAGTGATCCATCTCTGCATGGATTTGGCTCACTCTTCACCAGTTCTGAATGACTATGTATGACCTGCACATGCAATTCCCTGTATAGTTGCCAATATCAGGGTAATTCATCACCTAATCATCTCACAAAGAAACCGCCACTCCAATACAATCCATTGAGGAAGCGCATATGGTTTTACTTTTAATAATTACTGCCTTATAGCGTACAGAACACTAGAGGTTCTGTTGTCCTGAAAGCTGAAGATAGATAGGCCTACGGCCTGTAATTCTGATCTTGAAATACTTCAAAGAAAAAAAAGATTCAACCAACGAATCTGATTCTTTTTTAATGAAAGCTGCGGTGTGTTCTCTGTACAGTTCATCGTGGTTTGAGATGTTAACGGTCGTTGAAAGAATCCAGTGTAGCTTAACTCGCAAACCTCTTTTATTTCGTATTTTAGGTAGAACTCTGGTCTCAACACAACATTTTCATTAGCTTCTAGAGCAGGGGCATCAAACTCAATTTCATTGCGGGCAACATGAGGTTGCCCTCAAAGGGCTGGTTGAATTTGTAAGACTATATGTCCAGAGTCCCCCACCATCCTTTACATAACAGTGCACCCCCCTTGTGCTGCTGCTGGGAAGAAGCTGGGGGGGAGCTGGGAAGCAAAAAGCTCAGAGTCTAGAGGAGGACCAGAGAAGGGCTGGAGTCTGCTGAATGCTGATACCAGGGGAGGTAGAGATGAGGGTGTTCTGTGGCTGCAGGAACATATGAGGAGTTCTGTCCTCCTGTCTTCTGCTAAATGCTGAGACATGGTGGGGACAGAGATGAGGAGGGTGCCACACAGCTGCAGGAGAGGTGCAAGAGCCATATGAAATGGCCTGGTGGGCCGGATTTGGCCTGGCAGTCCTTGTGTTTGACTCATGTGTTCTAGAGGCACTGGAACTCCAGCCTAAACCTTTTAGATTTTGATATGGTCCCCACTAATTTTTTCAAAAAAAAGCAAGAAAATACAAAGTTCTAACCCTACTCAACCATACCAAAATCATAAAGGGAACATGTAACAGCAGCTACAATTTCACAAGTGCTGCTTTTGCACAGGATTCAATATTTGCACAATGCGTTCAAGGATAGCTGCTAATATGCAAACCAGCTGATCTCCTTCCAGAAGACCCAACTGGTTTCCTGTCACCGCTATGCTAAAAAAAAGTCTACATGAGTCAGGAGGACCCATGTTGTGTCTCTTCTAGATGCTGACACTTTATACTTGATAGCAGCATTAGTGAAAGATGAGTGAGGTGAAACATAAACTCTGGTCAAATCATAAGATTATCCTAAACTAAAAAAATACCCAACCTGCTTTTTCCCTACCTTCATATTCAAAGATCGTATCACACTAAACAATATATGACTTGTTTATATTGTTTAGTATAGTACAAGCTATTAAAATGTATCTATGGTAAAAATGCAAAGTCGTATATTTATATAGATTTCCACATTGTATTTCAATTTTGGGTACAGATAATCACGAAAACGCTGGCCACACGTTAAAGCGTATCTATGGTGAAAATGTAAAATCATATATTAATTTCCACATTGTAGTTCAATTATTTCTATTCCACTCCTATTAGTCTGAATGATCATTACGTTTGTAAACTTACTTTGTGAGGATCCCCACACAGTTACTTCCTTGAATTCTGTGACACGTAGTCACTATGCCCTGTGAGTAGGCACTGCTGTGTCACACATTTTACAGAGCCTGTCTTCTGATCTACAGAGGTGCTGAGAGGAGGAGTGTCAGGAGACGGAGTCAGTACAGGAATCACTGCTTGCAGGCGCAAGGTACCATGGGACATGTAGTCCTTAGAATTGGAAAGTAAACTGCAGAGGAGAAGGTGCAAAGCATGCAGGGAATCCAGGAAACTGTGGAAAGAGATGGCCAACAGACAGGCAGCACTCACAACAGGAAAGGAGATTTTTTAAGTAAGCTTATATTAAATTGTCTAAAATAAATATTGTTTGTATTGGTATTACAATGCTGAATTTATAAAATGAAAGTGTATGCTGTGACTATATATTTAGGTGAGGGTATAGGCAAGTTAAGTCTTGAGTACTGTTTTTTTTTTTTGTTTGCTATGTTTGGGGGAATTTTACAAAAAATGGTGCACATAGAATATGTGTAGCTGTGCATGGTAACCAATCAGCTTCAAGGTTTTATTGTCTAAGCTTAAAGTGGCTGTAAACCCTTACATATACCCAGGTGATACACAGAAAGTAAACAAAGCTTCCTACATAAGTTGTATCTGTCTATCTGCAGTCTTCTCTTCTGTACGTCTGTTCAAAGTGCTGAATTTTTAGGCTTGTCTGAGAGTTCAGAAAAAAGGCACTGTAACTACCCCTGTATTGCTCTTGACCGCTAGGTGTGGTGGCCAATAGCAAGATGCTGTAAGTGACCAGTGAGTTCTTAGAAAATGTTGGTTATTGCACAATAGAGCTTCCTGTGGTTCTGGGTTTCTAAAGGTCTGTAAAAGGATACTTAAGCTATGTACAGAGTTTAGTTGATGTCTTACAATATGAGTTGAGGACAGGTACTCTTTACAAAAAAACATCTACAGAGAAAAAAATTGGTCAGCCGTTAGAGTAAGTCTAATTTTCTCTTTAGGATGTCTGCAGCCCAGTCTCTCGCTGTGCTTAAGCTCATTGACATGTATACCCCTGTGTAAAGCCTTTCACAAGCCTTGCCCACGCAGATGAGGCCTGAAAGTGAGCAGAAAGGGCTGTGTGAACGGTCATTGTGATACGATTGTCCCAGCAGCCCTCCGGAGACACAGAAATGCTGAGTGTGTTGTGTGCAGCCCCAGTCTCATACACATCGTGCTCAGAGACAAAGGAAAATGCAGGGCAACTCATCACTGCCAAGAGCCCTGTACGTGAAGCCCAGATACACTTGGCAGCAAGGAACCTGCAGAGCTGCCAGACTATTCAATTTTCGTTTCCAGCTGCACGCTCCAACACATGTGTAAAAATGTAACATGCAGCAAAAAAATTATATATATAATAATATAATCAGGTCCATAAATATTAGGACATCGACACAATTCTAATCTTTTTGGCTCTATAAACCACCACAATGGATTTGAAATGAAACAAACAAGATGTGCTTTAACTGCAGACTTTCAGCTTTAATTTGAGGGTATTTACATACAAATCAGGTGAAAGGTGTAGGAATTACAACAGTTTGCATATGTGCCTCCCACTTTTTAAGGGACCAAAAGTAATGGGACAATTGGCTTTTCCATGGCCAGGTGTGTGTTATTCCCTCATTATCCCATTTACAAGGAGCAGATAAAAGGTCCAGAGTTCATTTCAAGTGTGCTATTTACATTTGGATTCTGTTGCTGTCAACTCTTAATATGAGATCCAAAGAGCTGTCACTATCAGTGAAGCAAGCCATCATTAAGCTGAAAAAACAAAGTAAACCCATCAGAGAGATAGCAAAAACATTAGGTGTGGCCAAAGTAACTGTTTGGAACATCCTTAAAAAGAAAGAACGCACCGGTGAGCTCAGCAACACCAAAAGACCCGGAAGACCACGGAAAACAACTGTGGTGGATGACCGAAGAATTCTTTCCCTGGTGAAGAAAACACCCTTCACAACAGTTGGCCAGATCAAGAACACTCTCCAGGAGGTAGGTGTATGTGTGTCAAAGTCAACAATCAAGAGAAGACTTCACCAGAGTGAATACAGAGGGTTCACCAAAAGATGTAAACCATTGGTGAGCCTCAAAAACAGGAAGGCCAGATTAGAGTTTGCCAAACAACATCTAAAAAAGCCTTCACTGTTCTGGAACAACATCCTATGGACAGATGAGACCAAGATCAACTTGTACCAGAGTGATGGGAAGAGAAGAGTATGGAGAAGGAAAGGAACTGCTCATGATCCAAAGCATACCACCTCATCAGTGAAGCATGATGGTGGTAGTGTCATGGCGTGGGCATGTATGGCTGCCAATGGAACTGGTTCTCTTGCATTTATTGATGATGTGACTGCTGACAAAAGCAGCAGGATGCATTCTGAAGTGTTTCGGGAAATATTATCTGCTCATATTCAGCAAAATAGAACTCAGAACTCATTGGACGGCGCTTCACAGTGCAGATGGACAATGACCCGAAGCATACTGCGAAAGCAACCAAAGAGTTTTTTAAGGGAAAGAAGTGGAGTGTTATGCAATGGCCAAGTCAATCACCTGAACTGAATCCGATTGAACATGCATTTCACTTGCTGAAGACAAAACTGAAGGGAAAATGCCCCAAGAACAAGCAGGAACTGAAGACTGTTGCAGTAGAGGCCTGGCAGAGCATCACCAGGGATGAAACCCAGCGTCTGGTGATGTCTATGCGTTCCAGACTTTCAGGCTGTAATTGACTGCAAAGGCTTTGCAACCAAGTATTAAAAAGTGAAAGTTTGATGGATGATTGTTAATCTGTCCCATTACTTTTGGTCCCTTAAAAAGTGGGAGGCACATATACAAACTGTTGTAATTCCTACACCGTTCACCTGATTTGGATGTAAATATCCTCAAATTAAAGCTAAAAGTCTGCAGTTAAAGTACATTTTGTTCATTTCATTTCAAATCCATTGTGGTGGTATATAGAGCCAATAAGATTAGAATTGTGTCGATGTCCCAATATTTATGGATATATATATATATATATATATATATATATATGTATATATATATATATATATATATCTCCAGCCAAAATTGTTTTATTTTATTTTTTGATATAACAGGATCAGGACCTCTATTAGACCCATAGCTGCGCAGCCTATTGCATTAGGGTGTGCACCCCAAAACTCAAATACACATGAACGCCACCTACTGTCACAGGGAGGAGGCTCTGATGGTGGGAGACAGTTGATTGGGAGCCTATTACCTTAAATCCTAAGTATAGGTGTAATATGTTCCTACAGTTGAACCTAGCCTTTAATATAATGGGGCATTTACACTGGCCACCGGCACCCCAACAACCCACCTGGTGCCACCCCTGGATAATGCTAATGCACATGGGGTGATTAGGGTGTGCCCAGGCACACCCGGCACACCCTGTGCGCACGCCTATGATTAGACCATATTAAATGCTGGCCATAATCAGAACCACTCACTTCACTTTTTAACATAATATCAGCACCAAAGACCCCAATTTCATATCAATATTGTTCCTAATTCAGAAGGGCCTAGGCGATGAGTAAAGGAAGGGATTGTCATCCTTCATGCCAACTAACAAAACCCTCTGTGACAACACTGTCTGTGCTGCACAGACTTCATTGTTCTTCAGTCCCTGCCTGGTAAACCAGGTACACCTGGTACACCTTAGCCTTAAAAGTAAGGGCCGTGTCCCCATTCCCAACATCACAATTACCACGAGAGCCTTAAGCTGCTCCTACAAAGTTGCTGAAGCCTGCCATCAAAGTCCCATTCACACTAAAACATTTTCAGGTGATTTGAAGTATTTTATTTCACTTTTTTTGGATGTGAACGTGTTTTTGAAGTATTTTTCACATGTTTTCAAGCTTCAGGCATTTTTGTTTTGGTCAATGAAACGAATCTGATTTGCTGAGGAAGTCCTTACCCACGAACGATACGCGTGTGAGGGGCTACGTGACATCAGTACAGCCACCTATCTGGTCTTTTATCCCTATATGTTACATACTCCAGCACTGGGATCCAGTGCCATCTTTGTGGGTAACATTTTATTTAATAAATCAGTCACTTTTATTATATGGAGAGCACTATGTCCTGTCATTTTGTTTTAACATGACTTATACCTGCCAATGAGATTGTCATTTGAATGCTGCAAGTCTTGGTGGACAACATATGTGGTCAGCCTTTCCATCTCTATGATTAACCTGTTGAAGGGACTGCATGAGTGACCTATCTGTTAGCTCAGTAGGTCTACTCAATAAGGTGAGCGGCCTATACTTCTGGTGGTGGAACACAATGGTGTTGATACACGAATGCTAATTTAATCCTATCACAGCACCTTTTCTCATCATCTGAGGAGTTTCCTCTCTGCTTGCGGATGATTACTCATTCCTTCGGATCAAGATATACTTTGGGACTTGGTCTTACATCCATTATATTTATTTCTTCTAAGCGCTGCACTGCTTTGTTTTGTTAGATTTTTTTAAGGATTTTTATATTGGCCTTCAGTGTTCAGCTGCTGCATGTTTTTCCTCTTTTACCATTGAATATTATGTGAAGCCTTATGCTGAGTGTTGTCATGCTTTGGGAAACATGCAACAAATCGCTCAGGTGTACGAGGGGCATTGCTGCTCCTCCAAAACTGCTATTCTGATGAGGCTGATAGATTAAAGCGGGGTCCACCTATCTATCGTTTTTTTTTTTTTGAGTTCATTCACAAACTTTTCTTCTCAGCATTACATACTCACATATTGTGTGTAATATGTCCGCCTGTGTCAGATTTTGTCGGAAAGAATAACTTATATTATTCACTGCAGGCGGTTTCCATCTTCATTGTGGGCATTTGAAGCCCACAAGCATTTATTTCCTGGATGTGGTGAATGCTGTGCTCCCAGCATTCACCGCTCGTTCCCGTACATGCTCAGTGGCATCCTGGGAAGCCTGAGACTAGCTCCCAGGAGTCTGGGAGAGGCTAGAAACACGCCTACTCCCACGGGAGTAGAACCAGGAAGTGCAAAGAAGAATAGAAAAATAAAAGGTAATTACGGCGATTTCAATTTTTTTAAACGGCATGTCAGCATCTAGGCAAGGAAGAGAATACATACAGATATTGTTCAAAATTTGGGTGGAACCCCGCTTTAAAATAAGGTTTGCTGCAAAAAGGAGTGAGGATGTAGATATTCCAAGCAGCAGTGAACCACTTTTCAATTTATGACCTAAATGTAACAATTTATGAAGGGTGCACTCTAAACTGGTGCTTGTTTATGTAGCGATCTTTCTTTAGAAAAGTCATTGAGTAGTCCGATCTACCCACCATCATGTCACTTCTATGGGTACCTTTGTTTCTATCAAGAAACAAATGAGTAAATAGTAAAAATGGCTTTGCTACTGTCGGTCACAACACCCACTGTAGTCCCTCCTTCCCCTCCAACACAACAGTGCCGATCTGATTTGCACTCTCACTACATCATCGCAGCTCTGTCTAGTTTTCTTCTATGTAATCATTCCTCCATTGTATTTAACAGCAATTCTAATTGCCTTTCAGACACTTTTCATCAACGCTATAAATAATTACACTTCTGTAACCGGTATACCACTGAATACAGCCAACGAGTCACGCAAATGTGGCACCGCGATGACTAGCAGCTCTAAGAATTCACAACACAAACAGCATTTTCAACAAAGTGGGTGCTTAACGCAGGAACAATAATCCCTTTCACTGGAGTATTTAGGATTAAGCTTGTGACTTTCTACTGGACTCTGCAGCAAAATGGGTGAGTAAAACATGCAGCTAGAACTAGTATTTACTAAAGGCCAGTTCACATGCAGTCCTGTGCGTTTCTTTTCTGCCTCAGAAACGCATTGAAAGTAGGTTATATGGTATCCAATGGCATAGTCCACAACACTGCCATCAGTTCCAGGGCTTTCCAGTTCCAGAAAAAAAAAAAGTAGAAGATGCTGCATTTTTCCTGCACTGGACTGTACTGCAATGTGGTAAAACGCATCAAAAACGCACTGGAATGCACCAAAAATGAAAAAAAAAACAGGAGATAAGCAGAAAAAAAGCATCTGGAATGCATCTGGAAACGCATCCAAAATGCACCAGAGTGCGCCAAAAACATGTTAAAAACGCACATGCAAAAATGCATCCGGAACGGATCTGGAGTGTGTTTTTGTGGTGTGAACCAACCCTAAAAATTATGTAGTGGTAATAAAGACCAATCATCATATCATTTGATCTTGTGTTTAGGTATTATTAGGGTTTTTGTTCCTGTTTCAGAAGATGCAGTAGTCAGCATCCACACTCAACAATCAATGTCAAAGCAATATTAACTATCAGGAAATTTTTATTCTTGCTGACTAAAAGGCAAACGATTTTTTTTGGAAAGGTAATGACTAAGGATGCATTCACAGCTTGGCATTTTGAATCACGGGCAGATTTGCGCCGAGGTGTGAACGACAAATTGCAGAACGCATATTTGATATGCCATTCATTTAAATGGCACCTAATATCACGATGCGGTTCTGCCACAATTGTCGCGCTGCAATCATGACAACCCACATCGTTTGAAGCATGGCCAATAGAAGCTCCTGAACATATTTTGGGCGACAAGCTTCACGTGATGCAGGTTGCCGCAATTGTAGCATGATTTATTGTGCGACAATCGTGGCAGAACCATACAGCGATGAATGGCATATCAAATATGTGTCATTCACACCTTGGCGCTTTGAAATCGCAGACAAAATCGCAGCAAATCTGCTCGTGATTGAAAACACAGAGGTGTGACTGCAGTGCTCATGTACATTACATCTTTTGGCTTTTTTTTTTGCCAAAGCTCCTAAACACAACTCCATAAAAAGCCTATGGGGTTGATTTACTAAAGGACATTGACTGTGCACTTTGCAAAGTGCTGTTGCACACTGCGAGAGCAGTTGCACCAGAGCTTAATAAGCTCTGCTGACCTCTATCATCCAATCATGTGCAAGTAAAAAGGCTGTTCTCTAAATTTTCCTTGCATGTGATTGGATATTCTTTACAAAGTGAAGCTTTACTAAGCTCTGGAGCAACTGCACTTGCAGAGTGCAATTGCACTTTGCAAAGTGCACAGTCTATTTGCCTTTAGTAAATCAACCCCTGTGTGTACATGAGCCCTAAAGCCCATTGAGGAGATCTAAAGGAAACACAACAGGAGGCATGAGAAAATCTCTGAAGTGAGTAAAAACTGGCCACCAGAACCAATTTTTCCATTGTAAGATTTCCTGTAACCTTCTATTCTGGTGACAAGTGTAACTTTTGGATTTCCCATCACTTTCTCTCCCAGACGCACAAAGACTAGGGGCCAGTTCACATCTGTGCAGTTCGTATTGGCACATTTTACATGCATTTTTACTAGCTGTTATATAATATATTATATATAATTCTATAATATTGCATGCTATATAAGATGCATTTTCATGAAAGTGCATCAAAGATGCAGCAAGCAGGAGTTTTTTTACACAGCTGTGAATGGGGCCTATTAAAAAAAGGTGATTCTCCCCGGTGCAGCAGCAACAACAATAGCAAGCTCAGGGGGAATAAAAACTTGATAGAGGTTCTAACTCTTCCACACTCTATCCAAAATACAAATAGGCATTTTTTTGTCTATAGACACACTTTAAAAGAACCCAGGAGAAAAGACAAGATGCATTCCACGTGAATTGCTACACTTTTGTCATGTACTCACTTAATATACATTCACATACACATATAGGTAAAACAGTTAAAAAAACCAATGATGATAGAAACATGGGGGCTGTTGCTGTTCATCTCTCCTGAAATTCCAGCAGCACAGGAGTAGTAGACATTGTATTTGCAGTTGAGCCCCTGCTCCTGTGTGACCTATTGGGCCTACCCAGCCATATGCAATTGGCCTTCCATTGCCATCTAACAATCAACTTTTCTCAAATAGGAATGATGAAAAATTTTACATTTGGTCAGCAACTGCAGCCAATCGGCTGCAGCACTGATCAGTGTATTCTGACAGTGGAGGAGTCCCTGCTGTGAGAATACAATAACATAGTGGGGAGGATTCCTCCATCCACCTTATTTGTACAGATGGCTGGGGGAATACATTCATTTTTTTATTGCCCAATGGCTGATCGAAAACAATTACCCCTCTATAGCCAGCCTTACTTTCAACAACCAATCAGAGTTTTCATTCCACTCTTCTTTGCTGCAGTAAATATTTGGAAGGAGAAAGCTGACTGGTTGCCTTGGGCACCAGGAACTATTCTTTCTTCAAACAAATTAGAGGTCCACTGATCCATGAAACGTGGTGCATAACTATGCATTCAATTTATTAGCTTTCCATCCTCAGGGAACCTCTGCTAAAAATTACTGTATCTTCAACTCATGATACATTAGTGTGATGGTCAGTGGGAAGAATGCTCCTTACACTTGTGGACATTGAGAAGAATTACCCCCCTTACAGATAGCTGGTATCAGTAGGAACTTATGAGAGGCAGAAATTGCTAATTGCTCAAAGAACCCCTTGCCACCCCTGGAGGAACCCTAGAGTTCAATGCAACCCTGGTTGAGAAACCATGGACTACTGTCACAAATGGGAAAAAAAGGAAAGTTCATGAATGGCGAATTAGCCTGTATATGACTCTTTGACCTCCAAATTTCCCTCAATCTAGAGGTACTCTGATGTGGGTTTGGCGTATTGAAATGTCCGTTTACCAAGTTCGGACAGACCAGGGAGAGGTTAGGATAGATTGGCTTAAAATTAAATTATCGGGTAACCTAACTAGTAGAACACATAAGGCTGCCACCTGGCTAGTATTCTACGAGTAAACATTGGACTTGTTGCCAGTGGTATTATTAGGGAAAATAGAATCAGGTATTTTTCCCAGAGAATGTGGCAACCCTAAAGGCCATGTCCCATTAGTGATCCTGTGTCTGGTGGCCTACTTTCCAGCAACAGTATCCCTAAACTTCTCAAGGGAAAGACACCACACTGGTTCAACCAACGAGTGGCACTATAGATGCAGAAGAGTGTTTTCTCTGCTTTTTGAGAAAACCTGCCACTGGTGAGTTGCTGCAAGACACTGGCCTAAGAGTACACAGTTCCTTGTTCGCTGGATTCACCAGCAAGGCCCAATCCCTTCTCATTCCTTCCCTCTGCCTGGAAAAAAATCTGGCTATGAGCTCCATTTATGTATGTAAGGATACTTTGAGAAAGTCATCCTCAAGATGCAAGGGGAGAAGAATACATTCAGCCCTACCACCAGTGATGTCACCACCATGGAAGCAGCATCAAGGTAACCCTACCAAGGTCATCCTTATTTACATACACAGAACAGACCTTTAAGGCCAACCTCAGGCAGAGGGTGACATAAAGACAGACCGGCCCTCTTCAAAGTACATAGCACATGCTAAACTAAATACTGCGCACTTCACACCTTAGTGAGAACCTGTCTAGACCTCTTTCAGTGTCCAGATTTTTCAAGGTAATTATCAGATGATGGCAAGGGTGTATTAACTAACAATGGTATGTTCTTTTCTTTTCACTCAACCAGTAGAAAGACAACTCAATGAAGCACACACCTCCAGTTGCACATGAAGCCCCCCTCCCCTTCCAGTTGACATTCCATCCTGAAAGAGGGGATTAACACATAGAAGAATAGCTGGTTAGCAGTGCTGAAGCAATCATCAAAACTAGCTTACAAGTGATTTGTCAGCAGAGTGTGCAGATTTCAACACAAATCTACCACACAATAACAGCCAACGTAGAGTCATTCTCCAACATCTGTGACGTCTGCCGCAAAGCTCCCGATATTCCATGTGTAAAAATGACGCTGGGTGTTATTTACTAAAACTGAAAAGTGCAAAATCTGGTACCACTCTGCATAGAAACCAATCAGCTTCCAGGTTTTACTGCCAAAGCTTAATTGAACAAGCACAAGTTAAAAGCTGATTGGCTACCATGCACAGCTGCACCAAATTCTGAGTGCACCAGTTTTAGTAAATCTACCCCATTGCCTCTATAGCACTTTGCTGGCTTCATTGGCCAGCACAGCAAACAAACCTTTCTACTTACACCTTAAAATGTGGAATCACCCTCTACTATAAAGTCAAAGGGTTTAGGAGGTTTTCAAAGCTAGAACTAAAAAATAAATAAATAAATAAACGTTAGCCAACGTGTTCCAGAAACGATTGAGTATTTATGAGCAACCAGCAGCTTCAGATTGGCATTAAGTTAGCTCCACAAAATAGTCTGGTGGTGATCTGAGCATTCACTGCAACAAGTGAAGGGTTCCCTGTTTGTGTTTCCTGTGGAATGTGGAAAGAAGGTTACCTTAACAAGTGATTGAAGAAATGTTGCCACTGATGACTTGTTTTTAAAAGGTGCAATCACTGGGCCGTAATCCTGATCCAGTCTTCACTACCTAATGAGTCGCTGACCTTGAACAAGCATTTTTAAGCCTCGTACACACGATCAGATTTTCGGGCGACCGTTCGTCCGTTTTTTGTTTATGCCCTGTACACACGGTCGGATTTTCCGACGGAAAAAGTGCGATCGGATTGTGTTGTCAGAAATGCCGATCGTGTGTGGGCTTCATCGGACTTTTTCCGTTGGAATTTCTGACACACAAAGTTTGAGAGCAGGCTATAAAATTTTCCGACAACAAAATCCGATCGGTTAAATTCCGATCGTGTGTACACAAATCCGATGCACAAAGCGCCACGCATGCTCAGAATAAATTAAGAGACGAAAGCTGTTGGCTACTGCCCTGTTTATAGCCCCGGCGTACGTGTTTTACGTCACCGCGTTCAGAACGATCGGATTTTCCGTCAACTTTGTGCGACCGTGTGTATGCAAGACAAGTTTGAGCCAACATCCGTCTGAAAAAAATCCATGGATTTTGTTGTCGGAATGTCCGATCAATGTCCGATCGTGTGTACAGGGCATTAGTGTTTGGGCATTCAGATACACTAATGGCAAAGTTTTCCCACACTCCCACCTTATCGTTTACCTCTTCCTCATCCAATTTCACACAGGTGATGCCCGATCTATTCAGCAGGGGATCCGTTAACAGACCCCCCGCTGATTCAGAGCAGAACAGGTTAGATGTCACTTTTGTCACATCCATCCATATCCATTTCATTTTAAGTGCCATTTAAAAACTGGAGCTTTCCAGGCCCATGTTGGATCTACAGGTCGGCTCAATGTAAATGGACTTGCTTCCACTTACACCATACTTCCTCCAATCCACCACATTTAATTCAAAAGGGAAAAGGACGCAGACCTTTTTACATTTGTTTTCTGGACTTGAAGGGACCTGGAGGTAAGCAGATGTAAACAGACACTGGTCTGTTTACATCTACCTGCCCATAGACTTACATAGAGTTACGATCGATCGGGTCCACCTAAAAAACTGATAGGTGGACATGATCAGACTGCCCGTGTAAAAAGGGCCTTAAATGGTGTCATTCCCACATAAATGGATTTCCAATGTATTTGTTTTTTCTACATTATAATACAGTAAAACCTTGGTTTGAGAGTAACTTGGTTTAAGAGCGTTTTGCAAGACAAGCAAAATTTTTAAATAATTTTTTACTTGATATACAAACGATGTCTTGATATATAAGTAGCATCATGTCACAACTGAGTATTAAAGAGAAGAGAGGCGCCTCTAAGTGTAGCAATATGGTTACATTTAATGAAGGTACAACATTTAGCAACTCACATGGTTGATGATTAAAACAGGAACATCTAAGTATACAGGCATCCGGGGTAAAGCTGTCCACATAGACCGTCCTCCACATTGACGTCCCTTCCATGCTGCACTCAACGAGCGGTTCAATTGCTCTACTGCAGGGTAGTCTTCCTGGTCACGATTGCAGACTGACAGCGGTGAGAGACTTAGGTGCGGAGGATGGTCTATGTGGACAGATTTACCCCGGATGCCTGCATACTTAGATGTGCGTCTTTTAATCATCAACCATGTGAGTTGCTAAATGTTGTACCTTCATTAAATGTAACCATGTTGCTACACTTAGAGGCGCCTCTCTTCTCTTTTATACTCTGTAGCTCCTGCTGGATTTGCTTCTAATCCCCTTGTTGAGGCTTCCATTTGTAGATGGACATTTTATGGTTACACAACCTATCACATTGCTATAATCTTTTTATATGGACTTTAAACGGAAGGACTTATAAATACAGCAAATGGTTGTGGAACGAATCATTTGAGTTTCCATTATTTCTTATGGGGAAATTCGCTTTGATAGTGCTTTGCATTATGTTTCTGGAACGAATTATGCTCGCAATCCAAGGATTTACTGTGCTTCTTTTGTGTAAATTCAACACCCTCAGTTAGCATTTTACCAGCCAAGACAGATGAGTTAACAGTGGTAATTCTGGTGAGGATACCTCACCGCTAAATTCCTGGAAAAGTATAAGAAACCAGCATGTGTTTCAACTTGCCAGCAATCATACGAAACTGATATTACCGTTTTGGATAAGGTTGACAGCTAATTTTCAAACAAAACAAAAAAATGTGATCACCACTGACAAAAATGAACCTTTTTATGAAATAGCAAGTTCATTTCCCAAGAGATGCAGCTTCCTATTTCTTCATCGTGACTTTAGTTCTTCTTCTGGGTGGTCCAAAACATGCCTTTCCCCAATAACACAGCCACCGAAAAACTGAAAAGGTCTACTAAGGATTGCAGAAATCTGGAGGCCACTTGGTTAATCAGGACCACGCAGCACGTGACTATTCCGAGTGTGAATTTTCCAAACTGTGTATATGCTCAGAGAACAAGACGATATTTGTTTTACTAATGGGACCCCAGCCACATCTGAACAAACACGGCACTGGGTGAGCTGGGAAAACTTGAGCTACCATGTTAATGGCACAGCGGTGATGATTAGGACACTGACCGAACACAATCTGGACAAGTGACCATCACCACCAATAAAAAGGTTATGTCTAGGTTCACGCTGATGCGATGTATGATTCGCAGAGATTCCTGTGCGTTTCCCACACCACATCACAATCGCGCTCTGTTTGTGCGAAACGCTGAGGGTGTCAATGTTACATCAACAACACCCCAAAAGCGGTTTGCAAAACGCGGTGTGATTGGCAGAAATGGATCACATGGGTGTGAACACCCATGCGATTCGATACCAGTGTGGCAAAAAAAAAAGTGCGTGCCTTCAAGATAAAATGTTCATTGGTCACTGGATGAGTCTCTCTAATGCCCTGTACACACGATCGGACATTGATCGGACATTCCGACAACAAAATCCATGGATTTTTTCCAACGGATGTTGGCTCAAACTTGTCTTGCATACACACGGTCACACAAAGTTGTCGGAAAATCCGATCGTTCTGAACGCGGTGACGTAAAACACGTACGTCGGGACTATAAACGGGGCAGTGGCCAATAGCTTTTGTCTCTTAATTCATTCTGAGCATGCATGGCACTTTGTGCGTCGGATTTGTTTGACACACGATCTGAATTTCCGACAACGGATTTTGTTGTCGGAAAATTTTATATCCTGCTCTCAAACTTAGTGTGTCGGAAATTCCGATGGAAAATGTGTAATGGAGCCTACACACGGTCGGAATTTCCAACAACAAGGAAAATCCGACCGTGTGTACAGGGCATTACGCTGGTATCCCTACTATTCGGAGTGCCAATGGGGCTTTACACCTCAGCCTGGAGAGGCACCACCAAGTCCTTTTGGCCAGGGTGGATTTGATTTAAATCACGATTTAAATCATTAGTAAAAAGGCTTGAATTAAATCAACTCAATTTAAATCATAATTTTTAAAGAGCAATTGTCATCTTTGTCCCGCAGCGGCTCCTCCTCAGACCCGCTGTTGACTTACTGACAGTCCCATAGACTTTAATGGGACGGCTGGTGATGCGGCAGTGACCCAACAAGGTGAGGGACGTGGTGGCAGCAGGTAAGTGGATGCCCGCTAACAGGTGCTGCCATGATGGATCTGAAATGACAGATGCTCTTTAACCACTTCAGCCCTGGAAGGATTTACCCACTTCCTGACCAGGCCATTTTTTTGCGATGCTGCACTGCGTCGCTTTAACTGACAATTGCGCGGTCGTGCGACGCTGTACCCAAACAAAATTGACGTGCTTTTTTTCCCACAAATAGAGCTTTCTTTTGGTGGTATTTGATCACCTCTGCCGTTTTAATTTCTTGCGCTATAAACAAAAAAATTAACAACAATTTTGAAAAAAAAAATATCTTTTTTACTTTTTGCTATAATAAATATCCCCCCAAAAAATGAAAAAAAAAATGTCTTCGTCAGTTTAGGCCGATATGTATTCTGTCACATATTTTTGGTAAAAAAAAATCCCAATTAACGTATATTGATTAGCTTGCGCAAAAGTTATAGCGTCTACAAAATAGGGGATAGATTTATGGCATTTTAATTTTTTATCCTTTTTTGGGGGTTCAGACACATTTTACACTTTTTTGGGACCAGTGACATTTATACAGCGATCAGTGCTATAAAAATGCACCGATTACTGGATAAATATCACAGGCAGGGAAGGGGTTAACGCTAGTGGTGATCAAGGGGTTAAATGTGTTCCCTGGGAGGTATTTCTAACTGTATGGGGGTTGGGCTGACTGGAGGAGGAGAGAGGTCGCTGTTCCTAATCACTAGGAACAGACAATCTCTCTCTACTCCCGTCAGAACGGGGATCTGTTTGTTTACACTGGCAGAAACCCATTCTGCCTCTCTCTGGCGCAATCGCGGATGGCCGCCGGACATCAAGTCCGCCGGATCCGCTGACTGGCTCCCCCACTACCGAATGGGCATGCGCGGGTCGCCGGAGATCGCCGTGTACGCGCCCAGCGTACAATGACGCCGATTTGCACAGCTGAGCCAACCTGCTGCAGTACAACTGCAGCGGCTGTTTGACAAGCGGTTAAATGTAAGGACTTATTCTTGCTGGTCGTTAGAATCTTTAATATTTGCAAACATAATGAAGGTTTCCCATTTAAAATAATAAGCTGTCAGGTTAGTAAAACAGCGATATCAGAATAGATTCAATTCTGCCGGAGCCGGTGATATCCGGAAATAACTCCGGGAGTGATTTCGCTGGACCAGTGTATGGGGACCGCTGCGGGGGCTTCGATCTAAGGCGAGTATTTCATAATGAGCTAGTATACTATGCATACTAGCTCATCATGCCTTTGTCTAGCAGGTTTTTTTTTTTTTTTTAGTGGAGTGGGTTTACAACCACTTCCATGGGGCTGTTCCGCAACCGTATGCAATTAAGCAAATAAGTGTTAATTGCATGTCAAATGCCCTCTGAAAAGCGACCCGAACGCAGATCACTTATCAGAGGGCACTGCAAGTCCAAAAGAGCACTTAGGTCCCCATCTTCCCTGCATACATACAGAAACTAGGAATTTGGACAGAAGGCAATAATACTACCAACATTTCTTTGGAGCATGGGAAGAAACCCAGGCAAGCACAGGGAGAACATGCAAACTCCATGCAGATAGTGTCCTGATGTGATTCAAACCGGGATTAGTTACATAAGACTGATTGGGTTGATCTACTAAAGGCAAATAGACTGTGCACTTTTCAAAGTGTAGTTGCACTTTGCAAAGGCAGTTGCTCCAGAGCTTAGTAAATAATGGAGAGCTCTGCTGACTTCCATCATCCAATCATGTGTAAGGAAAAATGCTGTTTTTGTCATTTTCCTTGCACGTGATTGGATGATGGAAGTCAGCAGAGCTCTCCATTATTTACTAAGCTCTGGAGCAACTGTTGCCTTTGCAAAGTGCAACTGCACTTTGAAAAGTGCACAGTCTATTTGCCTTTAGTAAATAAACCCCTCTGTGTCCATGTATGTCTTTTTGAAAAATGACTTCCTTTCAAACAATATTCAAAATCTGATCCCACACGTCCATAATTCCAGTCCAAGTCTAGTGAACTGTGACTGCTTTATTTAATGGGAAGTTAATAAGTCACCAGGGCAGTGAGAGCTGACTTGACATTGAGGAATTCTCAGCCATTTGCAGGGTGTTTGCCTCTCTGAATAACTAAGGAGTGAATGGATTTACATGTGAAATGTACACAGAATAGTAGCTGAAAACACCGCCAGCCATGTGAGCGCCTCTATGACGGCACCGCCATTTTATTACTGGAAATTCAGAAGAACTCGCTTGGGGCCCTCAAGACGGCACAAAGGAAAATTGCTGTTGGTTCCCACTGTAGGGAATAAGCTACTCAGTTTTATTAAAGTGGAACTACAGTAAACGCAGGACCAACAAATGACATATGATGCACTATGCCACACCGGGGGAAAAACACAAAAACACACAGCTGAGTAGCAGTTTTACTACCCCCTGGCTGCCCACCCGAATCCTAACATTACAGCCTGAAGGAGTTGAACGCAGGCAGCAATTTAAGCTCAGAGTATAACAGGGCTTTAGAGTATAACAGGTGGCACCGCCTGTCAAACTCACCCATTGAGATCAAACGCTTAGCTCACAGTTGCAGTGTGGTACTGCAAGGCAAAATTGCCATTCAGCAATAAAAAAATAATAATACAAAAATTAGGATGTAAATACTTTACAGCAGAGGGTGCAAACAATGCGCCCCCCCCTACTGTACACCTAAGGATGTAAACACTGCATCAACCCCCTACTATACACTGGCGGATGTAAACACTGCACAGCCCCCTACTGTACATCGAGGATGTAAACACTGCGCCAACCCCCTACTATGCACCAAATGATGTAAACACTGCAGCACTCCCTACTTTACACCGGAAGATGTAAACACTGCACCCCACCCCATACTGTACACCTGGGGATATAAACACTGCACCATTCCCTACTATACACCAGAGAATGTAAACACTGCACCACCCTCTAATGTACACCAGAGGATGTAAACAATGCACCACCCCCCTACTGTACACCAGAGGATGTAAACACTGCACTACCCCCTACTATACACCAGAGGATGTAAACACTGCACCGCCCCCTACTGTACACCAGAGGATGTAAACACTGCACTACCCCCTACTATACACCAGAGGATATAAACACTGCACTAGCCCCTAATGTACACCAGAGGATGTAAACACTGCACTACCCCCTAATGTACACCAGAGGACGTAAACAATGTGTCACCCCCTACTGTACACCGGAGGATGTAAACAATTTACCACCCCCCTACTATATAGCACTAGCCTCTACTGTACACAAGAGGATATAAACAATGCACTAGACTCCAACAGTACAACAGAGGATGTAAACACTGTACCATCCTGCTACTATAAACTGGAGGTTGTAAACACTGTACCACCCTGTTACTTTACACTGGAGGATGTAAACATTGCACCAGTTCTTACTGTGCACCTGAGAATATAAACACGGCACCGAACCCTACTGTGCACTGGAGGGAGTAAACACTGCACCAGCCCTTACTGTATCCTGGGGGATGTAAGCACTGAACCACCCCCCTACTATATACCAGAGGATGTAATCATCAGTCCCTACTGTGCTCCAGAGGACTTAAACACAGCCCCACCCCTCAACTATGCATCAGAGGATGTAAACATTGCACCACCCCCCAACTGTGCATCAGAGAATGTAAACATTGCACTACCCCCCAACTGTGCATCAGAGAATGTAAACACAGCACCACCCCCCAACTGTGCATCAGAGGATGTAAACATTGCACCACCCCCCAACTGTGCATCACAGAATGTAAACATTGCACCACCCCCCAACTGTGCATCAGAGAATGTAAACACAGCACCACCCCCCAACTGTGCATCAGAGAATGTAAAAAAAGCACCACCCCGCAACTGTGCATCAGAGAATGTAAAAAAAGTACCACCCCGCAACTGTGCATCAGAGAATGTAAACACTGCACCACCCCCCAACTGTGCATCCGAGGATGTAAACACCGCACCTGCCCCTACTGTGTCCTGGGGGATGTAAATACTGCACCAGCCCCTACTGTATACCAGAGGATGTAAACACCGCACCAGACCCTACTGTGTGTGCTGGGAGATGTAAACACTGCACCAGCCCCCATAGAGACCAAAGTGTTCAAACCACACTTGCCACTGGAAAGAGGTACCTATTTAGATTTACAGTTCAGCAGTTCTTTGCTTTCGTTTTTGGAAGTGTAATTACCGCCTTTACTAAGAAAGAATTCATCTATTATTGAGGTGATTAGCACTGCCAGGGGTGCTTACAACAAACACCTGTTATTTCTATTGTTTAAACTTTAAAAACCCCTGGCAATGTTCTAGTTTGTCCCAATCTGTCACCGATAGTTTTGCTAGGCAGCTTGAACTGCGCATAAAAGTGAAAAAAATCAATAGACACAATATATTAATAAAAGGAAATCTAAAAAAGTAATTCACTTTCTAGATGCTACCATTGCATTTATTAACCCTTTACACTTCAGTATTATTTGTGATTGTTACCTTATAAAGTGGAGCTGCGTTTTGCCAACCAGCAAAACACATTCCAAGAATACGGATGGCCATAGACAGGTATTTATTTTTATTTGTTATTTATTTTAATATTTGCTTATCCCAAGCTCACCGGTTACTAGGAAAATCATGAAGAATGGAGTTAAAGCATGAATATGGGCAATACCATTATCATTTCAGTTACATCATCCCATGAGAAGCAGAATTGAATTATAACCCTGGATGGGGTGTGACATATTACTCTGACTCTAGTGATAGTGCTGTGGTTTGTGGCACAACCAAGTTCAAGAGTCTTCAACGTTAACATTCCAAGAGAGCAGAGAGCCCTGACATATGAGGGCTGATTTACTAAAGGCAAATAGACTGTGCACTTTGCAAAGCGTAGTTACTCTAAAGCAGGGATCCTCAAACTACGGCCCTCCACCTGTTGCAGAACTACACATCCCATGAGGCATTGTAAAACTCTGACATTCACAGACATGACTAGGCATGATGGGAATTGTAGTTCCTGAACACTTGGAGGGCCGCAGTTTGAAGACCCCAGCTCTAAAGCTTAGTAAACAAGGTACGGCTTCACTTTGCAAAGAACACCCAATCACGTGCAAGGAAAAATTTAAAAAATGCATTTTTGCTTGTACATGATTGGATGATGGAAGTCAGCAGAGCTTCTGCTTGTTTACTAAACTCTGGAGCAACTGTACTTTGCAAAGTGCACAGTCTATTTGCCTTTAGTAAATCAACCCCATTGCAAGCCATGGCACTTCATTTCAGTTGCACTTATAGAGATGAATGCTGATTTCTGATTGGTTGTTAAAGTTTTGTTGCAGTGTTGTTAAATACTGTATGTTCTCCATCAGATTGACAGTATAAAAGCTACACTCCAGGCAAATGGCTAAATACACAGATGGTATACAGTACATAATGTATATAGGTGTTGTTTAACCTGTCAAAGGATTTGTACTTCTGTCCATCCAGTCGTGGGATATATACAGCTCTGCCACAGCATAGCCCTGTCAAGCAGAGGAAGGGACCTGATATTTCCCTGCTGCCGTTTCACTTCCACCTATACAGTAGTGAAAGGAGAAGCAGCACACTGATTGGCTCCTTATGATGCTTCTACCTTCTACTCTATGAGCTCTGCTGTGCATCATCGCCGCTCCTTTCCACCCTGAGCAGGAGACACAGATGACCAACAATCCTGCAAGTGCTGGTTTCTGCAGAGACTTCAAGGGACAATTCCTCTATGTTGTGGTGTTCAGTGGCGCAGGCAGCAGGAGAGGTAAGTATTTAACCCCTTAATGGTGGCCGTACCATTAATATGGGCAGCATAGCAATGGCTTTTAGCATCAAGCTGCCACATACATGCGAACAGCCCAGGTCCGTTGTTTAGGCTTGGATCACACTCACTTTGTACCCCGCCACCCCACCCCCCACACACACAGTGACTGCACTGTCACCAACAGCTCTTGCTCACTGTTGGGACAGGCTCCCTGCTCATGTGATCACGGTGGCAGCCAATCATATGACTGGGATACCTATATGATGCCCAGTGTTACAAACTTTTAAAGGGCCACTCCTGTTGGCTGGAAAGCACCAATTACCTCTTGCAAAGACATTTGCTTCGAGGAGTTGAATTTTTTGCACCTTAGTTACTTTAAGGATCACAAGAAATGACTTGTTGCCTATATCAGTCAAACAGGCACTAGTTTTAACTGTTTAATCAAATATGTTATCTTTATAGTTTGTGGTTACTATAAAATACAGGATCAACCTGAAAGTGAGACTCAGGTCTTCCGGTTCCTGATAACTTTTGTAATAAAACAATAAAGTAGAGAGCCGCAGGTGACCTGAGTGCCATGGTGTTACAATGCGAGGTACCTGGGTGAGAAGCGTGAAATGCAAGCTGCCATTCTGTGACTCGTGGATTACATACTAGTTCTAAGGGTAGTGACATCCCATGCAAGGAAAACACACAGGTCCCACTTCACTGCTACAGAACTCATATAAGTCCTGATATATGTCCTGGAAGCTTCCATCTGCTACTTCTCATACAGGTGCCTTGCTTTGTTACAGGGTTCTTTTACATTTGAATACTGTTCTTCTGGCAAATGGAGCTATTTTAAGGACACCTGTCAGGGGAGAAGTGTGTGGACTGTCATGGATGGATTCTTGAATGAAAATGGGTCAATAAATAAGAAAGTGGGTCAGGAGGTGAGCTTTCAAGAGATTCAGTCACGTTGCCCTTAACATTGCAAACTGACAATTCATTTCATTTTGAGTTGATGATTGGAATGTGCGGTCTAACTAAGAACTCCACTGACAACTGAAAGTACCTCTCTAGACCATCCTGAATGATAAAAAAATACATAAAAATAATAAAACAAAATCTGAACAAAATCTAAACAGTGATTCAAAGGTATGCTTAGGCATATCAAAACAAGACAGGCGATGAATACTGTTTACAAACTTTGGACTTTCACTTTACTGATGTTTAGAAACAAATGTAACAAAAATTAGAGTCACTCATTAAACCCCTAGGAATTACACAATGGAGTTGATTTACTAAAACTGGAGAGTTCAAAATCTGGTGCAGCTCTGCATAGAAACCAATCATCTTCCAGGTTTTTATGTCAAAGCTCAATTGAACAAGCTGAAGTTAGAAGCTGGTTGGGTACCATGCAGAGCTGCACCAGATTTTGCATTTTCCAGTTTTAGTAAATCAACCCTAATGTCAATCAGATACAGAGCATAATCCTTCTTTACAATTCGATACAGTACACAATCCTTCTTTACAATTCGATACAGTACACAATCCTTCTTTACAATTTGATACAGTACACAATCCTTCTTTACAATTTGATACAGTACACAATCCATCTTTACAATTCGATACAGTACACAATCCTTCTTTACAATTCGATACAGTACACAATCCTTCCTTATAATCAGATACAGGACACAATCCATCTTTACAATCAGATACAGTACACAATCCTACTTTACAATTTGATACAGTACACAATCCTTCCATACAATCAGATACAATACACAATCCTTCTATACAATTCAATACAGTACACAATCCTTCTATACAATTCGATACAGTACACAATCCTTCTATACAATCAGATGCAAAACACAATCCTTCCATACAGTTAGATACAGTACACAATCCTTCCATACAATTCGATACAGTACATAATGCTTCATGACAATTAACTACACAATCCCTACTGTCAATTTGATACAGTACACTATCCTCCTTGACAATTAGTACAGTACAGAAGCCCTGCTGTCACTCAGTTACAGTACCCAATCCCTTCTTTCAATCAGATACAGTACACAATCTATCCTGACAATTATTACAGTACAAGATCTCTCGTGTCAATCAGATACACAATTTTTTTTGTCAATCAGATACAGTACACAATGCTTCCTTACAATTTGGTACAGTACACAATCCCCTGTTTCAATCAAATACAGTACACAATCCTTCCTGCCAATCAGATACAGTACACAATCCTTCCTGTCAGATACAGTACATAATCCTTTTTGACAATCAGAGAATACACAATCCCTTCTGAAATTCGATACAGTACACTATACCTCCTGACAATCAAACACAGTACACTATCCCTCCTGACAATCAAATACAGTACACTATCTCTCTGGACAATCAGACACAGTACACTATCCCTCCTGACAATCAGACACAGTACACAATCCCTCTTGACAATCATACAGAGTACAAAAACCCTCTTGACAATCAGACACAGTGCACAATCACTCTTGACAATCAGACACAGTACACAATCCCTCTTGACAATCAGACACAGTACACAATCCCTCTTGACAATCAGACACAGTGCACAATCCCTCTTGACAATCAGACACAGTACACAATCCCTCTTGACAATCAGACACAGTACACAATCCCTCTTGACAATCATACAGAGTACAAAAACCCTCTTGACAATCAGACACAGTGCACAATCACTCTTGACAATCAGACACAGTACACAATCCCTCTTGACAATCAGACACAGTACACAATCCCTCTTGACAATCAGACACAGTACACAATCCCTCTTGACAATCAGACACAGTGCACAATCCCTCTTGACAATCAGACACAGTGCACAATCCCTCTTGACAATCAGACACAGTACACAATCCCTCTTGACAATCAGACACAGTGTACAATCCCTCTTGACAATCAGACACAGTGCACAATCCCTCCTGTCAATCTGATCCAACACACTATCCTTCCTGTCAATGGCATACTTAATTCACTGTATAACTGCTACTCCATCCAGGATCTTAAGCTTGTATTCAGAATTACAAACACTTCACAGCAATCATCTGGATCAGAGAGCAAACATCAAGTGCAGCCATACTCATTAAACAGGCTCAAAGTTAATATTTCATAGACCACAATAGACTGAACACAGATGTCACCCCTCCTCCCAAATTCCTACCAAGTGCTTATTTCCACCTGGATCAGAAACCCACTTCCCCCCAAACCAAACTTCACTTGAAAGGAAACCTTTCCTAATAGAGACATGGAGGCTTCTATTGCTACTTCTCATTCTGCAAATGCTAGTTTCCTAGCTGTCACATTTAAACTCATGCTTTGATACTTTGTGTCCCTTACATGGAACAAGTATGGAAATAACTAGTAGCGGAAAGTCACAATTAACTGGACTTGTTCTGAAGATGTTTCACCACTCAACCAAGTGATCATCAGATTTGAGCTGAGGAAGCTACATGGATCAGCAGCGAAACATTTTGAACATTACAGAACAAGTCGCCTGAATATGACTACTATTAGCTGCTATACAAAGACCTGGATACACGAGAACCCTTGATAGACATGTATGCAAATCAGGATGTCTGACTTTAGAGCAGTCTTTCTTAACCTTGTTAAAATGGAGGAACCCTAGAAAGAACTTTCCATTTTCAGGGAACCCCTGCTAATAATTACTGTATCTACAGTTCACTGTACATTAGTGCAAAGGTCAGCAGTAAGAAATCCCCTTACATTAGTGGCGAGTGGGAAGAATGCATCTTACATTGGTGGTCAGTGGGAACAATGTCCCTTACATTGGTGGTCAGTGGGAAGAATGCTCCTTACATTGGTGGTCAGTGGGAAGAATGTCTCTTACATTAGTGGTCAGTGGGAAGAATGTTTCTTACATTGATGGTCAGTGGGAAGAATGTTTCTTACATTGGTGGTCAGTGGGAAGAATGTTTCTTACACTAGTGATCAGTGGGAAGAATGTTTCTTACATTGGTGGTCAGGGAAGTATGGTCCTTACTGGTGGTCAGTAGGAACAATATAGCTTACATTTGTGACCAGTCAGAAGAATACTCCTTACATTTGTGTTCAGTGGGCAGAATACTCCTTTCTATGACCATCAGTGGGAAGAATACTCCTTACACTGGTGGTCAGTGTGAAAAATTGCACTTACATTTGTGGACAGTAGGAAGACTTCTTCTTCCACTGGTGGTCAGTGGGAAGAATGCTCCCCACATTCGTGGTCATTGGGAAGAGTGCTCTTACATTTGTGGTCAGTGGAAAGAATGTACACTGGTGGTCAGTGGGAAGAATGCTCCCTACATTCGTGGTCATTGGGAATACTGCTCTTACACCGGTGGTTCAGTGGGAAGAATGTTTCTTACATTGGTGGTCAGTGGGAAGAATACTCCTTACATTGGTGGTCAGTGGGAAGAATGCCCCTTACATTTGTGATCTGTGGAAATAATACCCCTTAAGTTTGTTGCCAGTGCAAACAGTGCTTCTTACACTGGTGATCGGTGAGAAGAATGCTCCTTAAATTGGTGGTCAGTAGGAAATAGCTTACATGTGTGGCCAGTAGGAAGACTTCTTCCTACACTGGTGGTCAGTGGGAAGAATACTTCTTAGAGTTGTGACCAGTCAGAAGAATACTCCTTACATTGGTGTTCAGTGAGCAGAATGCTCCTGTCTATCGCCGTCAGTAGGAAGAATGCCCCTTACACTGGTGATCAGTGGGAAAAATACCACTTACATTTGTGGACAGTAGGAAAACTTCTTGTTACACTGGGGGTCAGTGGGAAGACTGCTCATACACTGGTGGTCAGTGGGAAGAATGCTCCATACATTTGGTGGTCATTGGGAAGAGTGCTCTTATATTGGTGGGCAGTGGGAAGAATGCTCCCTACATTGGTGGTCATTGGGAAGAGTGCTCTTATATTGGTGGTCATTGGGAAGAATGCTCCCCACATTGGTGGTCATTGGGAAGAGTGCTCTTATATTGGTGGTCAGTGGGAAGAATGCTCCCCACATTGGTGGTCATTGGGAAGAGTGCTCTTATATTGGTGGTCAGTGGGAAGAATGCTTAAACCAGCATTCAGTGGCAAGGATACCCTTCCTATAGATAATTAAAATGATCATTGGTGTCAGTGGGAACTTATCTGAGGGGCAGAAATTGCTCCTTGTTCAAGGTACCCCTAGCAACCTCCATAGGAACTCTAGTGCTCCACCAAAACCCCAGTTTTACTAATATGCACACTTGCGCCAGTGACTTGACTCTTTCCTGAATCCAGTTGGTCATTGTACTAATCAGACAACTGGAAGAGGCCAATGGAGGCCTCCATGTGTCTCTCATAAAAGGTTTCCTCTAAGCACCCAAGTTTTTTATTCTCTTTCCAAAAAAATGGAATCAATGGCTTTCTATTTGAAAGAGTGACACCCTGCAGATGTCATCTCTTCCCAATGGTGACCACCTCCTACCCTCTCTTCTATAGACAGCTTGTCCAAGCAGTGACTTTACAGTATAATATCTCCACATGGGACACCATGCCAATCCTTCCACTACAAAGCAGCTCTCCTAGCTGAACAAGCTGAAAGGATCTGGTAGGAGAAACGTGCCTGGCTGAACCACCCCCCCTTGAAAACCATCAGACAATGGGGCTTTTTTTTTTTTGCAAGGCAGCCCTTTTTTTTTCTTCCTCCAGTGCAAATTGCATTGAAGGGAACAGCAATAGCAGCTAGGAGAGACAGGGTAGGAGGGGGGTGCTGAGAGTGAGCATCAATAGGCATACAGGGCTACAGCCAAAGGCAGCGCTACTCACCAGGACCACTGCGAATCGCTCCTCCAGCTCCCCTGGTTCTGGCATGGGCAGCTTCAGTGGCATATTGTGCGCCTTGAAGTCGGTTTGGTTGGAATCCATGCTGCCAGCATTCCCCATGATGTGCAGTCTCTGCAATAATCCACCTTTCCTGGGAAATCAGTCCTCCTTCTTCTCCCCCCCACCACCACCTCCAGCGATCTCCCTCCCCACCAGTCCTGGCGGCAGATCGGACGATACAATAGAAGCTGCCCTTCTAGCACACTGGCAGCTCTGCCACCTTCCTGGCCCTGGGTGCCCTCCAGAAAAAGCCCGGCTGGGATCCTAGAGAAGGGCTCCGGGGCACGGATGGCATCTGCATGTTGCACGCTTCGCACACCCCTCCCCGCTCCGTGCCGCTCAATGAGAGAGAGAGAAGCACAGGAGGCTCCGGGCAGCAGCCAGCCTCACTCAGCACAACATGGAAACTCCCTTCATTGTCCAAGGCAAAGGGAAAAGCTCCCTCTAGTGATCCAGGCAGAGCAGGCTCCGCTCAGGTGAGGGTAGAGCTGCTGCTGCTGCTGCTGCTGATGATGATGATGCTGCTGGTGGGGAGAGGACAGGATGATGGACAGCTCCTGCCCATAGAGGTGTCACTATTAGCAAAGGGATGGGATGTAATCAGGGCTCTGGAATCAGTGGCTCAGCAAAAAAAATAAACGAAAGGGGAACTAAACCCAAACCTAAAAATGTAATACAGTGGGGGAAATAATTATTTGATCCCCTGCAGATGCTGTAAGTTTGCCCACTTACAAAGAAATGTAGGGTCTATCATTTTTATTATAGGTGTATTTTAACCACTTCAGCCCCATTTTTTGCGATGCAGCACTGCTTTACCTTAACTGACAATTATGCGGGCGTGCGACTCTGTACCAGCGGCAGCTGGTGGGTTCTTCTTTTTGGGGGATGGCAAACAAAGAACACCCCCTCCGGTGGTGTGGCACGGCACTGAACTCCCCCCCCCCGTGACAATTAGGCGTGCGCGTGACTCTGTACCAGTGAAAGCTGGTGGGTTCTTCTTTTGGGGGGTGGCAAACAAGGAACACCCCCTCCCCGGTGGCGTGGCATGGCACTGAAACCCTCCCTGAGAACTATGAGGGCATGCGACTCTGTACCAGTTATGGCTGGTGGGTTCTTCTTTTGGGGGGGTGGCAAACAAAAAAAAGAACCCCCCTGGTGGCGTGGCATGGCACTGAAAACCCCCCCCCCCCAACAATTATGAGGGCGTGCGACTCTGTACCAGTGACAGCTGGTGGGTTCTTCTTTGAGGGGTTGGCAAACAAAGAACACCTCCCCCCCGGTGGCGTGGCACGGCACTGAACTCCCCCCCCCCGTGACAATTAGGCGTGCGCGTGACTCTGTACCAGTGAAAGCTGGTGGGTTCTTCTTTGGGGGGGGTGGCAAACAAGGAACACCCCCTCCCCGGTGGCGTGGCATGGCACTGAAACCCTCCCTGAGAACTATGAGGGCATGCGACTCTGTACCAGTGACGGCTGGTGGGTTCTTCTTTGGGGGGTTGGCAAACAAAGAACACCTCCCCCCCGGTGGCGTGGCACGACATTGAAAACCCCCCTGACAATTATTCAGGCGTGCAACTCTGTACCAGTGGCGGCTGGTGGGTTCTCCTTTTGGGGGGTTGCAAAAAAAGAAAAAACACCCCTCTGGTGGCGTGGCACGGCAGTGAAACCCCTGCTCCCCCCCCCCCCGGATGGTTCGGCACTTACACTGTGGTGACCTCTCGTCCTCCCCTGGAGTGCGGGCAGCGGCCACATCAGCTCCGGTATCCGCTCCTCCAGCGGCTTCTTTCATCGTGTTTCTCCACTTCCACCAAAGCGCTAGGCATCCAATAGGATCACCTGACGATTTGGCCAATTGGGAAACAGGTCTCACAGACCTGCCTCCTGATTGGCGGGGAGGAACTTTAGTGTGAAAATAGCGAAAATTCATTCGCTATGGTCACACAACTGGGTGGCCTCGGAGCGCAATGCTCTGCGCTCCGAGGCCACCCTTTTTTGAAGCCTCTTAGAGCCTCTTGCTCTAATCAGGTGCTTAAAAAAAAAACCCACCCTGCAATGAAATCTATGGTCCGGTGCTACTGATATGTAGATCAGGGGGCCGGACGCATGGATAGGAGAGACGGAGCCCGTGCGCCCTCTCTGGACGGGCCGCCACTGCTCTGTACCCAAATAACATTTATGTCCTTTTTTTCCCCACAAATAGAGTTTTCTTTTGGTGGTATTTGATCATTTCTGCAGTTTTTATTTTATGCGCTATAAACAAAAAAAGACTGACAATTTTGAGAAAAAAAAAAATATATATATATTTTTTACTTTCTGCTATAATACATATACAAAAAAAAAATGTAAAACAAAATGTCTTTATCAATTTAGGCCGATATGTATTCCACATATTTTTGGAAAAAAAAATCCCAATAAGCGAATATTGATTGGTTTGCACAAAAGTTATAGCATCTACAAACTATGGGATATATTTATGGACTTTTAATTTTTTTAATTGTTTTTACTTGTAACGACGGCGATCAGCGATTTTTAGCGGGACTGCGACATTACAGCGGACAAATCTGACCCTAAATGACACTTTTTGGGGACCAGTGACACCAATACAGTGATCAGTGCTATAAAAAATGCATTGATCACTGTATAAATGACACTGGCACGGAAGGGGTTAACATCAGGGGCGATTAAAGGGTTAAGTGTGTTCCCTCAGTGTGTTTTCTAACTGTGTGTGGGAAGTGCTGACAGGAACAACACAGAGATCGCTGTTCCTGATTACTAGGAACAGAAGATCTCTTTATACTTCCCTGTCAGAACAGGGATCTGCCTTGTTTACATAGGTATGTTTTACATAGATAAAAGCCAGCAAAGGGCCGCATCTGGCCCCCGGGCCGCAGTTTGGAGACCACTGCTCTAAAGCCTACACCACTTCACCGCCACTTCCTTGAATTGCAGGGTGGTTGCAGTGAGGTTCTATTCACTTGAATGGGCCGTGTTTGGCGGGTGTACTACCTGCTGAACGTGAAAGGGGATATCATTTTTACCACAGCTACAGCATGTGTACGACTCCATCCAGATGCCTTTGCAGCTCAAGGGGGAAAGGTGGTAAAACCATGATTCACCCCCCTATTTTTATTACCCCTGACCACAAGTGTAAACAAGCCCTAACAGGAACTGCTTATACAGGACGTTTGTGGTAGGATCACCAAGTATTACTTCAATAAAAGCTGCAAATTAAAAAATATTGATTTATTTTTTTTATTACTTTAATGTGCTAAAGCACTGAGAGCGCTCCCTAGTGGCCAATCTTCAAACCTCTATTATACAATAAGACAAACATAGGGGAAAATATTTTAGGGTAAAGATTGCAATACTAACTCAAAACAAGTGCACACCAAAAATATACTACAGGACGTATTTCTAAAGTATTGAAGGTGACTTTTTTTTTTTTTTACTTTTTATTTGAATAAATAAAAACATGTAAAAAAAGGGTGACTTTCACCTGGTGGTGAATCAATCACAGTCATTTACAACACGCGTGTACCAGGGGGATTCACCTGCAGAGAATGATTGGTGAATGTAAGAATAACTGCTTCATAAATATGCCCCATGTGTTCCATTTAGGCTGGGTTCACACTTGTGAATTGGATGCATGTTTTCTCCGCATCCAATTCGCATGACAGGAGACTGTGACCAGCTCTCAATGGAGCCGGTTCACACACCTATGGGGCGGCCGCGGTCTGCACTGGAAAAGGGTCCTGTGCGTCTTTGGCTCCATTTCAAGTCCAAATTGAGGCAAAAATTCGGACCCTGAAACGGAGCACAGAGACGCACCAGACACCCTGCTACGAGCCACGGCTGCAGCTAGTGTGAACCCAGGCCTCAACCTTCAAGAGCTTCTCCCTAACCTCAGCCTCCACTATACCTTAAAGCTTAACTCCAGCAATTCAGACACTTTCTAAAATGTGATGGCTTACTATGGGTTAAGTCCAATGAGGTGCATGCCACCTCTTGGATTTTTCGCTTTTATTTACAGTTTAAATATTTTACTGAGCACCAGCAGCATAGCGATCGCTATACATCCAACACTGGACCTTCTGGTCTCAGCTCCAGCAGCTGCAGAGTTGCATGAGTTGTAGAGTTGCTGTTGAGAAGACAGAGTCTCTTCTGTTAAGGTGCCTGAAATATAGTCATAGCTGTACTCCTAGTGCTCAGTAAAACTGTCCGTTGTAAATAAAATTGATAAGTCCTTGAGGTGGCATGCACCTCATTGTACTTAACCTATAATAAACCAGCTTATTTAACAAAGTGGTTAAATTCCTGGAGTTCAGTTTCAAGTTCTACCATTTCAGGTGTAGCTTCTGCTCTAGTAAAAGAACAGCATACGGCAGCAGCACCGGGCTTGACCCTCCTTCTGCAGGAGGACGGTGACTACGCATGCGTATGTTTGTGATTATAATGCAGATTGTATGTATGTACTTATGCTTAGGTGTAAAGCACAGGTCTGTGTTTATGTATTTATTCCAAAGTGTGTGTGTTTTGTAAGTATAGCGCAGAGCTGTATGTATGATTGTGTGCATATACAGCTGTGGCCAAAAGTTTTGAGAATGACACAAATATAAATTTTCACAAAGCCTGCTGCCTCGGTTTTTATGATGGCAATTAGCATATACTCCAGAATGTTATGAAGAGTGATCAGATGAATTGCAATTAATTGCAAAGTCCCAGTTTGCCATTAAAACGAGCTTAACCACTTAAGAACCGCCCCACGTACATATACTGCGGCAGGGCGGCCCTTAAGCGCAAAATCACGTACATGATTCCTCGGATCGCCTCTGGGGCATGCGCGTGCCGCCTGACCCCTGCTGTGATTGGACACAGTGGGAGCCAACCAGCGGGTCCGGTGGCCCCGATGGCAGTCGTCCACCAGCGATCGCTCATAAGAGAGGCAGAACAAGGCAGACGGCCGTTCTGTGAGGGATGAAAATGGAGATCTTGTGTTTCTGCTAAGCAGAAACACGGATCTCTGTTTTTCTCCAGTCACATAATTCCCCCTTCAGTTAGAAAGCACTCACTAGGAGCACACTTAACCCTTTGATTGCCCCTGATGTTAACCCCTTCCCTGCCAGTGTCATTTATACAGTGGAGCACTGATCACTGTCATGGTGTCACTGGTCCCCAAAAAAAGTGTCACTTAGCTTTTGTGCAAACCAATCAATATACGCTTTCTGTTTTTTTTGGAGGTTTTTTTTGTTTTGTTTTTTAAATTAAAGCACACTAGTCCTTTAGACCCCAAATGTTTTCTCATAATGTATCCAGTTTGTCAAAAATGCATTCTTTTCTGGGCGGGTTAGAAAACCCATCTTTTTAGTTCCTTCCTTAGAAAAATAGTGGTAATGTCTCTGCCAATACCACTCATCCACTTCCATTCATTTCTCCATAGTGATACTTATTTCTTATTCAGTCTCAGGTTTTCCACAGTGTCACTTCTCTCTTTTCCTACTCCACTCATCTCTTAAAACCCTCCAGTCTTCTTCATGGTATCTCTCATCTCCTCCACCTTATTTCTCAATATTATTACTCATTTCCTTAACCCACCCTCAATTCCAGTCCATAGTGTCTCTCTTCTCCTTCTTCCCTCATCTCCTCCATCTCCCTCTCTGCATTTTACCACTAATCTCCTCCATCTCCCCTTCTACATAGTATAACTCACCTCCTCCATCTCCTCTTCTCTATAATACCACTCATGTCCTTCATCTCCCCTTCAACATAATATCACTCATCTCCTACATCTTCACTTCTACATAGTATCACTCATCTCCTCCATCTTCCCTTCTCCATTTTACCACTTATCTCCTTCATCTTCCCCTTTGACATAGTATCACTCTTCTCCTGCATTTCCTCTTCTACATACAGTATTACCACCCATCTCCATCATATCCCCTTCTACATAGTATCACTCATCTCCTCCATCTCCCCTTCTCCGTGGTACCGCTCGTCTTCTCCAGCTACCCTTCTCCAAAGTATCACACATCTCTTCCATCTCCTCTTGTCCATATTGCCACTCATCTCCTCAGCCTTCCTTTCCCCACGGTATCCTTTCCCCTCTGCATACTGTATCTTATTCTTTCTTCCTCCATCCTCTGTAGTTGAGCTTATCGCCACTACTCCTTCTCTCCGTGCTATCTCCTCATCACTTCTCCATAGTGCTTCTCCTTCCCTTCCCTCTATATAGTGAAGCTCTATGTAGTGGAGCTCATATCGGTCAGGAACCATGAAATCAGACCGAGACAGAAGTACAGTTAAATCTCACTTGTTTAATAATAAAATAAACATAGTCGAAAACATAGCCAAAGTTCAGTAACCGGAACGGATAGTCAGCCAAGTCAGGGATCAATGTAGTAGAACAGCAAGCAGGATCTGGAGCCAGAAGGGATGTCAGCAAAGCAAGTCTTTGAACAGGAATGCAGGAGATAGGCTCTGTGATGTGACCAAGGTGAAGGCAGAGATCCTTTGGGCTGGACGGCTTAAGTAGGCAGGACTGACGAGCAGGATATCATCAACAGCTGAGTAACTGTGGAGAGATAGGAGCTGTCAATTAGCCGACAGGTGAAAGAAGGGCTGAGCCCAGCCCTGCCAATATTTCCTTCATCCCCTCTCCATTCAGTCTCTTGTCTCCTCTCTATAGTGTTTCTCCTGTCCTTCCCCTTCCCTATTCATAGAGGAGCTCATCTCTTCCATGCCATTTCTGTGGTGGAGCTCATCTCTATTACCTCTCCTAACTTTTTTATATTTATTGAGTTAAAAAAGTTCGGAAACTTTTTGAAGAACCCTAGTATCGCTAATTACCTCATATCTCCTCTCTCCATAGAACCACTCATCTCCACCTCCACTTTTCATAGCCATTTTCATCTCTTATGCCCCGTACACACGGTCGGATTTTCCGACGGAAAATGTGTGATCGGAGCGTGTTGTCGGAAATTCCGACCGTGTGTGGGCTCCATCGGACTTTTTCCATTGGATTTTCCGACACACAAAGTTTGAGAGCAGGCTATAAAATTTTCCGACAACAAAATCCGTTGCCGGAATTTCCGATCATGTGTACACAAATCCCACGCACAAAGTGCCACGCATGCTCAGAATAAATAAAGAGATGAAAGCTATTGGCTATTGCCCCGTTTATAGTCCCGACGTACGTGTTTTACGTCACCGCGTTCAGAATGATCGGATTTTCTGACAACTTTGTGTGACCGTGTGTATGCAAGACAAGTTTGAGCCAACATCCGTTGGAAAAAATCTTTTTGATTTTGTTGTCGGAATGTCCGATCAATGTCCGACCGTGTGTACGGGGCATAACACCTCCCCTCTCTAAAACCATTTTCCGAACCACCGCAGTACATATAAAGTGACAGGGTGGCTCTTACAGGCACCGTACCTTACCTGTACATCGATGCTTTATGCCGGGTTAAAGGTGCGCATCTGCACCTGCGTCCGCCGGCTCTGCTGTGATTGAACACAGCGGCACTTAGTCAGCAGGTCTCGCCCAATGATTCATGGCCGGGACCTGCTGATCGGCTGTGTCCAATCACAGCCCATGGCTCTGTGTTGACAATCAAAGCAGGGATAAGAATCAAAGATCTTTAGTAAAAAGCAACACATATTACACACATTACACAGTGTTAGGCACACATTTAACCCCTTGATCACCCTAGATGGGTGCCATCCTATGTAATTAGTACAATAGTAGCTTATAGTATTATCACTGATCACAAACATAGTATAGCTGGTGATGACAGAGGGAGTTTGTCAGTACCTCCCATCCCCCAGTGTCAGATTGCCCACCGCACTATCACAGTCCCACTATAAGTTGGTAATCATTGCCATTACTAGTATAAAAAAAAATTCCAGTATATATACTGTAGTTTGTAGACCTTATAACTTTTACACAAACCAATTAATATATACTTATTGTGATTTCTTTTTTACATATTTTCTATTTAGTTTTTTGTTTCTCATCCTATTGTCTTTTATTCATGAAGGGGAATTTTACACTTTTCACTTATCATCAGCATTCACTTCACATGCTGCAACTGTCTTTTCAGTCCATCATTATCACTTTCACTTTCTAGTGGCTCCCTTTCACTGTTCCTGGGATTGTACTGGTAACCTGATTACATATAGGTCATCTTATTATGTACTATACTTGCAACTACTTAATATATACAATATTTACATTTTTATAGAACCCTTTTGGGGCCACTAAGGACTTCCCTATGAAGATTTGAATCTCTCTTGCAGCCTGTAGACGTTATGAGAAAACCCCTTGTTTTCAGCGCCATATGTGAACAGTCTGAGTTGATCTGTAAGTTAATCCTTGAAGGTTACTGTTTTTTGATTAATTTTAGTTTTTTGTTTATATTTTTATTATTATTCTTACGGGTTCTTTGGTTGTGATGATTATCTAGATATATTGCTGTTTATGCATTTATAATTTTTATAGATATATGTATTGCTCCCGCTCCTGAGGAAGTGACGAAACGCGTAGAGCATTTAACATGCAATCTCTACTGTTTTTATTCATGTAATCATTCAACTGCACTCCAACCATTGACTATCATGTACAAGATGTTTAACAGTTACCCCTATCGGGGCTTTTGTTCTTTTTTTCCACACAGTTCCTACCAATACACATCTTTGAGTGTTATGGCTCTAATGTATTACTGATGTATGCATTTATCTGACTAATGTTCCCTATTATGTACCATTTTTTGACTGGGTTGTAGAATAAGGCTTTCCTATAGTTACTGTATATATCTCCTAAACGTGCGCCTTTTAGGAGATATTTATTGTATACTGCGCCGATGCATACTAGCACATTATGCTTTTGCTTTTACTTTGCAGGGTAAAATAAAGGAAGTAAAACCCATAAGGGTTTACTTCCTCTTTAATTTTGTTAGATTGTCATTATTAAAAGAGAAGTTAGTTTTTCTTTTTTTCAAAATCATACTTACCTAGGTGGATGCAGCATCAGTCCGATTAAAGATTGCTGTTCGCTCGTTCTCAGAGCTCCTTGAGCAGAGAGCTGGTGACTGTCAGTCACCGGCTCTCTGCTCTGCCCCCCCTGTGCTGACTGGAGTGCTGGGCTGTGGAGGGGTGGGAGCAGCTGGCTCAGGCTCTCAGCGGCTTGCTGAGAGGCTGAGCCAGGTGCTGGTCCAGGGTTGTGGGTGGATCCTGATTTTATTGTTGTGATCTTGCCTCAGCCTGGACCGCCTCTGTGATGTCAGCCGGCAGCGGTATTCAGTCTGCTGTTGGCTGAACACGGGTCACAGGAATGCAGAAATAAATGCACTCCCGTGTTTCACAGAAGTACAGTCAAATGACCTAATTGAAAGCGATTGTAAACCACAGCTGGTTTAAAAAAAAAAAAAGAAAAAACACCTGTAAGACAATGGCATAATGTGCTAGTATGCATTGCATACTAGCATATTATGAAATACTTACCTTAGAGCGAAGCCCTCCAGTGCTGCGCTGTCACCTCTGAGAGGGCTGACATCTCCCCCCGTTCTTTCTTCTGGGTTCGCACGCTCCGGCTGTGTGATTGGCCGGAGCTGCGATGACGTCACTCCCGTGCATGCGCGTGGCAGCCCTCGGTTCCAGCAGGAAGCTCTGAAGTTCTGGCAAGGTATGTTGGACCTTTGGAGATCATGCACCGATGATGGGCTGCACCCAGGGTGAATATCTCCTAAACTGTGAATCTTTAGGAGGTATTCATTTTAGCTACTGGTAAGACTTATTAGGTAAAAATCACAAAGCGGGCTTTACTACCACTTTAAGTGCTCAGAAGTGCCACATACTTTCATAGGATACATGTTAAGCCGAGCATTCCATATCACCTTTCTTTAGAATATTGTCACTGGGGGACTCTGACCACCCATGCTCTGATAACATAGTACATATCAAGTCGGACATATAGAGGAGAAAACAGACACAAACCAGTCTTAGTATAATTCTAGGATTGTGAAAACTCCCTGTTTACACAGTCTTGCTCATAGCACTTCTAACTCAACACTACAACGCATCACTGTCATCTAGACACCTCATTGCTTTTCTCCTTATTTGTTCAACCTGACTTGTTATACAAATATGTCACAATTCCTGCAGGCTCATATAACAAGGCCATGCAAAGAGCCATTATGGTTGGTATAAGAAAACTAGAAATTAATTTGCTGACACTAATAGCAACCAATCAGATCCTTCATTTCAGTTTTCAAGTGCATGAGTGGTGGAACTACCAGGATCGCAAAGATCGAACTTGTGACCGGGCCCTGGCATTCCACCACCATGGTGGGGCTATAACACTCCTGCAGAACATGTTCCTTCAGTGCAACCATCCTGGCTCCTGGGACAATTCAAATAAACGTAACTCTGTCCTGGGAGCGGAGCCATGCAAGTTCCGGTGGGCCGCGGGTGCTCTGCTCTCAGTCAGTGCTCTCAGGCAGTGAGGATTCCTGTGCCGGTGCAGCACCTGCCTGTGTCAGAGCCCGTGCCTCCCTTCTCCCTGCTACTGCCCCGCTCCCCCCCACATACACACACACACAGTGGGAGGAATACAGCTAGAGCAGTAGAGCTGAGCTACTCCATCTTCAAGCTCCACCCCCAAACTCTGCCTCCCACACTTGACTCCCTGGCTTGCAGCAGCTCCCAGTCCCACTTGGTAAGGCAATCTAATAGGGGGTGTTGATATAAGGGGGGGTCTCTCTAATGTAATGGAGGACTCTAAGGAGAGGCATGATATAAGGGGACTCTTAGCTAATGGGGGGTCTCTGGAGATGGGGGGGGGGCTGATGGCTGACTGCTGATCTAATGGTTTGTGACCAACCTTTAGATCAGCAGTCAGCACCCCCCCCCCCTTTAGAGACCCCCATTAGATCAGAGTCTCCTTATATCAACACCCCCACCCCCCAAGTCCTCAATTACATCAGAGTCGCCTTATATAAGCATCCCCCCTTAGAGACCTCCCATTATATCAGAGTCACCTTATATCATCACCCCTCCCTTACAGACCTCCATTAGATCTGAGTCCCTTTAGCACCATCCCTTAGAGACTCCCCCATTAGATCAGAGTCCCCTTATATCAATACCAGTGGTTGGTCTCTAAGGGGGGTCGCTGATATAAGGGGACTCTAAATCTAAAAAAAAAAAATGAAAAACTCAGTAAATAAATTGCTGTTAGCATTGATATGCGTTCCCGCGCCTCAAAAAACTAAATATTAATTGGGAATGATGGTGGGAACCCCTAAAAGTAATCCAAGTATTAATACAGTTCAGTCTTATTCAAACATACAGTATATACTGTGCAATCTTGATACACATAATACTATATGAATAGTGGTGGAAACCTCCAATCCAACTTATAATGTCCTTTTGAGTTGGATATTAGCACAATCCATTTTGGAATGGATTGGAGGTTTCCACCTCTATTCATATAGCATTATGTGCATCACATATCATATAAGAGGATTCTGATCTAATGTGGGTCTCTACAGGGGGCCTTGTATTCACTCCATATGATTAGAAAGGTTATTTAACAAATATTAATATTTATTTATTTATTTATTTATTTCAGGTACTTATATAGCGCCGTCAATTTACACAGCGCTTTACATATACATTGTACATTCACATCAGTCCCTACCCTCAAGGAGCTTACAATCTACGGTCCCTAACTCACATTCATACATACTAGGGACAATTTAGACAGGGTCCAATTAACCTACCAGCATGTCTTTGGATATTTCATATTAATATTAATTAAAACTAATTATATGCGTAGTGTATGCTACAACAACATGAAAAAATTGTTGTGCACTGCTAAAGTGTTCAGGTTTGGCTTGAAGAAAAGGTGGCAACCCTAGCCCCAGGCCTGGAGGGAAGTGCCCTGGGACCAGTGGTCAGGGGGGCCCTTCATGGGGTCTTGCACCGGAGCCCTGAAGGTTCTAGTTATACCTCTGAAGTGCATATTTATTTATCTATTACAGGTACTTATATAGCGCCGTCAATTTATGTAGCACTTTATACATATTGTACATTCACACCAGTCCCTGCCCTCAAAGAGCTTACAATCTAAGGGTCCCTAACTGACAATAATACAAGCACATACTAGGACCAATTTAAACAGGAATTATTTAACCTACTAGCATGTCTTTGGAGTGTGGGAGGAAACCGGAGTACCCGAAGGAAACCCACCCAGGCACACGGAGAACATGCAAACTCTGTGCATGGTTGCCGTGGTTGGGATTTCAACGAAAGTGCTAACCGCTTAGCCACTGCCCTGTCCAAAGGATTTATTGTGATTTATGGCGATGGATGGCATCTACACTTTCTCCAGGTTTCCTTGGTCCTATATGTATACATCTATGTGCTGTAAGAAAAGCTGTCTTTCATCAGCTTGATGCCCCAAAGAGTAAAGTAACAGTGTCTCTGTAAAGCAGGGGTCTCAAACTGGTGGCTCTCCAGCTGCTGCGAAACTACAAGTCACATGAGGCATTGCAAGGCTGACAGTTACAAGCATGACTTCCACAGGCAGAGGCATGATGGGACTTGTAGTTTTGCAACAGCTGGAGAGCCGCCAGTTCGAGACCCCTGCTGTAAAGGGTATCCACCGACCCCCCATACTGTCTTTACCTCCACCCCATTACGGCTTTTCCCGGTGTTGCTTTAAGCACAACCAGAGGATTGATAGCTGATTGGTTGCTTATGGACATCTGTGCTTTGCTGCTTCTCTTTGTCTTATTCAATAATGATTCCAGTCTCTGCACTTAATCAACCAACCAATAATAAAAAATAACATAGACAAGCTAATTTAATGAACAGCAAAAAGCAAAGAACATTAACCCTTATTAGACAGAATTCATCGCTCTCCTATGTGTTCATTTGTGCATTATCATAGATCTCTGTGCAGTCATCATTGGTTTACTTCACAGAAACTTTCTAGTAATTCAGTTTGGTAATTAGCCCCTAAAATGGCACATTATCGAGCAACATTTATTTTTGTTACTGATGGGTAATTTTTAATATAACTGGACCACTTTTAGCTCGGTGATTTCCCTGGCCTACTGTAAATAGTGAAATAATACAATGGACTCTCCTCTGTGATATCACACTTAAAAGTGAAATAATACCATGGAATCTCAGTGATGTCACAGTGAATTCATAGTGAATTGATATAACATACTCTATTCAGAGATACCACATTTTAAAGTGAATAGATCAAATGGAATCTCCTCAGTGATATTACACTTAAAAGTGAAATGAGATTTTCAGTGATTACACATTTCATAGTGAATTATAATCTTTTTTTCCATATGATGCCACTAGTTTATAGAGATTAAATGCGAAGGACTTTCACTGATAGACTGGACACTTCAAATGGATTATCGAAAATATGACCAATACCTAGTAAATAATCATCTAAATTCATTCTGGTGTCATGGTTTTATAGTAATGTAACAGGCTGCACATAAAACCAACGTAAATAAATGGTGATGTCATCAAGTGTCCATCTTATAATTTCAATATAAACCAGTGGGGTCACTGACAGCACATTTTATCAGACCACTTTAAATCAATGATAAGTCAAGATAATAAACTGTACCTGTGGCATCACTGACAGTTCAGCCCATCATTTCTCCATGTACCTGTGACATCATCAACACTTAAGCCTATCACTTTTCTATTTACCAATGGCATCACCAGCACTTAAAGAATATGTAAACCCAACATTTCATATTCCTGATATGTGCCTGCTGTACCACGAACTTGTATGAAAAAGTGTTGGAACACAGAATTGTGTTTTATGCAACAACTACATCAATATCAGTATTCAGTAGAGATATATTCTTCAACCAGTAGATGGCAGTGCTTATAAGTTTTTAGCAGCATCTATGGTTAAACTCTATGTCTTTTCTATATAATAAAATTTCTGTTTCCTATCTGCAGTTAAGCAGCGAAGCCCATTTGGACTGTGCACTGTCTGGCTGTTCTGGAGGGCTATATACAGAATTTCTAACAGGTTATGGGCCCAGGCATAGCCCAGACACCAACCAGAGAAAAGCTGAGAACCCAGTCATAGCCAGCTACAGAAGATAAGTGCAATTTACAGCAACAGAAACAAGACTTCAACAGAATAAAAGAAGATGGCCGATAACACAGCTGCAACAAAGGTTTTGTTTGCAAATCTGATAAACCAGAACTACCCGTCTTGGAAATTCAAGATGAAAATGCTGCTAATAAGAGAAGGTACATGGACATGTGTAAATGAAGTCAGGCCAGAACCCCCGTCAGATGAGTAGAGAAAGATCAAAAAGCTCAGAGCACAATCTCTCTTAGCATACAATATGATCAAATCGTACATATATGCAAGTGTGAAACTGCTAAAGAAATGTGGAAAGGATTACAAAAGGTACATAAAAGAGCTCATCTCAGCAATAAACTGTATTTGATTAGAAAGTTATACCAAACCAAGCTGATGAAAGGCCAGGATATGAAGGATTACATTAGGCACACCTTGGAAATGGTTGAATGCCTAAGCCTTATAGGAGAAGAAATAAAAGCTTTTCATGTCGCAGCACTATTACTCAGTAGCTTACCAGAAAGTTATGAAACACTTGTCACAGTACTTGATGCATGTCCAGATGATAAACTGACATTGGAACATGTTAAGGGTCAGCTTGTGACACAGCGGGAGCCAACCAGCGGGTCCGGTGGCCACGATGGCAGTCGTCCACAAGCGATCTTTCATAAGAGAGGCAGAACAAGGCAGACCGCCGTTCTGTGAGGGAGGAAAATGGAGATCTTGTGTTTCTGCTAAGCAGAAACATGTATCTCTGTGTTTCTGCAGTCACAGCATTCCCCCTACAGTTAGAAAGCACTCACTAGGAGCACACTTAACCCTTTGATTGCCCTCTGATGATAACCCCTTCCCTGCCAGTGTCATTTATACAGTGGAGCTCTGATCACTGTCATGGTGTCACTGGTCCCCAAAAAAAGTGTCACTTAGTGTCAGATTTGTCCGCCGCAATGTCACAGTCCCGTTAAAAATCACTGATCGCCGCCAACACTAGTAAAAACTATTTTAAAAGTCCATAAATCTACCTCATACTTTGTAGACGCTATACCTTTTGTGCAAACCAACCAATATACACTTTCTGTTTCTTTGTTGGGGGGGGGGGGGTTGTTTTGTTTTTTAAATTAAAGCACACTAGTCCTTTAGACCTCAAATGTTTTCTCATAATTTATCCAGTTTGTCAAAAATGCATTCTTTTCTGGGCAGGTTAGAAAACCCATCTTTTTAGTTCCTTCCTTAGAAAAATAGTGGTAATGTCTTTGCCAATACCACTCATCCACTTCCATTCCTTTCTCCATAGTGATACTTATTTCTTCTGTCTCACCTTTTCCATAGTTTCACTTCTCTCTTTTCCTACTCCACTCATCTCTTAAAACCCTCCACTCTTCTTCGTGGTATCCCTTATCTCCTCCACCTTATTTCTCAATATTATTACTGATTTCCTTAACCCACCCTCAATTCCAGTCCATAGTGTCTCTCTTCTCCTTCTTCCCTAATCTCCTCCATCTCCCCTTCTGCATTTTACCACTAATCTCCTCCATCTCCCCTTCTACATAGTATAACTCATCTCCTCCATCTCCTCTTCTCTATATTACCACTCATGTCCTTCATCTCCCCTTCAACATAATATCACTCATCTCCTATATCTTCACTTCTACATAGTATCACTCATCTCCTCCATCTTCCCTTCTTCATTTTACCACTCATCTCCTTCATCTACCCCTTTGACATAGTATCACTCATCTCCTCCATTTCCTCTTCTCCATATTACCACCCATCTCCTTCATCTCCCCTTCTACATAGTATCATTCATTTCCTCCATCTCCCCTTCTCCATATTACCCCCATCTCCTCCATCTCCCCTTCTCCATGGTACCACTCGTCTCCTCCAGCTCCCCTTCTCCAAAGTATCACACATCTCCTCCATCTCCTCTTGTCCATATTGCCACTCATCTCCTCAGCCTTCCTTTCCCCATGGTATCCTTTTCCCTCTACATACTATCTCTTATTCCTTCTTCCTCCATCCTCTGTAGTTGAGCTTATCACCACTACTCCTTCTCTCTGTGGTATCTCCTCGTCCCTTCTCCATAGTGTCCCTCCTTCCCTTCCCTCTATATAGTGAAGCTCTATGTAGTGGAGCTCATATCTGTCAGGAACCATGAAATCAGACCGAGACAGAAGTACAGTTAAATCTCACTTGTTTAATAATAAAACAAACGTAGTCAAAAACATAGCCACAATTCAGTAACCGAAACGGATAGTCAGCCAAGTCAGGAATCAATGTAGTGGAACAGCAAGCAGGATCTGGAGCCAGAAGGGATGTCAGCAAAGCAAGTCTTTGAACAGGAACGCAGGAGATAGGCTCTGTGATGTGACCAAGGCGAAGGCAGAGATCCTTTGGGCTGGACGGCTTAAGTAGGCAGGACTGACGAGCAGGATATCATCAACAGCTGAGTAACTGTGGAGAGATAGGAGCTGGCAATTAGCCGACAGGTGAGCGGCCAGCTCAGAGAAGGAAGGGCTGAGCCCAGCCCTGAAAATATCTCCTACATCCCCTCTCCATTCAGTCTCTTGTCTCCTCTCTATAGTGTTTCTCCTCTCCTTCCTCTTCCCTTTTCATAGTGGAGCTCATCTCTTCCATGCTATTTCTGTAGTGGAGCTCATCTTTTCTACCTCCCCTAACTTTTTTATATTTATTGAGTTAAAAAAGTACGGAAACTTTTTGAAGAACCCTAGTATCGCTAATTACCTCATATCTCCTCTCTCCATAGAACCACTCATCTCCACCTCCACTTTTCATAGCGATTTTCATCTCCAACACTTCCCCTCTCTAAAACCATTTTCCGAACCACTGCAGTACATATAAAGTGACAGGGTGGCTCTTACAGGCACCGTACCTTACCTGTACATCGATGCTTTATGCCGGGTTAAAGGTGCGCATGTGCACCTGCGTCCGCTGGCTCTGCTGTGATTGAACAAAGGGGCACTTAGTCAGCAGGTCTCGCCCAATGATTCATGGCTGGGACCTGCTGATCGGCTGTGTCCAATCACAGCCCATGGCTCTGTGTTGACAATCAAAGCAGGGATAAGAATCAAGATCTTTAGTAAAAAGCAACACATATTACACACATTACACAGTGTTAGGCACACATTTAACCCCTAGATCACTCTAGATGGGTGCCATCCAATGTAATTAGTACAATAGTAGCTTATAGTATTATCACTGATCACAAACATAGTATAACTGGTGATGGCAGAGGGAGTTTGTCAGTACCCCCCATCCCCCAGTGTCAGATTGCCCACCGCACTATCACAGTCCCACTATAAGTTGCTAATCATTGCCATTACTAGAATAAAAAATAAATTCCAGTATATATACTGTCGTTTGTAGACCCTATAACTTTTACACAAACCAATTAATATATACTTATTGTGATTTCTTTTTTACATATTTTCTATTTAGTTTTTTGTTTCTCATCCTATTGTCTTTTATTCATTTAGGGGAATTTTACACCTTTCACTTATCATCAGCATTCACTTCACATGCTGCGATTGTCTTTTCAGCCCATCATTATCACTTTCACTTTCTAGTGGCTCCCTTTCACTGTTCTTGGGATTGTACTGGTAACCTGATTACATATTGGTCATCTTATTATGTACTATACTTGCAACTACTTAATATATACAATATTTACATTTTTATAGAACCCTTTTGGGGCCACTAAGGACTTCCCTATGAAGAGTTGAATCTCTCTTGCAGCCTGCTGTATACTATCTGACCTGGGTCCAGCTCCCTCAGTTCCTGGGCTAGACGTTATGAGCAAACCCCTTGTTTTCAGCGCCATATGTGAACAGTCTGAGTTGATCTGTAAGTTAACCCTTGAAGGTTACTGTTTTTTGATTAATTTTAGTTTTTTGTTTATATTTGTATTATTATTCTTACGGGTTCTTTGGTTGTGATGATTATCTAGATATATTGCTGTTTATACATTTATATTTTTTATAGATATATGGATTGCTCCCGCTCCTGAGGAAGTGAACTTTTCACAAAACGCGTAGAGCATTTAACATGCAATCTCTACTGTTTTTATTCATGTAATCATTCAACTGCACTCCAACCATTGACTATCATGTACAAGATGTTTAACAGTTACCCCTATCGGGGCTTTTGTTCTTTTTTTCCACACAGTTCCTACCAATATACATCTTTGAGTGTTATGGCTCTAATGTATTACTGATGTATGCATTTATCTGACTAATGTTCCCTATTATGTACCATTTTTTGGCTGGGTTGTAGAATAAGGCTTTCCTATAGGTACTGTATATATCTCCTAAACGTGCGCCGTTTAGGAGACATTTATTGTATACTGTGCCGATGCATACTAGCACATTATGCTTTTGCTTTTACTTTGCAGGGTAAAATAAAGGAAGTAAAACCCATAAGGGTTTACTTCCTCTTTAATTTTGTTAGATTGTCATTATTAAAAGAGAAGTTAGTTTTTCTTTTTTTCAAAATCATACTTACCTAGGTGGATGCAGCATCAGTCCGATTAAAGATTGCTGATCGCTCGTTCTCAGAGCTCCTTGCTCTGCCCCCCCCCCCGTGCTGACTGGAGTGCTGGGCTGTGGAGGGGGTGGGAGCAGCTAGCTCAGGCTCTCAGCGGCTTGCTGAGAGGCTGAGCCAGGTGCTGGTCCAGGGTTGAGGGTGGATCCTGATTTTATTGTTGTGATCTTGCCTCAGCCTGGACCGCCTCTGTGATGTCAGCCGGCAGCGGTATTCAGCCTGCTGTTGGCTGAACACGGGTCACTGGAGTGCTGAAATAAATGCACTCCCGTGTTTCACAGAAGTACAGCCAAATTACCTAATTGAAAGCGGTTGTAAACCACGGCTGGTTTAAAAAAAAAAAGAAAAAAACACCTGTAAGACAATGGCATAATGTGCTAGTATGCATCGCATACTAGCATATTATGAAATACTTACCTTAGAGCGAAGCCCTCCAGCGCTGCGCTGTCACCTCTGAGAGGGCTGAGGGTGACATCTCCCCCCGTTCTTTCTTCTGGGTTCGCACGCTCCGGCTGTGTGATTGGCCGGAGCTGCGATGACGTCACTCCCGTGCATGTGCGTGACAACCCTCGGTTCCAGCAGGAAGGTCTGAAGTTCTGGCAAGGTATGTTGGACCTTTGGAGATCATGCACCGATGATGGGCTGCGCCCAGGGTGAATATCTCCTAAAAGGTGAATATTTAGGAGATATTCATTTTACCTACAGGTAAGACTTATTAGGTAAAAATCACAAAGCGGGCTTTACTACCACTTTAAGTGCTCAGAAGTGCCACATACTTTCATAGGATACATGTCAAGCCGAGCATTCCATATCACCATTCTTTAGAATATTGTCACTGGGGGACTCTGACCACCCATGCTCTGATAACATAGTACATATCAAGTCGGACACAGAGGAGAAAGCAGACACAAACCAGTCTTAGTATAATTCTAGGATTGTGAAAACTCCCTGTTTACACAGTCTTGCTCATAGCACTTCTAACTCAACACTACAACGCATCACCGTCATCTAGACACCTCATTGCTTTTCTCCTTATTTGTTCAACCTGACTTGTTATACAAATATGTCACAATTCCTGCAGGCTCATATAACAAGGCCATGCAAAGAGCCATTATGGTTGGTATAAGAAAACTAGAAATTAAGTTGCTGACACTAATAGCAACCAATCAGATCCTTCATTTCAGTTTTGAAGTGCATGAGTGGTGGTACTACCAGGATCGCAAAGATCGAACTTGTGACCGGGCCCTGGCATTCCGCCACCATGGTGGGGCCATAACACTCCTGCAGAACATGTTCCTTCAGTGCAACCATTCTGGCTCCTGGGACAATTCAAATAAATGTAACTCTGTCCTGGGAGCGGAGCCATGCAAGTTCCAGTGGGCCGCGGATGCTCTGCTCTCAGTCAGTGCTCTCAGGCAGTGAGGATTCCTATGCCGGTGCAAGACCTGCCTGTGCCAGAGCCTGTGCCTCCCTTCTCCCTGCTACTGCCCCACTCCCCCCCCACACACACACAGTGGGAGGAATACAGCTAGAGCAGTAGAGCTGAGCTACTCCATCTTCAAGCTCCACCCCCAAACTCTGCCTCCCACATTTGACTCCCTGGCTTGCAGCAGCTCCCAGTTCCACTTGGTAAGGCAATCTAATAGGGGGCGCTGATATATGGGGGGTCTCTCTAATGTAATGGAGGACTCTAAGGAGAGGCATGATATAAGGGGACTCTTAGCTAATGGGGTTCTCTGGAGATGGGGGCGGGGGGCTGACTGCTGATCTAATGGTTTGTGACCAACCTTTAGATCAGCAGTCAGCACCCCCCCCCATTTAGAGACCCCCATTAGATCAGAGTCTCCTTATATCAACACCCCCCCCCCAGAGTCCTCAATTACATCAGAGTCGCCTTATATAAGCATCCCCCCTTGGAGACCTCCCATTATATCAGAGTCACCTTATATCATCACCCCTCCCTTACAGACCTCCATTAGATCTGAGTCCCTTTAGCACCATCCCTTAGAGACTCCCCCATTAGATCAGAGTCCCCTTATATCAACACCAGTGGTTGGTCTCTAAGGGGGGTCGCTGATATAAGGGGTCTCTAAATCTAAAAAAAAAATTAAAAACTCAGTAAAAAAATTGCTGTTAGCATTGATATGCGTTCTCACGCCTCAAAAAACTAAATATTAATTGGGAATGATGGTGGGAACCCCTAAAAGTAATCCAAGTATTAATACAGTCTTATTCAAAGTCCAGTCTTATTCAAACATACGGTATATACTGTGCAATCTTGATACACATAATACTATATGAATAGTGGTGGAAACCTCCAATACAACTTATAAAGTCCTTTTGAGTTGGATATTAGCACAACCCATTTTGGAATGGATTGGAGGTTTCCACCTCTATTCATATAGCATTATGTGCATCACATATCATATAAGAGGATTCTGATCTAATGTGGGTCTCTACAGGGGGCCTTGTATTCACTCCATATGATTAGAAAGGTTATTTAACAAATATTAATATTTCATATTAATATTTATTAAAACAAATTATATGCGTAGTGTATGCTACAACAACATAAAAAAATTGTTGTGCACTGCTAAAGTGTTCAGGTTTGGCTTGAAGAAAAGGTGGCAACCCTAGCCCCAGGCCGGGAGGGAAGGGCCCTGGGACCAGTGGTCAGGGAGGCCCTTCATGGGGTCTTGCACCAGAGCCCTGAAGGTTCTAGTTATACCTCTGAAGTGCATATTTATTTATCTATTACAGGTACTTATATAGCGCCGTCAAATTATGTAGAACTTTATACATATTGTACTTTCACATCAGTCCCTGCCCTCAAGGAGCTTACAATCTAAGGGTCCCTAACTAACTATAATACAAGCACATACTAGGACCAGTTTAAACAGCAATTATTTAACCTACTAGCATGTCTTTGGAGTGTGGGAGGAAACCGGAGTACCCGAAGGAAACCCACCCAGGCACACGGAGAACATGCAAACTCTGTGCATGGTTACCGTGGTTGGGATTTCAACGAAAGTGCTAACCGCTTAGCTACTGCGCTGTCCAAAGGATTTATTGTGATTTGTGGCGATGGATGGCATCTACACGTTTCTCCAGGTTTCCTTGGTCCTATATGTATACATCTATGTGCTGTAAGCAAAGCCAATCAGATGCTGTCTTTCATCAGCCTGATGCCCCAAAGAGTAAAGTAACAGTGTCTCTGTAAAGCAGGGGTCTCAAACTGGTGGCTCTCCAGCTGCTGCGAAACTACAAGTCACATGAGGCATTGCAAGGCTGACAGTTACAAGCATGACTCCCACAGGCAGAGGCATGATGGGACTTGTAGTTTTGCAACAGCTGGAGAGCCTAGCCGCCAGTTTGAGACCCCTGCTGTAAAGGGTATCCACCGACCCCCCATACTGTCTTTACCTCCACTCCATTACGGCTTTTCCCGGGGTCGCTTTAAGCACAACCAGAGGATTGATAGCTGATTGGTTGCTTATGGACATCTGTACTTTGCTGCTTCTCTTTGTCTTATTTAATAATGATTCCAGTCTCTGCACTTAATCAACCAACCAATAATAAAAAATAACATAGACAAGCTAATTTAATGAACAGCAAAAAGCAAAGAACATTAACCCTTATCAGACAGAATTCATCGCTCTCCTATGTGTTCATTTGTGCATTATCATAGATCTCTGTGCAGTCATCATTGGTTTACTTCACAGAAACTTTCTAGTAATTCAGTTTGGTAACTAAAATGGCACATTATCGAGCAACATTTATTTTTATTACTGGTGGGTAATTTTTAATATAACGGGACCACCTTTAGTTCGGTGATATCCCTGGCCTACTGTATATAGTGAAATAATACAATGGACTCTCCTCTGTGATATCACACATAAAAGTGAAATAATACCATGGAATCTCTGTAATGTCACAGTGAATTCATAGTGAATTGATATAACATACTCTATTCAGAGATACCACATTTTAAAGTGAATAGTGAATAAAGTGATATTACACTTAAAAGTGAAATGATACAATGGATTTTCAGTGATTTCACATTTCATAGTGAATTATAATCTTTTTTTTTATATGATGCCTCTAGTTTATAAAGATTAAATGCAAAGGACTTTCACTGATAGACTGGACACTTCAATTGGATTATCGAAAATGTGACCAATACCTAGTAAATAATCATCTAAATTCATTCTGGTGTCATGGATTTTTAGTAACGTAAAAGGCTGCACATAAAACCAACGTAAATAAATGGTGATGTCATCAAGTGTCCATCTTATCATTTCAATATAAACCAGTGGGGTCACTGACAGCACATTTTATCAGACCACTTTAAATCAATGAGCCCATCATTTCTCCATGTATCTGTGACATCATCAACACTTAAGCCTATCACTTTTCTATTTACCAATGGCATCACCAACACTTAAAGAATATGTAAACCCAACATTTCATATTCCTGACATGTGCCTGCTGTACCACAAACTTGTATGAAAAAGTGTTGGAACACAGAATTGTATTTTATGCAACAACTACATCAATATCAGTATTCAGTAGAGATATATTCTTCAACCAGTAGATGGCAGTGCTTATACGTTTTTAGCAGCATCTATGGTTAAACTCTATGTCTTTTCTATATAATAAAGTTTCTGTTTCCTATCTGCAGTTAAGTAGCCAAGCCCCTGTGGACTGTGCACTGTCTGGCTGTTCTGTAGGGTTATATACAGAATTTCTAACAGTTTATGGGCCCAGGCATAGCCCAGACACCAACCTAGAGAAAAGCTGAGAACCCAGTCATAGCCAGCTACAGAAGATAAGTGCAAGATACAGCAACAGAAACAAGACTTCAACAGAATAAAAGAAGATGGCCAATAACACAGCTGCAACAAAGGTTTTGTTTGCAAATCTGACAAACCAGAACTACCAGTCTTGGAAATTCAAGATGAAAATGCTGCTAATAAGAGAAGGTACGTGGACATGTTTAAATGAAGTCAGGCCAGAACACCCGTCAGATCAAAAAGCTCAGAGCACAATCTCTCTTAGCATAGAATATGATCAAATCATACATATATGCAAGTGTGAAACTGATAAATAAATGTGGAAAGGATTACAAAAGGTACATGAAAGAGCTAATCTCAGCAATAAACTGTATTTGATTAGAAAGCTGTACCAAACCAAGCTGATGAAAGACCAGGATATGAAGGATTACATTAGGCACACCTTGGAAATGGTTGAATGCCTAAGCCCTATAGGATAAGAAATAAAAGATTTTCATGTCGCAGCACTATTACTTAGTAGCTTACCAGAAAGTTATGAAACACTTGTCACGGTACTTGATGCATGTCCAGATGATAAACTGACATTGGAACATGTTAAGGGTCAGCTTGTGGATGAATATAAGTGTAAAACAGAAAGCATTAATGGTGACGGTGATTCTGTCGCAGTGTCTGCTTTAAAGACGAAAAATAGGAATAAAAACAGTAACATGCAACAAGAAACGCGTGAATGTTTTGTGTGCAAGAAGCAAGGTCATTTAAAAGCAGACTGCAGAATCTGGAAAGCTAGAATGCAAAAACAAAAGTGGGGGAAGATGGTAGTTGCGCTGTGATGAAGGGGGGGGGGGGAGCCACAAAGATGACTAAAGTGGCAAAGTGAACCAAAAAAGCAGAAACGGGCCAATGCATGAATAGATCCTACATGCTAAAAGAACATGGTGGGGATGCAGTGCAGTGCAACGTAGCTGATCAACATGACATGTTGCGGGCAGACAAAGCCTAATATATAAAGGTAATCGTGAAACAGTGACTGCTTGAATATAGCAAAACAAAAATGCATATACCAACACAAATAGGGTGAATAATGACACAATGCAAAAAAAAAAAAATATATATATATAATGCAAGAAAAATATATGTGGGCTAGTGCCCCATTAGCAAAAACGTGCCAGATCCTGGTGAAATACAAGTGACAAATCCCTAGGACAAACATGAATATTAGTTCTATAATCCAGTCCAAAAAGCAAAAACACGTAATGAGAAACACAAAACAAGTCCAATCGTGAAGGGAGGGGGGATCTTCGGTGAGAACACCTCCGTGTTTGCAAGCCACTTACCTTACAGCTGTAAGGTGTACAGCCTGTGTTGCAAATGACCCGCAGGTGTAGACGTTCCGTGTATACAGGCAGTGACAATGATGAACATGCCAAGCGAAATATAAAAAATAAAAAATATACAGCATGTAAAATAACTCTGCAACGACCACAGTGGAGGGGGGGCAAGACACACACAGGGGGAGGTTGCACTCACTTTCATGAAGTGAGTGTGGGCATCAATCCACGAGCGCCGAGCTCGTATGCCTCCAGGAGTGTCACCAATCTGGAATCTGTCCCCGTGCCTGGAAACTGGAATATGTCCCCGTGCCTCTCTCCTCAGTGTTTGTCAGGTAGAGTAGTGATGTACAGTGTGAGGGGGAAAGAGACGCACATAACGTGATCCCATATAAAAGGTATATTTATTTAATAAAACAAGTCCAATCAACTTACATTTAAAACAATGCTGCAGTGTGTAGTAACTACGAGCGCCGAGCTCGTCTCCTGTTGTTTGTCTATGGCAGCGTCCCGTGCTCCAATCCTAATGCATATCGTCACGTCACGTGACTTCACAGCGCAACTACCATCTTCCCCCACTTTTGTCCCATTTGTCCTGCCTTGGATCAGTACTTAGGTGTTACAGCAGTGTCCTTTTAGCATAGCCCCCCCCCCCCCCCCCCCCCGACACCGCAGGAGTTTCCACTTTCACATTAGAATGCAAAAACAACTAAACTACAAAAGACCAAGAGTGTGAAGGAAGAAACTGATTTTGCTTCATATAATGAATATGTTTTTCAATCCAAACGTTGCACCTCATCTTTGCAGGCATGGTGTGTTGATTCAGGAGCTACGAGTCACATGACAAATGACAGACATTTATTTATTCATCTGGACCAGAGTAAAACAGAGAAAATCACCACAGCTAATGGGCAATTAATGGAATAGGAATAGGAGACGGTTTTCTTTACTGTCCTATTTCCCAGAGTGTCACCAGAAAGATACCTGTGAAAAATGTCCCGTATGTCTCTGTTCTTGAAACAAATCTTTTGTCAGTGAAGAAGCTCACAAACCAAGGCGATTTAGTGACCTTCCAAAGTGACAGTTTTGCCATCATAAAAGGGTATATCTTACTTGCAAAGGCTAAAATTACAGATGAACTATATCAGCTGAACTTCAATGAGGAGGTTAATACTGCCAAGGTGGAAAAACATTCAAATTGCATTCACACATGGCACAGATAACTTGGGCACAGAAGTCCTGACATAATAAAGAAATTACCTGAGAATGACTATGCAAGTGGAATAAAAATTAATCCATGTGATCAAACAATGAAATGCACCAGCTGTATAAAATGAAAAAATGACAAGAAAAGCCTTTCCAAAGAAGAGTAAGAGCAGAGCTAAGAAAACTCTGGACTTAATTAATTCAGATTTTTACAGTCCAATGGAAAAATTGACTCCAGGAAAAAAAAAGGTATTTTCTCACTTTTATAGACGATTACTTTAGGTATACTACACCAGTGTTTTTCAACCTTTTTCCAGTCAGGGCAACCTTAAAGCTGAGTTCCACATAAAAATGAAACTTCCGCTTTTCAGAACCCCCCCCCCTCTGGTGTCACATTTGGCACCTTTCAGGGGGGAGGGCATAGTTGCCAACATTGCAAAAAAAAAAGTGGGACACTTTTTTGGCTGTAGGCGGAGCCATACAATAATTAGGGGGCAGGGCATTCGTTTGTAGGTGCGGTTTAGCAAAAAAATACAAGTGCGGCGCACAAATTGCGCCGCGGTGGAAAATGGGCGTGGTTTAAGCGAAATAGTGGGCGCGACTTAAATGGGCGTGGCTCAAGAGGGTGTGGTTAGAGTCTGAGATGAATGAGGGATGGAGAGGGAAAGGGGGAGAGGGGGAAAGGGGGAGAGGGGAATGACGGGACAGCAGCCCCAGATCCTACACAATAAAAATATGTGTATTCTAGAAAGTTTAACAATCAGCAGATAAAGATACTCCAAATACCTGGTGTTAGCACTTCAATCATCCCGGCACCATGGTTGTTATGGTGTCAGGATGATTGAATCGCATTATTTCTATTATTACATTGTAATATAAAATGAAATAATTCAACTCACCATAATGCAGAATAAGTGGGACCCCTGAGCGTATCACCTGCTACGTCGCCTGCCACCAGATGCCATCAGGTTCCCCCAGCAGAGTCTGTCCTTACATCAGGTGCCCCCAGCAGAGTCTGTCCTTGCATCAGGTGCCCCAGCAGAGTGCCTCCTTCCATCAGACATTCCCAGTACAGTACCTCTTACGTCAGGTGTCCCCAGCGGAGTGTTGGCTGCAGTCTAGCTACATCTCCTCAAGAGTGGTGTCAAGGGAAGAGAGGTGTGTGGGTGGAGGCATGGTGACTTGGGGTGTTACAGGCTGACTTGGGGAAGGGTGGAGACAGGGTGGTGATTTGGGGGTGCAGGCATGACTAGGCCGGAGGGGGTGCAGGCATGGTGGTGACTAGGCCGGAGGGGGTGCAGGCATGGTGGTGACTAGGCCGGAGGGGGTGCAGGCATGGGGGGAGGGGGATGCAGGCATGGTGTTGTCATGGGGGGAGGCGGGTGCAGGTATGGTGGTGATATGGGGGGAGGGGGTCAGGTATGGTGGTGATATAGGGGGAGGGGGCCAGGGCTGGACTGGGGCAAAAATGTGGCCCTGAACTTCATCCAGACCGGCCCAGGGCACAACACATCAGGGTACGCTACATCAGGCCCCATCAGGGCACAAGGCACATCAGGATACAAGGCACATCAGTGCACAGCATATCAGGGTACAGCACACCAGGCCACATCAGGGTACAGGGCACAGCACATCAGGGTACAGAGCCCAGCACATCAGCGTATAGGGCACATCAGGGCACAACACATCAGGGTACAGAGCCCAGCACATCAGCGTATAGGGCACATCAGGGCACAACACATCAGGGTACAAAGCCCAGCACATCAGCGTATAGGGCACAGCACATCAGGGCACACGACATTGAGGCACAGGACATCGGGGCACATCAGGGCACGGGGCACCGGGCCACAAGGCACATCAGGTCACGGGGCACATCAGGGCATAGGAGATCGGGGCGCAGCACATCAGGGCATATAGCACATCAGGGCACATAGCACATCAGGGCATATAGCACATCAGGGCACATCAGGGCACATGGCACATTAGGGCACGGGGCACATCAGGGCACATGGCACATTATGGGGCACATCAGGGCACATGGCACATCAGGGCACGGGGCACATGGCACATCAGGGGACGGGCCACATAGCACATCAGCGCACGGGGCACATCAGGGCACATTATGGAAAAATCAGGGCACATGGCACATTATGGGGCACATCAGGGCACATGGCACATTATGGGGCACATCAGGGCACATGGCACATCAGGTCACAGGGCACATCAGGGCACATTATTGGGCACATAGCACATCAGGGCACGGGGCACATCAGGGCACATAGCATATCAGGGCATATAGCACATCAGGGCATATAGCACATCAGGGCATATAGCACATCAGGACACGGGGCACATCAGGGCACATTATGGCACATCAGGGCACATGGCACATTATGGGGCACATCAGGGCACATAGCACATCAGGGCACGGGGCACATCAGGGCACGGGGCACATCAGGGCACATGGCACATTAGGGCACGGGGCACATCAGGGCACATGGCACATTATGGGGCACATCAGGGCACATGGCACATCAGGGCACGGGGCACAAAGCACATCAGGGCATGGGGCACATCAGGGCACATTATGGAAACATCAGGGCACATGGCACATTATGGGGCACATCAGGGCACATGGCACATCAGGGCACATGGCACATTATGGGGCACATCAGGGCACATGGCACATTAGGGCACGGGGCACATCAGGGCACATGGCACATCAGGGCACGGGGCACATGGCACATCAGGGGACGGGCCACATAGCACATCAGGGCATGGGGCACATCAGGGCACATTATGGAAAAATCAGGGCACATGGCACATTATGGGGCACATCAGGGCACATGGCACATTATGGGGCACATCAGGGCACATGGCACATCAGGTCACGGGGCACATCAGGGCACATGGCACATTATTGGGCACATAGCACATCAGGGCACGGGGCACATCAGGGCACATTATGGAAAAATCAGGGCACATGGCACATTATGGGGCACATCAGGGCACATTATGGCACATCAGGGCACATGGCACATTATGGGGCACATCAGGGCACATTATGGGGCACAGGGCACATCAGGGCATATAGCACATCAGGGCACGGGGCACGTCAGGGCACATGGCACATTATGGGGCACATCAGGGCACATTATGGGGCACATAGCACATCAGGGCACATAGCACATCAGGGCACATAGCACGTCAGGGCACATAGCACATCAGGGCACATAGCACGTCAGGGCACATAGCACATCAGGGCACATAGCACATCAGGGCACGGGGCACATCAGGGCATATAGCACATCAGGGCACATGAGGGTATATAGCACGTCAGGGCATGGGGCACGTCAGGGCACATAGCACGTCAGGGCACATAGCACATCAGGGCACATAGCACGTCAGGGCACGGGGCACGTCAGGGCACATAGCACATCAGGGCACATAGCACATCAGGGCATATAGCACATCAGGGCACATAGCACATCAGGGCATATAGCACATCAGGGCACAGGGCACGTCAGGGCACATAGCACATCAGGGCACGGGGCACATCAGGGCACATAGCACGTCAGGGCGCACATAGCATGTCAGGGCACATAGCACATCAGGGCACGTCAGGGCACATCAGGGCACATTATGGGGCACATCAGGGCACATTATGGGGCACTTAGCACATCAGGGCATGGGGCACATCAGGGCACATAGCACATCAGGGCACATTATGGCACATGGCACATTATGGGGCTCATCGGGGCACATAGCACATGGCACATTAGGGCATGGGGCACCTCAGGGGGCACATTACCAACTAGCCAGGTATGCAGAGTAGCGCAGGAAGCATGTCTGTAGTAAGTTCTCTATCAGTGACTCACGAGCGGCTGCTCCCCGGCGGCCCCCCTCTCTTCTCGTCATAGACGAGACACTGACACACACGGGGCAGAGCGGAGGGAGGATTTCCTTGTGTTCAGTGGAGAGGGGGGAGGGGTCGCCAATCCCTGTAGCCAACAGGCTTCAGTGTACAAAAGAATTTTCTATTTGTACACTGAAGAGAGAAGCCGATTGGCTGCCCCTCTCCCCTGCACTGAACACAAGGGGAAACAACTGATTGACTAACTCGTGGGGCGACGGCGGCCATTTTTGTGGAGCCGTTGCCGTTTTTTTACAAAAACACTCCCGATTTTCTCGGGACAATCCCAAAAATTCGGGAAAACACCCGGGACAAGATTAAATCAGGACAAGGGTCCCAAAATCGGGATTGTCCCGGGAAAATAGGGACTGTTGGCAACTATGGGAGGGGGGAGCAGATACCTGTCTAAAACAGGTATCATGCGCCCACTTCCGGGCATAGATACCCACGCCACCCGCGGGTATCTACGCCACTTCCCGTCCCCCTCGCTGTCTTCTGGGAGACACGCGGGTCCCAGGAGACAGCAGGGACCAGTGGGAATGCACAGCGCGAGTTGCGCATGCACAGTAGGGAACCAGGAAGTGAAGCCGCAAGGCTTCACTTCCTGATTCCCTCACTTAAGATGGCGGCGGCAGCAACCGAGAGCCGAGGGACAGATCTGTGGTGCCCTGGACAGGTATGTGTCCATATTTTAAAAGACAGCAGCTGCAGTATTTGCAGCAGCTGATTTAAAAAAAAAAACAGCAGAAGTCCGCTTTAAGAAGGGGCTGCCCTACATGTAGCACACAGCCGCAAAGATGAGAACCAAGGGCTTATTCACACATGAGGTTGGAGGCTGGTAAAAACATATGGTTGAGCAATTTTTAGTATCCCCCAACTGCTCCCCCTTTAGCTGCAGAGGCAGCAGCCAGGGTCATACACGTTGTGGCAGGAAGTATACCCCCAGGTGAATGGGGCCACACTGCAACTTCCCCGCAACAGCATGCATTGCACATGGATGTGGCATGATGATGCTGCATTTAGGGATGTTTGACAGGTGTTGAGGAGGCAACATATCACCTCTTCACCACATGTCAAATGTCTCTGAAAAGTGATCTGAGCATAAATCGCTTTTCAGAGGAGCGGCAGTCCATGGCACTTTTATGAATGAGCTCTGAAAAAGCATGCGCGCACACACATACACTTGGTGTGCTTTCAGAAAATGCACAAAAAACACAGGACATAATAGAAGACTGTGGGAAACTACAGGTAACCCGCATAATAACTGTGGGTACCCTGTGCTGCACCCACGCTGTGGCCAAACTGCAGTAGGGCAGCGTGAAAGCGGTATACAAAATAAAAGGAAGTGCATCGCTATAGTCGTTACAGACCCATGAATATCACATATATATAGTCATGTAGCAAGGTCTTTTACCTCTTTTGGTCTAATGAGGACCTGCAAGACCAAAGATAGCTGACATCTTTCAATATGTGGTGGGTTGTGAGGCATAATGGGTGCAAAGATGGTGAAAGTCATTGAGCGCCAGACACTTCTTGGATGTAAAAGAGGTTTTATTTCTTTTGACAGTCCCTTTTATATATTTTGGGGGAAAGAGGGTTAGGGCCAGAACACCCTTAGATAGTTGCAAACTCAATTGGCAGACTCCGAGACCTCAATGGGAGAACAGCCGTGCAGGGAAAGGCCCCAGCAAGGTGCCACTTCTGCACGTGCAGGATTGCTGTCTCCTATGGTAACAGTCCTTTAACAGTTCCTAACTCAAACATAACTGTTATTTCAGCTCCACTACAACTGCTCCTTGTAGTTCTTCAATACTGAGCTCCTTGTCTCTCACTAGACCCACTGATTCACTGACTATGAATCCCTTGAGCTCCTCCAAGGTTTGCGGTGGTATCCCTTCAAGCGTCACCCGCACTTCTCTGCTGGGTCCCTAGCTTGGCACTCCAGATACTCCTCAAGCTTCACCCCTGCTTACTGGCTCGGTCCCTGGCTTGACACACAAGGCTGCTCTGCAACCGTCTCCTCCACTGGTTGGGTCTCTGACTTGATCACCGTCTGAAGTTTCCCGATTCTCCACCGTGCCCTTCGGTGAGAATATGGTTCCGGTCAGAGGCGGCTCTATAATTAGGCAAGCTAGGCGGTCGCCTAAGGCCTCGCCCTCACAGGGGCCTCGTGGCCGCCTAATTTGCCTATTGCAGTGTTTAACAGTGGTGGTTTCCCAGTCTGTTATGCCGCAAAGTCACCAGCTCTGCGGCGATCTACCCGTCAATCACAGGCAGCTGACGGTAGATCGAGTATCGGCCGACATGCAGAGTAGTGCGGGAAGCGGCTGTAATAAGTCCTTACTGTCCTCTCTCATGTCGCAATGCTCCCGGCGGCCCCTCCCCTCCTCTCGTCCATTCCAGGTGATGTCACAGGCATACGAGAGGAGAGGAAAGGAGGGGAGGGGCCGCCGGGGAGCAGCGCGACATGAAAGAGGACAGTAAGGACTTATTATAATACAGCCACTTCCTGCGCTACTCTGCATTTAAAGGAAACTAAAAGGAAAGTGTGCCCTGCTGTGCCCAGTACTCTGACGTACACCATACCCTGTGCCCAGTACCTTTATGTGCCCTGTACCCTGCCATGTCCAGTACCCTGATGTGCCCCATACCCTATGCCCAGCACCCTGATGTGCCCAGTACCCTGATGTGCCCAGTACCCTGTGCACTGCCATGTCCAGTAGCCTGATGTGCCCCATACCCTGTGCCCAGTACCCTGATGTGCCCAGTACCCTGTACACTGCCATGTCCAGTACCCTGATGCGCCCCATACCCTGTGCCCAGTACTCTGATGTGCCCTGTACCCTGTGCCCTGCCATGTCCAATACCCTGATGTGTCCCATACCCTGTCCCCATTACCCATGCTGTGCCCAGTACCCTGATGTGCCCGGTACCCTGATGTGCCCTGTACCCTGTGCCCTGCCATGTCCAGTACCCTGATGTGCCCCATAACCTGTGCCCAGTACCCTGATGTGCCCAGTACCCTGATGTACCCTGTACCCTGTGCCCTGCCATGTCCAGTACACTGATATGCCCCATACCCTGTGCCCGTACCCTGATGTGCCCTGCTGTGACCCATACCCTGATGTGACCAATACCCTGCACCCTGCTGTGCCCGTACCCTGGGCCCAAACCCTGATGAGGCCCTCCTGTGCCCCATTCCCTGATGTGCCCCATACCCTGCGCCCTGCTGTGCCTGTACCCTGATGTGCCTTGCTGTGCCCCATACCCTATGCCCTGCTGTGCCCAGTACCCTGATGTGCCACATACTCTGTACCCTGCTGTGCCCTGTACCATGCACCCTACTGTGCCCTGTACCATGTAACCTGATGTGCCCTGTACCCTGCTGTGAGCCCCATGCCCTGCTGTGTGCCTTGTGATAGGCCTTACTGTGTACCCCATGTTATGCTGCTTGCCCCATGGTGTGCCCCATGCCCAGCTGTGAGCCCCTTAAAGTGCCCCATGTTCTGCTGTGAGCCCCATGATGTACCTCATGTTTTGCTGTGTGCCCTGTGATGTATCCCATGCCCTGCTGTGTGTCCTATGCCCTGCTGTGAGACCCATGATGTGCCCCATGTTCTGCTGTGTGCCCCATGATGTTCTCAAGGTTCTGCTGTGTGTCCCATGATATGCCCAGCGTTCTGCTGTGTGACCCCATGATGTGCCCAGCGTTCTGCTGTCTGCCCATGATGTGCCCCATGATGTACCCAATGTTCTGCTGTGTGCCCTATGTTGTGTCCCATGTTCTGCTGTGTGCCCCATGATGTGCCCAATGTTCTGCTGTGTGCCCAATGTTCTGTGTGCCCCATGATGTGCCCAATGTTCTGCTGTGTGTCCCATGTTCTGCTGTGTGCCCCATGATGTGCACAATGTTCTGCTGTGTGCCCCATGTTCTGCTGTGTGCCCCATGATGTGCCCAATGTTCTGCTGTGTGCCCCATGATGTGCCCCATGTTCTGCTGTGTGCCCCATGATGTGCCCAGCGTTCTGCTGTGTGCCCCATGATGTGCCCCATGATGTACCCAATGTTCTGCTGTGTGCCCCATGTTGTGCCCCATGTTCTGCTGTGTGCCCCATGATGTGCCCAATGTTCTGCTGTGTGCCCAATGTTCTGTGTGCCCCATGATGTGCCCAATGTTCTGCTGTGTGCCCCATGTTCTGCTGTGTGCCCCATGATGTGCCCAATGTTCTGCTGTGTGCCCCATGATGTGCCCCATGTTCTGCTGTGTGCCCCATGATGTGCCCAATGTTCTGCTGTGTGCCCCATGTTCTGCTGTGTGCCCCATGATGTGCCCAATGTTCTGCTGTTTGCCCCATGTTCTGCTGTGTGCCCCATGATGTGCACAATGTTCTGTTGTGTGCCCCATGTTCTGCTGTATGCCCCATGATGTGCCCAATGTTCTGCTTTGTGCCCCATGTTCTGCTGTGTGCCCCACAATATGCCCTTTTTTTTTTAAAACAAGGGTTTACAACCCCTTTAATGCAATTTTTTAAAATGTTTTTATATCACAGCTCACTGATCATGCTAATGTTCTGTGAGCTGTAGTTCTGAACACTACAGGTTACAGCACACCTAAATTGTTAGCCCCACTCCTGAACTCCCAATGATTGCCTTACCCATACCCCAGTTCATTTTTAGTATTTTTCCCATTATGGACGTGAGTGGGGCCTCATGTCTAAGTTTTGCCTAAGGCCTCTCAAAGCCTAGAGCCGCCTCTGCTTCCGGTACTTGCTTCAGTTACTCACAGTGGTCCCTGGTAAAGGCGATTTTGGTCCTTTTGTGGCGACAGCTTCTGTTCTATGTCCAACCACTGACAGGTTCTCTGGCCAGCAGAACCGTCACTTCTGGCTGGACTGCAAACCGCAATTCCAACCCTGCGCTGCACTCTCACTTCTGGATAGGCCCTCACACAGCCCAGCAGCCAGATGCCCCCGGGATAGGTCCAATCTCCAGCCTAGCAGCCCGGGTCGTACGACACATGTCCACCTAGACAACTGTCCAGGTGGCACAGAACCCAGATCACCTGCCCTCACCCGAATATTGGCTCTCCTAGCAGGCCAAGGGATTCAAGAAAACCACTGCCCATTGGCTGAGATACCCATAGCCGGACTTTGGGTTGCCCTTCTCGTATCTAGTACCACCAAGTACCCGGCCACCTAGTGGTAGAAGAGAAAAGTGCAACAAGGCCAAACTTAGGGAGAAATCAATAGATCCCTATCAATCGACCAAGATAACTACTCTTGGCAAGAAAAATTTGTGAGGAGCTCCCTGACTAAATTCCAGGGTGCTACAATCATGTGAACGACATTTATAAAGTAATGAAAACCACATATGAAAAAAAATATATGCATTACATTTAATATTAATCAATTTAACAAGAAAGTCCAAATGGTGGTATAAACACAATGCCTGCAATCAGTGATATTAACTTTCAGTGTGCAATTGTGGTAATTTACTACCATCACAAACGAACACTACCTCCAGAGCTCAAAGGAGCTTGTTTAGAGCCCGCTGACCAGCCTTCTCCCTCTCTCTCTTCTCTCACACACTCCCATGTGGCCTGTTCTGTCTCCTAAACAGACAGAACAGACAAGCATTGTGTCTCAGAAAGCACTAGAGATGCAGTCCAGAGAGATATGCGGACGCCCGACCTGTACCTAGATTTACAGTATCTCACAAAAGTGAGTACACCCCTCACATTTTTGTAAATATTTTATCATATCTTTTCATGTGACAACACTGAAGAAATGACAGTTTGCTACAATGTAAAGTAGTCAGTGTACAGCTTGTATAACAGTGTAAATTTGCTGTCCCCTCAAAATAACTCAACCCACAGCCATTAATGTCTAAACCGCTGGCAACAAAAGTGAGTACACCCCTAAGTGAAAATGTCCAAATTGGGCCCAATTAGCCATTTTCCATCCCCGATGTCATGTGACTCGTTAGTGTTACAAGGACAGGTCAGCCTGTTAGTTCTCAGACCATCCGTCGCACTCTACATCAAATTGGTCGGCATGGCTGTCATCCCAGAAGGAAGCTTCTTCTAAAGATGATGCACAAGAAAGCTGCAAACAGTTTACTGAAGACAGCAGACTAAGGACATGGATTACTGGCCAAAACCATACAGCAGTGTAACAGGACAGGTTCCACTCAGAACAGACCTTGCCATAGTCGACCAAAGAAGTTGAGTGCACGTGCTCAGCGTCATATCCAGAGGTTGTCTTTGGGAAATAGACATATGAGTGCTGACAGCATTGCTGCAGAGGTTGAAGGGGTGGTGGTGGCAACCAGGTGAGGAGTACAGAGACAAGTATGTCTTGCCTACATTTAAGCCTGGCGATGGGAGTATCATGGTCTGGGACTGCATGAGTGCTGCCGGCACTGGGGAGCTACAGTTCATTGAGGGAACCATGAATGCCAACATGTACTGTGACATACTGAAGTAGAGCATGATCCCCTCCCTTCAGAGACTGGGCCACAGGGCAGTATTCCAACATGATAACGACCCCAAACACACCTCCAAGAAGACAACTGCCTTGCTAAAGAAGCTAAGGGTAAGGGGATGAACTGGCCAAGCATGTCTCCAGACCTAAACCCTATTGAGCATCTGTGGGGCATCCTCAAAGGGAGAGTGGAGGATCGCAAGGCTCTGGTGAACTCCATGCCCAAGAGGGTTAGGCAGTGCTGGAAAATAATGGTGGCCACACAAAATATTGACACTTTGGGCCCAATTTAGACATTTTAACTTAGGGGTGTACTCACTTTTGTTGCCAGCGGTTTAGACATTAATGGCTGTGTGTTGACTTATTTTGAGGGGACAGCAAATTTACACTGTTATACAAGCTGTACACTCACTACTTTACATTGTAGAAAAGTGTAATTTCTTCAGTGTTGTCACATGAAAAGATATAATAAAATATTTACAAAAATGTGAGGGGTGTACTCACTTTTGTGAGATACTGTATATAAGAAAACCTGCACACAGTAAGAAAAAAAGCTTAACTTCTAGTTATGAAAAATATTTTAGCAGGTGCCTGCCATAGTTAGGGCAGTTTTTGGTCTCTTTGCCGCAGCACCCCTGAGGACTTTTTGCGGAAAACCCAGGGTGCCACGGCACCTCATTTAAAAAACACTGTACTACACTATATCTGTTACACAACAAAAGTGAAGTACCGGAGCAACTTGAGCAGTATTTGGCTTAAATAAGCAACAAATGTGTTTATTGCGCACAGACAATGAAACTGAATATACAGGTGATAACACACAGGCGATTCTCAGAAGGCACGGCATAATATTTCAAAGTACTGTACCATACAATCCAGTACAATACGGGGTTGCAGAAAGAATGAACAATACTCTATGTGAGAGTGGAAGAAGAACCATGCTGTTTGATGCAGATATGCCAACCAAAATCGAATACCAGGAAAATCAACTGGGAAAACTCGGAATATACTCTGGATTGGAAAATCCCCAAATTTGAACCATCTAAAAAATTTGGGAAGCAAAGCCTATGTGCACATCCCAAAAGAAAAACGTACAAAATGGGATGCTTGCACAAAGGAAGGTATACTTGTGGGGTACAGTGAATCTCAAAAGAGATACAGAATTCTACACCAAGACACAAACAAGGTAACAATCAGTAGAAGTGTAATTGTCGGTGAAACTTCAGTGTGTTCAATATTTCGTGAACCAACATAAACACTTCAAACTGAGGGAAATTCCACATCAGTGTCACATGAAGATAACCAACACAGTGATACAGAGATATAAATGAATGCAGACAATCCAAATACTGTAAAAGATGAAACCAGGTCACAAGAGGCTTCAATCGGGAAACCCACCAGAAGCAATAAAGGCATCCCAGCCAAACGTCTGTCCTATGTTGTTCGCGTAGCATTAAAACCAGAGCCAGATTCTTAGGATGAGATGCAAAGACTTCCAACTCATGAGAAACAAAAGTGCATCACAGCATTTGACAAAACTTCTTACAAGAAACAGATTTATAGAACTGAGATCTGAAATGAGACTAATATAAGGAGTAGTTGTTGAGTGGGGGTGTTGGAAAACAGAATTGGATTTTATGAAACAACTACATCAATATCAGTATCAGTATTCAGCACAGATATATACTTCAACGAGTAGATGGCAGTGTTTATATGTTTTTAGCTGCATCTATGATTAAACCCTATGGGTATGATTTTCTAAAGCTGGAGAGTGCAAAATCTGGTGCAGCTGTCCATGGTTGCCAATCAGCTTCTAACTTATTCAATTAAGCTTTGACAAAAAATCCTGGAAGCTGATTGGTTTTTATGCCCAGCTGCACCAGATTTTGCACCAGTTTCAGTAAATTAACCCCTATGTTTTTTTCCTCTATAATAAAGTTCCTGATTCCTGTCTGCAGCTAAGCAACAGCGCCCATGTGGCCTCTGTTCTGTAGGGCTATATACAGAATTTCTAATAATAAGCATCCTGTTTCCTTTGTATTGCTTCCTTAGTGTAAAATCCCTGATGTTCTTGCCAGTCCCTCTGCTTTTCTATTAAAAACTGACTATACTAGGCATGAGAACAGAGCATGGTCAGTTCTCTAGCTATGCTGGGAACTCAGCCTGCTCTCCTCCAATGATCAGACTTGTGCTGACAGTCCCCACTAGGGTTGCCACTTTTTCTTCAAGCCAAACCCAAACACTTTAGCAGCGCACAGTAAATGTTTTTTGTTTTAGTATACACTATAGGATGTTAACAGACCTGGGACACCTTTGGGCACTCCAAAGAGAATAGTAATGCAGCGCCCCCTCACCCTCCTGTCAAGCCTTGTTCCGATCCACATTCCTGTCTGAATAATGTGTCCGGGTTTCAGGGGGACTGAAACCCGGACACATGATACAAAACCCGGACTGTCCAGGTGAATCCCGGACAGGTGGCAACCCTACCCCCCCCCCCCCAACACACGCAGCCTCTCACTGGAAAGACCAGTGTACTTCTGTTTCTCCCCTCCCCCCTTATGCAGCTGAGAACGGAGGGTATGTAAGCACTTATGAAAAAAGGGGGAAAACTGTAACTTTTGTTATATCTATACACAAATGTTTTGCCTTTCATTTCTATTTTAAACCGAATGGGTTATTTTACAAGGTGAGGGTTTACAGTCACTTTAAGCCTATCACTTCTGTATGTACCTGTAACATCAATGACACTTAGGCATATCACTTTTCTATTTACCAGTGATATCACTGACAATTCAGCCAACCACGTCTTTATGTACAGCTAAGATCACTGACAGTTTAGCCTCATTACTTCACTAAGAACCTTTGGCATCACTAAACATCTAGCCTGCCACTTCGCTATAGTGACATCATTGACAGTTTGCTTGTCAGCTGACTTTGTATCAGTGACATCACTGTAAGCTAGCCCGACACTTCACTACTAAACAGTGACATCACAGAGAGTCTGGCCTATCAATGCTCTATGTACAAGTGGCATCAATGTGAGGTTCACAATATAAAATAATGTATCTATTGTGCACAGCCCCCTTATAAATTCACCATCACACAACTATATTTTAGTTGGGCTTATATCACAACTGAATGAGTGTGAGAGATTGTTAATCTTCTGAAGTTCCCACGTAGCGATATTTATAATTCCAATTAATACTGTGGAATCTCTGCTCTTGAGGTGCTAATGAATTCAGTGGCAGAGTATGAACAGTGTGATCTGATCTCATTCACGTATCTTCATCAATATCTGAAATAACGTCCTGATCTGAGCTTGTCGCCCAGAAGTAAACAGAGAAAGAATTGGAAGATTTTCACACCATCCATAAATAAACAAGGCGTTTATTATGGAAGGTAAATTTAACAAGAGAGGACAAATTAGTTTAGCAAACATCACCTTGCCATGTGAACATGGAGGCAAGCTTTAGCTGTGAATTGTTTTTTCACCCTCCTTCATTTAAAGTGAAGCTCCAATCAGAAAAAAAAGGAAATAAAAGCCTCAAAGTCGAACTTCAGTCCAAACTTTTTCTTTTTTCCAGTTTAGGATCGTGTGTCGAACGGTTAGAATCTCATTCAACCTTTTGTGTGTTCCCATTTAAGAGCGTTTTCCTTACCTTCTGTCTATTATTTCCCCAACAGGGACACAGGCAGCAGTAAAAACACATTTTCTCATTTTCTAGAGCAGTGGTTGGCTGCCAGTCAATCAGAATTTACCAATTGTGACAGGTAAATTTTGACCCCCCACGGTGCCAGCTGCCAGTTCCTTACACCGTTCGTCACCTTTCAGACCTCAGATCAGAAGGGCAATAGGTATTGCAGAGCTGAGCGAAGTCCTAGGCACCTTTTCCTGCTTTTACCTTTCATGTCAAGGGGAGACCTGGGAGGATTTCCCTCGCTCTGTCGGATAATGCTGCATCTGAAATCTGGTGAGTGAAATTTACAGGGGAGGTTATAGTGCTGTGAGCAATTTTGGCTTTGGGTGGTAAATATACGTACTGAAAGGAAGCTATTTTTTTCTTGTGGAAGGGATGTGTACTAGTGACACCTGACCTCTGCAGTGTGCATTACATACTACCAACCTCTGCACTGTGCATTACATACTACCAACCTCTGCAGTCTGTGTTACTTATGACTGATCTCTGCATTGTGCATTACATGCGTTACATACTACTGACCTGTGAACTCTGTGTTACTAACGCCTGATTTTTGCACTCTGCCTTATTTACTACTGATCTCTGACTCTGTGTTACTTACCACTGACATCTGAACTGTTTTTTCCCCCTGATCCCTGCACTTTGCCTTACTTACTACTGACCTCTGAACTCTGTGTTACATACTTCTGACTGCTGACCTCTAAATTCTATATTACCTACTACTGATACCTGAACTCTTCAAACCAACCTTACTTTTTAATGGTACCTTGCTAGGTTATCTCCACCCTAGGTTGCTGTTAGGTTGGCTGCACCCTGGTGATTTTTGATCTCCTCCATTTTGAGTTGCCTACCCCTGTTCTAAAAGAAGAGGAAGGTTTTGGTCCTCAGTTAGGATTTTTTTGTTGTTTGTGTCCCCATGGAGGAGATCTCTTCTCACTTCCTGTGCAAGACAAAGGTGTTTGAGAAAACAGGAAGAGAAGAGAAATGCGACAGCTTTAAATTCTGAGAGAGAAATAAGAACAGGGCCACCAACAGCATTTGAAATCTAATAGAAGTTCTAACCCTTCCATACTCTATTCAAAATTGGTGGAGTTAGTCTTTAACTAAAAAATTGTCCTTTATTCCCAAAGTTTTCACAGTAATATGGCTGTCATAGCCTGTTGCATAAAGTGTATTTAAAGGTCATTCTTCTTACGTATGTAGTGCCCTGCCCTAGGCTGGCTAAATTTTAGTAAACTTCTGTACCCAGCTGAGCAGCAATTTATTATTCAGGTCTGTTTAGGTCTATCCCTAAGCCTGGTGGTTGATTGCTTCTCCCTGCCTCTGGAAGGAGCTTCTAGAATTACTGTAGAGTAGGAGAGTTAGCCACTGGGTTATGAATATTTATCTGACTTCAGACAATCCCTTGGAAGCTGGCCCAGAAGGTGTGGCTGGGGAGAGGATAAATGTTTGGGAGGGGCTGGTCAAAACTCTTTTTTTTCCTGGGGTTTCTGCCCCTGGGAGGCAGCTTGTGTTTCTGAATAGCTGTTGCTGTTGGCCTCAGCATGTACTTGGCTGAGGGCATGGTTGGGGAGCTGTCTCTGGACATTGTGAGTTGGACCTTTTGCTTTAAGCGCCAGGTGTGCTTGTGTTTTGAGGGTTAGATGCCAGAGGTTGCTGCAAGGTCTCTGGGTGCTCCCATGCAGTCTCAGGCTAAACTGGCTTTCCCCCTCTACCACCAGCAATACTTAAGGCTGCTACTGAGGAGCTTTGCTTGAAAATCTGTCCTACGGTACATGTGTTTTGGAGTATCCTTAACCCTCATCCCTCTACCCGCCTGTGTTCAAGTACTGCAAAAAATCTTTAAAAAGATACGCCTAGACTGAGCTTGAGTTTTGCCGGTGTGCTCTGGAGCTGGTACCGCCTCCACACCAGTTTAGAGAGCCCTTCTCTGATCAAATATGGTGGAAAGGAACCCAAGGGTGTGCTGTGCATGTGTGCCCTGCACAGAGCTTTTCCAGTTTGGGGGGACAACAGTCTAAACACCAGCAAACTAAAACTGCCTGTACATTTAAAGAGAAGTATGGGTTTGGTTTGGGGGTTATTGCCGTTTTAAACTTACCTAGGTGGATGCAGCATCAGACCAATGCTGCATCTGGCCCCCGGCGTCTCTGCACTGAGAACTGAGTCATTGAAAACTCCTGATGGCTCGGTTCTCTCGGCTCCCCGAGCATAGAGCTGCTGCCTGTCAATCAGCAGCTCTTCTGCTCTACTCCTCCACGCTCACTGGAGAGCTGAGCTGTGGAGGGGCGGGGAGCGGCAGTCTCAGCGGCTCGCTGAGAGGCTAAGACAGCTATCAGTCCAGGCACCTGGCGGATCCATACTTCCAGAGTTGGGATGACGCCGTGCCTGAACTGATATTGGTGACGTCAGCAGATAGCTCTGCTGAAAACGCGTCACAGGAGTGCAAAACGAATTGCACTCCTGTGACCCATAGGAAAAGCCCAGCCAAACAAGCTCAGGCTGGACTTCTCCTTTAATCATTTTTTTTATTTCATTCAACCAGTGAGTTGAACAAAAAAAAATTATCCAATTCCCCCATCCACACGTTCGAGGTAGATGGGTGATTCACTCCACTGTGCACTAATCAGTGTTGCCGGCTATAGCTGGTGGCACTGATCGTTCGGTAAAAACCCGACAGGCTGTTGTACAGAACTTGATTCATAGATCGAACTCTGTACAATCAGCCAGCCTGGGGGTGAGGGGTCGCCGAACAGAGTCTTTGCCCCGGGTGACAGAATGTCCAGCCTGGCCACTGGAGACAGGGACTGCTAGGGCAGCAGAAGGGTACAGGTGCCAGGAAGCTGGAGAGGTGAACTGGAGCTTGGAAACACAGGGATCCACCCAGTGGCAGTATGAAGTCAGGTCACAAGCTGTGTTCTGCAGCAGTCAGGCAAACAGGTACAGAATCACGATCAGGTTCAAGGTCAGGGACAGGCAGGAGTCAGCAATGGTGCTGGCAGCGAGGTACTAAATCAGGAGGCAGAATTGTGGTCAGAACTCCAGGCCGGGATCAATAACACAGATGAGCAGCAGACATAGCAGACAAGGACAATCCAAAGACAAGTTTTAGGCATAGCTGGGTCAGTAACAAGGTTAACAGGTTTTTTAGGAACTTGATACACAGTAATCAGAGCTTCAGGTTTAAATAAGTCACTGAGGACCAGAAACTGCACGCCACACTCCACAACCTTGCACATGCACAGGAAAAATGAGCACCTGCTGCAAAGGAATTAGCACTTGCTGCACAAGATCCCTGACAACTGGAAAGCTACTTGGCTGATGGCAGCAGGCAGTCAGATGGCTGTTGGCAGTAACATGGAGCCAGGTAAGTGTTTAGGGATGGTGTAGAACAGGTAGTTGGATATTTTTTGTTTACCTTAATGCAGAGAATTCAGAAAGGTAAAAAAAAGTATAAACTTCAGTACTAATTTAAGTTCAGTCCATCTGGTCTTTGGCTCAGAGCAGAGATCAGATCACTCAAAGAGGAAGCTCAACCTGATATTGCAGAGTCACTGGTCCTCAAAAACATGACTCTTGGTATCCTAGGTAATTTTGAATATCAAGCTCCCAAATGCAGCAGCTTTTTGTTGTCCTTTGAGAGGGTGTTCAGATTTAATTACACCCAATCAAAGGCTCCGAGGGGTGGATGGTAGGTGTGCTCGATAGCATTTTTTTATGCTCAGCTTGACACCCTTCATGCCAACTATCCTGGATACAGCTACTGTATATTTCCATATGACGAGGTTTCACAATTTTACAACCAGCATATTTTTTAGCAGAATAAAAGTACGATTTGTTAGATACCAAATCCAATATAGATCTGATGTATGTTTCTCCTAGGAGGTCTAAAGTATCCTATTATCCTTCCGAATCTTGTATTATAGGTGTTTGGTGTCTAATTGATTGGTATCTTCTTATACAATAGTGTAACCACGTTTTGTGAAGATAACTCCATTACAGTAAGAATTGTGGAGATTGTATGAAACTTAAAGGAGAACTATAGCCAAAGCAATTTTGGCTGTACTTCTCCTATGGCTCACAGGTGTACAGTTCATTCTGCACTCATGTGACCCACTGATGTCACAGTGCTGGTCCGGTCTCTGAAAAGATCCTGACCATATGGTCGGGATCTACCCAAATGCCTGGACTGGCAGCTGCCTTGGCCTCTTGGCGAGCCACACAGCCCAGTGCTCCAGTGAGTGCTGAAGGGACAGAGCAGAGAACTGAAGGCTGACAGCCACCGGCTCTCTGCAGGCTGACGACCAAGAACTGAGCAATCAGCAGTCTTTATTCATTCAGTTCTTGGTCTTAGAGGCAGCAGGGGGACAGCTGCAGCTGGGATCGGTACTGCAGCCATCTAGGTGAGTATGACTGTTTTTTAAGCCATACTTCTCTTTTAACTCTAGCAGTTTGGAGAAAACAAGAGTGGCAAGTTGTTCAGTACTACTCCCGCATCTTCTGCTTACAGTTTCAGGTTCGCCAGACCTCACTTTTATCTGCTGCATCTCCACCCTGCACAGGAAGGAGCTGGACAAAGGCACTGCCCCCATCGCACACACGGAATACGGCAGCATACTGGAGACTGAGAGATGGGTAAAAAGCAGTTTCTTCTAAAAATAAATACATAAATAAAAAAGTATAGCATTGGGAGGCACTAGTCAACCCATGTCCTAACAAAAATCCAGTCTAATAGCCATCACAAAGCTTGCAAGTGCAAATGGGAATCATGCCAAATTAGGAATCACACCTGTCCCAGAAAAAGGCACATTTTCTGTACCTTCAGTTCTTTCTCTAAGAGGTTATGGACTTGGTGAAATGATTTGTTAATGCAATGCTAAAAAGCAAACAAATGCACATTTGTAAAGTTTACCTATGAAAAGGTAAGGGCAGAAGGGTATGATGGGGTCGATAAAAATAAACAGAGTTAACTAAGGGTTAACAAAGGGTTAAACTTTTGATTAACTTTTTTTGTTTACAGTTCACGTAAGAACACTAATTTATGAATGAATGCTACAACCAGCATTTATTCATGTAAAAATGAAGAGCAGGAATGGGCTGTCACATTGACAGCTCAGTCCTGCAGGTTATACTGGGAGAGAGCAGCTCTGCAATTAGCGGAGCTTTGCTGTCACTTTGACAGCTGGTCTGCTGTGCTGTTGGTCAAAATCGCACAGTGCTTATGATGGAATGGAACCAGCTGTCACATGAGCAGAGGGGCCTCATTGATTACATTGAGAGTACCCAGTCATACAGAACACATGAGATGGCTGGGATGAAGTAGAGCCGGAGAACCCCCCAACCTCAGTGCTCCGGAGAGATGCCTTTGCCTGGCCCTGGGTTCACTAGGACCTGCCCCTAACAATAACCCAACCAGACCCTGAATATTTTGGGGTGACTAGTTCTGCTGGGATTTTGGAAAGTGTAGGGAGGCAGATTACTGGAATAAAGATAAAAGCGGATTTTTAATTTTATTTGCAGTAAATCTGTTGCCACGTTTTCTTAGCTCGTATAACTAAACAATCACAATATTTGAGTGGTCACATTAGAGTTGCACAGGCTCCTTTGCAGACCTGATGTTTTATAGACAATATCTATTTATACATGAAAAATGTTATTCTTTTTAATAATGTCAACTGTAATACCTTTAAATTAAACTCAATTTATTTCTGTGGTTAAGTAACATATTCTTTAGAGTGAATTCCATACTGTGATGTGGTCCAGTGGGAGGTACACTGATTCTTCAGAAAACGATTTATAAATACATGAAAAGACTCGTTGGAAGAATTGTTACATCAGTCCTATGAACACCCTTTTTTAAACTGGTTATTTTGGAGATATTGCAATGCTGCTAAAGGAAAGGAAACTTGCCAGTAAACTTACATAATCACATCAAGATCTGAGCACTTGGAAGTAGGACTTTTTTTCTAAGGCCATTTAGTAGATATGGGTGCGGCGACCTCTGTTGCTACATCATTGCCTAAATCTCGAAATCTGGACAATGATGACATTCTGTATGCCATGGTCTTTATTAAAAAGCTGATAAAAAAAATGCTATTGAATACAGTTAGGAATGAATTAAAACATCATTAAAAATATTTTTAAATGTTGTTAGTGTAATAACCAGAATCTGAGTTGATATCAACCTCTAGTAATCCCTTGTACAGCAGAATAGGGACCGAAAAAGAGGGTGGGCCAGAACTACCTTGTTTCCCTGAAAATAAGCCCTACCCCGAAAATAAGACCTGGTCTTATTTTCGGAGAAGGCTGCAATATAAGCCCTACCCCGAAAATAAGCCCTAGTCAAGTCTATGGAAAAACATGTAATCCTATTTTGTAAAAAGATTATATATTGTCCAGTGTGTCTGCTTTTGTAACTTTATTGTGGAAAATACCTTATTTACAGCGCCGCTGGGTGCTCACGTGACCCGCCAGAGATCTTCTCCTCTCCTCCCAGCTGACATCAGCAGGCCCTCCCTCTGCGGTGCTTGGAGCAGGGCTGACATCAGCGGGTCCTCCCTCTGCAGTGCTTGGAGCAGGGCTGGCGTCAGCGGGTCCTCCCTCTGCAGTGCTTGGAGCGGGGCTGACATCAGCAGGCCCTCCCTCTGAAGTGCTTGGAGCAGGGCTGACATCAGCAGGCCCTCCCTCTGAAGTGTTTGGAGTAGGGCTGACATCAGCAGGCCCTCCCTCTGAAGTGTTTGGAGTAGGGCTGACATCAGCAGGCCCTCCCTCTGCAGTGCTTGGAGCAGGGCTGACATCAGCAGGCCCTCCCTCTGCAGTGCTTGGAGCAGGGCTGACATCAGCAGGCCCTCCCTCTGAAGTGTTTGGAGTGGGGTTGACGTCAGCAGGTCCTCCCTCTGCAATGCTTGGAGCAGGACTGGCATCAGCGGGTCCTCCCTCTGCAGTGCTTGGAGCGGGGCTGACGTCAGCAGGCCCTCCCTCTACAGTGCTTGGAGCAGGGCTGACATCAGCAGGCCCTCCCTCTGCAGTGCTTGGAGCGGGATGACGTCAGCAGGCCCTCCCTCTGCAGTGCTTGGAGCAGGGCTGACAGCAGGCCCTCCCTCTGAAGTGTTTGGAGTGGGGCTGACGTCAGCAGGTCCTCCCTCTGCAGTGCTTGGAGCAGGGCTGACATCAGCAGGCCCTCCCTCTGCAGTGCTTGGAGCAGGGCTGACATCAGCAGGCCCTCCCTCTGCAGTGCTTGGAGCGGGATGACATCAGCAGGCCCTCCCTCTGCAGTGCTTGGAGCAGGGCTGGCGTCAGCAGGTCCTCCCTCTGCAGTGCTTGGAGCGGGATGACGTCAGCAGGTCCTCCCTCTGCAGTGCTTGGAGCAGGGCTGACAGCAGGCCCTCCCTCTGAAGTGTTTGGAGCAGGGCTGACGTCAGCAGGCCCTCCCTCTACAGTGCTTGGAGCAGGGCTGACATCAGCAGGCCCTCCCTCTGCAGTGCTTGGAGCAGGGCTGACATCAGCAGGCCCTCCCTCTGCAGTGCTTGGAGCGGGATGACATCAGCAGGCCCTCCCTCTGCAGTGCTTGGAGCAGGGCTGGCGTCAGCAGGTCCTCCCTCTGCAGTGCTTGGAGCGGGATGATGTCAGCAGGTCCTCCCTCTGCAGTGCTTGGAGCAGGGCTGGCGTCAGCAGGTCCTCCCTCTGCAGTGCTTGGAGCGGGATGACATCAGCAGGTCCTCCCTCTGCAGTGCTTGGAGCAGGGCTGGCGTCAGCAGGTCCTCCCTCTGCAGTGCTTGGAGCAGGGCTGGCGTCAGCGGGTCCTCCCTCTGCAGTGCTTGGAGCAGGGCTGACGTCAGCGGGGATCTCGGCCCCTCCCTCTGCAGTATTCAGAGTAGGGAAGAAGAGCTCTGGCGAGTAACGTGAGTGCCCAGCGACACTGTAAATAAGGTATTTTTGACAATACAGTTACAAAAGGAGACACACCGGACATAATCTTTTTACAAAACGGATTACATGTTTTCACAATGATTTTAACTAAGGTTTATTTTTGGGATTAAAGAATGTCAAAATGCTGACTCCTGAGCTTACAGGGGGAGAGAACACAGGGGACACAGGAACTTTTTTGTACATACCGTAAATAAATAAGACATCCCTTGAAAATAAGCCAGAGTGTGTTTTTTGTAGCCAAAATAATATAAGACCCGATCTTATTTGCAGGGAAACACGGTAGGACCTAATATGATGTGCCACATCCACATTTGCTGACACAGAACATCCTGATAGCAGGACAGAAAAGAGGGAGGAGCTTATCAGTCTGCTGCTGCTTCATTACTGTCCAATCACAGCCTGATGGCAGGGGGGGTGACCAAGCTGTATTGTATGAATGTAGTAGAGAAAAGCCAGGTCACCCAACTGGCTGTGCTATTTGCTGGGTATAACAGCAGCCATATATCTATTTCAATGGTGTATTTAGCTGTTGGCACAAAGTCCATCAATATGTCCTTGAGAATCAAATGTTAGCTTTCCTCCATTTTAAACAGTCAGGACAACGAAGAATGATTGCTCATTGATTGTCATGGGTTGTTGAATTTTCTTTGCCCCTTCTTTTCCCTATTAAATAAAGAGCCTTATTTTAGGGTACTTTGTATTAATTAACCACTTCAGCTCTGGAAGGTTTACCCCCTTTCATGACCAGGCCAATTTTCTGTGTTAGTTCAAATGACAATTGCGCAGTCGTGCAACGCTGTACCTAAATAAAATATATGTCTTTTTTTTCCCCACAAATAGAGCTTTCTTTTGGTGGTATTTGATCACCTCTGCATTTTTTATTTTTTGAGCTATGAACAAAATAAGACAGACAATTTTGAAAAAAAAAAAACAGCATTTGTTACTTTCTGTTATAAAACACATCCAATAAAAAAGTTTAAAAAAATCTAATTTCTTCATCAATTTAGGCCAATGTATTCTGCTACATATTTTTTGTAAAAAAAAAAATCCCAATAAGCGTATATTGATTAGTTTGTGCGAAACTGTGGGATATTTTTATTTATTTAACCAACACTTTTGACACTTTTTAGGGACCAGTGAGACTAATACATTGATCAGTGCTAAAAAATATGCACTGTCACTGTACTAATGACACTGGCTGGGAAGGAGTTAACAGGGGCGGTCAAAGGATTGACTGTGTGCCTAGGTTGTGCTTACTCACTGCGGGGAAGGTGCTTTGATTAGGGGAAGGGGTTAACATCGGGGGCGATTAAAGGGTTAGCCAATGTTTTTGTGTACTGTGGGAGGTGCTTTTACTAGGAGAAGGCATGTAGAGACACAGGATCCATGTCTTCTCTCCTGTCAGAACGGCGATCTGCCTTGTTCACAAAGGCAGATCGTCATTCTGCCTCTCTACCGAACAATCAGCGGTTGTCAGCGGATATCAAGTTTGCGGTACCCGCTGATCAGCTCCTGCCGTGTATAATCACAGCAGGAGCGAGCCACCATTGGCACGCATTCACGCTCGCTACCCGGAAGAGTTGTATCACGTATATATACGTAATCTGGCGCAGAGGCGCCACCCTGTAGCAGTAAAAAAACAATGGTTAAACACTAAGCAAACTAATGTAAAGACAGGTTTGAAGGTTGGTGCCTTAACGTTGTAGGCAGGTCTTCCGCTGCAGTATATCCACCAACCTAAAGGTGGCACTGTGCTGGCAGGAAACCATTGAGGACTAATTTGTCCCTTGCTATGAGCTCTATGGGCTCCAGGCAACCATCTTGGGGAAGATGGCATTTCTGAAATCCCGCTATGTTTGGGTGGCCATCTTGACATAGAAGTCCTTAAATAGGTGATTCTGCAGCATTCAATGTCCTGGCAGTGTGGGAGTAGGATAGGGACAGAGCGCCCACTGGACAGGAGAGAGTAGCCGTTGAGGAGAGAAAGAATAGGTTTTCCATTATTGGGTGTCTCCTCTTCAGCTTCTCTGAACCGCCTCCGACTGGCAGCTGGATTTCTGCTGGTTCATGTGGGGACGGTAGTGTGAAGTAATACCATACCTCCTCCAAGGGAAGTGCTCCTCTAGCATTCTGTGGAACGTAGGTGCATGTTATATGACTATTGGAAAGTGCCATGTCAATACACATTTCCCTATTCTGCCTGAAGAAGTGTATGACATTCAACATAGTGCCGTTGCTGTAAACTGCCTTATTTCTATGATAATCCAATTTTTACAATATATTTCAAATAACAGTTTTTATTGGTCACAGAAATATAAAAGTACAAAAGAGTTGTAATTTGCTCAATACAGATTATCATTGGTAGACATTCAACCTGACATTCAATAGGCGATAGAATACTTTCATCTAGAGAAAATAAAAATGAAGTACCTTCTTCATCTGGAAAATTCGTCAACCAGCAGATATATATTTTATACTGGACATAATCCAAAAATAAGGAAAGAGATAGTAGAGAGAGAAAGAAGGAGAGAAGAGAATATAGGAAAAACAAAGGGGGGGGGGAGAAGGGGGGGAGGGAGGTTCTGCCGCCGATCTAGGGTGGGTCCTCCCGTCCATGCCAATCTTCCCAGACCTTGTCATGTGTTTCCAGTCTATCTTGTAAGCGGGCTGTCATTTTTTCCATGAGCTCTATGTCCTTTATTCTGGTGTATAGATCTGTTGGATTGGGAGGGGTCTGTTTTTTCCAACGCAGTGCGACCAGGCACCTTGCTGCTGTGATTACGTGGCCCATCAATTTCCTAGAGTGGCGGGGTATGTTCAACCCGGATATCCCAAGGAGAAATAATTTCGGGGACCAGGGCACCTGTACTCCCAGCAAGCGAATCAGTAGCGATTGAACTTCCGTCCAGAACGAGGCAATTTTAGGGCATGACCAGTAAATATGAAATAAGGTCCCTCTATCTTTGCAACATCGCCAACATCTGTCCGAACTGGAGGGGTATATGGCTCGGAGTACGTCAGGTGTCATGTACCAGAAATAGAGAATTTTATATGCGTTCTCCTTGTACAAAGTACAGAGTGAGCTTTTGGCTGCCTGGGACCAGATCACCTGCCATGTGTTTTCTGGTATCTCCTCGCCTAGATACTTCTCCCAGCGGAGCATGTATGTGTGCTTGCCCTGATCCGGGAAACTGTAGGAGTTCAATATTCGGTATATGTCAGAAATTAGCCCACGTCTAGTCGAGCCTTCTAGTATCAGGCCCTCAAATGTAGTTGGGGTTGAGAATTGTAGATCTGGGGCGATAGACTGGGCATAGTGTCGGAGTTGCAGGTAACCATAGAATGCTTGCTTTGGGATGCCAAATTTTTTTTGAAGCTCCACAAAGGAGAGTAGCCTGCGGTTGCATGGGTGGACTAAGTGGCCGAAGTGGAACAAGTTTCTGGTCGCCCACGGGGAGGACATCTGATGCGTGAGGCCTGCGGGCATTTTGGGGTTGTATAGAAAGGACGTGAGGAGTGATCTCTCGGAGCATAGTGTGTGGGCTCGTGACAATCTACGCCAGAGTGTGCTGAGGTGCAGCATGGGGCCCAGAAGCTGTGAGGGATCTACCCTCGCCTTCGCATTCCATAGCATACTGTTTGGGTGGACCGGTGCCATCCACAATTTTTCGATTTCTGTCCACTTGTTGTAGGAGCGTTGGGTAAACCATGAGGCCAGGGCTCGTAGTTGGGCTGCCTGGTAATATTTGGTTATGTCAGGAAAGGTTAGCCCGCCGTCCGTTCGCGACGCCAGCAGGACCGTTCGTGGTATTCTGTGTCTCTTATAGTTCCATATATAACGTATCATGTCCGCCTGTATTTTCCGCAGTTCCGCTGATGGGACTGGAATGGGGAGAGTTTGGAATAGGTAGAGCAGTTTTGGCAGAATTACCATCTTAACCGAGGCTATTCTCCCTAAGAGGGAGATATGATGTGTCTTCCATTTTCTTAGTAGGTCCCTGATGTTTTTTAGGAGGGGGGGGTAGTTGGCTCTATACAGGGTAGAGTAGGAGGAGGTAATCTGGATTCCTAGGTATTTTAAGGATAAGTCATTCCAATGGTAAGGGAAGCATTGTTGTAAGTGTTGAATCTCCTGAGCCGGTATATTAATAGGCAGGGCTTCGGATTTGGTTGCGTTTATTTTATATCCCGATAGGGATCTATACAGGTCGAGCTCGGCCTGTAGATTGGGAAGTGAAATCCTGGGTTGGGTCAAGGTGAGTATGATATCGTCGGCAAATAATGCCAGCTTAAATTCCCTATCTCTCACCTGAATCCCGTGTATGTTTGTATTTTTCCGGATGGTCGCCGCCAGGGGCTCCACACAGAGCGCAAATAGTAGCGGTGATAACGGGCACCCCTGGCGAGTTCCATTAGCAATCGGGAAGGTCTGCGACAGTGCAAAGGGAGTTTTAACCTGGGATGAGGGGTTGGTGTATAAATGTCTAATAGCCTGCAAAAAAGGGCCCCGAAATCCCATATAGTGCAGTGTGGCGAACAGGAAAGGCCAACTAAGGCGGTCAAAAGCCTTTTCTGCGTCGAGACCCAGAACCAACGCAAATGTTCCTTCCCTGTTCGCCACGTCAATGAGGTCAATAATTCGTCTCGTGTTATCCCCCGCCTGACGCAGGGGGACAAAGCCCACCTGGTCCTTGTGTATCAAGGAAGGAAGTATCAGGTTCAATCGCATTGAGAGAAGCTTAGTAAAGATTTTTAAATCGGAGTTAAGAAGTGCGATTGGTCTGTAACTTGCACATACAGAGGGGTCCTTGTCAGGCTTGGGGATAAGCGTGAGAAATGATCTCTGCATGTCTGCGGGAATGGTAGTGTTCTGAAAAAAGGCGTTAAATATCTTACACATGTAGGGTAATAAAATCGGGAGGAATGTCTTATAGTACTCGTAGGGAAGCCCATCTGGACCGGGGGATTTGTGTGTGGGCAGAGTTTTTATAGTGGCTATTATTTCTTCCTCCGTGATTGGGACGTTAAGTGAGTCAAGGTCCGTTCTTTGGAGTCTGGGAAGGCCACTGTCCTCTAAGTAGTGTCGCATTCGTTCCTTAAGATCGGGAGGTAGCGGGTCATGAGGGATCTCAGGGTTGTTATACAGGGTGGTGTAGAATTCCCCAAAAGTCTGGGCTATGTCTTGAGGGTGTGTACGTAGGGTGTCTGACCTATCTTTAATTTGGTGAGGGGTGGACATATGGGAGCGTTCAGACAGTTTGCGCGCTAGAAGGGAGTGGGCTTTATTGCCTTTATCATAGTATGTTTGTTTTAGTCGCAGGAGTGCTTTCTCTACCTGGCCTAGTGCCAGATCTCGAAGGGTATTTCTAAGACATACCACTTTTTTAAGGAGAGATATAGATGGTGAGGTTTGTAGGCGAAGTTCTAGGATTTTGAGTTCTTTCTCAGTTTGGAGCTTGGTTGCTATCGCGTTTCTCTTCATGGCTGAAGAGAGCGCGATGCATCGTCCCCTGAAGACTGCCTTGTGAGCCTCCCAGAGGGTGGTGAGGGAGATGTCGGGAGTATTGTTATCTGAGAAGTAGTTTTTTAGAGTCGTCTCTAATTCCGATCTGGACGGGACGTGTTGGAGGAGAAAGTTATTTAACTGCCAATTGCTGGGTTTACGCACCGCGACTCCCATCTCAAGTGATAAGGTTATTGGGGCATGATCTGACCAGGAAATGGGAAGGATCTGGGCCGTCTTTGTGATCCGTAAGGTGGCGTTATTGACAAAGAAGTAATCTAGACGGGAATGCATACGGTGGGGGGCCGAAAAAAAGGTATATTGTCTGTCTCCTACGTGTAGTGCTCGCCATGTATCAAATAAGGCATAACGCCTAGTTAATTGTCGAAATAGCTTGGAGTCACGGGCAGCTCGGTCCTGTGGGGCTGTGGGGTTAATCACGTGGCGGTCCAATCCCACCGAGTGGGCCAAGTTGAAATCTCCTCCCACGATCAGACATTCGCTGGGGGACTTAAAGAGGCGTGCAAGGACCTTGGATAGGAAGTGTATTTGACGTACGTTAGGGGCGTAGATATTGCAAATGGTTATCGCCTGTGATTGCCACTGGCCACGCAAGATTATATAGTGTCCTCTTGGATCAATGAAGGACTCTAAGCATTTGAACGGGGATCCGTGTTTAAATAAAATCGCTACACCTGCACGTTTACGAGGGTTGAATGCTTGGAAGGCCTGAGGATAATGTCTGGATGCGAAGGCGAAGGCACCCCCCTTATTAAAATGTGTTTCCTGTAGTAGTGCTATGTCTGCCCCTGATCCCCTGACTTCTTTCAATGTAAGATGCCTCTTTTTATTTGAGTTCAGCCCGTGAACATTAAGTGAGATAAATCTAACCATGTTTCTTGGTATATGTGGGGGTATGTTTACTTAGCTTATCCTGCTGAGACGCTTCTACGAGAGTCGAAGGATGGAGAGATCCATAGATGAGGCTCGACCAGATGCCCGTCCCAGATCCGCGACAGACCAGTGGGGGGGAGAGGATGGGTGGAGGGAGAAGAAGAAAGGGTAGAGAAAGAAAGAGGGAAGAAAAAGAGAAAGTGATTATTGTCAGCACAATTAAGAGTAAACGATTCATTGTGGGCTCGGACAGTATAGACCACCCAAGCCCCAGTAAGTTCCAATAAGTCTCCCCGGTCAGAACCCCAAACCAGGGCTTGGTCCGGGGAGACATAGAGAACCCTTCAATACAAGTTCAACTGAAATGAAGCTATCTGAACTAAATACTAGAGAGGAACCTTAGTAGGATAAACCACCAGGGGGCCTAGTGGGCCGGAAACAACCAGAACTAACACTAACTAGTCTCCTATAACAGAAAAAAAACCCGACATTGGAAGTACAATGACTGAAAAAAAGGGGGCCTTAGGGGGAGCAGTTGTAGCAAAAATGGGTAGGACAGAGGCAAATGTCTCGCCAATCAGCCTTTTTTAGGCTTGAGTTTAGTAGATCCTCGAGGTGAATCCCGGTCTCTGGGGCGTTTAGTCGGGGGGATCTTCTGCCATACCACAGGAGGTGGTGTTGGCAAGTCCACGAGGTCCCAGTCGGGCAGCCGGGGGGTGGGGATCTCTAGAATGTCGCAAAAGTTCTCCAAGTCCTCCGGGAAGCGTAGTGTTGCAGATTTACCCTGATGGCGGGCTGTAAGGCTGAAGGGGAAGCCCCATCGATATGTGATGTTTTTCTCTTGAAGTAAGATAAGCAGAGGCTGGAGTAATCTTCTCTTCTGCAGGGTGATCCAGGAGAGGTCTGGGAAGAGCTGGATTTGTGTATTTTCAAAGACCACTCTTTTTGCACTGCGTGCTTTGCGCATAATGTCCTCCTTTAGGGGGAAGGAATGGACCCTGCAGATAACATCTCGGGGTCTGGAGGGTGGTCCTTTGGGACGTAGGGCTCGGTGTGCTCGGTCCATTTCTAGAGGTTTATCTGGGGGGTCCCCGAGGAGGTCGTTGAATAGAAGCTGCAAGGTTTCGTGGAGGTCTTCAGGACCCTCTGGTTCAGGTAGACCTCTGATTCGGATATTATTTCGACGCCCCCTATTGTCAAGGTCCTCGATGTGACGTTGCATATTCCGGAGCATTAAATGGTGGTCTGCCCCTTGTGTTTGGGTACGGTGCACTGCCAGTCTAGTCTCTTGGATTTCCTCCTCCGCCATTTCCATCCTCTCAGACAGATGTTTGAGATTGGTGTGGATAATCTAGATTTCCGCCCGACATGCGGATTTAACCTCTTCAATGAGGAGTTTGAAGTCCTCTTTTGTGGGTATGGCTTGGAAACAGTCCTGCCAGGAAGTGGGCTGCTGCAAACGTGAGCTGTGGCCCATATGAGATTGGAGGTAGCTTGGAGGGGAGGATTCCCTGTGTAATGCTGGGGGGAGCATGGGATCATATGGATCTTGTGATGGCAGCTGATGTGGTATGTTAGGTGCTCGTGGGTCTTCCCATGTAGGCCTCTGCTTAGGAGAGGAGGGGTGGGCTCCCACCGGGTTGTCCAAGGGGGTCCCATTTGGTGAGCAGGCCACCTGGGCGTATGATTTAGTGTGGTCTGTCCCCTGTCCCATTGATCTGGAGGCGCCTTGGTGTCCGCGCCTCTGTGGCTGGGGGGTGCTCGGGGGGGGGCCGTGGACTTGTTGGGGGGTAAATCTCCCATGATGAGTACCCTGTCCCCGATCACTGCTCCAGTCACCCTCCGGGTCCGGTAGCGGGGGAAAGTCACTTGGTTGGAGTGAAGGAGTGGGGGAGATCGTACCTCCCTGAGGGAGGTAGGGGTCTGACAATGAGCGCAGCAGTTGCGGGAAGGCCTCTGAGCACTGTGTATAGGAAGGTGCAGGGCGGCCTGGTAAGGTGTCCCGCGGTGTGCTCCGGGGCGTCTCATGTGCAGGGAGAGGTGGGGGGGGACTCACCGCTGTGGTCCCTTGACCGGACAGTCCATCTATCCCCCGAGTCTGTTCCTCATTGTTGTGGAATGTGGATGGAGCCGCCGAGGGCTGTTGTCGTTGCGGTCTCGTGGCGGAGGAGGAGGCTGTCGGCGCCATCTTGTCCCGTTCGTCCTCCGACATGGAGGGCTGGTTAAAATATGTCCGGATGGTCGCAGCGGAGCCGGATGGTGGCTGGGACGAACCCCGGGTCCTGGAGGATCTGGTCCGTCTGTTTCCTCCCATATATTGGAGCTGAGAATCCCCCTTTTCAGGCCTTTAAGCTGCGGGCTGGAGGAGAGCTAACAGGTTAGGCGTCCATGCAGAGCGGCTTCCGGTCACGCCCCCCAATTTTTACAATATAAACAACGTGGAAATGTCCATGTGTGTTGGCGCCTCCCATTTCTTGGATACACTGCTCATACTTTCCCAACTACTCCAATCCTCTGTTAGGGCCCCAAGAAATACCAAGTACAGTGGAACCTTGGTTAACAAGTAATGCGGTTAACAAGCATTACTTGGAGCCATTCAGAAATACTCGGAATCACTTGGAAATACTGCGTTCCCGAGTGTTCTTGAGACTTTCCGAGGGTTTCTGAGTTCAGCCGAGCTGTCCGAGTATTTCCGAGGCTCTCTGGCGCCCCCCCCCCACCTCTGGCCACATGCGGTATTGCATGCAATAGATGTCAATGCGGAACAAATTATCTTTGTTTCCATTGATTTCTATGGGGAAACTTGGATATGCGAGTGCTTTGGATTACAAGCATTCTCCTCGTAATCCAAGGTTCCACTGTACTTCAGATTATTGAGCGCACATGATTCATATTTTAAGAACCTAATTGCCAAGCACAAATTCTGTCATATTGGGTCGTTTCATTCCAACGAACGGGGAACCTCCTCTCGCCGGCGACTCGTCAGAGAGACACTCAAAACGAGCAGAATTCAAGCTAATGTGGTGTGCAGTACCGCATTTCGCCAGAGGTGCGGGGGCGCAGGTGATACTTGGAGCCATTTGGAAATACTCGTAATCACCCGGAAATACTGTGTTCCCGAGTGTTTCCGAGACTTTCTGAGGGCTTCTGAGTTCAGCCGAGCTGTCCGAATATTTCCGATGATTTCCGCGCCCCCCCACCTCTGGCCACATGTGGTATTGCATGCAATAGAAGTCAATGCAGAACAAATTATCTTTGTTTCCATTGACTTCTATGGGGAAACTCGCTTTGATATGCAAGGGCTTTGGATTAATCCAAAGCACTCTCCTCGTAATCCAAGGTCCCCCTGTACTTCACATTATTGAGCACACATGATTCATTTTTTTAGAACCCAATTGCACAAATTCTGTCATATTGGGTCTTTCATATTGGGTCGTTTCGTTCCAATGAACGGGGAACCTCCTCTCGTCGGTGACGCGTGACATCGTCGCGCCCCACGGGGCGTGGCCACACCGCTCGCCCCGTCGTCAGAGAGACGCTCTGAGTTCCTCAATCAGCTGTTTGCTATACAGCTGATTAGGCGGAACAGATAATCCGATTGGCTCACGCCAGTTGGATTGGATATATAAGTGCTGACACTCGGCTGGGGATTGTCAGTCCACTGGCCGCCACCCCGATGTCAGCACTGTGTATAGCTCCAATCAGAGGCGTTGCTAGATCTGCAAAAGATCTGGGGCTAGAGCCCATAGCAGCGGTCACCAACCTTTTTGCAGGCCCGTGGGGGGGGGGAGACCTAAGCAATTTTTCACGGGCGATGGCTGGTGTAGCGCTTCAATTATCATGGCACCATGGTTGATATGGTGTCAGGGTGATTAAAGTGCATTATTTCTATTGTTACATTCTAATATATAATGAAGTGGTTCAACTCACCATACTGCAGAATCAGTGGGAGCCCTGGGCCTGTCACTTACCACATCTCCTGCCACCATTTGCAGATTGCCACATCTCCTGCCACCATTTGCAGATTGTCACTTGCCACGTCTCCTACCACCATTTGCAGATTGTCTCTTGCCACATCTCTTGCCACCATTTGCAGATTGTCATTTGCCACGTCACCTGCCACCATTTGCAGATTGTCACTTGCCATGTCTCCTGGCTCAATTTTCAGATTGCCACATCTCCTGCCACCATTTGCAGATTGTCACTTGCCACCTGATGTGGATTGTAACTTGCCATGCCAGCTAGTGCTACCAAATGTGCATTGACGCTGCATTGGTGGCAGGCTGACAGCACTGGTCCATTTAGTGAGAACAGGACAGCGGTGATGCAGGGCGGGAGGTGAGAGATGATGTCATCTCACTGCTCCCCGCTGCACCTCCGGCATTGAAGCAAGGGGGTCTGGCTGCAAAGTGGAGCTCCACGATGACAGGAAGCACGTGACCTGCACTCCACCATGCTGTGAGGGTGGAAGAGCGCTGATGTGTGACGGGCAGTGAGAGATGATATAATTTCTCTGCTGCTCGCCGCACCTCGCTCCCAAATTGAAGAGGCCCGGCTGTGAAGAGCGCTGATGTGGAGCAGGCGGAGAGAGATGTCATCTCTGCTCGTCCGCCTGCTCGCTCCTCTCTTCTCCTTCAGCCTCTCTCATGCAGCCAGCCTGCCCGCCGCAGCAGCCGCAACCCGCTGGTTAGGCAGGGACCCTGCAGCAAGAAACTCGGGGCTATGGGCCCCAGATCCGGGGCTATAGCCCCAATAGCCACCCCCTAGCAACGCCCCTGGCTCCAATCCAAGGTAATTATAAACTAGTAACAGCAGGCATCTTGTGGACATGGTTCCTGTCCCTCTGCCAGCTGTTGCTATCATTTATATTTTTCTTAATCTTTTTACTTTTTCTAAATCACATACCTTGACAAGAGGAGGCTTTACTCAATTATCTCTTTGTCATAATTGCCCTTACAGTGTCTTGCCGCTGTTGCAAAACCAGGTGTCTCTTGTGAATGCGCCCCAGCATCCAGTGTGTGAATACATGATTGATCATCCATGTCGTGTGTGTGTGGACTTATGCAGCCAGCATGGATCTTTCTCCTTGTAATTTTAAGTGAATTAAACATATGTAAGTACTCTTGGCCATGCCACCTTATATTTTGAAAAAATGCAAAGGATAACTTTTTGATGTTTATCTTATATTATCATGCATATACTATTATACATATATACTTATGTTACAGATATAATATAATATACCCAACTATAAATCTCCCCTGATGAAGGAAAAAAATACGTACCAATGGGAATTTCCGAAACATGATGGGATCTATGCTACAAATCTACATAACCGATCTCAATTTATTTTGAGCAGTATCGTGGATAATTAGCTTTGGGTACTATGTGTATATATACATATATATGTCATATATATGTCTTGTTAATGACTTATTGGTGTTCTTACTGTACTTTTTTAAGACAATTTTTCTATTTCTATTTCTGCACCTTCCTCTTTAAAGGGTTAAGCATCTCCTGGACACCAGGAGAATTGGCTCCCGCTGCTGTCAATCACAGGCAGTGAGTCAATCAGCAGATGGAGGGGCGGGGCTGAGCCATGGCTCCATGTGTAAATGGACACACAGAGCCTCCTGCTTGGGTGCCCCCGCAGGAGGGACCCGAGAAGAGGAGGATCCGGGCTGCTCTGTGCAAAACCATTTCGGAGAGCAGGTAAGTATGACATGTTTGTTATTTTTTTTTAAAACAAGGCTTTAATATCACTTTAAACCGTCAAATTCATCTAACCCTTTCCCACTCAACTAACGTGTTTTTTTTGTGTCCCTGATGTAGAAGTTTCTCATCATTTCCTGTCCAGACAGGAAGCTAAGGAAAATCTCCGCAAAAGAGAAATTGATTTCTATAATAGTGGTACAAAGGTTCTAACGCTTCTCAGATCTGAAATAAATTAAAAAAAAGTGGCTAGAGTTTTAAAATGGAGATAAAAAGGTTCCCGGACTGCCGCACTCTGAAGAAAAGCATCTTTATTGTAGAGCGTAAAAAATCCAAAATACAGTCACATAAAAGGAGACAGGACAGGGTACAATCGCTAACTCGTTTCACATCATTAGATGCTTACTCATAGCTAAAGTAGACAAGAATAAAATGTGTATAAATAGGCAGGAGGGTGGGGTGAGAGAACTAATAAGACCACCATTCAGCGCCTCACACTTGGGTTTACACCCATTGCACACAATTAAAACACTTGTAATCCCAAAGAATTGAAAAACACCTGTGGGTCGGGATGAAGAAGTACCTAGTTTGGCCCAAAAATATAATATGAGAGCATGTATACGCATATGCCCAATAAAAAATGATCAAACATAATGAATGCTAACACATCCCGTCATGGTGTTTACATATAAATGGGGTAATGAGAGTGAACAACACCAAAAAAGAAAACATCTGTACATAGATACATGGGAAATGCATAAAGAATATATGTACAAGAGACCCTCCTGTATGAATAGGGACAAAAGGTATGCCTGTAATGGATATGCAGTTAATTGTGTCAAGAATTGACTACAAAAATCATGACAAGTCATGAGCATATCTAAAATTACACAGAATAAAAACGTCTCATATTCGTTATTATAAAGTCACTGGGTCATTATAAAGATATTTGCTTGAAGGGTGTTGTAATCTGTTACAAAAATACACTATTGTCAAAATTGATACTGAACCCTAAATTACATTGAATGTCATGTTGAAATGAGGAAATAAATAAAGATTTCCTCTACCAGATCAGGACAATACATTGTCCTGGTCAAAAGAGAAAGAAGGGGAAGGTATACGCCAGACTAGAGTTTTAAAATCACATCCTGACAAGACAGCTGACCAAAACATATCTGTAAAGCCTCTTTCACACTGGGGCGGGAGGTGCGATGGTGGTAAAGCGCAGCTATTATTGGCGGCGCTTTACCATCGTTTTAGAGGCGGTATTCGGCCGCTAGCGGGGCGGTTTTACCACCCGCTAGCGGCCGAGAAAGGGTTAAAAACCAACGTAAAGCGCCTCTGCAGAGGCGCTTTGCCAGAAGTATAGCCGCGCTGCCCTATCGATTTCAATGGGCACACCGCTCCTTCACCGCTCCGAAGATGCTGCTAGCAGGACTTTTTTTCCCGTCCTGCTAGCACACTGCTCCAGTGTGAAAGCCATCGGGGCTTTCACACTGGAGACACAGCAGCGGCTGTTTCGTGTCGGTTTGCAGGCACTATTTAGTGCCTGCAAACTGCCCCAGTGTGAAAGGGATCTAATGGAGTAAGGCTCCATGCACACAGGACACTCAATACAGTCATTCTGGATGTCAGATTGCTGGCAGGAAAACGTGGTTTTAAAAACGCGATTTTATTAGCGTTTTGCATTGGCGTCAATGCATGTTTAGCCGCTCCAGCTTTTAGCCGCGTTTCTCTGCCTCTATTCAAAATCATTGGTTCCCAATGGGAGCCCATTGATTTGAATAGAAGTTGCACCAGAAGTGGGATCACGGTGATCCGACTTGCGGGACGACTTGTGTGCTGAGGATGTTGAAGGGGAACCCCCCCCGCCAAAATGAAAAAAAATAATGGCGTGGGGGTTCCCCTTAAAATCCATACCCGACCTAAGGGTCTGGTATCATTGAGGGGGGAACCCTACGCCATTATTTTTGTTCATTTTGGCGGGGAGGGTTACCCTTCAACATCCTCAGCACACAAGTCGTCCCGCAAGTCGGATCACCGTGATCCCACTTCTGGTGCGACTTCTATTCAAATCAATGGGCTCCCATTGGGAACCAATGATTTTGAATAGAGGCAGAGAAACGCGGCTAAAAGCTGGAGCGGCTAAACATGCATTGAGGTGCATGAGGTGCATGGGGTCCCCCCAAAATCCATACCAAACCCTTATTCGAGCATGAAGCAGGTCAGGATAAGTGGGGGGACGAGCGAACGCCCCTCCTGGACCATACCAGGCCACATGCCCTCAACATGGGGGGTGGGTGTTTTGGGGCAGGGGGGACCTGGGGCCCCCACCCCAAAGCACCTTGTCACCATGTTGATGAGGACAAGGGCCACTTCCCAACAACCCTGGCCGGTGGTTGTCGGGGTCTGCAGGTGGGGGCTTATTGGAATCTGGAAGCCCCCTTTATAAAGGGGGCCCCCAAATCCCAGCCCCCCCCATGTGAATGAGTATGGGGTACATTGTACCCCTACCCATTCACCTAAAAAAAAGTGTCAAAAATAAACACACTACACAGGTTTTTAAAGTTTTTTATTATAGCAGCTCCGGCTCTTCTCCCTCTTCTGGCGACGTGTTCTCTCCTCTCCGGTTCTTCTCCCCTCTGCGCTGTCCTCTCTCTCCACTATCTTCTGCTCTTTTGCTGGGTCTTCTCCCCTCTCCGGTTCTTCTCCTCTCTGCGCTGTCCTCTGCTCTTTTGCTGGGTCTTCTCCCTCTGTTCTTCCTCCAATGTTGACTCAACGTGATCTCCTGGTGTAATGCTGGGTCCGCCGTGTGCAATGACTTATATTGGCATAGGGCGGGGCATCCTGCTGACGTCATCCGGAGGCCCCACCTCCTTATGACGTCATCATTCCATCATGCCCCGGGTGGTGACAGCATAAGGAAGTGGGGCCACCGGATGACAAGGTGCTACCTTGTCATAAGGAGGTGGGGCTCCCTGCCCCAAAGCACCCACCCCCCATGTTGAGGGCATGTGGCCTGGTAAGGTCCAAGGGGGGGGCGCTTGCTCGTCCCCCCACTTATCCTGACCTGCCGGGCTGTGTGCTCGGATAAGGGTTTAGTATGGATTTTGGGGGGACCCTATGCCATTTTTTTGGGGCGTGGGGGGTTCCCCCTTAAAATCCATACCAGACCTAAGGGTCTGGTATCGTTGAGGGGGGAACCCTACGCCAATTTTTTTTTTTTTCATTTTGGCGGGGTGGCATCCCCTTCAACATCCTCAGCACACAAGTCGCCCCGCAAGTCGGATCATCATGTTCCGACTTCTGGTGTGACTTCTATAAAAATCAATGGGCTCCATTGATTTTAAATAGAGGCAGAGAAACGCCTGACGAGGCTTAACGCTCTGTTTACAGCATTAACCCACGTTGAACAGCTTTTACCAGCATCTGGCGTTTTTAGGACTGCTCTTGAATGCGATTTTAGGGCGTTCAGACAACAGCCCATAAACTCCACTGCTGATAAAAGCTAAAAAACGTCCATGTGTGCATGAACACATAGGATAACATAGAGTGGAGTTTAAGGACTGTTAAAAAAAATGCCCAAACGCCACAAAAACAGCTGTTTTTGAGCCCCAGTGTGCATGGAGCCTAAAGAGTAAAGAGGTCCCCCTTTGCCATGGCAGGTGATGTGGCATTGTTCACATGATTCCTGCTGAAGGGGAGGCACAGCTATTGATTGGCCAGCTCTGCCCGAACATCATTCCTCAATGCACTTTCTGCAGAGATCATGTGATCAGCCACCAGGTGAGCCCAGAGTTCCCTTTAATCCGGCACATCTGCTGTTTTCACAGCCTGTTTTACAGTGTATTAGTGTAAGTCAGGCTTTTCAATAGCCCAGGGTATCCTTAGAGCCTAAGTCCACTTTAATATTCAATGATTCTCATTAGTTTAATGATGTACGCGGAGTCTGATTATACAGATCCCAAACTGAACCTCTCCTGAAAGGTCATACGTTCTGTCATTCCCCTGAGTATTACATATTCCTCAACCAGAAGAACCACCCCATACAAACACATAATAACACGTTCCACATGCAGGGAGGGTCACAGAATGGAGAAGAGCTGGCAGCTGCTATTAGGAGAATATATTGCTATAATAGCAAATATTACAATTTTAAAGAGTCTGTCTACCCAGAACAGATTTTCCAGTTGTTTATTTACCCAACAAGCTTACTATATTAGACATTACATGGGGTTTTCACTCTTCCTCTTAGATTTATTTTTTTACTTTACAGAGAATTCAGCAGGACAAATGTGATTTAAAGCTTACTTTTGACAGATGGGATGTTTTGATCAATAATTTGTAATTGGTTAGGTAATAGAAAGCCCAGTTCAGTGATTCTGCTCAAAACACTGCAACTGTTTTTTTTTTTTTTTTACTTAAAGTGGCACTAAACTCTATTCAAGTGTCTTTAAAATTATATTATAACATGTGTACCCAGCGCTGTCTCAACATCAACAATGCTATACAAAAAACCTAATGAATTGACATATATATACAAGTGCAAGTTAATTTTCAGTGCCAAAAAATATATATATATATATATGTGCAGTCCTTGTAAAGTGCTTATTCGTGTGTTCATGTGCCGTGCCATACTCCCCTCCTTATGTGTCCCCACTCACCAGATAATGGTGGGCACTGCCCTGAAAAGAAGCTATTAATCATCAGATGGTGTTCCCAGTAGATGGTCGGCTTGTCCTTGTAGGTCCTCGTATGTGTTATTGGAAATGTACAGTGCCTTGAAAAAGTATTCATACCCCTTGAAATTTTCCTCATTTTGTCATGTTACAGCCAAAAACGTAAATGTATTTTATTGGGATTTTAGGTGATAGACCAACGCAAAAATTTTTTTACCAATAAATATCTGAAAAATGTGGCGTGCATTTGTATTCGGCCCCCTTTACTCTGATACCCCTAACTAAAATCTAGTGGAACCAATTGCCTTCAGAAGTCACCTAATTAGTCCACCTGTGTGTAATATAATCTCAGTATAAATGCAGCTGTTCTGTGAAGCCCTCAGAGGTTTGTTAGATAACCTTAGTGGAAAAAAAAACAGCATCATGAAGGCCAAGGAACACACCAGCCAGATCGGGGATAAAGTTGTGCAGAAGTTTAAAGCAGGGTTAGGTTATAAAAAACATATCCCAAGCTTTGAACATCTCACGGAGCACTGTTCAATCCATCATCTGGAAATGGAAAGAATATGGTACAATTGCAAACCTGCCAAGACATGGCCGTCCACCTAAACTGACAGGCCAGGCAAGGAGAGTATTAATCAGAGAAGCAGCCAAGAGGCCCATGGTAACTCTGGAGGATCTGCAGAAATCCACAGTTCAGGTGGGAGAATCTGTCCACAGGACAACTATTAGTGCACTCCACAAATCTGTCCTTTATGGAAGAGTGGAAAGAAGAAAGCCATTGTTGAAAGAAAGTCATAAGAAGTCCAGTTTGCAGTTTGTGAGAAGCCATGTGGGGGACACAGCAAACATGTGGAAGAAGGTGCTCTGGTCAGATGAGACCAAAATTAAACTTTTTGGCCTAAAAGCAAAATGCTATGTGTGGCGAAAACTAACACTGCTCATCACCCTGAACACACCACCCCCACCATGAAGCATGGTGGTGGCAGCATCTTATTGTGGGGATGCTTTTTCCTCAGCAGAGACAGGGAAGCTGGTCAGAGCTGATGGGAAGATGGATGGACCAAATACAAGGCAATCTTAGAAGAAAACCTGTTAGAGTCTGTAAAAGACTTGAGACGGGGCAGAGGTTCACCTTCCAGCAGAACAACGACCCTAAATATACAGCCAGAGCTACAATGGAATGGTTTAGATCAAAGCATATTCATGTGTTAGAATGGCCCAGTCAAAGTCCAGACCTAAATCCAATTGAGAATCAGTGGCAAGACTTGAAATTTGCTGATCACTCTCCATCCAATCTGAGAGCTTGAGCTATTTTGCAAAGAAGAATGGGCAAAAATGTCGCTCTCTAGATGTGCAAAGCTGGTAGAGACATCCCCAAAAAGACTTGCAGCTGTAATTACCGCGAATGGTGGTTCTACAAAGTATTGACTCAGGGGGGTTGAAAACATAAAATGCCCCAATAGGAAGTCACTACAGATTAGCAATGAGAAAAAATGGGTTTGTATTTCCCTTTAGTTTAAGTGAAAGTCAAAATATTTTGGTGAAATTTTGTCATTTCACCAAAGTGTATTGCAGTCCATGCAAGAGATACAATTGAGGTGGATTGGTAGGTTTTTGTGGGAACAGTGGCATTTAAATGGCTCCTGGGAGTTATGAAAACTGCTTTCAGCTGTCCTGGATCTGTTGTGCAGAAAAAGGTTCCTTCATTGGCCTCATTTTATTTTTTTCCACAGAAAGAAAGCACAGACAGTAATGCCGCGTACACACGGTCGGACTTTCCGGCATACTTGGTCCGGCGGACCAGAGTGTGCCGGACAATCCGCCCGTGTGTGGGCGGCGGCGGACTTTTCCGGCGGACTTCTTCCCAAAAGCCCGCCGGACCTAGATTTCAAACATGTTTGAAATCTTTCCGTCGGACTCAGTTTCGGGCGGAAAGTCCGCTCGTGTGTGTGCTGGTCCGACGGAAAGCCCGCTCGTGTGTAGGCTGGTCCGACAGACCAAATACGACACGAGGGGATGGTATTGCATCTCGCGCTCGCTGCAATAGGAAAAACAAATCTTCCTATTGCGGCGAGCGCGGGGCATACCAGGCCCTTAGGTCTGGTATGGATTATAAAGGGGAACCCCGCTACGCCGAAAAAACGGCGTGGGGTCCCCCCTAAAATCCATACCAGACCCCGATCCGAGCACGCAGCCTGGCCGGTCAGGAAAGGGGGTGGGGACGAGCGAGCGCCCCCCCCCTCCTGAACCGTACCAGGCCGCATGCCCTCAACATGGGGGGTGGGTGCTTTGGGGGAGGGGGGCGCCCTGCGCCCCCCCCCCCAAAGCACCTTGTCCCCATGTTGATGAGGACAAGGGCCTCTTCCCGACAACCCTGGCCGTTGGTTGTCGGGGTCTGCGGGCGGGGGCTTATCGGAATCTGGGAGCCCCCTTTAATAAGGGGGCCCCCAGATCCCGGCCCCCCACCCTATGTAAATGAGTATGGGGTACATGGTACCCCTACCCATTTACCTAGGAAAAAAGTGTAAGTAATAAAACACACTACACAGGTTTTTAAAATATTTTATTAAACAGCTCCGGGGGGGGGATCTTCCTCCGGCTTCGGGGGTCTTCTTCCGGCTTCGGGGGTCCCTCCGCTTCATCTTCTCCCGGCGTCCGGTTGGTTCTTCTCCGCTCTCCGGCCTCTTCTCCCGGTGTCGCAGGTCTTCGGCCGGCCCCTCCGCTCTCTTCATGTAGCTCTATTGCGAGCGGAGGTCCGGACTTCTGGGCTTCTTGGCTTCTTGGCTTCTTGGCTTCTTGGCTTGGCTTGGCTTCTCTTCTCTTCCCCCAGATGTTGACACGACGCTCTCTCCGGCTGGACTGGTTTCTGAGGGCTGCGTTGTGACTTATATAGGCGGAGACCCCGCCCCCATATGATGTCACAGTCCCTGGGCATGCTGGGACTGTGACGTTTTAGGGGGCGTGGTCGGGGGGCGTGGTCGACCACGCCCCCTAAAACGTCACAGTCCCAGCATGCCCAGGGACTGTGACATCATATGGGGGCGGGGTCTCCGCCTATATAAGTCACAACGCAGCCCTCAGAAACCAGTCCAGCCGGAGAGAGCGTCGTGTCAACATCTGGGGGAAGAGAAGAGAAGCCAAGCCAAGCCAAGCCAAGAAGCCAAGAAGCCAAGAAGCCCAGAAGTCCGGACCTCCGCTCGCAATAGAGCTACATGAAGAGAGCGGAGGGGCCGGCCGAAGACCTGCGACACCGGGAGAAGAGGCCGGAGAGCGGAGAAGAACCAACCGGACGCCGGGAGAAGATGAAGCGGAGGGACCCCCGAAGCCGGAAGAAGACCCCCGAAGCCGGAGGAAGATCCCCCCCCCGGAGCTGTTTAATAAAATATTTTAAAAACCTGTGTAGTGTGTTTTATTACTTACACTTTTTTCCTAGGTAAATGGGTAGGGGTACCATGTACCCCATACTCATTTACATAGGGTGGGGGGCCGGGATCTGGGGGCCCCCTTATTAAAGGGGGCTCCCAGATTCCGATAAGCCCCCGCCCGCAGACCCCGACAACCAACGGCCAGGGTTGTCGGGAAGAGGCCCTTGTCCTCATCAACATGGGGACAAGGTGCTTTGGGGGGGGGGGCGCAGGGCGCCCCCCTCCCCCAAAGCACCCACCCCCCATGTTGAGGGCATGCGGCCTGGTACGGTTCAGGAGGGGGGGGGGCGCTCGCTCGTCCCCACCCCCTTTCCTGACCGGCCAGGCTGCGTGCTCGGATCGGGGTCTGGTATGGATTTTAGGGGGACCCCACGCCGTTTTTTCGGCGTAGCGGGGTTCCCCTTTATAATCCATACCAGACCTAAGGGCCTGGTATGCCCCGCGACGGGGCTCGCAAGGTGTCAATCTAGCCGATAAAAGCGGCAAGATTGACATCCTTTTCTAGTCCCGTCGCACCTGAGTCACGTTCAAAATGAACGGACTTGTCCGTGTGTGGGCAAGTCCGTTCATTCTGAAAGTCCGCCGGAACTCCGGCGAAAGTCCGTCGGAAAGACGGGCGGACTTAGCCCGCCGGAAAATCCCGGCGTGTGTGGGCAAGTCCGTTCGTTTTAAAGTCCGGCGCACCTGGCGGACAAAGTCCGTCGGAAAGTGTGCCGGACCAAGTAGGATAGAAAGTCCGCTCGTGTGTACGCGGCATAAGGAAAAAAGTCAAATAAAAATATCTAATAACTGATCACAAATATCAATCAAGTAGACAAAAATGGGAAAAAACACAAATACCAAGAACATCAAATAAAAATAAACTCAGAAAAAATGGAACCTTTAGGGTCCTTTCACTTGGGCTTTGTCCACTCCGTTTAGCGGGGAACCCGTGAGCAGATCCCCTGCTGAGTCGGCGCTGATTGGGAAGGATGTCTGTTTCTTGTACATCAATGCCCATTTAGTATTTGTCTGCATTTACACAATGGAGAGGAGCAAACCCATGATGGCTCTGTAGGCGCCCAGACCACCATCACCATCCATCACTTTTAGGTCCGGAATAAAACAGAAAAAGATGCATCCTTCTCTGTTTTTTTTTCTGGACCTGGACAGACTTGGAGGTAGGCAGGAGAAAAGAGACACAAGTTTTCTTACATTAGCCTGCTCATAAGCCGCGTACACACGATCGGATTTTCCGAAGGGAAATGTGTGATGACAGGCTGTTGGCGGAAAATCCTCGACCATCGACCATGCTCCATCGGACAATTGTGGGATTTTCCGCAGACAAATGTTGGATAGCAGGTTTTAAAATTTACCGCGGACAAATGTCTGTCGGATTTTCCGATCGTGTGTACACAAGTCCGTCGGACAAAAGTCCAAAATACAAACACACATGCTCGGAAGCAAGGATGAGCCAGCATGTAAACTAGCCTTCGTAATGGAGAATTAACATTCGCGACGTGGTAAATTATGAAATCTGGAAATGCAGCGCACAATTCTCTTTTTCTTTGATGGGATAATAATGAAGCTGCTTTGCTGGTGATACTGATGGAGTTATTACAAAATTTTCAAAGGCTTTTTTTTCTAGTGATATCAAGAATAATATTATTTTTTGGGGGCAAGTTACCACAACACCATTATCCTGTAGTTTTTAAGATCAAAAATACAACTATGTTGGTGTCCCTTGTCAATTTTACATTGTAACTGCCTACTCCCAAACTGTCATTTGAAGTAAAACACATAACCAAGTATTATTCTACACAATGTTTTATTGTGCATTAAAAAAAGAAAACAAATAAAATTAGACATGCTATCTGCCAATAGAACTTAACCAAAAAGTGCATTCTATGCATCCAAAAATATAGAAAATATACCAAATCAAATCATTATTCAACCAAAAAAATAATGTCAAAGCAATAACTCCAAGACCAATAATAAATACCACGTTATCTCCTCCGATTCCGCAACATGTCTGGTTGACGAATGGCTGTTCAGAAACTAACTGAAAAGCGCAAAATGAAAAGTGCGAAATGAAAAGCGCGAATCAACACTCACCAAACTTCTACTAACACGAAATTAGCAGAAGGAGCCCAAAGGGTGGCGCTAAAGAGCTGAAAAACCATGTAGTACGTCACTACATTCATGTTTGTTGGCCAACAATTGTGCGCCGTGTGTATGCAAGACAAGTTTGGGCCAATGCCCTTCAGACAAAAGTCCACGGTTTTGTTGGCCAACAATCTGATCGTGTGTACGAGGCTACAGACCCACATGGAGCTTCCGATCAGGTCTGCCTGAAAAACTGACAGGTGGACCTGATCAGAAAGCTTGTGTGAAAGGGGCCTTATTCAACAAAATTTTGCCTAAGCAGTTCAATAAGTGAAAATGAGTTTCCTCCTCGAAATTTCATTGACAGTAAAATCTGCATTTTTGGGGCAATATCAATATTGCCTAAAGCACTCTTATCCCTACTAAGTCCACATTCATACCTGTGTGCCATGGGAATGTGTGTAAAATCGTGAGCTTTCATGCATCGGACAAAAAAATGCCTGTTTTTATTGTAGATGTGCTGCAGTGCCATTCATTCTTAATGACGCCTCAATGCACCTTGCTAAGGTATGTGTATCCATTTGCGGACCTCCTGCCCGCAATGTACTGCGAATAGCAGGAAGTAAAAAATAAACTTTTTTTTTTTTTTTTTTAAACTTGTGGTATTTTTTTGTTTATATCCCAAAAAATAAAAAAACTGTGGTGATCAAATACCTTCAAAAGAAAGTTCTATTTGTGTGAAAAAATGATACAAACTTTGTTTGGGTACTGTGTTGCATGACCGTGCAATTACCAGTTGCGCAGTGCAGAATAGCAAAATATGGCCTGGTCATGAAGGGGGTAAAACTTTCTGGAGCTCAAGTGGGTATTTTAGTGTACTCTGTATTATACTATATTTAAAAAAAGGTTCATGCACTTCTTTAGTGCGATTTCATTGCTCGAGGAGCTCATTCAAATGAATAGGCAGCCCAACGCAACACATTGTATATAAAACATACATAAAAATGCGTATCTATACACCAGCATTGCCGCATCACATAGATGTGAATCCAAACTAAAGGAACACCTGAACCACCATGCTTACCCCACCATCCTGCCAAAAACTACCAGTTCTATTCCAAAAACAAACACTATGACACTTGAAAAAAATTTTCTGTAACAATATATATAAATATATATTTTTATATATATTTTTGTAATACATTTTTGTTATTGGATTTTCCTGTATGCGTAGTTCAGGAATGCCGGCAGATAGGACATGTTTGTTTGGAGATGGAATTCACAGCAGTCACTTTGATGTACTCTGCTCTATAAATAGACTCTGGAAACCACCTCCGTCTACAGGAAGATGTTTGCACACCTGAGTGTATGTATTGCGCTTGTGTTCCACATTCACGGCTGATCTATTTTCTGTATTGGAGGCAAAAATTGTTTATAGCTCCTCCTAAAAGACCCATTCTAAGGGACCATTCACACAATACACATTGGGCAGCGTTTCCTAATGCAAACCCAGCGTATAGACAAGGCAGTTTGCCTTATGTTTCACCAGTAGTGGCCCTTAATGGCGGGCGCAGGGGCGCCACCTCCCTAATCCATGCATCCAAACCTAATCTACATGCCAGGCTCCAAAGGCATGGATTCCATTGGGGTTTTTCTTCTTTTTTTCTTTCTTAGAAGCACGTGATTAGTGCCAGAGGCTCTTATAGGCTTCAAAAAAGAATGGGCTCGGGGCGCAGAGCACAGTTCCTCGAGCACTCCCAGTTGTGTGACAATAGCGAATTAATATTCACTATTGTCTTCCTGATTCTCCTCCTGGGCAATCTGGAAGTGGGTCCTGAGCAATAACTTCTCTGCAGGATGTGGAAACCTTGCAAAAAGATCTGAACAAATTAATGGGGTGGGCAACTGCATGGCAAATGAGGTTTGATGTAGAAAAATGTAAAATAATGCATTTGGGTGTCAAAAATATGAATGTAATCTATACACTGGGGGGAGAACCTCTGGGGGAATCTAGGATGGAAAAAGACCTGGGGGTCCTAGTAGATGATAGGCTCAGAAATGGCATGCAATGCCAAGCTGCTGCTAACAATGCAAACAGAATATTGGCATGCATTAGAAAGGGGATTCATTCCAGAGATAAAATGATAATTCTCCCACTCTACAAGACTCTGGTCCGGCCGTACCTGGAGCATGCCATTCAGTTCTGGGCACCAGTCCTCAGGATGGATGTACTAGAAAAGAAGAAAGTACAAAGAAGGGCAACAAAGCTAATAAAGGGTCTGGAGGATATTAGTTATGAGGAAAGGTTGCGAGCACTGAACCTATTCTTTCTGGAGAAGAGACACTTGAGAGGGGATATGATTTTAATTTACAAATACCATACTGGTGACCCCACACTAGGGATAAAACCTTTTCGCAGAAGGGAGTTTAACAAGACACGTGGCCACTCATAAAAATTGGAATAAAAGAGATTTAACCTTAAACTACGTAGAGGGTTCTTTACTGTAAGAGCGGCAAGGATGTGAAATTCCCTTCCACAGGCGGTAGTCTCAGCGGGGAGCATCGATAGTTTCAAAAAACTATTAGATAAGCACCTGAATGACCGCAACATACAGGGATATACAATGTAATACTGAGATATAATCACACACATGGGTTGGACTTGATGGACTTGTGTCTTTTGTCAGCCTCACCTACTATGTAACTTGCCACCGTCGACTGCCACCAGATGAAGCGTGTGATTTGCCACTGTCGCCTGCCACCCAGATACAGCATGTCACTTGTTACCTACTGCCAGAGAGAGGGGGCAGGGAGAGAGAGAGGGGGGAGGGAGCAGGGAGAAAGAGAGAGGGGGAGGGGGGCAGAGAGAGGGGGGACAGGGAGAGACGGGGGAGGGGGGGCAGAGAGAGGGGTCAGGGTCTGGTCATTGACAGTGCTCAGCTCACTCACTTGGATAGTCCAGGGGGGCTCACAGTCAGCAGCTTTAATGTGGCTGTTAGATGCTTGTTTAATCTTCCCGCCCCCTCTTTCTGTTCATAGATGCAGCACGCGGGTAGGGAGAAAGGGGCAGGAGAAGCAGTGTGTGTCACAAGCTCGCTCAGGCATGCTGGACGGAGCAGTGTGCGGATCCCCTATTCTAGGGCAGCTGCACTGAGCTGGCTGTCACCCGCTGCCCACACACTGACACCAGGGATGATCCGAAGGATGGAACGGCAGCGGCCATCGGAGGACTTCTTTCCCTGCCCACCAGCGTGACCTATCAGACACCTATCACAGCCAAAGCCAATGCTCCAAAAGCCTGTCACTCTGTGCTACAGGTGGTGGGCAGGCTGGCAACAATAAGAAGCCTGCAGCTACGGTAGCAACAGAGAAACCACCCTGAACGCTGAAGCTCCCTGCACGCTCCCACCATCCCAGCCCAGTTTACCTCTAAATTGCCGCCCCTCTCAAATTGCTGCCTGGGCTGGCCCTGGGCAGTACAGCGGTGCTCCAATTAATGGCTGCACAAACCCGGCAGCCATTACTTTGACAGGCTGTCTGTCACTGAAACCGGTCCACTGAGCTATCGGCCCACAGGGAAACTCCCGGTGGTCCCGATGGCAAGTACATGCCTGTCCCTTTAAGTCCTATTAAACTCTGCACAGCAATGCACTGCGGGTGCGGTGAATTTTTAAAATCTCTGCATGCTGCATTTTTGATGCATTTTTAAAAAGTGCACCAAAAATGCACCTCCCCATTGAAATTCATTTTCCATGCATCAAAAACACATCAGAGTTGCATTTTTGGTGTGCTTGTCCATGTTTCACAGGTGCATGATTGGAGTCAGGCAACCAGAAAATGCACCAAAAACACATACAGTATGATTTTTTACCGTGTTTTTTCAATGGAGCATTGTGAAAGGATCCTTATGTTGAAACCGGTCAAAAAAAGTCAAAATAAAAACACAGAACAGATAGATATGAATATAGAGGGGTAGCTTTTTAGTATCACCATGATTATTTATCCTTATTGATTTTTATTTAAACCAGGATCTTCATTGGCGTGCACACTGGGTGTGCTAGGTGTGCCTGGGCACACCCTAATTACCCTGTTTGCATTAGCATTATTGCTCTGTGTGCCAGTGGGGAGATGGGAAAGAAAGAAGCGTGGAAGCATTTCTCTCTCTCTAAATCTGCAGGCAGGGAGATCATGTGCAGGCAAGGCAGAGGGCCACAAGGAAATCTCTCTCTCTCTCTCTCTCTCTCGCTCTCTCTCTCGATGTATAGACATATATATTTACACACATGCATGTGTGTTTGTGCTTTGGTGTGCACACCCTAGTGCAATAGGCTCTGCACACCTATGAGAATCTTGTATTTTGCTTGTTATTTTCTGTCAATCGGGAGCAGTGCATCTTTTTTACATCTTGGCCAATATTTCAGCTCTCAAGAGATGACAGTCTGGAATACAGTAATATTTGAAGGTATTCCTCTATGCAATTGTAACTCAGATATCTCAACCTGCAAAAACTAATTTCAGAGAGGTGGCAAACTCATTTAAGGGAGGTTTTGCGCCGCCGCTGAACCCCCCCCCCATTAAGCAGCCTCACCGTGCCCATCATTTCAGCCTCACCGTGCCCATCATTGCAGCCTTCCCGTGGCCATCATTGCAGCCTCACTGTGCCCATAATTGATAGCCTTACCGTGCCCACAATTGCAGCCTCACCGTGCCCATAATTGCAGCCTTACCATGCCCATAATTGCAGCCTCACCGTGCCCATAATCCCAGCCTCGCCGTGCCCATAATCACAGCCTTACATTGCCCATAATTGCAGCCTCACCATGCCCAAAATTGCATCCTCATTGTGCCAATAATTGCAGCATTACCGAGCCCATAATTGCAGCCCCACCATGCACATAATCGCAGCCCCACCATGCACATAATCGCAGCCTCACCATGCCCATAATCGCAGCCTTACCGTTCCCATAATTGCAGCCTCACCATGCCCATAATCGCAGGCTCACCATGCCCATAACCTCAGCCTTATAGTGTCCATAATCTCAGCCTTACCATGCCCAAAATCGCAGCCTCACTATGGTCAGTGCCTGGATTACACACAGCAGGCATCCCCCGCTGTGTCTCGGAATTCAGTGTGAAAACTTTGGCCGCGCTGTGACAAAAGTCCCGCCCTCCTAGACCAGCTCATGTGATAGACACAGGGTTCTGTCTATCACACAAGCTGGTCTAGGAGGAGGGTGGGACTTTTGTCACAGCGCGGCCAAAGTTTTTTACACTCAGCTCTGACTGCTGTGTGTAATATGTAGTGGAGGAGGAGAGGGAGGAGGGGGGAGGAGGAGGGGAGCGCTACAAGCAGACACAGATTAGCCCAAAGTGGCCCCAGGGCAGGCAGCCTACCGGGAAATGTCCCAGTAGGCCAGTCCAGCCCTGCCTCCTGTCACTCAGCTACAGACAGAGCAGCCCGAGCGGCCGTACTCCATTCATACACCAGACAGTCCACCACAGATCGCTTTTCAGAGGGCGGTAGAAACTGCTGCCTGTGTGAAAGAGGCCCAAGGGGGTGCCTTATCTTCTTTTCAATTTTAGAATATTTTTAAATGATAAATCATTTAACAGGCGGAGCTGTTGGCAGCATTTTGTCGGTCGGGTCCGCCGCACACATCAACCCAACTCCCCCCCCCATGGGTCATTCGGGCTGGGTACACCGGGTAACCCCGGTCGGTCGATCGATGAGCCCTGTACTTACCCAAAGGCATCGCTTTTCAAAGGGCGGCGCCCTTTGTCCCCTGCATCTCCTTTGGCGGCCTCCACGTCTCCTCCCTCCTCCTCTCTTCCCATCGTGGCCCAATAGAATAGCTTCTCCTTTTGGCCAATCAGGAAACGGGTCTCAGGACCCGCTTCCTGATTGCCCCGGAGGAGAATCAGTGTGACAATAGCGAATATCCATTCGCTATTGTCACACAACTTGGTGGGCTTTGGGCACAGTGTTCTGTGCCCCAAGCCCACCCATTTTTGAATTACGTGCTTTTTAAAAAAAACAAAAAACACCCCCATTGCAATCCATGCGTCCGGCGCCCTACATGTAGATTTGTGTCAGTGGTGGCCCTAATAGATGGGCCGCCACTGACACAAAGGTAAATGGGAGCAATCAAAACTTCCAGATGGTCAGGAACAGAATCAGGAATATGACAGAAAGATCTCACTTGCTAAAGTATCCTGGATATTTAAAGTGGAAAAAATGCCCAACACTATTTATTCTTAAAAATGTTTCCTTCCCCCTCTTCCTACCTATCCTTCCTACCTGTTCGCAAGGAAATTGCTCCTCAAAAGCATGTACTCCAAGAGTGCCCATAAACAAAATATATCAACTACACAACATGAGAGGGATCTTGATGAACTGCTTTCCTTGTTAGAGGAGCAGGACTCATCGGACCTAATTGATACTATTGATATAGAGACCCTTTTGCAGGAACAGGCGACAGCCGATATACCACCACCTCGGTTGAATAAGTTGAAGAATAAGTCTGACAAGTTTCCTTCTCTTAATACGAATCCTAATCTTATGGCGTTTGTTTCCTCTGTGACACCTGAAATCAAAAAATTAAAAATTCATAGGTCTTCGGGCAATCTGACTTGACTGGAAAGACTTGCTACTCCCTTACGATCAAACCTTGGGGGTAACATTGTTATAATGTCGAATGATCAATACAAAATGATGTGTAATACAATTCTAATACAGATTGGTATAAACCAATTTCCAGAGCAAGCATTTCCAGATATGAAGCCCAGTTTTATGCTCTAGTTGATTGAGCTTTCTCTCTAGTATTGTCGATCAAGACACCCGGGAATTTTGGCGGACCAAATACCCCAGGACCCCGACATTCTACTGTCTCCCCAAGGTTCATAAAAATTTGTTATCACTACCGGGGGGACCAATAATATCAGGTAATGGCGCTATTACTGAACACCTGAGTTTATATGTTGACACACACCATAGACCATTTGAATGAATGAATGAATGAATGAATGAATGAATGAATGAATGAATGATTTGTAAAGCGCTGCAATTGCGAACTGAATCGCCTCAAGGCGCTAGATGTATTCTCTGTAGCCAGCTTCTAGAAAAGGAAGGTCTTTAGTTTTTTCCTGAAGGCCTGGTGGTTTTCTTCCATGCGGAGGTTGATTGGGAGAGCATTCCATAGTCGAGGTCCTTGGACTGCAAATCTACGTTCTCCCTTTGCTTTGTAGCGGTATTTGGGAATGATGAGGAGGTTTTGGTTAGCTGATCGAAGACTGCGATTCGGTGTGTAGTGTTTTATTTTTTCCCGGAGATATTGCGGAGCGTTTCCTTGTATGCATTTATGGGTGAGGCAGAGGGTCTTGAATATGATCCGATTCTTCACAGTTAGCCAATGTAGGCTTTTTAGGGATGGGGAGATGGATTCCCAGGGCTTTTTTCCTGTTAACAGTCTTGCCGCCGTATTTTGGATGAGTTGCAAGCGCGCAAGCTGATATTGGGGTAGACCTACGTAGAGGGAATTTGCGTAGTCGAGTCGGGAATTGATGATTGTTCCCACAACTGCCGCTTTGTCCTCTTCTGGGATGAAGGGGATGAGTCTGCGAAGCAGGCGGAGGAGGTGGTGGGATCCGCTCACCACCGATCCTATTTGTGCATCCATTGTCATTCCTGAGTCAAAGATGACTCCGAGACTCTTGACTTTGGTGCTGGGGGAGATGGTCTGTCCGAGGATGGAGGGTGGTGTCCACGGAGTCTTAATTTTGGAATTTTTGTTGGCTTGCAGGAGAAGAAGTTCTGTTTTTGATCCGTTGAGTTTGAGGGAGCTAGTGGTCATCCAGTCATTGATTAAAGTGAGGCATTTCTGTAGTTGCTGATGATGATCTTTTTGTCCGTTAATGCGAAGGTAGAGTTGGGTGTCATCTGCGTATGAGTGGAAGCAGAGGTCCGTTTTCCTGATGATATTGAGAAGCGGGCGGATGTAGATGTTAAATAGCACTGGTGACAAGGGTGAGCCCTGAGGGACTCCACAGGAGACTGCCCGAGATTCCGAGGTGAATGTTCCCAGTTTCACTGTCTGAGAGCGATTCTCTAAGAAGGATGTAAACCATTTTAGGGCAGAATCTGTTGAGAATTTACCTTCTACTATCCATCTCTTGCAAAGTCTGGGGGGTCTGCATATATCCCAACAAGCTCTACTTGTAGCCATTGATATAGAAGCTTTATATAGCTCTATCTCTCCCCATCTGGGATTGGCTGCCATTAGACATATTATTTCAAATACACACAGAGATGACAAAAAACTTCATACTCCACCATAATGTTTTCTCCTTCGACGGCTCCCATTTCCTCCAGGTGCAGGGCATGGCGATGGGGACATCTTGTGCCCCATCGTACGCGAACCTTTACCTGGGGGAATGGGAGCAATATTTCTTGGCCTAGTGTCACTTTTTTGGACACCGTCATAAGTAAAAATAAGGCAGAAGTCTTTCGAGTGGACTCTATCGTAAGTCCAGGGCAGGGAATACTATATTGCATGCCTCCAGCTCACACCCTCAGCCTATCCTTCATGCAATCCCATATAGTCAATATTTGAGACTCAAGCGGAACTGTTCGAGTCAAGAGTCCTTCCTACAGGAAGCGGATGCCCTGAGAAATAGGCTCCTGTTGAGAGGATATTCTCATACCGCTTTGAAGAAAGCCTTTAGGAGGGCCAATGGTCAGACTAGGCGTGAGTTATTGTTTTGTCATAAGATGAAAACTGATGATCCTCAGATTGTCAGAATGATTACAAAGTATAATAATCAACATCAAGCTGTCAGATCGATTTTCAACAAGTTTTGGCACCTACTGCATGCAGATCCCACACTTAGCCCCCATTTATCCAAAATTCCTGCGATTACATATCGGCGCAGTTTCACTGAAGGACCAATTGGTTCAAAGTGAATTTGTGGGTGAGTTTCGGAAGGACCCATGCAAGAGAATGGGTACGTTCACTTGTGGTGGGTGTCCTATATGTTATTACATGAATACCAGGCAGGACATTATGCTCCCCAATGGGCGACCATACAGACCTCACTATTTTTTCAACTGTAAAACCGAAGGGCGTGGTATATCTTCTCACATGCCAGTGTCAACAATTTTATGTGGGGAAAACCAAATTACAATTCTATAAACGTGCTTCTAGACATATAACGTTGATGAAAAAGGCTAATCCAGAGCTCCCCCTTGGGAGACATGTCATCAACAAGCACCAGGGAAGATTCCCTAGGATCAATTTTGTGATCTGGATAGAGTCCATCCGAGCCTGAGGGGTGGGGATTGGAACAAGGTCCTCTTGCAGCGGGAGGCCCGTTGCACTGCAGACCTTGGGGCGACCTCACCCCCGGGCTTAACGAAACATCTCAGTTACAGACCTTTTTTGGAAGGTTTCTCCTCTGGTGGATGCAAGAAGGATTTTTCATTTTTGTTCTCAATGTGCGGTGTTTTTACACCTCTCCACTACCCCCCCCCCCCCCCCGTGATTGACATTTACTTTGGAGATACTGTATGTTTTAGATTTTGATCATTTTTTACAATCATATCCATTTTTATTTTTATTTTCATTCTTACTTTTTGGAATTTTGCTTTGTGATTATACAACTTATTTTCTGTCTATTTACATTTAGGATTTTATTTTCCACCCTCTCTTGGCTATATGATTGCGAGATCTCTCTGTTTGGATTATTGGTGGCTGCTGCAGATCACGTTACATCTTTTGTGGGTCCCCTCTTATCCCGCCCGGCGCATGGGGGCCTCCCAGTGTCTTTTTTTCTGGGGGGCCGATTTTTGTGGCTTAGGTAGAGGCGGCCGTTTCGCTGGGATACCTTTGGTATTCTCCCGGCTTTCGTCCGCCTCCTTGGCCACTTACATGCGTCGGTGGGCTTTTGCTGCAGGACGCCTCTCCGCAGTGCTTCTTTTTGGCACTGCGGGGGGTGCCATGCAGTGCAGGCTCAGGATCCCTCTGGCGCGTCCGCTGGGATGCCCCATGTTAGATGCATGTGCTAAAATAAAATAAATAGATCTTCCTTTATATAGAAACTTACCTGCAAGAGATTATGTGGTTTTTTGTTTTTAACAATGTAAACCCATCGTTCCCGGGTTGCTACACAACCAGGGCTTCTAGGTTTTCCTACTTTATCCCACACATGCGCGATAGATATTTATCAGAGCTGGGATGCTGTTGTGATCCGGTATGCAGTGATGTCATGACGCTGCGGCGCTTCACCAATGACGGCGCAGCGCTACGCGCCATTACTGGCAGTATATTTAAGTGCAGTGCCAGACGCAGTTGCGCTGTCACTGCTCTGGATTGCGGCGAATGGGACGGTGATTTCTGACACTCGGGACTGCTGCACTGCAACTCTATCCCATGAAGGTTGGCACTGACTCTGTGAGGGGCACCTTCAGGTACCCCTCCTTTCTAGATAGATTGTAGCATTACCTATATGGATAGACTGCAGTATTTACATATATAGATTTTTTCTAATATGCAGCTTTTTTGATTTAACTCTCCACCTGGTTAGTCACCCCTTTTATGCTCTTCTTGTTTTAATGCAGACATTTGTGGAAAAGTTTGAATTATCTGAAGCCTATACATACTCCCTTGCAGATCACAAGCCCTCCTCCATTCTCTGTTGAATTTGATGGAGGTAGGATTTAGTGACATTCACATAGTCAATTATGATCTTTGAAACCACATTGCTACTATACATTGCCTTATATATCTATATAGATCTTGGCTACGCTATGTAGTGAAACCACAGCTTGACATCTCACGTGTGGGCTCTTTCGGTCAGTGCATTTGGGGTGGATCAGTGTGGATGAGTGTGAACCCACTACCTACCTCCTTGTCCTTTGGACATCGGGGTAGTTGATTCGCGTTATAGGCGCCGCCATTGTTCCAGCATTGAGACCTTCATGGTGACCCTTCTTGGGTATGTTTCTTTGATGTGATTATCATACTGTATGTTTCCTATTTAAAGCAGCTGTCAGACTTATTTATGTAATATGTTTCTTAATTTGTTTTTATTGTAAAGTGTGATCCTGTTCTATGACTTACTCTGATGAAGGGACGCCTTTATAGTCCCGAAACGCGTCAGACTGTCTGGACAACCTCTGTGTATCACCACCATCGACACCATTGTTTTTAGTGGTTTTGATTTTTGTATTTATGTATACTGTGTTCTTTTTGAATTTATCATATTATATTGTATATTTTGAATTTCAATAAATCTTTTTAATTGTTTATTTTTTTGTTGTTGCCATTAAAGTCCCACTCTTTTGGGGGTACCCTCTTTATATCTTATCCGAGGGATGTTGGCAACTTCTATGGTTCAGTTGGATGTTCATCATTTTTTAGTTCTACTAATAGGGTAGCAAATACCCACAAATCCCCCCTTCTGTCCATCCAACTTGACCATTCAATTGTGTTTATTTTATTAATTGTTAATTGTTAATTTATTAATTGTGTCATACAGATAACATTTTTGCATTTTTGTGGCTGCACCTAGCAGTCATGTTTCAGGGTCAAGAATGGGTGGCCCTCATGGCAGACTATTCCAAAAACCATGATGAGGGTGAGGCTGTTCAATCTGAACTGGCTTCCCTATGTGGTCAACTGGGGAGATTGGTTGAGAAAAAGCTGCCATGTTTTGGCACATAGAGAATTTTGAGAAATATATTAGGGAGGATATTAATCCTTATGGCCTTCGTGTTCAAATCTTCCCTTTGATTGACAATATCAGTCAATATCAGTCAATATCAGAGTTTAAAAAGAGATGGGAGGACAATTTACAATTGTGCACACGCAATATGATGAAAATGCTTATTGAGGAGTACAAAGTACTCACTTTGTCACTAGAAAAAGATATTGACCTGATTTATAGTAAATTACAAACCTTTAAAAGTCTCCCTGCTTTTAAAGAACACGAAGAGAGGATTAAGACCCATTTAGATCAGGCTACTGCAGAATTTCTAGGCAAGAAAGAAAATAAATTTTGGCGCGACAAAATGTCATTCCAAGAAGGTAATTCCTATAGATGGCAACGGAACAACCACACCCTAGGAGTTAGAACCAAGGGATTAACAAAATCCACAGCTGAGAGGGCTTCTGATTCCTCAATTAATTCATCTGTCTCCTCTTTTTCCTGAAATTGCAATAGGAACAGACAAAAGAAATCAAAGCGTGCCCTGTCTGGTGAGGACTCCAATACACATAAGAAGCGTATTACAGACAACGCCTCCTCCGTACTCCATCTGTTTTTGGGATGTCTGGTAACTATAACACACAAGGTGATATATCTATCTGTTCTTCTGGCACTACAGATGAAAGCGTATCTTTCTCTCAACGCATGGGTGCACAATCTTCTCAACCTGGTATGGGTATGGCTATGGCTCGAGGTGGGGAGGAGAGCAAAGGTAGGTTTTTTCCACAGGGCCCTACATTGATCCCCAAAACATAGATATGGGACCGTTTGATGTTCATCAAGCAGATGCCTGTGATATGAATATCATTAATCTCTCCGACCATATACTCTCAGTTGAGGAGAAGTCACTTTTATCTAAGGGTTTGAGTTTTAGCCCAGATTCTAACCCTGATACCTTTGAGGTTATCAAGGATTTGAACCTGTTCACAAGGAAATTGCTCCTCAAAAGCATGTACTCCAAGAGTGCCCATAAACAAAATATATCAACTACACAACATGAGAGGAATCTTGATGAACTGCTTTCCTTGTTAGAGGAGCAGGACTCATCTGACCTAATCGATACTATTGATATAGAGACCCTTTTGCAGGAACAGGCGACAGCCGATATACCACCACCTCGGTTGAATAAGTTGAAGAATGAGTCTGACAAGTTTCCTTCTCCTAATACGAATCCTAATCTTATGGCGTTTGTTTGCTCTGTGACAGCTGAAATCAAAAAATTAAAAATTCATAGGTCTTTAGGCAATCTGACTTCATTGGAACAACTTGCTCTGGAAAATTTAATGAAGTGTTACTCCCTTACGATCAAACCGTCTGACAAAGGGGGTAACATTGTTATAATGTCGAATGATCAATACAAATTGATGTGTAATAAAATTCTATCTAATACAGATTGGTATAAACCAATTTCCAGAGCAAACATTTCCAGATATGAAGCTCAGTTTTATGCTCTAGTTGATGGAGCTTTGTCTCAGGGTATTGTCGATCAAGACACCCAGGAATTTTTGCGGACCAAATACCCCAGGACTCCGACATTCTACTGTCTCCCTAAGGTTCATAAAAATTTGTTATCACCACCGGGGAGACCAATAGTATCAGGTAATGGCGCTATTACTGAACACCTGAGTTTATATGTTGACACACACCTTAGACCATTTGTTGAGAATTGACCTTGTTACGCACGTGATACTATCCATCTCTTGCAAAGTCTGGATTGTCTGCATATATCCCAACAAGCTCTGCTTGTAGCCATTGATATAGAAGCTTTATATAGCTCTATCCCTCACCATCTGGGATTGGCTGCCATTAGACATATTATTTCCCAGACACACAGAGATGACAAAAAACTGAATGAGTTTATCATTATGGCGTTGGAATTCATACTCCACCATAATGTTTTCTCCTTCGACGGCTCCCATTTTCTCCAGGTGCAGGGCGTGGCGATGGGGACGTCTTGTGCCCCATCGTACGCAAACCTGTACCTGGGGGAATGGGGGCAATCTTTCCTGGCCGATGTATCTGCGGAATCCCACACTCATCATGTAGCAGCTTGGTTCCGCTACATAGATGATATTCTGGTACTATGGGAGGGCTCTGTGGTGAAGCTGGAGGAATGCATTTCTGCAATGAATCGTAATGCATTCAATCTCTAGTTCACTGTAATGTACAGTGAGACTAGTGTCACTTTTTTGGACTCCATCATAACTAAAAATAAGGACGGAAGTCTTTCAAGTGGACTCTATCATAAGTCCACGGCAGGGAATACTATATTGCATGCCTCCAGCTAACACCCTCAGCCTCTCCTTCGTGGAATCCCATATAGTCAATATTTGAGACTCAAGCGGAACTGTTCGAGTCAAGAGTCCTTCCTACAGGAAGCGGATGTCCTGTGAAATAGGCTCCTGTTGAGAGGATATTCTCATACCGCTTTGAAGAAAGCCTTTAGGAGGGCCAATTGTCAGACTAGGCATGAGTTATTGTTTTGTCATAAGATGAAAACTGATGATCCTCAGATTGTCAGAATGATTACAATGTATAATAATCAACATCAAGCTGTCAGATCAATTTTCAACACGTTTTGGCACCTACTGCATGCAGATGCCATACTTAGCCCCCATTTATCCAAAAGTCCTGCGATTACATATCGACGCACAGTTTCACTGAAGGACCAATTGGTTCAAAGTGAATTTGTGGGCGAGTTTCGGAAGGACCCATGCAAGAGAATGGGTACGTTCACTTGTGGTGGGTGTAGTATATGTCAATACATTAATACTAGGCAGGGCATTATGCTCCCCAATGGATGACCATACAGACCTCACCATTTTTTCAACTGTAAAACCAAGGGGTGGTATATCTTCTCACATGCCAGTGTCAACAATTTTATGTGGGGAAAACCAAATTACAATTCTATAAACGTGCTTCTAGACATATAACGTCGATGAAGAGGGCCAATCCAGAGCTCCCCCTTGGGAGACATGTCATCAACAAGCACCAGGGGAGATTCCCTAGGATCAATTTTATGATCCTGTATAGAGTCCATCTGAGCCCGAGGGGTGGGGATTGGAACAAGGTCCTCTTGCAGCGGGAGGCCCATTGGATTGCGGACCTTGGGGCGACCTCACCCCCGGGCTTAACGAACATTTCAGTTACAGACCTTTTTTGGAAGGTTTCTCCTCTGGTGGATGCGAGAAGGATTGAGACATATCTCTTTCATTTTTGTTCCCAATGTGCGTTTTTTTGATTTTTTGGGGGGATTTACGCCTCTCCACTACCCCCACCAACAACACCCCCCCCCCCCCCCCCGTGATTGACATTTACTTTGGAGATACTGTATGTTTTAGATTTTGACCATTTTTTACAATCATATCCATTTTTATTTTTATTTTCATTCTTACTTTTTGGAATTTTGCTTTGTGATTATACAACTTATTTTCTGTCTATTTACATTTAGGACTTTATTTTCCACCATCTCTTGGCTATATTAGATTGTGAGATCTCTCTGTTTGGATTATTGGTGGCTGCTGCGGATCATGTTACATCTTTTGTGGGTCCCCTCTTATCCTGCCCGGCGCATGGGGGCCTCCCATTGTCTTTTTTCTGGGGGGCAGATTTTTGTGGCTCAGTTAGAGGCGGCCGTTTCGCTGGGATACCTTTGGTATTCTCCCGGCTTTCGTCCGCCTCTTTGGCCACTTACATGCGTCGGTGGGCTTTTGCTGCAGGACGCCTCTCCGCAGTGCTTATTTTTGGTGCTGCGGGGGGTGCCATGCAGTGCAGGCTCAGGATCCCACTGGCGCGACCGCTGGGATGCCCCATGTTAGATGCATGTGCTAAAATAAAATAAATAGATCTTCCTTTATATGGAAACTTACCTGCGAGAGATTATATGTTTTTTTGTTTTTGTTTTTAACAATATAAAGCCATCGTTCCTGGGTTGCTACGCAACCGGGGCTTCTAGGTTTTTCTACTTTATCCCGCACATACGCGATAGATATTTATCAGAGCTGGGATGCTGTTGTGATCCGGTATGCGGTGACGTCATGACGCTGCGGCGCTTCACCGATGACAACGCCTTGCTACACGCCATTACCGGCAGTATATTTAAGTGCAGTGCCAGACGCAGTTGCGCTGTCACTGCTCTGGATGGCGCCGAATGGGACAGTGATTTCTGACACTCGGGACTGCTGCACTGCAACTCTATCCCATGAAGGTTGGCACTGACTCTGTGAGGGGCACCTTCAGGTATCCCTCCTTTCTAGATAGATTGTAGTATTTCCTATATGGATAGACTGCAGTATTTACATATATAGATTTTTTTCTAATGTGCAGCTTTTTTGATTTAACTCTCCACCTGGTTAATCACCCCTTTTATGCTCTTCTTGTTTTAATGCAGACATTTGTGGAAAAGTTTGAGTTATCTGAAGCCTATACATCCTTCCTTGCAGATCACAAGCCATCCTCCATTCTCTGTTGAATTTGATGGAGGTAGGATTTAGTGACATTCACATAGTCAATTATGATGTTTAAAACCACATTGCTACTATACATTCCCTCATATATCTTTATAGATCTTGGCTACGCTATGTAGTGAAACCGCAGCTTAACATCTCACGTGTGGGCTCTTTCGGTCAGTGCATTTGGGGTGGATCAGTGTGGATGAGTGTGAAACCACTACCTACCTCTATGTCCTTTGGACATCGGGGTGGTTGATTCGTGTTATAGGCGCCGCCATTGTTCCAGCATTGAGACCTACATGGTGACCCTTCATACTGTATGTTTCCTATTTAAAGCAGCTGTCAGAATTATTTATGTAATATGTTACTTAATTTGTTTAATTTTGATTTTATTGTACATTGTGATCCTGTTCTATGACTTTCCCCTGATGAAGGAATGCCTTTATAGTCCCAAAACGCGTCGGGCCATCTGGACAACCTTTGTGTATCACCACCATCGACACCATTGTTTTTAGTGGTTTTGATTTTTGTATTCATGTATACTGTGTTCTTTTTTAATTTATCATATTATATTGTACATTTTGAATTCCAATAAATCTTTTTGTTTATTTTTTTGCTGTTGCCGTTAAAGTCTCACTCTTTTGGGGTACCTCTTTATATTTCCTACCTATCCTGTCTACCCTGTAAAAAAAGGTCTGTATACTTACCTATTTTTAATCCGCTCCAGTATGGTCATATGATCAAGTAGTTCCGGCTTCTGTGTGTCAGTGAGCGGCAGCTGCAGAAGCGAGGAGGAAGCGCTGGCAATAGCTGGGCCATGGGAACCTATGTGTGATGTCATAGCTTCTGGAATCCTCAGTCGTTGTCGGGCGCTCCATGAGCCGGAGCTACAGATTCATGGATCATATTACCAGACTGGAGTGGATTAAATTAGGTAAGTACAAGTTAGGCAGGATAATAGGAGGAGGGGGAGGGAACATTTTAAAGAATAGTTAGACGTAGTCTTTTCTTCCACTTCAAAGCCTTATTCTGGGGTTCAGCCTCTTCAAGATAATCATTCTCTGCTGTATATTATACTATTTTTTGTACTTACCTTTCTCTGAAATCATTTGTCCTGTCACTTGATGCAGTGGGTCCTCTTCAGTCCTTTCCTGTCAATGGGTGGTCCTCCAGATGCAGAGAAAAATTCTGACAAGATGTAGCTCTCTGGATTAATATACAACCCCAATTCCAAAAATTTGGGAAGCTGTGTAACATCTACATAAAAACAAAATGCAATCATTTGCAAATCTCATAAACCCGCATATTATTCACGATAAAAAGGAAAAAAAAGGTTATTTTGAAATTGAAGGCAGCAACACAGCTCAAAAAAGTTGAGAAAATTTGGGACAAGGCCATGTTCACCATGATGTAGCATTCTCTCTTCTTTTAAAGACACCCTGTAAATGTCCAGGAACTGAGGAAACCAGTTGCTGGAGTTTTGGGAGAGGAATGTTGTTCCATTCTTGCCTGAGGATATGCTGCTCTAAAACCTGGATATACTGCATCTTTCAGAATTGATGGTGCCCTTCCAGATGTTCAAGCTGAACTGAGCGCTGATTACAAGCTGGAAGGTCCCTCTCCTCTTTAGTACAGAGAAAATGGCAACCATGGTTGTTAAAAAGAATGTCAAATTTCAATTTGTCTGAACACAGAACAGTTTTCCACTTTGCAACAGACCATTTTAAATGAGCTTTGGCTCAAAGAAGATGGTGACATTTCTGGATCATGTTCAGATATGGCTTCTGCATTTTTGGATGGCACAGCAAACTGTTTTACAAGCAGTCATTTTTTAAGTATTTCTGATCCTATGCAGTGATATCCATCACAGAATCATGCTTGTTTTTAATGCAGTGCCACCTGAGGGCCCGAAGGTCACGGGCATCTAATTGCGTTTCGGCCTTGTCCCTTGCGTACAGAGATTTCTCCAGATTCTCTGAATCTTTTTATATTATGTACTGTAGATGATGATATATTTAAATTCTTTGCAATTTTATGCTGAAAAACATTGTTCTGAAATAGTTTGACGAATTTTAGATGCAGCTTTTCACAGACTGGCGAACCTCTGGCCACCTTCGCTTCTGAGACACTCTGACTCTTTAAGATGCTCTTTTTTTTTTAATTGAAATTTTTTTTCCAAGAATAGCACGCAGGTGGTGCACATCAAAACATTAAGAACAGGTATAAAATGGGAATCAAATAATATACCACCAGCTACTCCCAACCCAAATGGATGCCAGATAACGTAGAATTTCAACATAAAGAAAACGTTTTTATAGAGCAAACAGCCATCCCACTCGGAAAACCCTCCACCAAGGTAAACGTTAGAAGCCAAACTTTACCACCACCCAACGGCATGCTGGCATGGGCCACGAGTATACATAATGCGCAACTACAAGTGGAAGCAACACAACTAAATGAAAAAGGGAAGTGCGTATCCAAGAAAGAAAAGGGGGGGGGGGCAAATAAAAGGAAGAAAGACAAAGAAAAGAAAAGGAACAAAAGAAGAGAAGGAAGGGAAGAATAATGAGACAAAGCAAAAGGAAAAGGAAGGACTGTCCGAATGCCCAGCCTCTACCGCCCACACTCCTCAGTCAGCTGGAAGTTAGAGATACTTAATCCAAGGATCACAAACACAATAAAACTTATCAGTTTTATCCTGCAAGATACTGACCAACTTTTCGTTGAGTTGATCCATGTCAGTTTATTTTTCATAACATCTAAATCTACCACTGGTTTCTTTCATGCGGTCGCTATAGCGATTTTTGCCGCGAGAAACATAAAGTTTGAATGAGCTTGGGAGCATCGACGACAGGCTCGACAGGCTCGTTAAGCAGAGCCACCATAGAGTTTTTAACTATATTCACCATGGTTACAGAATAGATCAAGGAGTGAACTCTAATCCAAAACCGACGAACATTGGCACAGGTCCACCATATGTGGAACATCGTACCAGGATGACCACATCCCCAAAAACACAGAGAGGAAGCCCCCTGGTACATTTTCGAGAGGCGGTCAGGCACCAGGTACCATCCAGAAAGCACCTCCCCTAAGTCCCGCTCCCACACCAACATATAGAAGATGCTCTTTTTATGCCCAAATAACCTAATTAGTTGCAAAATGTTCTTCAAGCACTTTCTTGTTAGTATCATTTACTTTGTCAGCTCCTTGTTGCCATGTCCCAACGTTTTTGAGACCTGTTGCTGCCATCAATTTCAAAATGACCTTTTTTTTTTCTTAGATAACATTTTCCCAGTTTAAACATTTGATATGTTTTCTATTTTTTATTGTGAATGAAATATGTGTTGATGAGACTTACAAATCATTGCATTTTTTTAATGTAGATTTTACACAGCATCCCAACTTTTTTTGGGATTGGGGTTGTACTGTAAATGAAGGGTGCTGTAGTGGGGTTCCCGAAGGGGTGGGCTTCTGACACCCTGCACTCACTGTATTGTCCTCAGTCTTCCAAGTTGAGTGATGTAACTGTGATGTGAACATTGAAGACTGAGGGCATCTTGTGGAGTTAAAGAAGTACTACAGAAAGGCCTATGCTGAGTTACCTGCCCCGACAAGGGCAACGATTCAAGTTTGGAATGCGGCTCGATGCAGGTTTTCCCTAGAGGGGAGGTGGGCACCCGTCCAACCTCTCTGGGGAAACCCTTATCTATCGCACTTCCGGACAATTCCGGACCCTCAGGTGTGGGCAAGATTTGGCATTAAAACATTGGGAGACATTATGCCCACTGGTTCACTGATGTCATTTGCCCAGATGGCCAGGACATATGAGCTTCCGGGTTGGATGTTTTTCCGAAATGCCCAGTTATGTCACGCGGTTAGGGTACAGTTCCCTGCACCCCCGCTCCTTCAGTTGGACCCGGTGGAGGACCCTTTTGTCCTGTAGTAACTTGGAGAAGCCTCTCTCTGCTCTATATAGTACCCTATTACCCAAAGACTCTCCCAAAATGGATAGATTATGGGAGGTGTGGAAGTTGGATATCCCTACTCTAGAAAAAGAAGATTGGGAGGATTGTCTGGAGCGGGGTCCCAAGCTGGTAGTCTCGGAAGGGGATAAATTGATTCAAATAAAATTCTTACATAGAGCATACTTTACCCCGGTGAGGCTGTTCAGGATATACCCTGATAGGAACCCTCACTTCCCCCGATGTCGGATGCAGGAGGGCACCTATTTACATGTTCTGGGGCTGCCCTGCACTTTCGACCTTTTGGTCAGGAGTATTCGATCAATTAAATGTCCAATTGGAATTGTCTGTTCCCAGGACCCCTGAGTTGGCTCTATTAGGAATACATGAAGAGGAGCAAAGACCACACCACAGTAAACTTCTAATCTCGTTTCTTCTTTTTTATGCCAAAAAATAAATCTTCTGTAGGTGGTCATCCCCCAGCCCCCCCAATCTCACTTCTTGGGAAAATACAATTAAGCTGCTCTGCCTCTGTATAAATTGACGTATATTAGCCAGGGGTGCCCCTTGAAATTTGATAAGGTCTGGTTGCCCTGGATTACATAACATAGAGGATATGGGATTATGCATGTCAATTGCTTGGTTGACTGGAGTGCGAGAATTACAGGGATCAATCGATTCTTCCCCACCACCTCCCCTCTCCTGCTTCCCTCCCCTCATCTTCCTACCCCTTCTGTCTTCCCCATACCCCTCCCTTCTTACCTCTAATACCTAACTGGTATAATTAATACATGTGACACTCTATTATTGCATTAAACTACTTTGCTCCTTAAACAAGATGAAGGAAGGTGAATATTAAAGCGATGAATAGCTATGTTTAGAAGTATGCAATATACATTGAATGATACCTGTGACAATTGTATACTCTACTGTATTGTAACTCATTTTTTCAATAAAGCACTCCTGATTATAAAAAAAAAAAAAAAGAAGTACTACAGGGGTAAATTCACTATTGAAGGTTAATATTGGAGCCTGGGCTGCTTTTTTTAAATTTTGTATTTATTTTACAACACCTGGAGGACCATACAAAGAAAAAAATGGCATGTAGATGGGCTTTAAGAAGCTAGGGGCCGACTCAGTTAACCAAGTTCATACAATAACCGACTTTTGGTAAAGCCCTGTGAAGAGAGACATATGGAGGTTGCCGTTACTGAAATCTTCTTTTGAGAGTGCTACCCATCTGGCTCTCATACTGACTGTTTTGCTTTAAAACTTTCTAAGACAAGTATACAGATAAGGACTTCTGCCTTTGGTCTGACTTTCTTGGCCTGCATACTTGTTCCAGGTCAGTGACTCATAAAATATTGAAACCAGAAAGTCAGTATAACAGAAATGTGACTATTATTTTCAGAAGTGGATCTGTGGCGGCCAACATAATTCTCCCATGAAAGATTTACACTATGTAATGTAGAGCAGAACTGCAATAAAGCATTTGGGCAACTGGAGTGGTAATTCCCTGAGCACCTCTAGAGTCAGCATTGGGGTGTGTGGAGCTGCCTGGTGTTTGTGCATGCATTGTGTTCCAGTTCCAGAACAAGCCTGATGCTGCAGACATGGAGCACTGCCAACCCTACTTTTTTTAGGAACTTTATGACAGTGTATCTGTGAAGGTTCTCATTTATCCAGGGTCATGGTATAGCTCAGCATTTCTCAACCATTTTTTAGTTGTGGCACCCCTTAAAAACATGAAGAATCTTGAGGCACCCAGTCTAAAATATAAAAAATGTATATGTTATTGATCAATGGGAAACCTGAGCCTGTGACAATCCACACTACCACCATCAGAGGTTCTCCTATAACATCATCGGTCCCTCTATCACATCACAGCCCCCCTAGCATCAGAGCCCCCCCTCCACATCAGAGGCCTTACATGTCAGAGGTCGCTCCATTACTTCCAAGCCTCTCCATCACATCAAAGGTCCTCCCAATAACACAGCCCACAGTCACAAAGCCCCCCCCATCATGGAGCCTGTGCTTTCCAGAAGAACCCAGATAGGAGAGAGACTATGGTATTTGTAGTTAGTCACATTAACTGGATTTGTTCTGTAATGCTGAAGACGTTTTATAGCTTCTCCAACCAAGCCACTGGAGAAGTGGATGGAGGAGCTGTAGGACATCTTCAGCATTACAGAACAAGTATGATTTAATGTAACTAATTGCTACTGCAAACTGCCAGCATGTCATCAGACTAAATTACAAGAAAAAAGCATTGCAACATTAGTTACATGGTGAAAAATGGTGTGCTCTTTATTTCAGTGGTAACCTCCATGGTCCCATCAAAGATAGCCTGATAAGCGTTAATATACTGTAGATATATAGATATAAACCCCACCTGGATGATTGTTTTAGAAAAGTCTTGCATTCTCCTTTTTTATCCATTATTGCATGTTAATGCTGGTGATCTGCAGCCTTTTTGGCACCTCCTGTATACATGCCCTTTAGTGGCGGCTGCACATCATTGCTCAGGGCTGGCTTCCTGGCGATGACAAAGGTGGAACATGCTTGCATAGCTGCTTATGGTCTCCACCAAAAGCACATGGCAAAGGGTGACAACATAGGAGAGCCACTGGTAAGCAAGCACACCCTGTGACAGAAAATGTCTGAACTTGGACCATCATAGCCATCTGCCTTGATCACTAGGTGTTCTTATAATGAAAGCTGTAGATGTAAATAAATTTAAAATTGATCAATAGGGGCTTCAGGGGGTGAGCCTTTCACATAAAAAATTGAGATTTGCATATTATTTACAGCGCAGCCGTCTCGCTATAGAACTATTGATTGTTTTTTAACATGCATGTCATTTTTGTTTCACCCTATGCTCGTGTTTGTGTTAGTCCTATTTTTTTTTTAACGTTGCTAGATCATAATAAATCGTAATAAATAATATTGATTACCTTTTGTTAGTTTGTTATGCTTGTACAGGCTGTTAAAGTGTCTATTGTGCCCAGTAGAATATGTTCCAATGGTGACTATTGTATTGGTGTTACCCACTGGCTAGAGGAGAGTGAGACCCTGATTATAGTACTTGTTCCTCATTGCCTGTGATCATACCTGTTAACAAATGTGGTCATCGTCACTTCCTGGCTCCATGGCTGTGATGAGAATTATTACTCAATGTACCGTTGTCATGGCTCTCTTAATGCCTTCAGTTTATAATCACAGCTGCATAGAGAATGAGTAGGAGCAAGTTAGGAGTGTTGTTTCTGGGGCATGTAGTGTGTAACTTCCTTTCTCCGCTTACTCTATCACCAATAAAATTCAAACTTCCAAGCTTCATTTAAATCGACGATTGGTGAGCAAATTCATATCACTGGCATTTTTTTTACATTAGGATTTAAGTGTGTGAGAAGCAACAAGTACTGTTTCCAGTATCACCAGCAGTTGTGTCCCAGTATCATCAGATTTCATAATTTAAAAAAAACTGAAATACTCAGCAGGTAAACTATACTCTTTGTATTTGGGTTGTGGGCATTGGGCTGAGCCTGGACCTGGGCTTTAATTTTCAATATTGAAAGAAAAAATGCTCTCTTACATTGGGGCAGCCCCCTCAGTGCACGGATTAAATTAAATGCTTATTTAGATCTAGCAATTCAAATGATCTAAATCCAATCTCCCACAGACTCCACCTTTCTACTAGACCAGTCTAGAGTTGCCACCTCATCCCTTTAAACCTGAACACATATGAATTACACAGGTTCTGAGGACAGTACTCAATTTTCTCTGTCACAATTGCAGTAATATGGCTACAATCAAATCAAGTACAGGTTCTGATGCTAATTTAATACAGATAAGGCACCAAGTGAGTTCAATTACCACCTTAATCAGCCTCAGAACCTGTGTAATTTATATGTGTTTGAGTTTAAAGGGATGAGGTGGCAACCCTTGACCAGTCCCAGCAGCCTCTTCTCACCTACACTCCTGCAGTTGCAGGTCCTCTGATGTCATCATGTCCAAAGAGGGGCCCATAACTAGCTCTGCATTAGACGTGAAAACGACAAGGGACAATCCCCTGCCAGAGCGTAGGGGAGAAGAAGAGATCACTGGCTGCCAGGGAGCAGAGAGTCAGGCAAGTAAAATTGCTTTTTGCAGACCTAAATGAGCATTAAGCCCTGCAGTGTGGGAGCATCCCCAATACATGGGAGCATTTTTCATTTCCCCGGAGATGGGCTTTAAGAAAATTCCTTATTTTATTGTTGCAAACCGCAATAAGGAACATTGCATACATCCCACATGCTGTTTTATGTGCAGGAAGCAACTGTCACAAGAATATCACATTAATATGATAGAGTCAATTTTAGATTCCAGCTATTACAGACTTCTTGTCCAGCTCCCACTTGTCTTACATCCCGACAGACAACAAGCCTGCAATACTTTAACTTCGTTAATGATTAGTCTTCTAGCAGTGCTTATAGTTTACGTTTAAAAAGATGTGCTTTTTTTTCTTGTTTTCCTTGTGTTATCAATGCCTATCTCTTCTGAGTCAATATCTCTCTGCAAAGGTTTCCAGACACAAAACCCTCCAATTGTTCCATCAGGGATAGATCAGACCCTCTCTGGTCATTTTTTAACTTGATATCCGCATCGACTAGATTCTGTATATTGGGTGATTTCCCCACATGGCGCTGGCCCATCTCTGCTCAATCAGGAAGGCGCCAACAAAATCACTTTAGAAATTTTTTGTATAAAATATGTGTGAACCTAAAATTTCATAGAAGCTTTTATGAAATTTTAATAGTCATTTCCAAAATTTTTAAATCTGTAGCTTTCAGTTGATGGTTCACCTATGAAGTTCCCTGTTCAGGCACTTCCTTCTGCTCCAGGGTTACAATGTTTTCTTTCTGTCTTCCAATTTGTTCACTGCATTGTTGTCCCTTCACATGGACTTTGAATGGAGACCACAAGTGACCACACACATCATATAAAAATGGTCACCACTAGAAAGCCTACCCTGAGAAATGCCACATAGTCATAGCCAGGGCCAGCATAAGGCTACTTAGGCAATCGCCTTAGGGTTCTAGGATTTGGGAGGGGGGTGCAGGGCCGCTGATAAGGTAGTACAGCTAGGCCCCATCGGTTCAAAAGATGGGCCAGGAAGGCCAGCTGTACTACCTTATTGCTAACACTAATCGTCTTGTGGCTCCCCCTACAGCGCTGCCCACTTCCTTTCCTTAATGAATGGGAAGTGAGGGGCAGTGGGGTGCGCTTTCGCCTGTGTGGACGGGGATCCTTGCACCGGCACTGGTCATAGCAGGTGTACATGTACAGTATCTCACAAAAGTGAGTACACCCCTCACATTTTTGTAAATATTTTATTATATCTTTTCATGTGACATCACTGAAGAAATTACACTTTGCTACAATGTAAAGTAGTGAGTTTACAGCTTGTATAACAGTGTAAATTTGCTGTCCCCTCAAAAGAACTCAACACACAGCCATTAATGTCTAAACCGCTGGCAACAAAAGTGAGTACACCCCTAAGTAAAAAAATCCAAATTGGGCCCAGAGTGTCAATATTTTGTGTGGAAATGATTATTTTCCAGCACTGCCTTAACCCTCTCGAGCATGGTGTTCACCAGAGCTTCACAGGTTGCTACTGGATTCGTTTTCCACTCCTCCATGACGACATCACGGAGCTGGTGGTCTGGAGACATGCTTGGCCAGTCCATCACCTTTACCCTCAGCTTTTTTAGCAAGGCAGTGGTCGTCTTGGAGGTGTGTTTGGGGTCGTTATCATGTTGGAATACTGCCCTGCGCCCAGTCTCTGAAAGGAGGACATCATGATCTGCTTCAGTATGTCACAGTACATGTTGCTTGACTGTAGGACACACTTGTCTTTGTACTCCTCACATGGTTGCCGCCACACACGCTTGACACCCGCTGAACCAAACAAGTTTATCTTGGTCTCATCAGACCACAGGACATGGTTCCAGTAATCCATGTCCTTAGCTTGTCTTTAGCAAACTGTTTGTGGGTTTTCTTGTGCATCATCTTTAGAAGAGGCTTCCTTCTGGGACGACAGCCATGCAGGCCAATTTGATGCAGTGTGGTCTGAGCACTGACAGGCTGACCCCCCCCCACCCCTTCAACCTCTGCAGCAATGCTGGCAGCACTCATTCATCTATTTCCCAAAGACAACCTCTGGATATGACGCTGAGCACGTGCACTCAACTTCTTTGGTTGACCATGGCAAATTCTGATGAACTGGTTGATATTCAACCCCTGAGTGCACCCTCTCGCTCGACACCATGAATTAAAACAAAGTTTTGGAATATTCCTTTATCCCATTGTTTTGCAAATCTATGTACACTACAAACTGTATGATTGTTTAAAGAGAAATGCATCTGCACCAGGCTCTAAGTGTGAGGAGGAAGGACAAGCAGTAAAAATGCAGTAAAAATGAAAGTGAAAACTTCTAAGCAGATTATAAACCTTGTGATCTTTCTGCACATAGCTTGAAGGGCTTTATTCCTCCCCTGATGAGCAAAATGGCAGCAGGCTGTAAAAGAGACCCAGTTTGGGAAAATTTACTAACCTGACAGCTTATTATTCTAAATAGAAAACCTTAATTTTGTTTGCAAATATTAAAGATTTTAACTACCAGTAAGAAAGAGTCCTTACATTAAAAGAGCACCTGTCATTTCAGATCCTTCATGGCAGCGCATATATTGGCGGGCATCGACTCACCTGTTGCCGCCACATCCCTCACCTTGTGTCCCTGTGTCAGAAACCATGAAATCAGGCCGAGACAGGAGTACAGTTAAATCACACTTGTTTAATAATAAAAGTATAAAGAACAAACGTAGTTAAAACATAGCCAAAGTTCAGTAATCGGAACGGATAGTCAGCCAAACCAGAAGTCAGGGATCAATGTAGTGGAACAGCAAACAGGATCTGGAGCCAGAAGGGATGTCAGCAAAGCAAGTCTTGAACAGGATCGCAGCAGATAGTTTCTGTGATGTTGACCAAGGTGAAGGCAGAGCTCCTCTGGACTGGACGGCTTAAGTAGGCAGGACTGACGAGCAGGATATCATCAACAGCTGAGTAACTGTGGAGAGATAGGAGCTGGAAATTAGCCGACAGCTGAGTGGCCAGCTCAGAGAAGGAAGGGCTGAGCCCAGCCCAGACACACTGCCGCATCACCAGCCATTCCATTAAAGTGAATGGGCCGGCTGGTGAGTCAACAGTGGGTCAGAGGAGGAGGGACAGAGATGACAGTTGCTCTTTAAAAATGATGATTTGAATAGAGTTGATTTAAATCAAACCTTTTTATTAGTGATTTAAATTGTGATTAAAATCGACTTGATTTAAATCAAATCTACCCTGCTCTTGATGAAATTGAGTTTGACACCCCTGCCCTAGACTGTTCATTGAGCCAAAGGAGTGACTGTTGCTGTGTTTGTTGGCTGCTATTGCAGTAATCTGGGAAAAGAACCTGGGACAAACTAGTGGCCCTTTTACGAGTTAGTGCTACACCAGTATTGATCTGCCGCTGCAAATAACTGGCAGAGCACAAGCTGAAAATGATTTTCAGTGTATTCAATCAGTCTGGAAGAACGGAAAAACTATCACCCTCCCACAACCAGCATATCATGGAAAACAAAGCAAGTCATTGAGAACACAAATGTTCCAGGTAACAAAAAGTGAAAGTAACATTTGTCCGGAGGCGATCGAGACATTTCTGGGAATTTCCATCAAAGGGGTTTTCTGTTGTTATATAAACACTAATCCTGACTGATTAGTTATAAATGAATCTCTGGGAATCGCAGGTTTATTTCAGCTCCTGCAGTGCCCCGAGCTGGTCAGGGAATACACAACATGAAGTGACAAACAAGAGGTCCCAGTGTTCTGTCACTCTGCTACTCTTGGGACTCAAAGTTCTGTTGTGCTTAGTATTTTTGTCTATTTTCCCTAACCACTTACGGACCGCCGCACGCCGATATACGTCAATATACGTATATATACGATATATAGCTAGCTGCCATAACCCCAGTATCCTCTTCTTCGGCCGGCGGTCCGCTTTTAGATAAAAGTGGTCTCTGCGAAGGATTCGCCGCAAGATCACTTTTATCGACGGCGGGAAAGGGCCACCCCTCCCGCCGCTCTCCGGTGCCCTCCACCGCTTACAGGAGCCGTTGGCAGTGGCGGAGGCGATCAGATGTTGCTCCTTCCTTGGCATGGAGACGAGTGAGGGGAAGATGGCCCCCACCCGTCTCCATACCATTGCAGGGCGGAAGCAACGTCAAAACGTTACTTCCGCCCATAGCTCTTAAAGCCATTTTTTTTAAATAATTTTTTTAAATGACAATTTGTTATTTTTTTTTGCATTTTAGTGTAAATATGAGATCTGAGGTCTTTTTGACCCCAGATCTCATATTTAGGAGGTCCTGTCATGTTTTTTTTTCTATTACAAGGGATGTTTACATTCCTTGTAATAGGAATAAAAGTGACAGGATTTTTTTTTTAAAGAACAGTGTAAAAATAAAAAAATAAAAGACAAAATAAATAAGAAAAAAAAAAATTACATTTTTTTAAACGCACCCCGTCCCGCCGAGCTTGCATGCAGAAGGGAACACATACGCAAGTAGCACCCGCATATGGAAACGGTGTTCATACCACACATGTGAGGTATCGCTGCGTTCGGTAGAGCGAGTGCAATAATTCTAGCCCCAGACCTCCTCTGGAACTCAAAACATGCAACCTGTAGAATTTTTTAAACGTCGCCTATGGAGATTTTTAAAGGTAAAAGTTTGTCGCCATTCCACGAGCGGGTGTCTTGCAGAGAAAGTTCCCCCGGCAGATAAGGACCCCCCTGTACTGCGCAGGCGCAGCGCTTGCGCAGTACGAACGACTAGGAGCCACCGAAAATAGCCAAAGATGAAGAACTTCAATCAGCTGTACACGGCGCCTGCGCCCTGGGTCCAGGTTGAAGCCCCACCATCCAAGTAGACCTAGAGGGAGAATAAAATAGTGCCAATCGAAGCGAGGCCGTGCCTGAAGCGTGGCGAGCGGCCCTCTTACGGGCACCGTGTACAGCTGATTTCTATTCTATTCGGCTTCAGCTATTTCTGCCGGCTCCTACTGCGCAAGCGCTGCACCTGCGCAGTAGAGGGGGGTCCTTATCCGCCGAGGGAAACTTTCTCGGCAGAACACAGGCACAATTTTGAAGCATGACATGTTGGGTATCAATTTACTTGGTGTAACATTATCTTTCACAATATAAAAAAATTGGGTTAACTTTACTGTTGTCTTATTTTTTCATTCAAAAAAGTGTATTTTTTACAAAAAAAAGTGCGTTTGTAAGACCGCTACGCAAATACGGTGTGACAGAAAGTGTTGCAACGACTGCCATTTTATTCTCTAGGGTGTTAGAAAAAAAATGTATAATGTTTGGGGGTTCTAAGTAATTTTCTAGCAAAAAACAAACAAACTGTTTTTAACTTGTAAACAACAAATCTCAAAAAGAGGCTCGGTCCTTAAGTCCTTAAAGCGTTTGTAAAGGTGTTTTTTTTTTTTTTTAAAAATAACAAACATGTTATACTTACCTTCACTGTGCAGCTCGTTCTGCACAGAGTGGCCCCGAACCTCGTCTTCTGGGGTCCCTCGGCGGCTGTTTCAGCTCCTCCCCGCAAGCATTCACCACCTTAATGCGAGCTCCCTCGCACGGTGGTGAGTGCTTGCGGGCGCGCTCCCGTGATACAGCCGGCGGCTATAGCCGCTCGCTGTATCACTCGGCCCCGCCCCCCGGCGCGCCGCGTCATCGGATGTGATTGACAGCAGCGCGAGCCAATGGCTGCGCTGCTTTCAATCCATCCACTGCAGCCAATCAGCGGCCAGGGTGAGCGGAGGAACAGATGTCGGGAACGCGAAGCTGACTTTCGAGGCTTCAGGTAAGTAAAACGGGGGGGCTGGGGGCGGCGGTTCTGTCAGAAGTTTTTTCACCTTAATGCATAGAATGCATTAAGGTGAAAAAATTTTTACCTTTACAACCCCTTTAAGTGACCCTGTTATCAAGGTTTCAGTTTAAAAAAAAAAAAAAAAAGTATTTTGAATGCTTACTTTTTTTTTTTTTTTTTTTTTGATTCAGTTATTTTTTTTATTGACCTCTGAATTTGCAGGCATATCTGACTACTTCAGGAAGAGTTAATTCCCTAGCAAACCTCCCCCCAGCCCCCCTAAATACTTGCTTGAGCTCAGGGCTTTTTTTCAGCGGGAACGTGGGAGAATGCAGTTCCAGCACCTCCAGCACTGAATGTATGTAATGACAAGGGGTGCTGGGGTTTGCTGGAAGGTCTATTGATGCTGGCTGCTGGGGGATATATTGTCATTGGGAGATCTATTGCTGCTGGTGAAGGGATCTATTGTGGCTGGGGGGGATGAATTGTTGATGGGAGAGATCTACCGTTAAGGGAGACGTCTGTTGTAGCTGGCTGCTGGGGAGTCTATTAATGCTAGCTACTGGGAGATCTAGTGTTGCTGGTGGGGGTCTATTATAGCTGGGGTGGATCTATTGTTGCTGGGGAGATCTATTATTGCTGATGGTGTCTACTGTTGCTGGGGGGTCTATTGTTGCTGGCTGCAGGGGACCTATTTTACCGCCTTTCATTAGCAAATTCAAAAAATGATAATTGGTTCTGTATTCTCCAGGGTGGATTTGATTTAAATCAACTCGATTTAAATCATCATTTTTATAGAACAACTGTCATCCCTGTCCCACAGCAGCTCCTCCTCAGACCCGCTGTTGACTTACCGACAGTACCATTCACTTTAATGGGACAGCTGGTGATGCAACAAGGCGAGGGATGTGGCGGCAGCAGGCAAGCGGATACCAGCTAACAGGCGCTGCCATGATGGATCTGAAGTGACAGGTGCTCTTTAAATGTAAGGACAAACAACATTTTGTAAACAAAATGAAGGTTTTCTATTTAGAATAATAAGTTGTCAGGTTAGTAAAACAGCGATATCAGAAACGACTCAAATTCTTTTCTTTAATTAAAACAATAACATTGCCAGTGCACGTTATCTCAGCTTGCAGAGCTTGGATTAATTGAATGAGTTTACTAAAAATTTAAATATTGCAGAATATAAAGCCTTTTGCGACATAACTAAGCTCTATTTCATGATGAATAAACTAAATTATTAATGTATCTTAAATAGAAAAACTATCTTTAGATATATTTTTACTCCAAAAGCATTTCATTCAAATAAATTTGATAAAAAAACAAAAAAATTTGATTCAATTAAAAATAATCTGATTTAAATCCAAAAAAATTTGATTTTTTTTCTTTAAACTATCAATTTTTCACACTGGTATTCTATAAAAGGGGCAGGACTGAGAGGTGGGTGGGGGGGTGGAACCAAGGGACGGAGTTCAGAGGTGGGTAGGGGGCGGAGACGAGGGATGACTCGGAAGGGGGGAGTACCTGCACCTATTCTCTGAGAAAAAAAACCCTGCCTATGCTCAATCCCTGTCAGGGCTGGCTCAGCCCTTCCTTCTCTGAGCTGACCGCTCAGCTGTCGGCTAATTGCCAGCTCTCATCTCTCTCCACAGTTAACCAGCTGTTGTGGATCTGCTCGTCAGTCCCGCCTACTTAAAGATCTCCAGCTCACTTCATTCCTGCCTTCGCCTTGGTCACATCACGAAAAACCATCTCTTGCTTTCCTGTTTAAAGACTGGCTTTGCTGACATCCCTTCTGGCTCCTTATCCTGCTTGCTGTTCCTCTACTTGGATCCCTGACTTCTGGCCTGGCTGACTACCCGATCCGGTTACTGGACTCTGGCTATGCTTTGACTACTCTTACTCTATGTACTTTTTTATTTATATTAATAAACAAGTGTGATTTTACTGCACTTCTGTCTCGGTCTGATTCATGGTTTCTGACAATCCCAATCCAGCAATGTGCACTGGAGCAGAGGCTCTCTCAGCTCTTTCTCCTCATTGGCTCAGACAGAGCAGCGGGAGCCATTGGCTTCTGCTGCTGTCAATCACAGCCAGTGAGGAGGGAGCGGAGCCAAACACAAGTGCCCCTATATTAAGCAGCTTGCCATGAGGCACTAAGCAGGGGGGGAGGAGCCAGGAGCGCCGGTGTTCTATCAAAATAGCCAATTCATTGAGATCTCCAATCACATCACTTCCGGTTACTGTAAACGATCAGTAATTGGAGATTTCGATGAATTACTGTTTTTACACAACATTACGCAACCTTGTACACTCCGGCACACAAAGATTCACCATTTTTGACAGAACAGCGGGTGAGGAGAAAAAAGTTGTCGCCGCTTTTTGTTGGTTTTAGCGTGTACCGGAGTGTATACGGTTGCCCGGTATTGTGTCAAAACAGCAATTTATCTAAATCTCCAATTACTGATGGTTTACAGTAACCGGAAGTGACGTGATTGGAGATCTCGATGAATTGGCTATTTTGACAGAACACCGGCAGGGAACCTGAGAAGAGGAGAATCGGGGCTGCTCTGTGCAAAACCATTACACAGAGCAGGTAAGTATGACATGTTTGTTAAAAAAATTAAAAGTTTACCTTTAGAATTGCTTTAACTGCTTACCGACCGTCATTATACTGCGTCAGGTGAGCTCATTCCCGCAAATTGCCGAAGCTATACGTCGGTCCCTTTAAGAGCTATAGCAGGCGCATGTGCGCCCGGTGCACAGAGGGGGAGCTGATGCGCGTGGCCAGCGGCCGCGATGTCTGCGGGCCACCCGCGATTGCTCCACAGAGAGCCAGAATGGGGATCTATCAATGTAAACAAACAGATCCCCATTCTGACAGGGAAGTACAGAGTGATCGTCTGTTCCTAGTGATCAGGAACAGCGATCTCTCTCCTCCTCCAGTCAGTCCCCTCCCCCCACAGTTAGAAACACCTCCCAGGGAACACATTTAACTCCTTGATCACCACTAGTGTTAACCTCTTCCCTGCCAGTGTCATTTATACAGTGATCAGTGCATTTTTATACCACTAATCGCTGCATAAATATTAATGGTCCCAAAAAAGTGTCAAAGTGTCCAATCTGTCCGCCGCAATGTTGCAGCCCCGCTAACAATCGCTGATCACCGCCATACTAATAAAAATAAAAATAATAAACATGCCATAAATCTATCCCCTATTTTGTAGACGCTATAACTTTTGTGCAAACCAATCAATATACGCTTATTGCATTTTTTTACAAAAAATATGTAGAAGAATACACATTGGCCTAAACTGATGAGCAAAAAGTAAAAAATCTTTCTTTTTTTTCCCAAATTGTCGGTCTTTTTTTGTTTATAGCCCAAAAAATTAAAACTGCAGAGTTGATCAAATACCACCAAAATAAAGCTCTATTTGTGTGAAAAAAAGGACGTCAATTTTGTTTGGGTACAGCGTCGCACGACCGTACAATTGTCAGTTAAAACGACGCAGTGCCGAATCGGAAAAAATGGCCTGGTCATTAAGGGGGAAAATCTTCCGGGGCTGAAGTGGTTAAGTAAATATCTTTATCCTGGTGTGTCTTTTGTATAGAGTCCGACTAATGGCTACAGAGATAACTAAAGTTTTTATCCTCAGAGCTCACAATGTGTACATTACCAGGTAAGCAATAAATTGTCGGGATGATGAGCCCCTTCCTGTTTCCTCTGAATTGCGAAATAAAAGTGTGTAAACACGCAGTGAAAATTGTGTGTCTATCCTGACTTAGTGACCTCTCCAAAGAATCCATTTATAATTCAAACAACATGCAATCCATCGCAGTTCAGCACTATTATTACCAGACCCCATCCTACAAAACAATGTCTTGACCTTGACATATTTCTCACATTTGTTATTGAAGGATCCTTCCAAAAACATTGTTCCAGTCTGCACCCACTTCAGCAATGTCTGGTTGCATAGACTGAGCAGCAACACATTTTAGAAAAAGAAGGGAATGCTGAATAATTATATTAGAATAGACAGGTGTTTTGAAACTCCAGTCAAACAGCTAATAAAGATTTCCAATGCATACATAAGAACTTCTTTACCTGCCTAATGATTTGTAATTCTGTTCACCTAGTCTTATAACTCTGGCCCAGTCCGATCTGCAGACAACAGTGCAGATAAGCAATATATAACCTAGTCCAGGAACTGCCCTAGCTAAAGATTACTTTAATGTGTATCCCAAATTGGGATAACAGCTATTTTATTTGTTTTATGTTCCAATTCACATTACACTATATTACCAAAAGTATTGGGACACCTGCCTTTACACGCACATGAAATTTAATGGCATCCCAGTCTTAGTCCATAGGGTTCAACATTGAGTTGGCCCACCCTCTGCAGCTATAACAGCTTCAACTCTTCTGGGAAGGCTGTCCACAAGGTTTAGGAGTGTGTCTATGGGAATGTTTGACCATTCTTCCAGAAGTGCATTTGTGAGGTCAGGCACTGATGTCCCAAAGGTGTTCTATCTGGTTGAGTTTAGGACAGTCAAGTTCCTCCACCCCAAACTCGCTCATCCATGTGTTTATGGACTTTGCTTTGTGCACTGGTCCAAATCATTTGGTGGAAGGGGGATTATGGTGTGGGGTTGTTTTTCAGGGGTTGGGCTTGAGATGGGATCAGTGGCAGTGGGATAGATGGGATCAGGGGCAGAGGGATGGTGGTGGAGGGATAGGATCAGTGACACTGGCACTCACTTGCTCTCAGTGTCAATTCCCCTTCCTCCATGATCAGTGTGTCTCTGCCTCTTTTCTCCCTTCCGGTGCCTCCAGTGATGCCTCTCCTGACATGGGGTCTCCACGCAGAGCAGAGAGCTCCTCCCCCTTCACTCTACTGGCAGTCAGCTCGTCAGCTGACTCTCTGTGTATAATCTTGTGCCCAGAGTACAGGCGTGTGCGTACAGCAGGCTGTACCAATCAATGACAGGCTGTGGCTGTACACTAGTAATCTCACATCGGAGCATTCACATGCATACAGGAATAGATGCGCGCCCCTGGACGCAGGCAGTTTGTGTTCCGGGGTGCATATCCGTTCCTGTATGCCTGTCATTTATTTGTACAGAAGGGTGTATGCAAACACTTGACTCATACGCAATTCAAATATCTGGGTCTGTAATGTATGAACAGAAATATGTATGGCCAAATTTCTTATAGACTAGGCCACCTGCTCCCAAGCAGAAGTCGGTTGGGTAACCAATCAAAAAGGCACTCATGTCATTTATATTTGGACACGGGTAGTGATTTGGTGTAAATATATAAAGAAAGGCAGTAATCATATTTTGCCGGCCACTTGATGGTAAAAGTTCTCCAAAGTAGTTGATTAAGGGTGAAGTATGATTATACATTAGTATTACAATCGTCAGAATAAACTACACCAATGTTCTGCAGGAAGGTTGAAAAGTATTATTTTAATGGGGACCCCTGCTGGTTAAATGAGATACTGTTGAGCATTTGAAATGTGTTGCAGAACACACAAGAAATAAAACAAGCTTAATGAAAATTGCAGGGGTTTTGTATAGTGATACATAGTTATACATACATGCCTGTTTTTATCAACTATTTTGTAAGTTCCCATTTGTATATGGAATAAATCCCTTTTCAAACGGTACTTTTCACTATTAGTTCCATTTTTTCCTTTTTTGGTGCCTGGTGATTCTGCTGAGAAATTCCAACAAGAAATCCTTTGATCTGATGTGCACAACACAACTCCTGAGCTTCTCTGGATACCATCACATAAGCCTGAAGTGACCCCCAGACTGCAAAGCTGGGGGTCATCGTCATTTGGTGAGTGGGGACACATGTAGGGGTGGCGTTTCTGCACCTGAAAAGTCCTGGAGCGTCTGTGGTCCATTGCACTTCAAAAGTTTTTTCCCATTGCAGATCAGAACATTCAGCACATTTATTTGGACTTTATTTACATGTTTTTTGCTTTGTATATTCACATCTGCACTCATCTACACTTGGTCACACATGTCTAATAACATTTGTGAGCGCCACATTTCCATAATTTTACCTCTCATACATATGGTTTCTAAACCCGACCTTCCCCCATACACACAGGCCTGGAAGGTAGACTTGGGCCACTCCATTTCACCTGTTGACTGGCAAAAGTGCTTCATTCTGACTCACAAAATATCCTTAACCTTCAAAGCTCAAGAAAAAGGGTTCAGGTTGTTGACCCGTTGGTACAGATGCCCCTCAACTTCACACTGGATAAACCCGGCGCTCCTGGATACCTGCTGGCACTGCTTGTCAGACAAGGGAACTTTACTAAACATTTGGTGGGAATGCCCCCCTGTGCGGAGGTTCTGGCAAAAGATCCTCGACCTGTACTGCAGACTCATGGCAACCTCGCTTACACCCTCTCCTGAGGTAGTTCTGCTATCTATGCTCCCTGGACCGCTCAAATCGGTCAAAAGAGACGTTCTGCGTCACTTTCTGGCAGCAGCTAGAATGGTTCTGCCCAGACACTGGAAGTTGACAGAAAAGCCTTCCCTGGGGGAATGGGCAATTGAAGTGGACCGAATCAATAGCTTGGAACGAATGTTGTCGCAAGAATCGGGTAAAGAGGAGCAATTCTTTAAGACCTGAACCTCATGGTCTATGTTTCGATACTCCTCGGAATTTATTCCATGGGCAGCTGAGGACTCTACCATCACATCTGTCTGACCTAAGTGGAATATCTCCTTCTCAATATCTACTTAGCTTACTGACTTGACCTCTCTATTTTCACCATCATTCCCCCTCCTCTCTTTATATGATGCAATGATACACGAACACCCAAACCATAATCTCTAGTCTCGAAATTCGGAAACTCTGTGACCCACATAGAGTTCCCCCATACGAGAAATTGCGTTTAGCACAATAACAAAAGCCCTAGCATATTTGTAATGTGTGGGCACCGCTCGTTGAGTGGATAGTGGTGCTCTGCTCACTGACCCTTAATATGTCATGATATATGCTATGGCTACACAGGCTTAAATACTATATTAATTTAGTTGATGCTAACAAATTCTCTATACAATGTGACGTTATGGTACCAATATTAAAATGTCTGTTTCTATCTATGTGTTAACCACTTCAGCCCCGGAAGAATTTACCCCCTTCCTGACCAGAGCACTTTTTGTGATTCGGCACTGCGTCGCTTTAACTGACAACTGCGCGGTCGTGCAACGTGGCTCCCAAACAAAATTGATGTCCTTTTTTTCCCACAAATAGAGCTTTCTTTTGGTGGTATTTAATCACCCCTGCGGTTTTTATTTTTTGCGCTATAAACAAAAAAAGAGCGACAATTATGAAAAAAACACATTATTTTTTACTTTTTGCTATGATAAATATCCCCCAAAAATATATAAAAAAACATTTTTTTTCCTCAGTTTAGGCCGATACGTATTCTTCTACATATTTCTGGTAAAAAAAATCGTAATAAGCGATTATTGATCGGTTTGCGCAAAAGTTATAGCGTTTACAAAATAGGGGATAGTTTTATGGCATTTTTATTAATATTTTTTTTTTTTTAAATGGCGGCGATCAGCGATTTTTATCGTGACTGCGACATTATGGCGGACACATCGGACATTTTTCCTTGTCAAAAGAAGTTTATTGAGTATACAATGTTATACATAAAGTAAGTTTACAAGGATCTATAAAGTAAGCTTATTGTTTTACAGTAGGGTTTATATAGGTAAATATCATGAAATTTCAAATATTAAACATTGGGTTCACGTAAACCTAAATTAAAGATATATATCATTTCCTTAGTTACTTTTGTAGGTATTTAAATGATTTATACCTACTATACATATTGTTTACAAGTAGAGTGTATATAGGTCAAATAAATTCTGATAATGAGCTTTAATCGTAAGGTGGAGAAAAGGAAAGAGAAAGAAGAAAAAGGGTTGAAAGGTAGAGGTATGGTCCACAAGGTTGTCCCGCTCGTCAGTTTATTATTCTTTTTAGTTCTCTTTGAAGCCTTAGAATGGGTGTCTCTGTAAGTCATTTAATCTGTTACCATGGCAACAGGACAGAGTCATTGAAGTTTGACAGGAACTGTTGTTTTATCCAAGGATGCCAAAGTTTTTCAAATTTTGGAATTTGATTTTGATCGATGGCTACCATCTTAGCATGGGACATTGTATTATTCATTCTGTGAATTGTTTCTGCTAGTACCAATGTAGGAGATTTCCATGCCTTGGCCACTGTTTGTTTTGCAGCCGTTATTAGTTGGATCATAAGTTTGAATTGAGAGAGTGTTAACCATTCCGGTTTTAGATTAAGTAAAGTTAAATATGGATCTGGTTGTATTATTTTTTAAAATATTTTAGATGCAATCACGAAGACTTCCTTCCAGAAGGTTTGGATTACTGGGCACGTCCACCATATGTGTAAATATGTGCCTATTTCTGGGCATCCTCGAAAACAAAGAACTGAGGTATTAGGTGAATATTTTGCCACTCTAGCGGGTACAAGGTACCAGCGAGTTAGGACTTTATAATTTGTCTCCAGTGCTAGGATGTTGGGTGAAGATGACTTAGATGTGAGCCATATGTTAGACCAGTCCGTGTCTTCTAAAGTTCGTCCCAGGTCCTCCTCCCACCTCTGAACGTAAGAGGGTCTATTAAGATTTGCTACTCCATATAATTGATTATAAAGTGATGAAATTGTACCTTTAGCAAATGGATCTTTTGTACAGATTGATTCAAAAATGGATAATTGGGATAATGGTGTATCCCCCTTTAGGAATGGTGTATAGAAATTTTTGATTTGGAGATATCTAAATATCTCAGAGTTTGGTAGATCATATTTTTCTCTAAGCGATGGGAATGAAAGGAATGATTTAGATGCTATGAAATCATTTAGTGTCTGAATGCCTGATGTTGTCCAAGCTTTAAAAGAATTTGGGTAGATCCATGCCGGATAAAAGGCCGGATTTCTGATAAAAGAAAGGAGAGGATTGTGTGGAGATTGTAACTGATATTTATCCATGCCGGATAAAAGGCCGGATTTCTGATAAAAGAAAGGAGAGGATTGTGTGGAGATTGTAACTGATATTTGGTTTTTAGTTTATCCCAGAGAGATAAGAAGTGTTTAGTTATGGGATTATGAATTTTAAAGTGGTCTTTAGGATCAAGCCATAATAAATTTGATATTAATAGAGGGTCATTTTCTGAAGCTTCTATAAATACCCATAATGGGATTTCCTGTTTTGCATGGTATTTGGACAGACTGGCCAAATGTGCTGCTCTGTAGTAGTTAGTAAAATTAGGGTATCCCAGGCCTCCTTTATTTTTGGGAAGATGTAGTGTGTGTATAGGTATACATGGTTTAGAAGAGCCCCATATAAACGAAGTTGCTCTTTTTTGTACTATTCTCAAAAAATAGGAAGGAATTGGAATAGGGAGGACTCTGAATAGATAAAGCAATTTGGGTAGAATAGTCATTTTGATTGCATTAATCTTCCCTATCCAGGATAAAGGAAGTTGCGACCATTGTTTTATTAGATTTGTGATCTGTCTTAATACAGGAGAATAATTGGTTGAGAATAAGTCAGAATGAGATGCTGTTAAATGAATTCCAAGATATGGGATTGATTTTTCTGCCCATGTGAATGGGAGTGCAGCCCTAGCCGGGATCAATTCCATGTTTGTGAGTGAAATATTAAGCACTAGGCATTTCTTAGGATTAATCATAAGGCCGGATAGGGCTGCAAATCCATCAAGAGCTGGTATTAAGTTAGGACCAGAGACCTGTGGTGATGATAGAAAAAGTAATATATCGTCTGCAAATATACATAATTTGTGTGTAATACCTCCTACTTCAATGCCAGTTATAGTTTGGTTTGTTCTGATGTATTGGGCCATGGGTTCGAGTATAAGGGCAAATAATAAGGGAGATAATGGGCAACCCTGTCGGGTACCTCTTTCGATATTAAAGGCTTCAGATTTGTATCCAGCATATTTTATATAGGCTTTGGGTTTATTATATAATGCTTTGATCCATGTTAAAAAGTGGGGTCCAAAACCCCATTTTTGTAATGAATATTGCATATATTGCCAGGATACTGTGTCAAATGCCCTCTTAATATCGAGAGATAGAAAACATAAAGGGATTTTCCGTTTTTTAGCAATATGTGCCAATAACACTGCCCTGCGTATATTATCGCCTGCCTGTCTATTTGGCATGAAGCCTACTTGATCTCTATGTATTAATTTTCCTATAATGCTATTGAGGCGTTTTGCTATTATTTTTGCTAATAATTTAATATCAAGGTTTAACAGAGAGATAGGCCGATAATTCACACAGGAAGTATCATCAGAAAGGGGTTTTGGGATCATACGAACAATTGCCATTAGTGTTTCTTGCCGAAAAGAATGTCCATATAGAAGTTTAGCCGTCTGGGCCTGGTCTTTTGTTAAGTTTTAGGTCTTTTATGGCGTTAGCAACTTCATCTATAGTTATAGGCTCATCCAAACTGCTTTTTTGATTCTGAGATAACTCAGGGAAGGTTATTTTTGAGAAGAAGGATTCAGCCTCTGTAGGATTAAATTCATTGTTTGTCTTGTATAAAGTTGCGAGATGTGAGTGAAATTTATGGACTATTTTAACTGGATTACAAGTGTAAACATTTTTTGATAATTTCAAACGTATTGGTTTGAGAGATTTGTTATTTGAATTTAATGCCCGAGCCAAATATGTACCTGGTTTGTTTGTATTCATGTAGAAATTGTGTTTGGAGCGTTTGAGGGATTTATCAACTGACTCAGTGAGAAATAGATCGTATTCCAATCTAGATTTTTCCAGATGAGATTTTGTACTCTGAGATGGATTATCTTGAAATGATATGTAGGCTGCATTAAAATTGAGTTCTAGTTTTTTTGCTAGATTTTTGCGTTCCCGTTTAAATAGTGACATTTGTCTTTGTATTGTACCACGCAAGACAGGCTTATGAGCTTCCCACAGTGTTATTGGGGACATGTCTGTTGTATTATTAATTGATATGTATTCCTTTAAAGCTTGTTCAATGGCCATCTGATGTAGTGGGTGTTTGAGCATTATGTCCGGTAAGTACCACGTTGGGTCATGCGCTTTTGGTATGGCTGAGGCTATAGTAGTGTATACTGCATTATGGTCAGACCACGGAATCGGAATTATATCTGATGCAATAATTTCTGGTATCATTCCTATTGTTAGAAAAATATGATCTATTCTGGTGAAGGTTTGATGAGGGTGCGAGAAATAAGTGAATTTCTTTTTCATTGGGTTACTTTCTCTCCATGAATCTACCAGATTGTATTTGGAAAGAAGTTGAGAAAAAGGTAATCTAGAGGTTATTTTGGATGGTGTAAAAGGTGATTTATCTAGAAATGGGAGGAGGACCTGGTTCAAATCCCCACACATTATCACTGTTCCTATTTTGTGTGTATTAATCACTTGTAATATATGTGAGAGGAATGGTGTAGGTTGTTTGTTAGGAGCGTAGTAGGAAATCACCGTGATTGCTGTATCCATTATATAACCCATGAGTATCAGGTATCTACCTTCTGGGTCTTTAATTTCTGATGATAAGGTGAATGGTGTGGATCGGTGAAATGCAATTAGAGTTCCCCTTTGCTTGGTACAGGCAGAAGCCGTGTAAATTTGTTGATAAAAAAGGAGAAATATATTTTGGAGTAGAATCTTTGGTGAAGTGTGTTTCTTGGAGGCATACTATGTGAGCCTTCTTGTTATGGAAAGTACGGAAGGCTTTGGTCCTTTTTTGAGGGACATTTATTCCCTGAACATTCAGGGAAAGTATATTCAGTGGTGCTGTAAGGTACCTGGTAGGAGAGCCTGACTGTAGGAGAAGACCTCTCATACAACGCTGGTTCAGGAGCCACTGGAGTGGGGACAGTGGTCTCCTGAGCGCAGTGGGGTAGGAGTGCCTGTATAGTCTCTGATGTGGAGGCAGAGATCCCTCCTGGGATGGCCGAGCTGCAGGTGAGTGGAGACTGGAATAGCAGTAACTTGACTCACTGGGTTGCAGGTGAGAGGAGACTGGAACGGCAGCAGGCTTGACACACTGGATGGCTGAGTTGCAGGTGAGAGCAGACTGGAGCGGCAGCAGGCTTGACACGCTGGAGGGAGAGATCACTGAAGCTGAAGCTGAAGGTGCAACAGCAAGTGAACAGTTGGCACAAGCAGAGTCAGACAGTCCGGGTCGGCAGGTAGCTGGCACAGGTAATAACGGCAGACTAGGCAGAGTCGGTGAACAGGCAGGGTTCGGCAACGGTAGCAAATACGGACAGAAGAGTAGTCAGACAAGCCGGATCGGGATAGGAGCAGGTCGGATGGTCAAACAAGCCGGGTCAAGATCAGGTAGCAGACAATCAGGATACGGGTCAACAGATTCACAGAGCTGAGACGAAGCAGCGACGTTCTCATGGAACAGGGGAACTTTTATGTGCTAAGATGGTGCCAAACCGGCGCTAACGCGAACGCGCGCGCACGCGCGCGCGCACCCGCGCCGCGCACCCGCGTGCGCCCGAGCGCCGCGCTGATGCACAGCAGTTTGATGCTGTGTCCGAATGGAAGCGCGCCGACGCATAGGCGAACGCAAGTGTCCTGGACTGGTGCTGGTGGATCCCTGACATTGCCCCCCCCCAAGGGGCAGCCTCCGGATGCCCAACAACCTCTTCTTCTCAGGATGAGTAGAAAAATAAGCGCGCACTAGACGCCTGGCATGCACATTACTGTCCGGTTCCCATGAGTTACTTTCTGGGCCGTAGCCTTTCCACTTGATTAAGAATTGGTTTTGCCCTTGCCTTCTTCTACAATCAAGGATAGCCTCGACCTCAAATTCCTCACTGCCATTAACTACAACAGGTTCAGGGGGTCTTGTGCCCCTAGCAGGAAAGGGATCAGGTACAGCAGGTTTAAGCAGAGATACATGGAATACTGGATGAATTTTAAATGAATCAGGTAACGTCAACTCATAAGATACCTCATTGATTTTCCTTCTGACTGGAAAAGGTCCCATGAATCTAGGTGCCAACTTCTTGGAAGGACATGCTAATTTGATGTTAACAGTAGAAAGCCATACCTGGTCGCCAATTTGCAAGTTCAGCTCCCCCCTTCTTTTCCGGTCGAAGATTCTCTTACCATCAGCCTGAGCCTTGGATACCGTTTCCTGTAGCAACCGGCTGTTGTGACTGAGGAACTCCACCGTACTTTGTACTGCTGGAACCGAAGACTCTGAAAGGAAATCAGGTAGAAAGGTTAGGTGAAAGCCATAATTGGCGAAAAAGGGAGATTGACCGGTGGCAGAATGTTTGGCATTGTTATAGGCAAATTCTGCTAAGGGTAATAGAGATACCCAATCATCTTGTGTGAATGATGTGAAGCATCTGATGTATTGTTCCAGGGTCTGATTAGTCCTCTCTGTCTGACCGTTTGTCTGAGGATGGTATGCCGAGGACAAGGCCAATTCAATCTTTAAGGTTTCACACAGGGATCTCCAGAAACGTGAAGTGAATTGAACCCCTCTATCAGAAACTATGTTTGCCGGTACTCCATGAAGTCTGATGATCTCCTTGATAAATATGCGAGCAGTTTCGGAGGCAGACGGGGTTCCCCTTAAAGGTAGAAAATGAGCCATTTTGGTTAGACGGTCTACAACTACAAAGATAGCTGAACATCCTTCGGAACATGGAAGTTCCACAATAAAGTCCATAGAAATCATTTTCCACGGTCTGTCGGGTACGGGCAATGGTTTCAATAGTCCCCAAGCTCGATTCCTGGACGACTTATTCTGGATACAGATGGGACAGGAACTAACATACTTTTCGCAAAAGTCTTTCAGATTGGGCCACCAGAAAGTACGCTGCACTAGTTCCAAGGTCTTGCGGACCCCAAAGTGGCCTGCCAATGGGTGGTCGTGGAGAAGTGTTAAAACCTTGACCCGAATGTCTTCAGGAACAAAAATTTGGCTTCCTTTCCAGAACAGACCATCTCTACTTACTAAAGAAATTCCAGTAGGCCTGGCTGATTCAGAGGATGCTTCCTTAATCAGGGAAAGTAAATCTTTTTGCAGCAGTAAAAAACTGTTTGAGGGTAATATGGTGTCCGGAGTGGATAAGTCCTTAGGATTGTCATGCATACGTGATAATGCGTCTGGTTTGATATTTTTAGAGCCTGGACGGTACGTGATGTGGAAGGAGAAACGTGAGAAAAACAGAGCCCAGCGGGCTTGTCGAGGCTTCAGACGTTTGGCAGATCGTAAGTACTCTAGGTTTTTATGGTCAGTATAAATTAGTACTGGATGCATAGCCCCTTCCAACAGGTACCTCCATTCTTCTAGAGCAGCTTTTATAGCGAGAAGTTCACGGTCACCGACGTCATAATTCTTCTCCGCGGGGGAGAGTTTACGGGAGAAGAACCCTACAGGATGCATTATCTCTTTGCTACCTTTGCGCTGTGAAAGAATCGCACCTACCGCAATCTCGGAGGCATCAACCTCTAAAATAAACGGTAGGGATGGTTCAGGATGACTGAGGATAGGTGCTGAAGTAAACAGCTTCTTGAGATTTTCGAAGGCATCTTGGGCAAGTTGGTTCCAGGAGAAACGGATATTTTGTTTGGTTAACTGCGTGATGGGTGCAATTATGGCTGAGAACCCCCTGATGAATTTCCTGTAGAAGTTTGCAAACCCCACAAACCGTTGAACTCCTTTCTTGTCCAAGGGTACCGGCCAGTCCAGCACAGCGGACACTTTTTGTGGGTCCATCTTGATGCCTGTTGCGGAGATGATTAACCCCAAGAATTGGATGCTCTGTTGTTCAAACTCACATTTCTCCGCTTTTGCGTACAGACTGTGTAAGCGAAGACGACCCAACACCCTGCGGACATGTTCCTGATGCAATTCACGGGACTCAGAAAAAATCAAGATATCGTCCAGGTATGCAATTACAAACACATCTAGAAAGTCCCTGAGGACGTCGTTAATCAGGTGTTGAAAAGTTGCAGGGGCGTTGCAGAGCCCAAAGGGCATGACCAGGTATTCATAATGCCCGAATCGGGTTCGGAATGCTGTCTTCCACTCATGTCCAGCCCGGATGCGGACTAGATTATATGCCCCTCTTAGGTCAAGCTTGGTGAAGATGACGGCAGTCCTTAATTTTTGAAAAAGTTCAGGTATCAAGGGTAGGGGATACCGATTTTTGACCGTGATCTTGTTTAGCTCACGATAATCGATACACGGCCGGAGCGACTTGTCCTTTTTGGTCACAAAAAATATTCCGGCACCAGCTGGAGAGGTAGAGTGACGTATAAAACCTTTGGCCAGATTCTCATCTATATATGTTTTTAGTACTTCCTGTTCCTTCTCGGATAAAGGAAAAATGCGTCCGAATGGTATCTCGGATCCAGGCAGCAAATCAATGGGGCAATCGTAGGGCCGATGAGGTGGAAGAGAGTCTGCCCCCTTTTTACTAAAAACATCGATGAATTCATGATATTGTTTAGGTATGACCTGGCAGAGTTTCTGGTCGGTGTCTAGACAAAGTAGAGTAGATGAAGAATCCGAATCTTCCTTTACACAGTGTTCAAGACAGTAAGAAGATGAGAATTTCACTTCTCCAGATGTCCAATGAATGTAAGGGTTGTGGGCCTGCAGCCAAGGAATGCCCAGGATGATGGGAAACATAGGGGAGGAGATGACATCAAGAACCAGCAGTTCCTTGTGTTGGGAGGAAGTAGAAGCAGGCAGAGGCAGGGTTTCTTGGGTTACTTGTCCCGATCTGATGCGGGAACCATCAGCTAGAAACACAGTGAGTCCATGGGTCTTGGTTTGTAATGGAATGTTATGCTGGCTGGCAAAGTTTGAGTCAATAAAGCAGCTGCATGCTCCGGAATCAATGATGGCGTTGGTCGTTATTGTCCCTTCTTGCAGCTGTAAAGACAGAGGAATGGCAATGTGGGTAGAGTTCGCAGACAGAGCAGAAAGACTGGTATACACAGAGAATGGGCACTTACTTAATTTGACTGGACAGTTCAGGACATAGTGCCCAGTCCCACCACAGTAGAGGCACAGATTGAGTTGCCGGCGCCGGGCCCGTTCTTCAGGCGATAAGGCGGGTCGCATCAGTCCCAATTGCATAGGCTCCACAGGATCAGGCATAGCATTAGCTGGATTTGAGCTGGATGGGGGTAAGTAGCGTGCTGCCGGGAGTGGTGCTCTGGCTGTCATCCACATCGGGCGGGATTGTAAAGTGGATCGTTCAGAACGACGTTCCCGGATTCGCCGGTCAATTTGGATAGTCAGATTAATTAATGCTTCAAGAGTGTCTGGTACACCCACTCGGGCAAGTTCGTCCTTTAAACCTTCAGACAGACCTAAGCGGAACTGATGACGCAGGGCCGCGTCATTCCACTGAGTGTCTGCACTCCAACGTCTAAAGTTCATGACATAATCTTCCGCAGGTCTGCGACCTTGCTGGAGCGTGAGCAGTGCTGATTCAGCTGTTGCAGTCTGTTGAGGGTCCTCATAAATTTGTGCCATGGCTTCAAAGAAAGAGGATAAAGACTGGGTTAGGACTGAGTCCCCCTCAAGTAGCCGATGAGCCCAGATCTGAGGTTCCCCTTGTAGGAGGGAGATCACAAACCCCACTTTGGTGGCCTCCAGTGAAAAGGTTCGGGGCTGTAACGCAAAGAAGAGCTTGCAGGCGTTGCGAAAGGCCCGGAACTTGGACCGGTCTCCAGAGAATCTATCAGGAGTGGGAACCTTTGGTTCAGGTGGAAGCATTACAACAGAAGGTCCAGGAGCCGTCTGTGCTGGGGTTGTGGCTGAAGAGGAGGCCAAGGGGTTAGGCCCTGCTAGGTTCTGGACTTGTCCCTCCAATCTGTTGTAGTTATCCTGAAGGGATTGTACGGCTTGAGTGAGGGCCGCAAGGTGGGTGCATATTTCTTTCAAAGGTGAGGTATCTCCTGCAGGCTCAGTCATGGCTGCTTCGTACTGTAAGGTACCTGGTAGGAGAGCCTGACTGTAGGAGAAGACCTCTCATACAACGCTGGTTCAGGAGCCACTGGAGTGGGGACAGTGGTCTCCTGAGCGCAGTGGGGTAGGAGTGCCTGTATAGTCTCTGATGTGGAGGCAGAGATCCCTCCTGGGATGGCCGAGCTGCAGGTGAGTGGAGACTGGAATAGCAGTAACTTGACTCACTGGGTTGCAGGTGAGAGGAGACTGGAACGGCAGCAGGCTTGACACACTGGATGGCTGAGTTGCAGGTGAGAGCAGACTGGAGCGGCAGCAGGCTTGACACGCTGGAGGGAGAGATCACTGAAGCTGAAGGTGCAACAGCAAGTGAACAGTTGGCACAAGCAGAGTCAGACAGTCCGGGTCGGCAGGTAGCTGGCACAGGTAATAACGGCAGACTAGGCAGAGTCGGTGAACAGGCAGGGTTCGGCAACGGTAGCAAATACGGACAGAAGAGTAGTCAGACAAGCCGGATCGGGATAGGAGCAGGTCGGATGGTCAAACAAGCCGGGTCAAGATCAGGTAGCAGACAATCAGGATACGGGTCAACAGATTCACAGAGCTGAGACGAAGCAGCGACGTTCTCATGGAACAGGGGAACTTTTATGTGCTAAGATGGCGCCAAACCGGCGCTAACGCGAACGCGCGCGCGCCCGTGCGCCGCGCTGATGCACAGCAGTTTGATGCTGTGTCCGAATGGAAGCGCGCCGACGCATAGGCGAACGCAAGTGTCCTGGACTGGTGCTGGTGGATCCCTGACAGGTGCCATGGCAATAGATCAAATAGTTTTGACTTACTTTTTGTTATGCAGAGCTGACTGCGCAGATCAACCTGTGTGGACTGAAGAGATGAATAGATAGAAAAGAAACCAGTGAATTCTGGAGTAAAGAGTAAACAAAAAACATATGAGATTAGATGATACATTGTATAAATTATTTTTTGCAAGTAATCACAATTTACCCGTGAAAGAGAATAAATATCTCTCTCAGGGGAATAAGTGCCTTCGTCACACTCCCACATAATATGGTTGGGAGAATGAGGAGGGCTAATGGGGGTACACGGATCTTCCTCTTACAGGAGAGAAGTGCTATGTCAAAATACATCAAAATGATGTTTCATTAATTGGAGTGCAGAATATAGTTTTTGTTGAAATTATTTATTCCAGGGTGGTTGTATATGGTTAGTCTTGCCCTAGGCTAAATAATTCAGTTAGAAAGGTACTGTTAATAACATTGGTATTGATGAAGATAGTTTGAATTATTTTGGGATTTTAACCCTTTTAGAGTAAACAATTACATATTTTATTCATATGCAACTGTTTATAAATGTTAACTCATAAAATTGAGGTTGTATTGCTTCAGATTAGAATAAACAAAAACATAATTCTAGGAACTAGTTAGGTAATGATATATTTGTTTTAAGAAAAGAAAGAAAAAGCTTCCATTACTTCTGGATTATTGAACATATTTGTCCTAAAAAGAAATAAATCTATTGTTATTACCTGATAATATATAACTGAACAAGAATTTCCTTATTTCACTTATATATTCTAAGGCTATATGAATCAGAAGTAATAAGAAATATAACTGGAATGTAACATGATCCCACACAGTGTGTGACTATCAGAATGCAGTTACATTCAGTTATAAATATAGTTTTTTTTTATAGAGAACCATCTCTTAGTATAATAAATGAAGAGATATCAGGAATTAGGATGTCAGTCCATTGAATCTTCTTGGTCCATGGATGATGTGGCATAACGGCCTCTTTTGTGAGAATGATGATTCCCATTTTGTTCTGAAATTTTCTGGGTGCTGCCTGAAGGTGAAGATGATGCCATTCTTCTGCGTGTGGGAGTGTTGCTGCTTGTGGGTTCTGTCAGATTTAATTTTAAAAGGGTTTGTTGTAGTTCATCTGCTGATCTGCTTCTGTAAATTGTACCTTGGTAGTTAAATCTGACTGAAAAGGGGAAGCCCAATTGATACATAATGTTGTGGCGTTGCAGTTCCATTAGTTGGGGTTTCATGGATCGTCTTTTAGTAATAGTAAGTTGGGATAGGTCAGCAAAAATTTGATAATTGTGTCCTTGAAAATTAAGTTCCTTTTTTTCTCTTGCAGCAATTAGTATTTGTTCTTTCGTTCTGTAATAATGAAATTTTGTGATTATATCACGTGGGGGTCCATCTTTCTTTTTGGCTGTGAGGGCTCTGTGTACTCTGTCCAGTTCTAAACGTTCAATAGGGATATCTGGCTTTAGTTCTTGTAATAGAGCAGTAATAGTAGATTGCAGGTCTGTCACAGTTTCAGGTATTCCCCTTATGCGCAAGTTTGAACGTCTGGCTCTATTTTCGTAATCTTCGAGCTTAGTTTGAAGTATTAAATTCTCTTTTTTTAATTGTTCCAATTCTGTTATATTTTCTTGGGTTGTAATTTCAATTTCATCCATTTTTATTTCTAAGGCTGCGGTGCGGTTTCCCAGCTCTCTTATTTCTTTGGTTAGGCTTTTTGTTATTTGGTCTGAGGTTTGTTTTAAAGCCTTATGAAGCATCTTTTCAAATTGTAATAATATTATTGGGGATACTGAGGAGGCTTGTGGAGAAGTTTGTGAAAGGATTTGTTCTGTATCTGACTCAAATGGAGAGTCTTGCTGTGACATTTTCTGTCTGTGAGAGCGCCCTGATGCTGTATCTTGTGAGGTGACTGGAGCTGCTTCAGCTGCAGTGAGTGCCTGTGAGCTCTTTGTGAGGTGATTTTTATTTCTGCCACGGTTTCCTCCCAGTACCATATTTCCTGCCCAAACTTTCACAGTTTGTTCCCTGGGGCAAAAAGGTTCAAATGGATACCTTTTGAGCCTGCAGGCTCCGCTTTGTCCTTCTCTTCTCTCCTCAGCGGTGTGGAGCTCTAACAATGCATGTCTGCTCCGCTAGGCTCCGCCTCCTGCCCCCCACATCGGACATTTTTGACACATTTTTGGGACCATTGTCATTTATACAGCAATCAGTGCTATACAAATGCATTGATTCCTATGTAAATGACACTGGCAGTGAAGGGGTTAACCACTAGGTGGCAGTGTAGGGGTTAAGTGTGTCCTAGGGGCGTGTTTCTAACTGTGGGGGGTGTGGCTGTGTGTGACATGTCGCTGATCTCTGCTCCGATGACAGGGAGCAGAGATCAGTGACACTGTCACTAGGCAGAACAGGGAGATGCTTGTTTACATTAGCATCTCCCCGCGACCTGACTCACGGAGCTTGCCCACGGCCCACTGGCCGCCTCTTAAAGGGGAACGTACAGGTATGTGATTCTGCCTGTACGAGCCCTTCTGCCGCAGTATATCTACGTGAGGCGGTCGGCAAGCGGTTAATGAACATTTACTTGTATAATGTACACCTCTCCTTTCTTAATAAAATAAGATTGAACTAAAAAACTGACAAGCGTTCTAATCCCGCTCCACCCTATGCAAAAACTAAAAAAAAGTTTTGCATTTAGTTATACTTTAAGTAAGTAATTGAATGTGGCATATTTGCATTGTCTGAAAACAACATGTCCACGCTAGAATTCTGCTTTAAGCAATTAACTACTGCCCATGTTTAATTTTCCATCACACATTTTATGTAGTGTTAGATAAATAGGTCTTAAGAGGCTATTAAGGAAAAAGATAATAAAAATAGCAGAGATATATGGGGAGCTGTAACATTACAAGAGACACAGACTGGCCTGCAAGTACTGCAGCTCCCATACCACTCCTAAAGCAGAAAAACAGGCATTAGCTGACATAAATGTGATACAATTCATTATTTTCTACAATTCATTATTTTCTTCCAGACTGAAGATATCAGACTAAAAATATGTAGCAGACATTCACACTTTCTCTCCTACAGATCATCTGCTTTCACGTTATTTTTAATAAAAACAGTAAGGGTTGAATTTCAAACTATACAACATGCAAAGAAGCCTCTGTAGAATATGAATTTATTTCTAGAAGATGCAATTTACATGGCCAAAGGTCTTTCTATTTAGTAGTCTATCTGCATTCTGACACTGTTATATATACAGTAGCTGACAAGTTGCCCTAATGATGGCTATACACCCAGGGGTAGAGATAATACAGCTGTGGCCCAAAAGGACATTAGGGACCACTAGGAGTTAAACAGGTAGCCAAATGGATAGCCAGGTGGTCAGGATGGAGGAGGGAGATATGATCACATAATCATCATCCAGACCCCTCTGATAAGGAATTAGACCTGTATAAATAATTGTGGACAAAAACCACAGAGGGCCATAGTGAAAAAAATTATGAATGGGTTATAACTTTTTTTTCCCCAAACAGTGCCATCATGTATTCCATCATATCACTTCCTCATTGCCCTTCCAGGTTTTATTACCAAAGCTTAATTGAACAAGCTGGGGTTAGAAGCTCATTGGTTTCTATGCAGAAGTGAGCCTGATTTTGCACTTTCCAGCTTTAGTAAATAAACCCCATTGTGTACTTTAAAGTGGGGTATGCCTGTAATGATCACATAAAGCAACGCCAATGGCAGCATAACCAACAATGGCTCCAAATAATCTTAATGCTGGGAAGGCATAGACACATTTAGCATAGACAAGATTTTGACATTCTAGTGCAGCAAGGTCCCTCCTTCGGTCTAATGAGAACCTCCAGGGCCAAGGATAGCTGACATCCTTCTGTATATGGTGGGTTGTGAGGCATAGTGTGTGCAAGATAGTTAAAGTCATTGAGCGCCAGACACTACTTGAATGCAAAAGAGATTTTTATTTTCTTAATATAACTTTGGGAGACCAGGACACCCTTAGGTAGTTGCAAGATTAATTGGCAGACTCTTTGACTTCAATAGGAGGACAGCCGTGCAGGGAAAGGCATCCAGCAAGACGCCACATCTGCATGGGTAGAAATGCTGTCTCCTATAGCAACAGTCTTTAACAGTTTCTTACACAAAGCGTAACAGTTTCTTCACTTCCACTACAATCACCTTTTGTAGTTCTTCAGCCCACTAAGCTCCCAGTCTCTCACTAGACTAGATGATTCACTGTCACCGAATGTTACAGAATATACAGATAGGAATATACTCCCTCTTATTGCCAAATTTAGACAACAGAGTAAAATTTGGAGTAAATTTCCATTGTCTATGGTGGGGAGTGCGAACTTGGTGAAAATGGTGTGGATGTCCCAGATGCTATATGTATTGCATTATTGCCCCATATGGTTGACGTTACGATTATTTAGGACTATTGATTCAGTTTTTAGGGATTTTGTGTGGAAGGGGGGAAAACCCAGAATTAGATTGGAAATATTACAACAGCGTATAGATAGGGGGGGAATCGCGATACCAAATGCAGGATTATACTATATCGCATCACAACTACAACATTTGTATGGTTGGGAGGTAGTGGATATGGAAGACCCTACACAGAAGATAATAGCATCCCAAATTAAAAAATATACTTTGGTTCAACTAATAGTAGCTCACCATTTTTATAATAAAAGGGGGTTCCCTACTTTTTACTTGATCCACAGGATTTGGGAAGCAGTGCGAAATATCACTCAGCATAGAGGGTATTCGAAACATATGCCCATATGGGATAACTTTTGTCTTTATGAACTGAGTGGACTCTCGGAATTCTTAGACTGGAAAAAGGTGGGCATAATACTTTTGCACCAGCTATATGAAGGGGATGTTCTACTTTCTTTTTAAAGGACCGTTATCAGTTAACAAATAAAACTTCTACCAATATCTTCAAATGCGTCATGCATTACAAACTCAAAGCTCAAAAATCCAATTACAGTATGAACACTCTAAAATATTAACAAAGGCAACCTTGATTGCCTGTACGAAACGAGGATTAATAGGAGATCTTTATTCCAACTTACAAATAATAGAGAATACTGAAAAACATAATAATAGTTTTGTCCGGTGGCAAGATGATATAGAAGATCTAGATGAGGTGGACTGGACACGAGCCCTGGAAACACTTCCCAAGATATCTCTCTCGCCCTCTCAAAGGCTAACTCAGCTTTATATTATACATAGGGCTCTTTACACCCCACAAAAACTCCATGCTTGGGGAAAAAACACAACACCGTTATGTCCATGATGCTCTCTATTTAATGGTTTTCCACATGCTTTGGCAATGTCGGAAGCTCCATCGTTACTGGAAAAAAATATTCACAACCTTAAATTACTATGCTTCACTGAGATAATAGGAACGCCCAAACTTGCACTACTGGGAATAATACCTTATGCAGCATTACCTGTAGAGATGTACACTATGAGGACAAGATCACTATACTTAGCACTTAAAGTTATTCTACAAAATGGTCATCTGCTGATCCTCCAACCTATAAACAATGGGTTAAGAAACGTAGCTATATGCTTAAAAGAGAAAAATTAACCTATAAGCATAGAAGTACACCTCAAAAGTTTGATAAAACATGGTCATGGTGGATAGAACCTAGTAACGAATTTTATGACAGGTTATCTAGTAGAGAGGAGTAAAGGCAATAGAGATAGATGGGAGTAAAGAGCTGAGGTAGAAGGAAGTGGATAAGATGAGAAGAGAAGAAATTAATATGTAAAAGAAAGATAAGCTGAAGCTGTATGGAGGAAGCTACCATAGTCTGACAATTGATATTAAGGGAGCTTAATTTGATGAGTAAATTGTATTTATGCTTCTATTATGTTTTGGCTATTATATGATAAGCTACTTTCATACGAGAGGTGCAAGGTTTGTTTGGCTTATGTTTTTTATTTTTTTTCTCTTTTTGTTTTTTTCTTTTTTTATATTACCTGATAATATCTCTGATATTTAAGGAATTTATTTGATATATTATCTGTTTGTATATATAATTATATAAAAAAATATATATTATTTGATTAAAAAAAAAATGATTCACTGTCACTGAATCCCTTGAGCTCCTCCAATCTTAATACGGTAATATCTTCCTCGAGCTTCACCCCCGCCTCTCTGCTGGGTCCCTAGCTTGGCACTTAAGATACCTCTCAAGCTTCACCCCACTGGCCTGCTCGGTCCCTGGCTTGACACACAATACTGCTCTGTAAGCATCACCTCTGCTGGCTGGGTCCCTGGCTTGATACCCACTGAAGTTTCCTGTTTCTTCACAGTCCCCGGTTGGTGAGAATGCTGCTCCGGTACTTTCTTCAGTTACTCACTGTGGTCCCTGGTAATAAGGTGGTTGGTCCCTTAGTGGTGACAGCTTCCCTTCTACCTCTGACCATGACAGGTTCTCCGGCCAGCAGAACCGTCACTTATGGTACTCCTCTCTTGCTGTCTGATAGGCCCTCAGACAGCCTAGCAGCCTGATGTGCCCCGGATAGGCCCAATCTCCGGCCTAGCAGCCCGGGCAGTACAACACACATCCACCCAGACAGCCGTCCAGGTGGCACAGAACACCGATCACCTGGCTCCACCCAAATATATAGGTTCTCCCAGCAGGCCAAGGGATTTAGGAAATCCCCCCCCCCCCATTCATTGGCTGAGATAACCCATATACCTATAATCTGACCTTGCAGAGCCTTTCTCATATATAATGCCACCAGGTACCCAGCCACCTAGCGGCAAAAGAGAGAAGTGCAGCAATGACATACTTAGAGTGAAATCAATTGATCCTTAGCCAAGGTAGCTATACCTGGCAGGTAAATTTAGGAGCAACCCTGCCTAAACACCGGGGTGCTCCATTCGTTTGAAGCTCTGTTGATCTGCATAGCAGAAAGCCCTCATAAGCTTCATATAAAGGCAATTAATCAGTTCATAGATCAACAAATATTTACTGTGCAAAAACACTTATTTATATAGTCATATTTAGTAAAAAAGGCTTATCAGTACACTGACCCTTTTATAATATTATATATATGGCTAAAGGTAGACATCTGACTATCAAACTTACCTATATGGCCAATATATATGCAAATGATCTAGTTCAGATTCTTCCAGTGAATGGTAGTGTTAATGCTACACCATACAAATAGATTTTGGATAATTCAGCACTTCCAATCTTGCAGAAGGCACTTTGCTGTTCCAAAATGACTGTGCCCCTGAACAGAGCCCTGACCTCAACCCTACTGATCAACTTTAGGATGAACTGATGCTCCAATTGTAAGCCAGCCCTCCAATATCATTACCTGACCTCACAAAAATGCTTTTTGGTCAAAGGGGCTCAAATTCCCACAGGAACGCCTCATGATCTTATGTAAAGCATTCACAGAGTAGTGAAAGCTGTTATAGTCTGTAACAAACTTCATGACGTAGGTGTACAATGCTCACTTACTGCACTGTATTTACTGTATGTAGGAGCAGAGTTGTTACCCTGAGCTGCTCCCCCCTCTCCTTAGCTACAATACATAGAGGGTGTTGCTTTGTAGTTGTCAGAAGGTAGCTGAGAAAGCTGATATAATTTCTTAGAGTTACAGTTAAGACCCCAGAAAATTACAAGGACTCAAAATCAACAGGTAAGGCATGTTCCTATACCCAGATTGGTAGTAAATGGTACCGCTTCCCAATAATCTACACAAAAGCAAGCCACAAGTGCAAAAAAAAGGGGGGGGGCTAGGACTTTAGGGTACCAGAAAACTACATAGATAAAGTATACCGTGAGGAAAAAGTATTTGATCCCCTGCTGATTCTGTACATTTACCCACTGACAAAGAAATAATAAGTCTATAATTGTAATGGTTGATTTATTACAGTGAGAGACAGAACAACAAAAATATCCAGAAAAAACGCATTTCAAAAAAGTTATAAATTGATTTGCATTTTAATGAGTGAAATAAGTATTTGATCCCCTATCAATCAGCAATATTTCTGGCTCCCAGGTGTCTCTATACAGGTAACAAGCTGAGATTAGGAACACTCTCAATCTCAGCTTGCTACCTGTATAAAAGACACTTGTCCACAGAAGCAATCAATCATATTCCAATCTCTCCACCATGGCCAAGACCAATGAGCTGTCCAAGGATGTCAGGGACAAGATTGTAGACCTACACAAGGCTGGAATGGGCTACAAGACCATCGCCAAGCAGCTTGGTGAGAGGGTGACAACAGTTGGTGCGATTATCCGCTAATATAAGAAACACAAAATAACTGTCAATCTCCCTCGGCCTGGGGCTCCATGCAAGATCTCACCTCATGGAGTTTCAATGATCATGACAACGGTATAGAATCGGCCCCAAACTACACAGGAGAATCTTATTAATGATCTCAAGGCAGCTGGGACCATAGTCACCAAGTAAAAAAAAGGTTACACACTATGCCGTGAAGGACTGAAATCCTGCAGAGCCTGAAAGGTGCCCCTGCTCAAGAAAGCGCATGTACAGGCTCATCCGAAGTTTGACAATGAACATCTGAATTATTCAGAGAACTGGGTGAAAGTTTTGTGCTCAGATGAGACCTAAATCAAGCTCTTTTGCACCAACTCAACTCACTGTGTTTGGAGGAGGAGGAATGCTGCCTATGACCACAAGAACACCATCCCCACTGTCAAACATGGAGGTGGAAACATTATGCTTTGGGGGTGTCTTTCTGCTTAGGGGACAGGACAACTTCACCGCATCAAAGGGACGATGGACAAGGCCATGTACCGTCAAATCTTGGGTGACAATGACTCAAGATTGGGCATTGAAAATGGGTCGTGGATTGGTATTCCAGAAGGACAATGACCCAAAACACATGGCCAAGGCAACAAATGAGTGGCTCAAGAAGAAGCACATTAAGGTCCTGGAGTGGCCTAGACAGTCTCCAGATCTTAATCCCATAGAAAATATGTGGAGGGAGCTGAGGGTTCGAGTTACTAAACCTCAGCGGAGTGGACAAAATCCCTCCTGAGATGTGTGCAAACCTGGTGGCCAACTGCAAGAAACTTTTGAGCTCTGTGATTGCCAACAAGGGTTTCTCCACCAAGAACTAAGTCATGTTGTGCGAAGGGGTCAAATACTTATTTCACTCATTAAAATGCGAATTAATTTATAACTTTTTTGAAATGCGTTTTTATGGATATTTTTGTTGTTATTCTGTCTCTCACTGTTAAAATAAACTTACCATTAAAATTATAGACTGATCATGTCTTTGTCAGTGGGCAAACTTACAAAATCAGCAGGGGATCAAATACTTTTTTCCCTCACTGTAATTGTATAATAGAAGATAACACAAAACTTTATTAAAAGAGAAGTAAGTGTTTTGTGTTTTTTGTCAGTTTTTACTTACCTAGGTGGATGCAGCTGCAGCATCATTCCGATGCTGCATCGGCCCCCCGCTGCCTCTGCACTGAGAACCGATCGATTGAACATTGCCGATGGCTCGGTTCTCATAGCTCCCCGAGCAGAGAGCTGCTGACTGTCACTAAGCAGCTCTCTGCTCTGCCCCCCCACGCTCACTGGAGCGTTGAGCTGTGGAGGGGCAGGGAGCGGCCATCTCAGGCTCTCAGCAGCTTGCTGAGAGGCTGAGACGGGTATCAGTCCAGGCACCTGAGGGATCCAGATTTTATTGTCGTAATGATGCGGTGCCTGGACTGATTCCTGTGACGTCAGCAGAGAGAGGACTTCAGTCTGCTCCCTACTCAAAATGGGTCACAGGAGTGCAAAACAAATTGCACTCCTGTGAACCATAGGATAAGCCCAGCCAAACCAGCTCAGGCTGGACTTCTTCTTTAATGTTAATACATTAAAAAAGCTCAGATGAGCTCAAGAGATATTGCATACAAAACACAATCTTAAAAACATGTAAGCACAGAAGTCACATCCCATGCTACAATGGGAATCAGATCTTAATACCTCATTTACTCCTGATCAATGGGATACTATTTTTACAAATCTCCATAAATGTTCCAAAACAACCTCGATCAGAGAATCATCCATCAAATTGCTCTATAGATGGTATCTTACCCCCGCTAAACTTAACTCATTCTATCCCTCACTATCCCCACTCTGCTTTAGGGGTTGCCCCTCTCAGGGTACACTTTTACATATCTTTTGGGATTGTCCCCATATAAAAAACACCTGGCATAAGGCTAGCATAATCATTGAAAAAATATCCGGTAGGAAGTTTTCTCTTACACCCCAAATATGTCTTTTTTTCTCCCCTATACAGGAAATTCCAATGACTAGCACAAGGCTAATCCACACATTTCTCAGCTCCATTCATTGGGCTATAGCCTTCAATTGGCGCTCCACTACGGTACCTTGGTCACAAATTCTCAACCGCATGTCGAACATCAGACTTTCTGAAAAAATTCACCACACGTTATATGACTCTATGCCTCTTAATCAAAAAAAGTGGACCCTCTGGGACACCACCTCTCTGATTTAGAAAAATTTCTATTTAATTTTCCTCACCTCCTCTCCTTAACACATACGTAATTGCCCTTCCTTCTTCCCTCCATGATAACTGGCATATTTATGACACTGTGCAATATTTAATCTGAATAACCATAACCCTTTTTTATTTCCTGTACAACATTCACTGTTAAAGATATTTGTATGTATACCTGTACCATCATTGTAATTGTTTTATACCTTGACCTTTTACATAATAAAAATCGTTTGTAAACAAAAAAAAAAAAACATGTAAGCATAATACTGTGTGCTAACTACATTTTGGAAACCATATACTGTATGTTGGTCTTAATGATAATAGTACATAAGGAAATCTAACGCGTTTCAACTTGTCAGTCTTCCTCAGGGGGTTGTACATTGGTTCTCTGAGGTACTTTCTGCAATAGATACGTATGTCAACATATCTTATAACTGAAGAGTGAAAGCACAATAAAGAATCATTGGCAAAAGCAGATGACAAAAACATTTGTATAAACTTATAGCCAAAATTCAACATAGACACAAAGGCGCAAAGCAGCAGAATCAAAAGGTTTTCTGTACTTGCAGAAAATGTAGTTAACTTTAAAAAGGAAAATGAATGCAGACACTACATCAAAGGATTGGTAAGCTGCAATTTAATACATTTTTGTTCTCGAGTTTTGCATTTAATCCACTGGATCAACTTGATAGGCAAGCAACTAGCATTTTTAGAAGGAGGACATATAACTCAGAAGTTAATGGTGAGGAGATTTTAAAGGAAACAAGTCCTCTACTTGACTTGTGTGTAATACACTGGAGCCTTCTTAGAACAAAAGGTATTCACAATTTTCATTCCATCACATATCCCAAAAATAAGGAGATTACTCTTCAGGATAATCAACAGAGCCCTGCAAATCATTTATTTCACACTCCATTTGCTAACTGTACCTCCAGAACTTCTGCTGTATAACACATATAGACCCTTATATTACTTCTATTATAGAGCCATTTGTAACACTGAGGTTTTAGCTAATGGTTCAACACCTGCAGGTCCAAGCACTCTCTTCTTAAAGACAGGTCCACTTCTTTCCAGAACTTTTGTGTGAACTGAAGGTTTGAGGTTGCAGAAAAGGAGTTACATTTCATATCTACCATATTTTAGAAAGGTCATTTTTAACAGTAAACCCCAGCCTTCAATAAATGCTACATCTCTGGAGTGTGCTGAGCATATTTCACACTCTACCATGATTGCTTTGTGTCATGCTGTGAAATGTTCTCCTCTGGTTCTCTCCAGACACAAGCTGTATTTCATATACATTTCATTACAAGCAGAAAAAAGGGGTCAGTGTGCCAGGGAAAACCTACAAGGTATCTCACATAAATGTCTGAGAATTTGCAGAACAGACCTCAAGTGAGCTGATAATTTAGAAAGCAGCTGATGGAGACAGTTCGGAAATAAAGAAGGCTGTTTTTGTAACCCTCTTTTATTAAAGGTTATCCAGCAGATATATATTTAGCAGACACTCCAGTGAAACCATATTCAGGATATTAAAGAATAGCTATCACAAACCAGGATGATGTAAACTGAGCAGAGGATGAAAAATGCATTAACCATAGTTGCTCTTAGTGGGAATTGCATGCCAAAACATTATAAGATCCAAAACTGGGAAACTGAAGACAAATCCTGACTTTTCATGGCAAGCTCAAGCATAGCCCTACTCAGTCCAGCTCCCTTAGCCTCACTATTGTTGTGTAATATGATGGTAAGACAGAGTTTCCTTTCCTAAAGAAAATTGTGACAGCTGCCATAAAAAAACACAGTGGTCTCCACATTAGGTATGCAAAGCCTCCTGTGCAAGTAGAAAAACTACTGTAAATGGCCAAGAATATTATATGCTGGAGCATAGGCATAAGGTGTAGGCAGTAACGGGCTCTGTTACTGCTTTCTTGTGACTCTTCACCTTCTGAAGACTGTTCTAGGACTGTTCTAGCAATCAGGTGACCCTAGGAATTTATTTAGTGGATTATAAGGCTTGGGCAACATGGCCATAGCCCCAAAGAGAAAGTTATTTATCTTGGATAGGCAAAATGGTCAAGACAATGATACAGAGTCAGGGGGATACCAAGGACTAGTTGGTAACCTAGCAGGCAGCAAAATCAGCTGAGCTTGTTGCCAAAGGATAACACGAGAGTGCAGTATAGCTATGGGTCTTTGCCAGGGATAATCAAAACAGAGAGTTAAAAAAACAGAGCAGGTAGAGGTAGAGAACACGTATTCAGCAAAGCAGAGTTCAGGCTGATCAGGGTTACCACCAACAGCCAATCCAAGAAACTGCCTGTCACACCAATGAGTTAACAAACTCTATGATGGACAACCCAGGAGTGCAAGACAATTTAATCCATATGGTTTTTGGTGGACAACACATTCAAGGACCTAAAAGGTTGCTTTAGGTTTAGAAATTAAAGAAATCTGGGGTTCAAGAGGACCCAGTAGGCAGACAAAGGGCAAGACCAAGGGAATAAACCAATAGACATAGATGAATCTAGCACCAAAGAAAGAGACGGGAAACATTCCAGAGCCCTTCACTTTCCAACCGTGAGGGCCCTTTCACATGGGCGAACCGATTACAGGTCCTCCTTTCAGTTTTTCAGGTGGACCTGTTTGGAAGGTCCATGCATTCCTATGGAGAAGCTGGTGTAAATGGACTTGTGTCCCATTACACCTGCTACCTCCTGGTCTGATCAAGCCCACTAAAAAAAATGGATGAGGACTGCGTCTTCTTTCAGTTTGGTGGAGTGGATCAGAGACAGCCAGGTGAAAATTGACAGTGGAATCCATTTACTTCGGGCTGCCCATAGAGCACACCAGGCTCTGTCCATGTCCGCTCTGCATAAACTGAGCCAGGACAGAAGGCACTCATAGGAAAGGGCCATGAGACACAATATAACTTAGAAGACATCTACCCAATTTCAAGGGAAATCCATTCTTCAGTTGTTTCCAGAACAGGTGTTCCCATTTGAAGATTTCCCCTCAATTTCTGATTTAGTGATGACCATAAAATGCTGGATTTCCTATCAGTGTCTGTCTCAGTGACAATGGTCAGCAAAATAAATAGAAAGAGTAAGTAGTAAATCTTACTAGGAACATAGACAGACATAAAAAGCTGATACATTTTCCAATGTTCCAAATGTTCCCTACATTATCCAAAGACACAAAAACCATTTTGGCTACATGTATTGCTCCCCTTGAAAACAGGAATAATATAGAATCTGGCAATTGACTTGAAGTGATGAATGTCACAAGGCATGATGACGGCCAAAACAATTAGGTAAATAATTTGTCAAAACATGTGGCAGACCTTGGATGAATCTGCTTTTGGTCCTATAGAAACACATTCCATGATGCTGAGCTAAATTACCCTTTTACTTATAAAAAAACATTTTTTTTACCACATAAATGGTTTCTAAACCCCTGGCTTCTCTTACAATACAAAAGTAGCACTTTCCCGTTCAATTAATTTATTGAATTTACAGAGCAATACCTTGCTAAAGAACAACATAAAACACTGGGAATAAAGTGTACACGGTTTAGGTGGTAAAAGTAGACAGGCCAGCCCTTCTTTTACAGCCCCAGCCCCCCAACCACCCATCGAAGCCTAACAAGGGAGCCAGAGGGGGTCGTGCTTTGCAATAATTAGAATCAGGCATTCAGGAGATGGCGGTATCACCTCCTGAACACCTGGAAGCCACTGCTCTACGACCCCTGAAAACGCGGTCCACCGCAGGTCCCTTTTCAGAAAAACTGTCGCCTGGTTGAATTTATTCTAATAGAACACATACATTTTTTTTTTTTTTGCCACCAAAAATGTTTCTAAACTTCCTGACTTCTTTGTACATCCTTTACCAGGTTGCAAATAAAAAAGTAGAATTCTCCAATTCAATACATTTTTTTTATTTACGTGTAATAGAGAACATACGTTGGGTTAAGCATTTTTGTTTCTATAATTGTATTAATAACTGGTATGGGTAGAATAGAGATGTGGGTACTACGTGTTCATCAATGGATTGGGTGGGGAAGGAGGAATGGAAAGGAAGGGAGCATGGGGGCAACTGTCCCATGAGGGACTGAAAGGAAAGCTACTTTATGGTTGTAGCAATGGGGTTGATTTACTAAAGGCAAATAGACTGTGCACTCTACAAGTGCAGTTGCTCCAGAGCTTAGTAAATGAAGGGAAGCTCTGCTGATTTCCATCATCCAATCAGGGGAAAACAAAAGTGTAGGTTTTTATTTCCTTTGTTCATGATTGGGTGTTCTTTATAAGGCTGGATTCACACCTATGCATTTTTAGTGCTTTTTGCATTTTGCAGGTTTGCACTACAGAACGTGTTCCATAGGAAACCATGTTAATTGGACTGTATTGAAAATCTGCAAACTGCAAAAAGCACTAAAACTGCATAGGTGTGAATCCAGCCTAAAATGAAGCTTTACCTCATTTACTAAGCCTTAGAGCAACTACACTTTGCAAGGTGCCTCTAGTAAATCAACCCCAGTTAGGCTGACCATACATTATACAATCTTCTTGTACAATTTTCCTTTAGATTTACCAAAACTATATCATATGAGGTCAAACCTAAACACTTTCAGTTTGTATGCAATCAGACAGGCCCTTTGCACTTCATAGCTGAAGGTAAATCTAAAGGAAATTGAACAAGAAAAGTGTACAATGTATAGTCAGCTTTAAAGTGGATAGTGATTTCTACACCTGGGTAAGAGGCCTGGTCTCTGGACTGGATTGTTGGGGGATTTTGTGTAAAAAAATTGGTAGGGAGTAGCTGGCAACTCATGCACTCCAGATTTTTTTAAAAGATAATTTGTTTCAAAATATCATAAGATGTGATCCCTACTAAACTTTCCATCTCTCCTAATGCTATAGATCCAAATCACCAGGGCTGTCACCTGAGCATTCATTTATTAAGTCTATAAAAAGCACCTGACTCATCACAGGAAAGACATAAAATGATAAGAGAAAGGTACAAAGAGTGAATAAACAGTCCACAATAACAACTATACATATTTGAAAGGCAAAATGAGCTGTGCTAACCTAAACATAAATTATACAAAAATAACAGTGAAAAAATGTCCATATATTAATCAAATAAACCATAAAGATAAGCATCCATAAAGTGTTTTCTGTGACAAATGGGTGAAGATTGTCACATCACACCAAAAGTGCACCTCCACCACATAAAAGACATGCTTACCAGATGGCAAGCTTGAAAAGGTTTAGCACTGGGAAACACTTTTTTGAAACATAAATAGTTCATTTTATATACAACTATATAGATCAGTCCAAAATGAGGGACAAATGAGAAGGAAAGAGGGACAGAGGGACTTTGTTCCAAATCAGGGACAGTCCCTCAAAATCAGGGACAGTTGGGAGCTATGCTAATGTGAAAGAAGCCTAATGTCGCGTACACACAAGCAGAATTTCCGACAGAAAGAGTCAGATGGGAGCTTTACATTGTATATTGCGACTGTGTGTATGCCCCATATGACTTCTTCTGTCGAAAATTCAGACGAACTTAGCTAGAGAACATGTTCTATATTTTTCTGACGGAACAAATTACTATCGGAAAAAACGCTCGTCTGTATGCTGTTCTGACGCACCAAAAACTGACGCATGCTCAGAAGCAAGTACGAGACGGAAGCTATTGGCTACTGGCTATTGAACTTCCGTTTTCTAGTCGCATCGTACATATTGTACGTCACCACAGTCTGGACGGTCGGAATTTGGTGTGGCCGTGTGTATGCAAGACAGCTTGAGCGGAATTCCATCGGAACTCCGTCGTAAAAACCTTCAGAGTTTATTCCGACGGCAAAACCGGTCGTGTGTACAGGGCATTAGGGATCAGAACACCATTAAAATATATGTAAACCCATTACTAAAATCTCACAAATACTTTAAGTTCTAACGGCCCTCTGATCCCTCCTGTATGGATTTGTATTGTAAGTGTACTGTCTGCCTTCGTGCTGTAAAGCGCTGCGCAAACTGTTGGTGCTATATAAATCCTGTATAGTAATAATAATAATAACACAATTGGGCAGAAAAGGACCAAATTAAAGACACCAAATTAAGCTGCACCGGGCCACATACTCTGCAATTATGGCCAGCAAAAAGTTGGGAGGTATGCATTTACTGTCTAATAGGCCTCATGCACATGGGCATATGAAAATATGCAGCATTTTTTCTGCCAGAAAAAAACACAACTAATGTTACAATATGTATGCGCATTTATGTGTGTATGTACACAAGTTTATGTGCATTTGGCATTTGAGTGTAAATGCATTCTACTGGCCACGATAATAATTTATTCTGCCCATTGTTAATACATTTACGTGCATATGCTTGCGTTATTGTGTGTTTAGATGCATTTACGTGTGTTTTTCGGCTGAGAAGGTCCTCTCTGAATGCACCTTTGGTGGGTTTTTCTTTCTGCCTGTAAGCACTCCTTTTCAAATATGCCTCTAAACACCGATGTGTGCTTGATCACATAGGCCAGGGATAGCAAACCTTGGCACCCCAGATGGTTTGTAACTACGTTTCCCATGATGTTCATGCACTCTGCAGTGTACTTGAGCATTGTGGGAAATGTAGTTCCAAAACATCTCGGGTGCCAGGGGTTCGCCATCACTGACATAGGCTAACAAAAAGGTACTTTTACAGATAAAAAAAAGCTAAATGCCTGCATAAGAGGCGCTATTTAACCACTTCAGCCCCGGAAGGATTTGCCCCCTTAATGACCAGGCCATTTTTTGCGATATGGCACTGCGTTGATTTAACTGACAATTGTGCGGTCGTACGACGTTGCACCCAAACAAAATTGATGTCCTTTTTTTCCCACAAATAGATCTTTCTTTTGGTGGTATTTAATCACCTCTGTGGGTTTTATTTTTTGCGCTATAAACAAAAAAAGAGCGACAATTTTGAAAAAAAAAAACAATATTTTTTACTTTTTTTTTTTTTATAATAAATATTCCAAATTTTTTTTGAAAAAAATAATTTATTCAGCAGTTTAAGCCAATATGTATTCTTCTACATATTTTTGGTAAAAAAATCGCAATAAGCTTATATTGATTGGTTTGCACAAAAGTTATAGCGTCCACAAAATAGGGGATAGATTTATGGCATTTTTATTATTATTTTTTTATTACTAGTAATGGCGGTGAGCTGAGATTTTGAGCGGAACTGCAATATTGAGGCGGACAGATCAGACACTTTTGACACTTTTTTGGGACCATTGACATTTATACAGTGATCAGTGCTATAAATAGCCACTGATTACTGTATAAATGTGACTGGCATGAAGGGGTTAACACTAGGGGGCGATCAAGGGGTTAAATGTGTGTCCTAGGGAGGTGTTTCTAACTGCGGGGGCAGTGTAGTGACTGGGAGTAGAGAGACATCGTTGTTTCTAATCACTAGAAACAGCAGATCTGTCTCCTCTCTCCTGACAGAACATAGATCCATCTGTTTACATTGACAGATACTCGGTTCTCTCTCTCTCAGGAACGGTCACGGGTGCCCAGCGGACATGGCAGCCGCCTGGCACGTGCATGAGCTCCTACTAGGGTTGCCACCTCATCCCTTTAAAACTGAACACAAATGAATTACACAGGTTCTGAGGCAAATTTAATGCAGATAAGACACCAAGTGAGTTTAATTACCACCTTAATCAGCCACAGAACCTGTGTAATTAATATGTGTTCGGGTTTAAAGGGATGAGGTGGCAACCCTAGCTCCTACGTCATGTGGCAGGTGCGCGCCTGCTAAGACTACTTATGGTTCAATACGTTTTTATTGATGTTTCACAAAAATATAAAAATACAAAAAAAAAAAACAGAATAAAGGAGTGTAAACATTGTCAGTAACCTGACATATAGTCTCCTGATAAACAGTTATATCTTTTAAGTATTAAATTAGTGCAAACGTTTACAGGCGTCAAGGTTATTATAAGTGAAGTATTACAGTAAACTCGTATACCAAGTGATTGTTTACATATCAGTATTGACTACGCTATGCTGGGATGCCCCTTTGGGAGCCTGCTGCATCCCTGCACATAGGCAGTCTAGAATAATCAATGTGTACAAAAGTTTCAACAGTTTGGTTAGTAACAGGAATTCAGATCTCCATTTCCATGGGAGATCTTATGTTTATATTGCATCTAGAGAGATTATATCGGAGACCTAAAAAAGAAAAAAGGGAGAAGAAAGGAAGACAGAATAGAAGAAGGCAAGATAGGTGTAGGATAGAAAAATGATAAAAGGGGAGGGGGGGGGGGTGGGGGATAGGGGAGACAGCGAGCTTCTGTCTATGTATAAGGTCTTTACTGTAAATAATAGGTATAATGGGTATGATTTTTTCATTTCCTAGGTGGGGTTCTTAGTCGAAAGCCTTTGTTTGAATTTGTCTGAGGTAGAGTAAGTCCTCCAGATACTCCAGACGAAGGAGAATTTAGCATACTTGTCTAGGGCTTTGGCCTGCATTTCCTCCATTAGCATGTAGTTGTTTACCTCTCCCACACATTCAATCAGGGAGGGGGGCGTGGTGGTTTTCCAGTGTCTAGGTATGAGCTATCTACCAGCGCTAACAAAAAATTTCAGAAGGCCGTTTTTTTGTGATTTGATTGTCCCTGGGAGAATGGATAGGAGGGCGATAGAGGGTGATGGTAATAGTGGTTTGTTATAGACGTCAGAGTAAATTTGGAAAATTTGAGTCCAAAATTGGAGAAGAACATCACATTCCCACCAGATGTGTATATAAGTACCTTCCATTGTGTTGCATCTCCAGCATCTGTCTGAGTTCGATGGGAACATGATCCTGAGAGTGGATGGGACTCGATACCACCTCGACAACAATTTGTAGTTTTTCTCTTGTGTATAGCTTGATACGGAGGTTTTGTTCGTGAAAAGGAAGGCTTTTCCCCATTCTGCCTCAGTTATGTCTTTCCCGACCTCCACTGACCATTTAGTAGTGTAGTTAGGTAGCGCTTCGTGGGTATGGTCTATAATTGATTTATATATCAGTGATAAGGTATGACGTGGAGTCTCGGAGAGGGTACACAGTTGTTCGAACCCGGTCAGGGGTCTATGAGTTTGTCTGGAATCGTGTAGGGTTTTGCAATAGGAGTTTAGGTGACTTCGAGTGAGCCATGTTATCTTGGGATTGACAACTGTTGGGGTGGAAATAAAAGTGCCTAGGGTGTGGTCGACAAATTGGCATGCAGTGGGCCATAAGTCCCTATTGTATATGTCTAAAGAGTGGGTTGAGTGTCCTTCAGGAAGGTTTGGGTTGTCAAACAAGGAAGTAAGGGGACTAGGTTCCGAGGATAGTGAGTATGTGTCCCTTTTGCGGTACCAAATTGTCAGTGCGTCCCTAGTAAGGGGGGATAACGTCGATAGGGATTTGTATATCCTGTCATAGCCCCAAAGAAGCGCTCGTAGGTCGTATGTAGATAAATCCTGCTCAACTGTCGTGGCGGCTTTGGCTATAGGGCGAGGGAACCACTCTAGGATACGGGATAGGACTGCTGACGTATGATATGTTTCAAAGTCAGGTAGGCCCAAACCTCCCTTTGTGATAGGAGAGCATAAGAGTTTGTGTTTCAATCTTGGGTGGTTGCCCTTCCAGATGAATTTGATAGCCATAGAGCGGAGGGCACGGAAATACGTAGAGGGGAGTGCTATGGGTAGGGCTTGGAATAGGTATAATAATTTGGGGAGTATATCCATTTTTAATGTGTTGATACGTCCCATCCAGGATATAGGCAGGTCTGTCCGTTCTTCGGTCAACTTCCTAAGTTTTTGTATTAAGGGGCTGAAGTTCAGGGCGTATATGTCAGAGGTTTGTTTGGGTATAGCTGTGCCTAAATATGAGATGGAGGTAGGTCGCCATTGAAATGAAAAGTTTGATTTGAGGGAGGTGAGGGTAGCGTGTGATAATGAAAGGTTTAGGGCTTCTGTTTTAGAGATGTTTAGCTTATAATTACTAAGACTACCAAATCTGTCTATCTCAGCCAATATGTGTGACGTAGAGAAGGAGATCGTCGGCATATAAGGAGAGCTTAAAGTGGGACGAGGGGGTTTGTATCCCCTGTATATTGGGGTTAGATCTTATGGCTTGTGCTAGGTGCTCTATTACTAGGGCGAATAGGAGGGGGGAAAGGGGGCAGCCCTGTCTGGTACCGTTAGATATCATAAATTTTTCTGATTGGATTCCATTTACTAGTACTGTGGCGGAGGGTGTCGAATAAAGGGACATGATACGTGTCAGCATTTTCGGGCCAAGACCTAGTTGGGAAAGGGTAGCGTGAAGGAAAGGCCAGCTGACCCTATCAAAGGCCTTCTCTGCATCACAGGAGAGAAGGCAAGCAGGTATGTGGTGGCGGTGAGCATATGTGATTAGATGTATGGTCTTGGTGGTATTGTCCCTGGCTTCACGGCCAGGAACGAAGCCTACTTGGTCTCTATGTATAGTTTGTGGTAACAGAGGGGAGAGGCGGTTTGCCAAGATCTTAGCATATAGTTTTAGATCAATATTTAGAAGGGATATCAGTCTATAATTAGGGCAAATGGAGGGGTCTTTTCCGGGTTTGTGGATAACAACAATCTGGGCTTGGAGTATGGATGGGGAAAGGGCAACGTTTTGATCAATGGCATTAAATGCTTTTGCTAGTAGTGGGGATAGTTGTGGCGCAAACATTTTATAGAAGCGGGGAGAGAATCCGTCTGGACCCGGACTTTTGCCATTTTTGAGATTTTTAATAGCGGTTAGAAATTCCTCCTCGGAGAGGGAGGCCTCCAGGTCCTCCGTATCTGAGGGTGGGAGAGATGGGAGTGCTGTCTCTTGAATATATGAGGACAGGTCCTGTGGGGTGGGTGTAGTACGTGGGTTCTGTGGGGTGAGATTGTAAAGAGTGGAATAGTATCTACGGAATTCCTCGGCTATTGCTGAGTTCTGCATGAGTTTACCTTTAACAGGGGAGTTTATTAATGGTATAGTTCGTCTGGTTTGGCGAGGTTGGAGGGTGTTCGCTAGGTGTCTACCACATTTATTGGCTTGTGAGTAGTGGTTGAACCGTCCTTTGTCTCGGGCGATTAGGGACTTTTCTGCGAAAATAAGCAGGAGGTCTCTTCTCGCATTGGAGAGTTCTAGGAGGGATGAGTTAGTTGGGTCTGTTTTGTGCGATTCTTCTAGTTTGGCGATAGTGGAGAGAAGTCGTGTTATATCCGCAGTGCGGGCATGTTTCAGTCGAGCTCCATGTTGGATTAGTTTGCCCCTGAGTACGCATTTGAGTGCTTCCCATTTGGTGAGCGAGTTAGTGGTGTCTTGGGCATGGTCTACGATAAAGTGTCTAGTGGTCTGTATAATGTCCTGCGAGCATACGGGATCAAATAATAAATTATCGTTGAGTCTCCAGGAGGCTGCTAAGGCTACTTAAAGGGTCCACGTACAGCTACAACAATTTGCCCAGGAGAGCCAACCTGCCGCAGTATAATGACGGCGGCAGGTCGGCTAGTGGTTAAAGAGGAGCTCCAGTCTGAGCAAAAAAATTAAAAGTCTGCAGCTACAAATACTGTAGCTGCTGATTTTTAATATAAGGACACTTACCTGTCCAGGGATCCAGCAATGTCGGCACCCCGAGCCATTCATCCATTGGCTTTGAGTGCAGGTGATGGCATCTTCACTAAGGGAAACCGGCAATGGTCCCACAATCTTCTGAATGGTTACACAATCTTCTGGGACCTGTGTGTGTTCCAGAAGGCAGCGGGGGGGAAAGAGGAGGGGCCAGAAATACTCGGAGATCGCCGATTTACATGGGAGTGGGTACCTGTCAAAACTAGGTACCTGCTTCCCCCTCTCCCCCCAAAAAAGTGCCAAAAGTGGCAGTGGAGGGAGGGAGGGTACGAACAAGTGGAGCTTCCACTTTGCAATGGCCTATTTGATAGCCTACCCCTGCCTCATCAATACTAAGGCCCCTTTCACACTGGGGCGGTGGGGGCGTCGGCGGTACAACAGCGCTATTTTTAGCGCTGCTGTACCGTCGTTCTTGCAGCTGTATTCGGCCGCTAGCGGTGCGGTTTTAACCCCCGCTGGCGGCCGAAAAAGGGTTAAAATCCCTCGCAGAGCACGGCTATAGCCGCGGTATTGCCGCGGTATAGCCGCGCTGTCCCATTGATTTCAATGGGCAGGAGCGGTTTAGGAGCGGTGAATACACCGCTCCTTCACCGCTCCAAAGAAGCGGTTTGCAGGACTTTTTTCACTGTCCTGCCAGCGCACCGCTTCAGTATGAAAGCCCTTGGGCTTTCACACTGAACAAACAGCGGAGGCTGTTTAGGGGCAGTTTGCAGGCGGTATTTTTAGCGCAATACCGCCTGCAAACCGCCCCAGTGTGAAAGGGGTCTAATTGACAAGATTGTGCCTAGGTTAACTACTGCCTAAGGAGGCTGTTTTTGAAACCCACACCCAATGCCACCCCCACCCCCCAATAATTCTGTGGCCCGGCCACTGTCCTAGAAACCAATGATGGCTGTGTGTTATAGGTTACCGGGAGGCAGGCGGCCGTACAGTGCTATTGGTAGTTATGGAGCATGCGGGCACCACCACATTGGCTGTTATCAAGCATGCGGGCGCCACTTGCAACCAGCTCATTGACACTCTATTGAGCTGCAGTGATTACAGAACGTATGGACACTCCAGACTCGGGGTCACCCCCCCATCCATTAAATGCTGCGCATTCGCTTTGCGTCATTGGCAGCATGTCCCTGCTCATTTAAGTGTAACAGGCAGCTCGCACAAAATCACATAGAAGAGGTTGGTGTTCTGTGTTGAGATTTCAGTGTGTCAGGGTTGTTTGAAGTTCCCAGGAGGTGCAGGGTTAGCAGAGAACAGCATCATCTGGGATAAAATAACATGGCTCTGTACCGAAATGACATGGTGCAGGAAACTATTGCTTCATGTGTGAATGAAAAAAAGCATACTTAAATTAAGCAAACTGGTAGACAAATACAAAATACCCTCATTTAAGCAGGCTATGTATTCAATAATGTATTTTCCAATAGTACCCAGTCTATGGGCAGCACAGTGGCTAAGTGATCAGCACTTCCGCCTAGCAGCACTAGGGTCATTGATTCAAATCCCAACCACAGCATTACCTGCATAGAGCTTGCATGTTCTCCCTGTGCCTGTGTGGGTTTTCTCCGCCCACACTCCAAAGACACGCTGGTAGGTTTATTGGGTCCTGTCTAAACTGGTCCTAGTATGTGTATGTATGAATGGGAGTTAGGGACCTTAGATTGTAAGCTCCTTGAGGACAGGGATTGATGTGAATGTACAATATATATGTAAAGCGCTCCTTAAATTGACAGCTCTATATAAGTACCTTTAATATATAAATATCAGCATCCTGCAGTGACTTGTACCATAGGCTATGACATCGAAAGGAAACACCGGCACCCCAAGCCTACCAGGCTTAATTACACTGCATAGTACCCAGAGTCCTGGCTGATAGGAGGGGATAGCATAATGTTGACCTTTTCAGCATGTTGCAGCTCCTTCAATACCCAGTCATGGACTGGTGCTGGTCTTTGACCAAGGCAGGGCCGGTGCCACCATAAAGTCAATGAGACAGATCACTGCTCCAGGTGAGTGTGATAATCCACCAGAAAGGAAGGACTGGGTGCTAGCTCCAGCTCGCAACCGTGAACATGTACACCAAGCAAGAAAAATTAGCTGCACACCAACATGCGTCTATTGAAAGACTGCCAACAGGACTATGACAATGGACCAAAGGGTGACGACATTTCACATATACATTGTGCTTCTACAAAACTTTGAAGAAGCACAATGTCTGTGTGAAACGTCGTCACCCCTTGGTCTGTCATAGTCCTGGTGGCAGTCCTTCAATAAACCTGTTGGACGGATGTTGGCGTGCAGATAATTTTTCTTACTTGGCCATCAAAGGGGGGGTTAAAATCTAAATCCCCAGCCACTTGCTGGAGATTCAAATTTTCACCTGTGCTGTAGACATGTGTAGACATGTGTTTTCAACACACTCCCGGCCGGTATAGCAGCCGGGAGTGTGTTTACTTTTGTAAAGCCAACTGTCAGCTTTCAATATGGAAGTGATACAAGTGGCTGTGAAGCTGCTGATCACTTAATGTGCCACCCCCCGCGCAACCCCCTGCCTTGTTTACCAGGCTTTTCTGTCCCACTTGCAGGCCCGGTGCCGTAATGGCGGGTGTTGCTGGGAAGGGCAGCGGAAGCTCAATGGACATCTGTCCGCTGAGCCTCCCTTTTGTACACAGAGCAGGAAGTAACATATATGATGTGTATGGGGGCAGCAAAATGCACCTTCGCCTGTGTAGACAAAAGTTCTTGCACCGGCCCTTGACCAAGTTACATTTTTCTAACTGTAATAGAGAAAAGTGGGAACAGATCCTGGCACTCCTGTCTGGATTGCAAAATTTGCTGAAAAAAAAAATTCCAATTTTTTTTTGGCCAGTAAGACAGTTTACACCTAAATATTAACTGCCATATAAGCTCCAGGTCAGAGCTTGCACAGGGCAAAGGATGCCTCTACCCCGAATATCTCACATGAGCAATTGGTTTTTCAAGATGGAGGAGCACTGCATCATGAGAAAAGGTCACGTGTCCCCCCCCCCCCCCCGATACTCCGAAGCACTGGGTATTTTGCAAGAGCACTGATGGAAAGCATGGTAAAGGTGTAATTAAGTGGGTTAGGGTGGACTCTTAAAAGAGTACCTTTGCACTAGATAAGTCTCTTTAGAGAGGAACTTCACACTTCCCGTGTTTTTCCCCCTTACTTTTCCGCCCATTTACCCAAAAAAAAACCTACATGCCCAGCAAATCTAGTTGCTGCTGCTTACTCGGTTCCACGTCGCCATTTTCTCTGATGTCTTCAGTCTTTTATGGGTTCTTGCAGCCACTCCTTGATGACATGCAGGGGGCCAGCTGCCTCTTCCTGGTTTTTGTAGTGACCCCCCCCCCATGTGCTGTAGAGTACCCCGAGGCCTCTTGGCATGCGTGATGTGAGTAGTCCTGGAGGCTGTGGGCAACTGAATCTGTCATTCACACCTAGGCAAGAATGTAGGAAATGCGGGGATATGGTCCCAAAGGAGGGTATAAAAAATAAAATAAAAAAATAATGTCCACTTAAGAGCGGGGGGTGGGCGGTGGTGGGCGGGGGTGAGCAGTGGTGGAATGATGGAAAATCGGTGGGGTGGATGATGGTCCGCTTTAACTTAAAGGACATCCTGACTGTAGCATACAGACATTTCCTGCAAAGCACTGACTGACTGACACGGGAGAGATATTAATATAGAAGAGTGTTTAGCACTCTGACTGACTTATTGCCTTGAGTTGCTCTTTAAGGCTGGATTCACTTCTATGCATTTTTAGTGCTTTTTGCATTTTGCAGATTTGCACTACAGAACGTGTTCCATAGGAAACCATGTTAAATGGACTGTGGTGCAAATCGGCAAAAAGCACTAAAAATGTATAGGTGTGAATCAGGCCTAAAGAAAGTCATCTAATTAGTGATTCTGCAGCAGCTGGTGTTATTCTACAGTTAGTAAAGTCTATAGTACTTTTAATCCTATTAAAATTAGTCATCTGTTAGAAGTTGCAGATTCAAAAACGGAGGAGGACTTGAAACTATCATAAAATAAAATGTATTTTTTTTTCCATTTCTAAATGTTTCTGTACAAGGATAAAAGTTGCTCAGTTTCCAAATGAAAACAGTCATAGAGTAACCAATCTATCAAATAGCCATCTGGAAGCCACGTTTTCTGGGGCCTGTGTCTCTATTTGCATACTTTCTGCAGTGAAAGGCATGTGATGAATGGACTTCTATTCAAATTCTTGACTGAGCAGAAAAGTTCATTTGAATGTCAATCAGGCGCAGGAAAGCTGCAGTATGTCAGATGTCGTGGAACTACAAAGTCCACCGTGCCCTGACAGGTGCAGATCCCAAAGAGTTAAAAGCTCAAAGACCTCCACTCCCTATTTAAAGTGGTATTAAAGCGGGGGTCCACCCACACCGCCAAAAAAAATAAATATTAAAAGCCAGCAGCTACAAATACTGCAGCTGCTGACTTTTAATACATGGCCACTTACCTGTCCCAGGGTCCAGCGATGTCGGCAGGCGACGCTGAGAACCCGCTCGTTCTCGGCAGCTGCCGCCGCCATCCTAGGTGAGGGAATCAGGAAGTGAAGTGTTGCGGCTTCACTTCCCGGTTCCCTACTGCGCATGCGCGAGTCGCGCTGCGCGTCCCAAGTGGTCCCCGCTCTCTCCTGGGAGCTGTGTGTTTCCCAGGAGACAGCGCGGTGGGGACGGGAAGAGGCGTAGACTCCCATGGGAGTCTATGCCGGAAGTGGGTGCAAATACCTGTCTTAGACAGGTATCTGCACCCCCCTCCCCCCTGAAAGGTGCCAAATGTGACACCGGAGGGGGGGAGGGTTCCGAAAAGCGGAAGTTCCATTTTTGTGTGGAACTCCGTTAATGTCAAAAACAAAAATGTAATATATTGTTGCTTACCAATCCTTAAACATGGTGGCTGCATTAGTTTATTTTCAACTGATGTAACACGCTTCCTGGGTGTCTCCACTCTAGATGGAGGAGCAATTGAGACACCCTAACCCTAGGTTGACACCTATGGGTTTTTTATAGTGCAGTTTGCAGAAACGCAGAAAAGCACTACAGTCCCTTTAACATGGTTCCCTATGGTACACGTTCACTCCTATGTGTTTTTCAGCCAGTACGTTTTTGGAAAGGGTCAGGGACTTTTTTTCCTGCAGCAGATTGTGTTTTGCATGTAATAGACTTCAACAGACCCACACCAAAAACACAAGTTTGTGTTTTTGGTGTGTTTTTACATGCATTTTGCTTTTTTTTTTTATAACAAACTGTAAATAGCTGGTTGTTAAGGAGCGGGTCAGGAAGCCGGTCACCGCGTCCTCAACAACCTAGGAGTCATCAGCTGTCAGCAGGGTTCCCTGCTGATAACTGAATGTAAAAAAATTTATGTGTCAACAATAAAAAAATTTAGTAAAAAACGGCGTGCCCCCCCAATCCATAGTAAAAAACGACGTGCTCCCCCAATCCATACCAGGCCCTTCAGGTCTGGTATGAATTTTGAGGGCAACCCCGCACCAATTTTTTTTTTCAAAAATGGCGTGAGGTTCTCCAAAAATCCATACCAGACCCTTATCCAAGCATGTAGGTCAGGAAAGGAAGGGGACGACCGAGCGCCCCCGAACCATACCAGACCACATGCCCTCAACATAGGGGGGGTGCTTTGGGACAGGCCCCTCCCCCCCGAAGCACCTTGTCCCCATGTTGATGAGGACAAGGGCATCCTCCCGACAACCCTGGCTTGTAGATGTTGTCCCCGCACTAGGGTGAATCTGTCCAGGTATGAACTGGCTGTTGGTCTCCAGGAACAAAGAGCCCCAGGTGCTGGCTAATGCTAGTAAAGGCTGTGTGCAAATGGGAAAATCCGGACAGCCGCACTCCAGGAAATATAGCAGCTATGAGTAAGCACTTGATATAGTGTGAAACGCGTAAGCTGCCTGTCTGTACACTCTGCCTTTGATGTACTGTATGACATGTTCCTGATTTTAAAATAAAGAAGTTTGGATTATATTTCCTGGAGTGCGGCTGTCCGGATTTTCCCATTTGCACACAACCCTGGCTTGTAGTTGTGGGGGTCTGCAGGCGGGGGGCTTATCGGAATCTGGAAGCCCCCTTTAATAAGGGGGCCCCCAGATCTTGGCCTTCCCACTATGTGAATGAGCATGAGGTACAAAGCACCCCTATCCATTCACCAAAAAAAGGTGTAGTGTAAAAATGACTAGGCCGTTTTTGACAAGTTATTTATTTAAAAAACAAAAATAAAAAACAATGTCCCCTAATGTAGATCCATCCTCAATCATGATGCCCACCGCCACCACCAACCTGAAAAAATAAAAAAAAATGGTTGACTGCCGCAGAAGGCTTCTGCCGTCTACCTGCTCCGCCGTCTGGCAGTTCTTTAAAGGGTAATTTCACCTTTACAGAAAAATCTGTAAGATGAACTTACACAGGACCCCCCCATCCCGCTGACCTGCAGCGTGGCGATCTCCCATTCTGAGCCCTGCTATCGCCGCTTCACCGGACCAGGCCTTAGAAATCCCCTTGGCTTAATCTCCAAAACGTCCCCCCTCAGGAGGTAAGTTTCGGAGCATTCTAATTGGTCGGCGCCGTCACATGTGCAGCGCCGACCAATCAGATCCCATGTAGCTCCTCCTGTCAGCCGGGAAGAAGTAGAGAGAATACCCTAGGTGATTTCTAAGCCCCAGCGTGAGGCCAGCGATAGCCGGGCTCAGAACCGGAGATCGCCGCGCTGCAGCTCAGCGGGGCGGGGGGGGGGGTGAGGAGGGGGTCCTGTGTAAGTTCACCTTACAGATTTTTCTGTAAAGGTGAACCTACACTTTAATAACTAAGGGGCAGGGTTACCCGGTTACATCACCTTATACTTACACTTTGAAAACTAAGGGACAGGGCCACCCTGTAACATAACCAGATAACCCCCTTGTTATGTCTTAGGCCCATCATGCCCCTGGCCCCATACTCATTCACATAGGGGGGGAGGCTTGGATCCGGGGACCCTCTCAGGGACCCGCTCAGATAAGGGCCTAGTATGGATTGAGGTGGACCCACTGTCTTTTTTTCCCGATTTTTTTATTGCCCCCAATTGTTTTTTCTACATTCACCAGGCAACCCCGCTGACAGCTGATAACTCATCGGTTGTTAACCGCTTGCCGACCGCTTCACGCACAGAACTTTTGCGCAAACCAATCAATATACTACTACTTATTGCGATTTTTTTTACCAAAAATATGTAGAAGAATACGTATCGGCCTAAACTGAGGAAAAAAAATGTTTTTTTATATATTTTTTGGGGATATTTATTCTAGCAAAAAGTAAAAAATAATGCGTTTTTTCAAAATTGTCGCTATTTTTTTGTTTATAGCGCAAAAATAAAAACCGCAGAGGTGATCAAATACCACCAAAAGAAAGCTCTATTTGTGGGTAAAAAAGGATGTCAATTTTGTTTGGGAGCCACGTCGCACGAACGTGCAATTGTCAGTTAAAGCGACGCAGTGCCGAATCGCAAAAAGTGCTCTGGTCTTTGGACAGCCAAATGGTCCAGGGCTTAAGTGGTTAAGGACGCAGCAGGCCTGTTTCCTGGCCCGCTCCTTAACAACCAGTGATTTACAGTTTGTTAATAAAGGTAAAAAAAACGGAAAATGCATGAAAACTGCATGCAAAAACACATTATAAATGTGGGTTAAAAAACGCACCACAAAATGCTCCGGAAAAACGCATCACTTAGACCCCTTTCACACTGTGCCGCCACCGACGTCAGCGGTAAAACGGCGCTATTTTTAGTGCCCCTTTACCGTCGTTTTAGCGGCGCTATTCGGCCTCTAGCAGGGGTGGTTTTATCCCCCTCACTAGAGGCCGAAAAGGGGTTAAATCCGCCCGTAGACGCCGCAGGAGCAGCGTTTTGCCCTTGGTATCGCAGCGCTGCCCCATTGATTTCAATGGGGAGCAGTGGTGGAGGAGTGGTGAGTTCACCGCTCCTTCACCGCTCCAAAGAAGCTGCTGGCAGGACTTTTTCTGACGCCCTGTCAGGGCACCGCTCCAGTGTGAAAGCCCTCAGGCTTTCACACTGAAGTGAATGGAGACACTTCTTTTAGGGCGGTTTGCAGGCGCTATTTTTAACGCTATAGCGCCTGCAAAATGCTCCAGTGTGAAAGGGGTCTAATGGTGACGACCTTTGAGCACCTAATGTGATTGCATAATTCAAACACGGCTTACAGTTACCCTGTGATGTTTATATAAATCTAGTAATAACATTTTATGCATATATTTTTCATGTTGAAGTGTGTATACATTTTTTTGGGCCCCTCTGTATATACAACAATCAGTCATAACTGTATGACCCCCACTAATATTGAGCAGGTTCCCCTTTTTCTGCCAAAATAGCCCTGAGCCGTCGAGGCATGGCTCCCACTAGACCTCTGAAGGTATGCTCTGGTATCTGGCTCTAATCTGTCAGGAGCAGATCCTTTAAGTCCTGTAAGTTGTGATGTGGGGCCTCCATGGATTGGACTTGTTTTTGCAGCACATTCCACAGATGCTCGATTTGGATTGAGACCCTTAAGAATTTGCAGGCCATGTCAACACCTTAAACTGTTAGTTGCTGTGTTCCTCAAGCCATTCTTAAACTATTTTTGCAGTGTGGCAGGGTGTACAATCCTCCCAAAAAAGGCCACTGCCATCAGGGAATACCAATTTTATGAAGGGGTGTATTTGGTCAGCAACATAGGCATGCACACAGGGTGTGCCAGCTGTGCCTGGGCACACCCTAATCACCCCGTGCAGAGCTGATTCCCCCTGTCCCACTGGCCCCTTTCTTTTCTGAATGAACACAGTGAGTGATTGGTACCGATCACTCACTGGGGGTTATCTACAAAAGGCAAATCCACTTTGCACTACAAGTGCACTTGGAAGGGCAGTCGCTGTAAATCTGAGGGGTAGATCTGAAATGAGGGGAAGCTCTGCTGATTTTATCATCCAATCATGTGCAAGTTAAAATGCTGTTTTTTTATTTTCCTTGCATGTCCCCCTCGGATCTAAATTGACTGCACTTCCAAGTGCACTTGTAGTGCAAAGTGGATTTGCCTTTAGTAAATAACCCCCACTGTGTCTATTCATAACTGAAGCATAGTAAACTGTGTATACTATGCTTTAGTTTGTGAATGAATAGGAAGCCGCTCAGCACAGAGCTATTTCTGTCCATGCATTCACTGTCTAGTGCAGCTGAGGCTGCAGAGAAAGGCCGTCCATTTTTTTAATATATTAATGCTTTTATTTACATTTATTTATAAGAGTGTGTGTGTGTGTCTGTGTGCACACCTACTGTATGATCAGCAACAATGTTCAGGTAACTGGTACGTGTCAAGTAACAATCCACGTGAATGGCAGGACCCAAGGTTTCCCAGGAGAACATTGCCTAAAGCTTCACACTGCCTCTGCCGGCTTGCCTTCTTCTTCCCATACTGCATCCTGTTGCTATCTCATTCCCAGGTAAGCGACGTACACTCATCCAGCCATCCACAAGATGTATAAGAAAATGTAATACATCAGACCAGGCCACCTTCTTTCATTACTCTGTGTTCCAGTTCTAATGCTCTTATGCCCATGGTGGACTGTGGACACGGGTAGCACGGGCACCTTGACCGGTCTGCGGCTATGTAGCCCCATATGCAACAAACTGCAATGCCCATTTTTTCTACTTTCAACACATCAATTTCAGGGGCAACATGTTTACTTGCTACCTAATATATCCCACCAACGCCACGATAAACTACGCTATTCCACACTGGTATGCACATCTGTGACAGATGTGGTGGCCCACCCATTTCAGATACTTTTCTGTAAACACAGAGGGGTTTTACTGTTCCGTGGGTGGGCATCACATGTTAAAACATCATAGCAGAATTTGGCAGCGCGCACTTACTATCGGGGCTCCCCCCATACATGCCCACACACCACTCTGGGATAACCCTCAGCTCCCTGAACTATTGACTATTCCAGACTATAAATTGTGGATAATTTACAAAGTCATTTACCTCTCCCAGATCATTTCTGGAGGTGCAGTTAAAACATTCCAGGTCCTGAAGGAGAACTTTGCTCTTCCTAACCATATGTTTTTCCGCTACCTCCAAATCCGCCAAGCTCTCCAGTCTCAATTTAATGACTCCATCCCCAGCCTAGAAGTAGTGATCTTCGCAGACATGGCCCTAGGTGACGACCCTAAAAAGTTGATCTCTAACCTTTACAATCATCTCCTTACACCCTCAGCCACCACCCATACACAACACCTAAAAGCCAAATGGGAGGCTGACACTGATGAAATAGATGACGAACAGTGGGGAGAGATACTGGCTACCTGCACAAAAGTATCTCCTAAACTGTCAGACCGCCTCACCCACCTTTATATCCTTCATAGGTCATACCTTACCCCTGCACAAATCCTTAGATATAAGCCAAACACTAACTCAGTCTGTCCTCTCTGCGGTGGCACTCCTAGCACTTTTTACCATCTCATATGGTCTTGCCCGTCTATCCAGCGCTATTGGTCACAAATAGTCCAATTCCTTCACGACTGCATGGGCTCCCCTCTAACACTATGCCCACGTCAATGCCTGCTTGGCCTCCTCCCCGTTCCAGAAGAGGAAAAATACCGGTCAATATTCTTGCAGGAAACTCTCTTTACTGCCAGAATGCAGATAGCTCAATTGTGGCTTCGGCCTACCTCCCCTACCACACAGCACTGGAAGAGGGCTGTGAATCTCACCCTCCCTTAAAAGAAGGTTTTGTATACCCATCGTGGCTGCCCGGGCAAATATCATAAAATATGGGATAGGTGGATAAATGAACCCTCCACATGCACTGCCTAGTGCCAAATGCTTTTTTTCCAGGTTTTTTATTTTTTTGACTTCTGTCTGTTTAGTGGAAATTGCTCTTGTTCAGACCCACTTTGTCTTAGTAAAAATGTACGACAATGTTCGACACTTGAATTTAAACTATAATGACGTATCCAAACTCTGTAAATCAGACACTATGTTTAATATTGGTGCATTTTGCACCTTGTATCTTGATGTTAACAACCTGTATTGACTTTTATGCTCAATAAACTTTCCTTTTGATCAAAAAAAATATATCCCACCAACTGTCAGATGCCATTGTAACGAGAAAATGAATGCTATTCACTTAACCTGTCAGTGGTCATAAAGTTGGCTGATAAATGTGTATATATACAGTCAATACTGTATATGTGCAGGTATGCTGTTATATATAAACCAAAGAAAGGCATGAACCCAGTAACCTTTAAAACCAAAAGAAAGTAGAGAATACCATTAAAATGTCAATTATCTGCGGTATGCATTTCCAAAGATTACATAGGATGAAGATGCAATGGGCTCCAGCTCTTCTTCCATTTACTGTAGATACCAGCAGGACTTTGTCAGTTTGATATGAATTACAGCGGAGGTGTTGTGGCCCCATTTCAAGATAGAACATTTTAAGAACAGTAATCTATCAGTTTTAAGGCAAAGTTCCAAAACAGAAGGAATGTTTATCCTTCACCCTCAGGGATAAAGATGGAATCCCAGCAAGGACTACAGAGGAAAACTTGAGATACTTTTCTTTTACAAAAGGTTTATTAACATGAAATCCAACATATCAGGTCATTTAGATAGGCAAACAAAAGGCAAAACAAAAAATAAATAATAGTAAAAAGGAGACATGAGCAGTAGGATTATGCAGGTGTCGAGCGTAGCTTCCCATGGAGCAAAGCAGAAAAAGAGAAGTCCAGAAATATCTTTCCGGGGTGTCATAGGGATCATAGGATGCCTGCAAACGAGAATGTCCACATATAGAACCTAGTATATCCATACAAAATTTTGTGATCAAGAGTCTCCCTAGTGGGGGGGATGCAACATAAAAATTAAAAGTAAATAAAAATCAATATAGAAAACATAATGTTTTAAGTATAACCATCCCGACCAGGGCAATACCTGGCGGCCTGATAGACATATGGATTTAAAGCATAACGGACAGAAAAGAAGAAAGAAACTGGAGGGAAAAAAGGGAAAACCTGGTAGAAGAGAAGGGAACAAGGAGAAGGGAGAGGAAAAAGGGGGGAAGAGTCCACAGGGTGTGCCCCAGGGGAGCATTAACCACTTCAATACCAGGCACTTTCGCCCCTTCCTGCCCAAGCCAATTTTTAGCTCTCAGCGCTGTCACACTTTGAATGACAATTGCGCAGTCATGCTACACTGTACCCAAACAAATTTTTTATCATTTTGTTCCCACAAATCAAGCTCTCTTTTGGTGGTATTTGATCACCTCTGCCATTTTTATTTTTTGCACAACAAATAAAAAAGACCGCAAATTTTGAAAAAAAAAAGTTTTTCCTTGTTTCTGTTATAACATTTTGTAAATAAGTAAGTTTTCTCCTTCACTGATGGGCACTGATGAGGCTGCACTGACGGGCACTGATAAGGCAGCACTGATGGGCTCTGATGAGGTGGCACCAATGAGGTGGCACTGATGAGGTAGCACTGATGATGGGCACTGATAGGTGGCACTGATGGGGACTGATAGGTGGCACTGATGGGCACTGATAGGTGGCACTGGTATGCAGCACTGATGGGCATTGATAGGCGGCACTGATGGGCACTCATAGGTCGCACTGATAGGCGGCACTGATAGGCTGCACTGATGGGTACTTATGGGTGGCACTGATAGGTGGCATGGATGGGCACTGATAGGTGGGCACTTGTAGGTGGCACTGATGGACACTGATGGGTGGCACTGCTGGGCATCACTGATGAGGAGACATCTGGCAGGCATTCATAGTGGGCACTGACTGGCACCATTTGTGGGCACTGATTGGGATCTTTTAGGGCACTGTGTGGCATCCCTGGTGGCCATGGGGGGCATACCTGCTCATCAATGTGTGGTGGTCATCCCTGGTGGTCCTGGCGGCATCCCTGGTGGTCCAGTGTGGGCATCTGCGAGGGGGGGGGCTGTACTAATAGACAATTAGCACAAACCCCCCTGTCAGGAGAGCCGGCGATAGGCTCTCCTCTACTTGCGTCTCTTCCTGTTTACACTGTGATCAACCGTGATTGGACATGGCTGCATGTGGTAAGGAGCCTCCGTCAGAGGCTCTTTACCGAAATCTGTATAGCGGTGTGTCAGACTGACACGCCGCACCACCGATTGCTGCGCTGCGTGCCCCACGGGTTTGCTATGGACCAGGCGGGAAGTGTTAAAGAGGAACTGCAGTCTGCTCACATAATTTGTAATAAAAACATCTTTGCCATTCTGAAGTTTCCCCTTCAACCACTTTGCATATTATTTTATATATACTGTGATTCTGTACTTGCCAAATATGCTGCAAAAATCTCTCTCCACTGAGTCTGGCTGCAGGCATTTTAACTGTGGGCGGTGGAAGCTGCTGCCTGTTCACTTCCTGGATTTACACAGACACACAAAGGCACACCTCCAGCTCTGCAGCCCTGCAGCTTTCATTGGCCCTCTTATGACTCATCCCCCCTCCCTTCCAGGCAAACTCTCACGAGAGTGAGAGAGAGCTTTGCATGATGTCATAAGCCTAGGCTAATGTCCAGACAAGAAACAGGAAGTGGGCTGTATAAGGTATTTACTGGCAGAAAATAAATGTTTTACTATCCAAAGTTAAAACAACAAGGGAAGAAGATTTAATAGATGGAAAGTTCAAAAAATTAAAGGTCTGCTTTAAATCAAGAGATGCGTACTGTCAAACCAAGGGGGCTGAGTAAATGTAATCCATGGCTGCCAAGCTCTAAGAAATTGCCATGCGTATCTGAAAAGATGGTCGTCAACTTCTCATTCACCATGACATCATTCATACGATTTTTGACCGTCTCAAAGCTGAGCGCGGGGGTTTTCCATGCACTCGCAATGGTTAGTTTAGTTGCAGTAAAGAGATGTTGAGCCAATTGGCATAGCAATTCAAGGATTGGTTTGCCAAGAAGGACTTCATAGGGGTCCCTTTTAAGGTTAACATGAAATAAGTTACGAAGAAGGGTATTGACCCTGACCCATAGCCTGCACGCCCTCGGCATGACCACCAAATATGTGCCATTCTTGTGAGCATCCCTGAAAGGAGGGAGGAGAGTAAGTTGGGCTAAAACGGGCCAATCTAGCTGGCGTAAAATACCACCTATACAACACTTTATAGGCATTCTCCAATATAAGAACATTTCTCAAACACTTGGAAAGGGCTATAGTCATAATCTGCCAGTCTTCTGGATCTAACTGCTCAGCTCTTTTTCCCACTGGAGATGATAGGGCCTAAAAGGAGGCTTTTTTGCAAAAATTATGGATGAATGTATGAACGATTTCAGGCCTTGAGATTGGGGTCTGGCTCTAAATAGGCTCTCAAAAGGAGTCAGAGTGTATGTGGTAGGGCAGGATTTAATGAGTTGTTGAAGAAAATGCCTAAGTTGTAGGTAGCAATAGTTTTCTCGTAAGGGGATATTATGAGAAGAACATAAGGTGTCAAATGTCAGTATCCTAGTAGGGGTAAACAGGGAGTGAATGTCCATGAACCCATTCGCGGTCCACCATAAAAATTGGGCTGGATTTTCGCAACCTGGAGGGAATAATGGGCAATGGAAAAGTCGTAAAAGTGGGAGATGAGGGAAAATCAAACCTTGCTGAACACACAATATTGATCAGCAAGGCTTGGCTTGCAGTGCATAGGTTAATATAGTGTTCCTGGTTAGAGGCTGGGGTGGAGCCATGCTTGAGGGAAGATTACTTAAGCATACAGATGAACAGCGACTGGCCTCTAAGCTGAACATAACAGAAAGGTGAGCAAACAGACATGAACACTACTGCAGAGTCATGACAGTAACCCCCCTCTTATGAGGTCTCCCCTACCCCCGCTTGGGCCTAGGCTTGGAGGGAAACCTCAGATGAAACCTCCTCAAAAGACGAGGAGCAAAAACATCAGATGCAGTGATCCAAGACCTCTCCTCAGGACCAAACCCTTTCCAATGCACGAGGTACTGAACAATGCCTTAACAGAGCTGGGAATCCAGAATTTGACTAACCTCGTACTCCTGATTATCCTCAGAAACCGGGGCCGCGGTAGGGAGAGGATGAGAGAACTTACTGAGGACTAAAGGCTTTAGAAGGGAAACATGGAAGGAGTTAGAGATTTTGAGGCTTTTAGGAATCTGAAGTTTGAAACAAACCGGATTCAGTTTAGAGGTTATAGTTTATGGGCCAATAAATCTTGGGGCAAACTTCAGAGAAGGAACCCGGAGCTTGATGTTACTGGTGTAAAGCCAGACTTTGTCCCCTGGCTGTAGAGAAGGTAGTTTAGGCCTGTGACGGTCGACAAAACCTTTGAATTTGCCAGCGGTTGCCCAGAGAGAATCATGAACAAATAGAATTGAAAGATTTCTGAGCCGTAGCCAAAGCTGGAATGTCTGGAGAACAAGTCATAGGAAGAGGGAGCTGAGGGTGTCCTCCATAAACTGTGAAAAAGGGTGTCTTCTGAGAACTGGTGTTTACATGATTGTTGTGAGAGAATTCTGCCCACGAGAATAGAGCGGACCAATCGTCATGATGAGCAGAGACTAAGGTGCGGAGAAAGGCCTCTAACTCCTAATTAACCCTCTCAGTCTGTCCATTGGATTGAGGGTGGTAAGAAGAGGAAAAATCCAAGACAATATGGAGGGATTTGCAAAAAGGCTCTCCAAAAAGAAGAAATTGAACACCCCTGTCAGATGGATGATTTCTTTTACAAAAATGGGAACCAAAGCAGGAGCAGAAGGGAGACCAGGAAGGGGAACAAAATGAGCCATCTTAAAGAACTGATTACTTTTAGCACCCAAATGACGGTATTATTCTTAGACAGTGGAAGATCGGTGATAAAATCTATGGCAAAGTGAGACCAGGACTCCTTAGGAATGGACAAGGGCATGAGAAGCCAAGCAGGAGCTTGTGTGGAGGGTTTAGACTGAGCAAAGACATGACAAGCCTTAACGTAGTCCTTGACATCCGAGTGGAGAGTAGGCCACCAGTAGTGGATTAGAGCAGACAAGGATTAGACAAAGAACACGCCCAAAGGTCAGGGTAACAAGCAGGCAGGGATAGTCAAAGAACAAGCCAAGATGGGTTAACAGAAACAGACGTAGAGCACACGGAAAGAAACACACAGGAAGCCAATTACACAATATTGATCAGCAAGGCTTGGCTTGCAGTGCACAGGTTAATATAGTGTTCCTGGTTAGAGGCTGGGGTGGAGCCATGCTTGAGGGAAGATTACTTAAGCATACAGATGAACAGCGACTGGCCTCTAAGCTGAACACAACAGAAAGGTGAGCAAACAGACATGAACACTACTGCAGAGTCATGACACTGGGATTGCGAAATTTGCCTGCTGAAATCAACTGGTGGTGTACTGCTAGCAGATTGGCTGCAAGTACTTGTGGCACCTATTGCTATACTTTCATTCCTCTCAGTGCAGGTTTTTGAGAGGACTGGAGGTATAGTAGGGTATTAGATCCCAGATGAGGAGCAGGGAGAAGTCTGCCTTTTTCTATGATATGGGTTTTTCTGGTGCTGTTTTCAACGGACTGCATGGCAGGTTGCCATATTTCTGGTCAAGCATGTGGTGCCCAAGCGGCTGCTGTTCTGACCACACTTGATCTGCTTCAGACATAGGTTGCAAACAGCAACGGGGTGATCTGCAGCACATGTGTCGAAAAAACCTCACACCGAGGAACTTTTGCAAATCAGTGGGGAGTCAGCAGCGCCCTGCACCTGTGGAGCTCTGTGGTGTGATGCAATAGGGTGGCTGGCTGCCCTTAAGCTGCCCCCTGGAGGCCATCCTGCCTCATTGGATTTGTGTCTCCTCCTCCTTACTTTCCTCCTCTCTTCTCCTAGGCACCCAAGTACAGTCAGTGACCTCATCATTCCCACCTCCTCTTCACTGGAGAAAACTTGGCAGTATGCTGCAGCTGGGGGAACATGACTGCCAGTTTCTTGTCCTTCTGTGGCACCCCCTCTCTCTAGGCTCACGTTACTCCCTTCCTCAACCTGGGAACCAACATCAGAGCCTTCAAATTGCTGCGCATCCTCCCACCAACCGCCTCATTTGTGACATGCCCACCAGGTGGAACTCACCATAGGCAATGCTGCAGCGGCAGCACACACAGCAGAGGGCCATCAATAAGTACCTGTGCGAGTATGGCACCAGGACAGGGTCAGGGGAGCTTGGTTTCTTTTTGCCACGCCAGTGGCTACTGATCAAGGATGCAAGCACTGTCCTGTCACCATTTGTGGAGGCAACAAGAATGGTGAGCAGCGACAATGCACGCATCAGTGACACTGTCCCTCTAGTCTTCCTGCTGGAGCACATGCTTTGTGGAATCATGGACAGGGCACTTGAGGCAGAACAGCGGGAGGAAGAGGAGGACTTCCTTTCCTCTCAAGGCCCCCTTTATCCAGATAGCCATCAAACACACAGGAAGAAGAGGACTGTGTCAGCTTGGATGTAGAGGATAACATGCAGCAGTCTTCAAGGGATGATTTTCAGTCCCCAGAAACCCAAGGAGTTATACCTGGCTGGGAGGAGGTAGTTATGGATAATGTCATCCTTAGTGACCCAGAGGACTCAGAATCGAATGCCTCTGCAAACTTACGCTGCATGGTCTCCCTGATTCTGCAAAGCCTGTGAAAGGACCCTAGCGTTCGTGGTATCAATGAGAGGGATCATTACTGGCTGGCAACCCTTCTTGATCCACCTTACAAGGGTAAAGTTGCAGAACTCATCCTGCCCTTGCAGAGGGAGCAGAGGATGAAACAACTTCAGGAGGCCTTTAAGAAAAGTTTGTGTAACGCATTCCCAGACCCTGGGAGGTTAAAATTTCCTTGTGTTGGACAACATGTTTCTGAGGCTTTGTTCGGTCAGAGTAAGAGCGGCGGAGAAGGCCACCAGCTGACCGATGCCTTTAAACAATTTTTCAGTCCTCAGCGCCAAGGTCTGATAGGTTCAAGCAACCATCGCCAGCGTCTGCATTATATGGTGCAGGAATATCTAGGGGCAAGACCAGACTTGGAGACCTTTCCAACAGAGCATCCACTGGGTTACTGGGTCTTGAGGATGGACCACTGGCCAGAACTTGCTCAATATGCAATCGAGCTACTGGCCTGTCCTGCATCCAGCATGCTTTCTGAACGCACATTCAGTGCTGCTGGAGGGTTTGTAATGGATCAAAGAGTGCGCCTGTCCACAGACTCTGTTGATAGGTTCATATTTATAAAAATGAATCAGTCCTGGATCAGCAGCTATCAAGCACATGATGCTGATGTAACTGATTGAATTTGCTATGGATCTGGGATCCATTAAAGACTGCCTATGTTGCCTATCCTATTACTCCTCAATCTTGATGATGCTAGCTTCCAACAAGCTTTTTTGGTTTAGAGTACCACCAACACCCAAAGCCCAATTTTTCTGCCCCTGTTTAACAGGGGCATGTAATTACAATTTTTGAAATAATATTTACCAGCAGGGTCCGTTCCTGCGCCCAACAAGAGTAACTGTGAGGGGTTACAGTGTTCTGGCACCACCAAAACCAAAGTCCCAATTTTTCTGCAGAGTATATAGTGCAGTCTGTATAGTATATATACTGCAGTTTAAAGTATATAGTGAAGTCCGTATAGTATATATACTGCAGTTCAGAGTATATAGTGCAGTCTGTATAGTATATACACTGCAGTTCAGAGTATATAGTGCAGTCAGTTTCGTGTATATATAATACAGTGCATGGTATATAGTGCAGTGTACAGTATATAATATAGTGTATTGAAGTGGTTAAGGGGAACCCTATGACAGAATTAAGAAAAAAAACAGCATGGGTCCCCCCCCCAGTCCATACCAGGCCCTTTGGGTCTGGTATACATTTTAAATTTTAAGGGGAACCCTTAAAAAATAAAAAATAAATGGCGTGAGGGTCCCCCCCCCAAAATACATACCAGACCCTTATCCAAGCATGCAACCTGGCAGCAAGCAGGAAAAGGGGGGATGAGAGAGCAGCCCCCCTCCTGAACCGTACCGGGCCACATGCCTTCAACATGGGGAGAGTTCTTTGGGGTCAAGGGCCTCATTCCCACAACCCTTGCCCAGTGGTTGTGGGGGTCTGTGGGCTGGGGGCTTATCGGAATCTGGAAGCCCTCTTTAACCGCTTGCCGACCAGTGCACAACGATGTACGTCGGCACAACAGCACAGCTGAGCAAATGGGCGTACCTGTATGTAACCTTTAAATTGTGGGCTACTGTCTGCCGGTGGCCCGCGATCGTGACACGGAGAGGCAGAACGGGGAGATGTAAACAAGGCATTTCCCTGTTCTGCCTAGCAACATGACAGGGATCTACTGCTCCCAGTGATTGGGAGCAGTGATCTCTGTCATGTTCTAGTGAGCTCATCCCCCCTACAGTTAGAACACAGTGAGGGAACACAGTTAACCCCTTGATCGCCCCCTAGTGTTTAACCCCTTCCCTGCCAGTGTCATTTACACAGTAATCAGTGCATTTTTATAGCACTGATCGCTGTATACATGTCACTGGTCCCAAAATAGTGTCAAAAGTGTCCGCCGCAATGTTGCAGTCATGATAAAAATTGTAGATCGCCGCCATTACTAATAAAAAAAATTAATAATAAAAATGCCATAAATCTATCAACTATTTTGTAGACGCTATAACTTTTGCGCAAACCAATCAATATACGTTTATTGCAATTTTTTTTACCAAAAATTGTAGAAGAATACATATCGGCCTAAACTGAGGAAGAAATTTTTTTTTTTTTATATTTTTTTGGGATATTTATTATAGAAAAAAGTTAAAAATATAGCTTTTTTTCAAAATTTAAAGCAACGCAGTGCCGTATCGCAAAAAGTGCTTTGGTCAGGAAGGGGGTGAATCCTTCCGGGGCTGAAGAGGTTAACAAGGGGGCCCCCAGATCCTGGCCCCCTCTATGTGAATGGGTATCGGGTACCTTGTACCCCTACCCATTCACCGAAAAGTGTAAAAAAAGTAAAAACTACAGGAGACAGTTTTTGACAATTCCTTTATTTAAAAAAAAGAAAAAGTGTCCCGCGATGTCCATCCATCTTCAATCATGGCGCCTGGACCTGCAAAATAGAAAAAAAAAAGCTCTGCCTCGATGGGAGAAGTCCCACCAACTGCTGTCTCTTGGCTGTGACAGGTGTTATATAGGCACGGCCCCCTTCTGTAGTAGCACAGCGAAAAGACAGCGGTCGGTGGGACGCCTCCCATCAAGGCTTTTGGATTTCTGTCACACATATCGTTTTATGTTGAGGTCAAATAATTAAATTTTAGACTCATCTGACCATAACACCTTTTTCCATGTGGCCTCAAAATCTTCAAGGTGTGTTTACGGTGGTCAGATTAGACTAAAATGAATTATATGGCCTCAACACCAAACTATTTGTGTGGTGAAAATCCAATACAGCTCACCATCCAAATAACACCATTCCCACAGTAAAGCGTGGAGGTAGTAATATTCTGTTATGGAGGTGTTTCTCTGCAGCAGGAACTGAAGCACTTGTCAGGATAGATGGAAAAATGGATGGGGCAATACCATCAAATTCTTGAGGAAAATCTGCTGTCCTCTGCCAGAAAGTTGTCAATGGGAAGAAGGTTTACCTTCCAACATGACAATGACCCAAAGCACACAGCACAAATTACCACACAGTGGTTGAAGCAAAAAAAGGCAAATGTCCTTGCATGGCCTAGTCAGAGCCCAGACTTAAACCCCATTGAAATTCTGTGGAATGACTTGAGGACTGCAGTCCACAAACGGTCACCATCAAATTTAACTGAACTTGAGCAGTTCTGTAAAGAAGAGTGGAGAAATATTGCAAAGTCTAGATGTGCAAAGTTAGTAGAGACATATCCCAACCGACTAAAGGCTGTAATTAAAGCAAAATGTGGTCCAACAAAATACTGACATAAAGGGGGTGATCCTTTTTCCAATTCAGTGATTCTGTTTTTGAAATTTTTTTTAAATAAATTCTGAAATGTTTGTGTTGTATCTTTCATTTGGATGTTATAAGTTACACTAGTAAATACAGCTGGATAAAACAAAAACTGTATCTGTCTTCATTTCAGGCTGCAAAGCAACAAAATGTGATTATTTTAAAGGGGTGATTCTTATTTATACCCACTGTAAATATTTCAGTGCAAAAAAAATTGAAAAAAAGCTGAGCACTAAAGCCTTGCAAATTCATATTTGTCTATGGGCATGATATTTCGGAAGTTTGCATGCTCTTCCTGTGTTTGTATTGCCTCCTTCCCTACAGGTGATCCAGTTTCCTCCTGAGTCTCGGTTCACATTGCTGCAGTGTGGGATTCGCAGCGATTCCTGTGCGTTTCCCTTACTGCATCACAACTGCACTCCATTCATGCGTGATCAGTTATGATTCCAGCCATTTGATGGTTTGACAGTTTGATTGAGAATACAAGCAAATGTGAAAGTCAGGCTGGGTTCACACTGTGTTCGGATGCAGGTCACAGCAGGGGGACCGGTGCGTCCCTGTTCTCTGTTTCAGGGGCGAATCGGTCCTGAATTTTTGCCTGAATTCAGACCTGACAGCCAAAGACACACAGGACCTCTGTGTAATGTGCTCCGCAGCCACCCCGGAGATGTGTGAATCGGCTCCATTGTCATGCGAATTGGATGCGGAGAAACCCAAATCCAATTTGCGATAGTGTGAACCCAGCCTTAGAATTCCCATCATGCCAGGAATGTAACTGTTTTATTGTATGTTGTATTATGTTATGTTTCCCAAAGCAATTAGATAGAAGGGTTTAGTTCCAATCTAATGCCGTGTACACGCGGTCGGACTTTCCGACGGGAAATGTTGAATGTGAGCTTGTTGTCGGAAAGTCCGACCGTGTGTATGCTCCATCGAACATTTGTTGTTGGAATTTCCGGACGCAAATGTTTGAGAGCAGGTTCTCAAATTTTCCGACAACTTCACTTGTTGTCGGAAAGTCTGATCGTGTATACACAAGTCCGTCACACAAAAGCTCATGAATGCTCGAAATCAAGCAGAAGGAGCCGCACTGGCTATTGAATCTCCTTTTTCTCGGCTAGTCGTACGTGTTGTAGGTCACCGCTTTCTCACGTTTGGGAATTTTGGGCCAACATTTGTGTGACCGTGTGTATGCAAGACAAGTTTGAGCCAACGAGGATACAAAATAAGGTAGTACTGAGTATTACCAGGGAGGCGGACTTTTTAGGCTAAGAAACAGTGGAGAAGATATAGCAGTATATAAAATATAAATTTATTGAAAAATACAAATACCGTATTTATCGGCGTATAACACGCACTTTTTTCCCCTTAAAATCAGGGGAAAGTCGTGGGTGCGTGTTATACGCCGATCCCCGCTAATTGTGAGCTATCAGCGGCGATCACCGCCGACATTCACATAGCGAGTAGTTTTAAATATGGCGCCGCGGAGTTCGGAGGGACTCGGCGGAGCTGAACGAGCGCCGCCGAAATCACAGAGCCGAGATACACATAGTCGAGTGTATTCGGCTCTTTCCGGCGCTGCACACAGTCACGCCCAGTCCCACCATTGGACCTGTGTTATGTCCATCATAGGGCGGGACTGGGCGGGACTGTGAGCGGCACCAGGAAGAGCCGAATACACTCGACTATGTGTATCTCGGCGGCCTTCGTTCAGTTCCGCCGGCGCCGAGTCCCTCTGAACTCCGCGGCGCCATATTTAAAACTACATGCATGTGTATGTCGGCGGCGGCGGCAGGCATGGACACTGGGGACAAGGCTGCACTGGGGACAAGGCTGCGCTGAGGGCAAGGCTGCACTGAGGCAAGGCTGCACTGGGGCAAGGCTGCACTGACAAGACTGCACTGGGGCAAAGCTGCACTGACAAGGCTGCACTGGGGCAAAGCTGCACTGATAAGGCTGCACTGACACTGAAAAGGCTGCAATGACACTAACAAGGCTGCAGATGAACACTGATGAGGCTGCATTGATGGGCATTTTAATGTAAGTTTTTTTTCCTTAAACTTCCCTCCTAAAAGTTTTTTTCCTTAAAATTCTCTCCTAAACTTTGGGTGCGTGTTATACGCCGGCGCGTGTTATACGCCGTTAAATACGGTATCTAAAAAACAATGACAATTGTAACATATAGCATCTATGATTATTGTGCAGTGAGCCCTTGTATGTCTACGCGTTTCACCGTTAGGCTTCCTCAGGACACGGCCAAGGTTCACAGATGAGACAGAGAAGGGAATATGTCTCTCTATCTTAAATTGGAATGCAAAATCATGCAAGTCACGGTAGCATGAGAAAGTTCAATCAGCAGTAAGAAAGTATATTAGATATAGCTAAATATCTCTGCAGGGGCATGTAAACAATATTCCTAATTAAGGGAGCAGCCATTAGAGGGAGGAGGGCCAGCACCAGAGGCACCACTTAGATCCTGGATTTAGTATGAGCAATGCTGAAGGCTCAATACAATCCCATCGCTGCATATTTAAGATACAAATAATCCAGCGTGCCCCTGGGAGACAGCAATACACTGCACACATTTCAGCCAACATCCTTCGGAAAAAAATCCATGGTTTTGTTGTCGGAAATTCCGATCGTGTGTACGCGGCATAGCGGTTTCCCAAAACAGTTGCATTCAAAGCAGGCCATAATTGTAATTGTTGCAGGTATGTTTGCTTTCAACTGAACTGTCAAGCCATCAAATGGTTTATGTCATAACTGATCACATATGTAGCATTGTGGCACCTGCAGATGAAACAGAGGCTAAGTTTCTTGGCTCAAACGTGTGCAGTGTATTGCTGTCTCCCAGGGGCACGCTGGATTATTTGTATCCTGAATATGCAGCGATGGGATTGTATTGAGCCTTCAGCATTGCTGGCTGTAAAGGATAGGAGGGTATAGTTCTCATTTAAAGTCCCTGTCAGGTGTTTACTGTGTCTAAAGTTCCATGGAGGGGATTTCCTGTCACTTCTTGACCTGGGGACAGACTGTAATCATGACAGAGAGAGAGGGATGGCTACATAGACCCCAATAGAATGCTGACAGTGGTTCTAGTCTCCCCTACTCTACAAAAGTTTTTTTTATTACTGTCTTGATCCCCCCAAAAATGTTCCGTCCCTTCATGTCCTGATGAGAATGATTGGGGGTGGAAAAGGCGATTTAACCTATTTTAGAGATCAGATTGAACGAATAGATGCTATCACATTTAAGTTATGTCTAGTGTATGCATATACACAGTATATATATATATTTACTTATCTATTTAACCCTAGGACTGATAAATTGGGCCCCAGTGGCCACCGTGGCTTGCTCTTTCCCTTTCCAATTGCATCTGACATTGAATAATCGAGCAGGACCAGAAACCAACGCACGTTTTTAATTGTGTACGGCATAGTTGTTGTCTTCCACTATTCAACGAAGTGTGAGTAAAGGATTATATAAAATTTTACCCGATTCTTGCAATATTTTGGAGTATAGCCCAAACTAATTTGGTAATAGTAATTTTACATGATACTTACCTTTGATGTTGGAATTTTGTTATTATCAGCACATATTATATATCTAAAATGTATATTATAGAAATACGATCCTTTCTGCTCCCTGATGAAGGAGACTCTTCTCTGAAACATGCTAGTTAACAGAAGACGCTTATATCACACCGGAGAACAGTGACTAACTACCTTAACTTATGCCGTATTTTTCTGTCTACAGTGACGGGAAAAAAGTATTTGATCCCCTGCTGATTTTGTATGTTTGCCCACTGGCAAAGAAATGATCAGTCTAGAATCTTAATGGTAGGTTTATTTTAACAGTGAGTGACAGAATAACAAAAAAAAATATCCAGAAAAACGCATTTCAAAAAAGTTATAAATTGATTTGCATTTTAATGAGTGAAGCAAGTATTTGATCTCCTATCAATCAGCAAGATTTCTGGCTCCCAGGTGTCTTCTATACAGGTAATGAGCTGAGATTAGGACCACGCTCTTAGCCCTGGTTCACAATGATGCGATTTGACATGTCAAATCGCATGCCAAATTGGTGGCTATTGCCCGTAATGTAACCGTTCCAGTTTCTGTACTACTTTTGGCGATTTCAGGAGCGATTTCAATAGTCATTTGTGCAGGAAACCGCACAGATGTCTCTGAAATCGTCAGACTGACATGCGGGAATGAAATTGTGCGAGTTCAGCTAAACTCGCATGATTTCAATCCCGCAGCAGTGTGAACCTGTGCTCAAAGGGAGTGCTCCTAATCTCAGCTTGTTACCTGTATAAAAGACACTTGTCCACAGAAGCAATCAATCAATCAATCAGATTCTAATCTCTCCACCATGGCCAAGACCAACGAGCTTTCCAAGGATGTTGGGGACAAGATTGTAGACCTACACAAGGCTGGAATGGGCTACAAAACTGTTGCCAATCAGCTTGGGGAGAGGGTGGCAACAGTTAGTGAGATTATTCGCAAATGGAAGAAACACAAAATAACTGTCAATCTCCCTCGGTCTGGGGCTCCATATAAGATCTCACCTCGTGGAGTTTCAATGATCATGAAAACGGTGAGGATACAGTCCAGAACTACACGGGAGAATCTTGTCAATGATCTCAAGGCAGTTGAGACCATAGTCACCAAGAAAACAATTGGTAAAACACTACACCATGAAGGACTGAAATCCTGCAGTGCCTGCAAGGTCCCCCTGTTCAAGAAAGCACATGTACAGGCCTGTCTGAAGTTTGCTAATAATCTTCTGAATGATTCAGAAGAGAATTGGGTGAAAGTTTTGTGGTCAGATGAGACCAAAATCAAGCTCTTTGGCATCAACTCAACTCACTGTGTTTGGAGGAGGAAGAGGAATGCTGCCTATGACCCCAAAAACACCATCCCCACTGTCAAAATGGAGGTGGAAACATTATGCTTTGGGAGTGTTTTTCTGCTAAAGGGACAGGAAAACTTCACCGCATCAAAGGGTCAATGGACAGGGCCATGTACCGTCAAATCTTGGGTGAGAACCTACTTACCTCAGCCAGGGCATTGAAAATGGGTCGTGGATGGGTATTCCAGCATGACACACCTCCAAGGCCACAGAGGAGTGGCTCAAGAAGAAGCATATTAAGGTCCTGGAGTGGCCTAGCCAATCTCCAGACCTTAAACCCAAAATATGTGGAGGAAGCTGACGGCTTGAGTTACCAAACTTCAGCCTTGAAACCTAATGACCTGGAGAGGATCTGCAAAGAGGAGTGGGACGAAATCCCTCCTGAGATGTGTGCAAACCTGGTGGCCAACTACAAGAAACATCTGACCTCTGTGATTGCCACCAAGGGTTTCCCCACCAAGGACTAAGTCATGTTTTTCGAATGGGTCAGATACTTATTTCATTCATTAAAATGCAAATTAATTTATAATTTTTTTTAAATGCATTTTTCTGGATATTTTTGTTGTTATTCTGTCTCTCACTGTTAAAATAAACCTACCAATAAAATTATAGACTGATCATTTCTTTCTCAGTGGGCAAATGTACAAAATCAGCAAGGGGATCAAATACTTTTTTCCCTCACTGTACATGTTTTTTTTAATCAAATTTTGAATATTGTATAAATAAACTTTTCTATTTTTTAAAAATATTGGCATTCACACTTTATCTTTCAATGTGCCATTTAAAGTCCCATTTGGGGTAAACATTTTGGTTCGTAAGAGATTCAATAAAGCATTTGTGATGCTATTCTGAAGATAAAGTCGTATTAGAAAGTCCTGAATTCATGCGTGCAACAGCTTTCTTGCTATTTCCAACACGTAACAAATTCAGGTCCTTGTTACATGTGACATCTTTACATTCTGAGGCCACGGCTGTGGCAGATTCAATAAAGTGTAACTAAAGCCAAAACTTTTTTTTTAACTTTTGGATAAAGTGGAGAGGGATTAGAATAGAACCCGTCAGTTTTTATTGACTTTGGTGCCCATGTTAGGGAGATTCACCCTATTTGTCCTGTTTTGGGTTGTCACCAGAACAGGAATAGAGGGGAAATCTTGCAATGGAGACACTAGTTCTGGTGACACCCCAGGATACCCTCACTTTGGAGGGATTTCCTCCCACTTCCTGTTTTAGCTATGGGACAGGAAGTGAAGGGAAGTCTCCCCAATAGGACACAGGTGACAAAAAAGAAAACTGACGGGGGTTATAATCCTCCCTTACTCTATCCAAAATAATAATTTAATAAAAAATTACCTTTAGTTATACTTTAACCGCTTCAATACCTGGCACTTTCACCCCCTTCCTGCCCAGGCCAATTTTGAGCTTTCAGCGCTGTCACACTTTGAATGACAATTGCGCGGTCATGCAACACTATGTGAAAAAGTGTAAGCAATTGTTCTCCTTCACTGATGTGCGCTGATGAGGCGGCACTGATAGGCTGCGCTGATGAGGCAGCACTTATGGGCACTGATTAGGTGGCACTGAAGATGAGGCACTAATATGCCGCACTTATGGGCACTGATATGTGGCACTGATGAGCACCAATAGGTGGCACTGATGGGTGGCACTGGTGGGCACGGTTAGGTGGCATTGGTGGACAGCAATGATGGGTAGCACTGACTGGCATCACTAATGGGCACTGATTGGTGGCACTTGTGGGCACTGATTGCTGGCGCTGTATTGTAATCAGGGCACTGATCATCAGTGCCCTGATTACATGTCTGGGTGTCCCCTGCGAGGAGATGCCACTGATCGGCTCTCCTCTCCACACACTCTGTCAGTGTGAGGCGATGAGAGCCGGTTACCAGCATTTCCGTGTTTACATGTGACCGGCTGTGATTGGACACAGCTGATCACATGGTTAAAGAGCCACATCATCGCGTGAGCATGCAAGAGCGGTGACACTGGGGCAATGTCATACAGAGATCGGGGTCCCGCTGTGTCCTAGCAACAAGGCGCGATCACCGCGCTGAGTGCCCCCGTGGGAGCGGCCGTTTGGGTGCGCCATCATATGAAGTCCACCCAGAACGAGAGCTGCACTGTCCCTCCGTCATTTGACGGTGGGTGGGCGGCAAGCGGTTAATCACAGGTGGGTTTTTTATTTTTTGTTGCCTAAAAAAATGAAAAACCGTTTTTCTTAGTTCCTGTCAGTAAAATTTTGGAAATAAATATTTTTTCTCCTTCACTGATGTGCGCTAATGAGGCTGCACTTATGGGCATTGATAGGCTGCACTGAAGGGCACGGATGAGGAGGCACTAAGATTCTACACCGATGAGCACTAATAGGTGGCACGGATGGGTGGCACTGATGAGCAGGCACTGAAAGGCAGCACTGATGGGCACTGCTGGGGATGCACTGATGATCAGTGCAATGATTATTTGTACAGTCTCAAGATGCCGCTGATCGGCTCTCCTCGCCTTGCACTCTGTCAGAGTGAGATGAGGAGAGCTGATAAAAAACACTTCTGTGTTTACATGTGACTGGCTGTGATTGGACACAGCCGATCACATGGGTAAAGAGCCACGTCATCACGTGGGCACGCAAGAGCGGTGAATAAAAATATGAGAGGATCCTGCCCGCCGTCATTTTACTATATGGCGGGTGGGAGGTGGTAAAGTAAAACTAAAGCCAAAACATTCTTTTTTTTTTTTGGAAAGGGGAGGTTATAACCCCTGTCAGTTTTTTGGTCATCTGTATCCCATACACTTTAAAGTATTTGTAAAGGCTCCAGGTTCTTTACCTTTATATGTTCTATGAATGAAGGTAAAAAACCTTCTCTGTGCAGCCCCCCCCCCCCAATACTTATCTGCTCCTGCAATGTGCGCGAGAGCCTGAGCTCTCCCTCCTCATTGGCTCCTGCTGCTGTCAATCACAGCCAGTGAGCCAATGAGGAGAGGGGGCGGGCAAAGGCATGGATCTGTGTGCATGGACAAGCAGAGCAGCAGCTCGGGAGCGAGTCGGCTCGGGTGCCTCCATTGCAAGCTGCTTGCTGTGGGGGCACTCGACAGGAGGGACGGGCCAGGAGGGACCCGAGAAGAGGAGGATCGGGGCAAAGACTGCATTTAATATCACTTTAAAATGTAACTAAAGGAAAAATACTATTTTATAGTTTTGGATATAGTGGAGAGGGGTTAGAAGGCCGACAGGTTTTTGTTACAGTCTGTATCCCCGCTAAGGGAGATTTAGCCTATTTATCTGCTTTATTGTTAATAATAATAATTCAAAGTAAAGGAAAATCCAAATGTTCTGGTTGAAAATCTTCCATTGGGGACACTAGTTTTGGTGACAACCGGCTATTCCCTCACTCTTACTTCTTATATTTTGCTATGGGACATAAAGTGAAAGGGAAACTACCCGACGGGGACACAGATGCAAAAAAAAAAAAAAAAAAAATGACAAAGGTTATAACACTTCCTTACTCCATACAAAATAAAAAAAGAACAATATTTAGCCTTTAGTGTGACTTTATCAGCCCCTCACTATCACATCTACAGCCCGTATAACGTCAGAGCTCCTGCGGCGCCATTACGCCGATGACGTCACCAACGTGACATTCCGGCTCCCAGCCTGCCTGCCCTTCCTTCTGCCGGGTCCTCAGAGGAAAAAGGGCCTCTAGGTGAGCTGCCCCGTGAAGCGCCTGCATTTGAAAAGCAGTCGGAAGCGCCCGGGGCGGACACGAATCCTTCCTGTAGTAGTCGGTAGTGTGTAACGTGAGTCGGCGGCGGTGCGAGGATTGGATTTAGCGTGTGGCGGGACGCGGTTAGGTGAGACATTGCAGACAGGCGGGAGGAGGGGCAGCCAGTACGTACTCCAGCTTGTTGTGACGGGAGAAGCCGGACAAGGAAGAGGGTGACGGGGCCCGACCGAGCCCACCACCGCCAGCATGCCGCTCTTCAGCACCAACCCCTTCGAGCAGGATGTGGGTGAGTGTGGAGGGGTGCCCGGGCAGATGCCTGTACTGTGTCAGCTGGAGCTCATTTCTAGGGACCACCCGGGACTGTACAGTGTGTCCCCCTAATGTCATCTCAGGAAATGTCCCCATCAATGGCCTGGACTGTCAGCCACTGTCCCTATAAATATGACGGATCTTCAAGGGATATCCTGGATCTATAGGGCTGTCCCTAAGACTGGGACCTCTGGTCTTCAAGGGTCAAACCCATAAATGTCCTGGTTTTATAAGACAGTCCTCATCATAGTCCCTTCACTTCAAGGGTTTGTCCTCATAAATGTCCTGGTTTTATCGGGTTGTTCCCCAGTTTCAAAGGAGCTTCCCAAGAAAATGTTCCTGATTTTTGAGGGCCATCTTAAGGACTTGGAGGATTGTCCTCATCACTGTGCCAGGTGAAGTGCCGATATACAGTGGGGACGGAAAGTATTCAGACCCCCTTAAATTTTTCACTCTGTTATATTGCAGCCATTTGCTAAAATCATTTAAGTTCATTTTTTTCCTCATTAATGTACACACAGCACTCCATATTGACAGAAAAACACAGAATTGTTGACGTTTTTGCAGATTTATTAAAAAAGAAAAACTGAAATATCACATGGTCCTAAGTATTCAGACCCTTTGCTCAGTATTTAGTAGAAGCACCCTTTTGATCTAATACAGCCATGAGTCTTTTTGGGAAAGATGCAACAAGTTTTTCACACCTGGATTTGGGGATCCTTAGCCATTCCTCCTTGCAGATCCTCTCCAGTTCTGTCAGGTTGGATGGTAAACGTTGGTGGACGGCCATTTTTAGGTCTCTCCAGAGATGCTCAATTGGGTTTAAGTCAGGGCTCTGGCTGGGCCATTCAAGAACAGTCACGAAGTTGTTGTGAAGCCACTCCTTCGTTATTTTAGCTGTGTGCATAGGGTCATTGTCTTGTTGGAAGGTAAATCTTCGGCCCAGTCTGAGGTCCTGAGCACTCTGGAGAAGGTTTTCATCCAGGATATCCCTGCACTTGGCCGCAATCATCTTTCCCTCGATTGCAACCAGTCGTCTTGTCCCTGCAGCTGAAAAACACCCCCACAGCATGATGCTGCCACCACCATGCTTCACTGTTGGGACTGTATTGGACAGGTGATGAGCAGTGCCTGGTTTTCTCCACACATACCGCTTAGAATTAAGGCCAAAAAGTTCTATCTTGGTCTCATCAGACCAAAGAATCTTATTTCTCACCATCTTGGAGTCCTTCAGGTGTTTTTTTTAGCAAACTCCATGCAGGCTTTCATGTGTCTTGCACTGAGGAGAGGCTTCAGTCGGGCCACTCTGCCATAAAGCCCCAACTGGTGGAGGGCTGCAGTGATGGTTGACTTTCTACAACTTTCTCTCATCTCCCCTCTGGAGCTCAGCCACAGTGATCTTTGGGTTCTTCTTTACCTCTCTCACCAAGGCTCTTCTCCCCCGATAGCTCAGGTTGGCCGGACGGCCAGCTCTAGGAAGGGTTCTGGACGTCCCAAACGTCTCCAATTAAGGATTATGGAGGCCACTGTGCTCTTAGGAACCTTAAGTGCAGTAGAAATTTTTTGTAACCTTGGCCAGATCTGTGCCTTGTCACACTTCTGTCCCTGAGCTCTTCAGGCAGTTCCTTTGACCTCATGATTCTCATTTGCTCTGACATGCACTGTGAGCTGTAAGGTCTTATATAGACAGGTGTGTGGCTTTCCTAATCAAGTCCAATCAGTATAATCAAACACAGCTGGACTCAAATGAAGGTGTAGAACCATCTCAAGGATGAACAGAAGAAATGGACAGTACCTGAGTTTTATATTTATATATATATATATATATATATATATATATATATATATATATATATATATATATATGTGTGTCACAGCAAAGGGTCTGAATACTTAGGACCATGTGATATTTCAGTTTTTCTTTTTTAATCTGCAAAAATGTCAACAATTCTGTGTTTTCTGTCAATATGGGGTGCTGTGTGTACATTAATGAGGAAAAAATGAACTTAAATGATTTTAGCAAATGGCTGCAATATAACCAAGAGTGAAAAATTTAAGGGGGTCTGAATACTTTCTGTCCCCACTGTAAGTCCCGGATCATCAAGGACCATCCCTTTTAAATGTCTCTTGGTTTTCAAATGGTGCCCCAATGAATGTCCCTGGGTCCGAAGGCTCATCCCAGGAAATGTTTTTTTAAGGGCCATCCTAAGAAATATCTCTGGTTTTCAAAGATTGTCCACACAGATGTCCATAATTTTTAAGGTCTGTCCCCATAATTGTCTTAATGGGCAGTCCTTGGTTTTATAAGGCAGCTCCCTAGTTTTGAAGGGTCATCCCAGGAAAATGTTCCTGCTTTCCAAAGCCATACTAGGGTTTTGAAGAGTTATCCTCATCGCTGTTCTTGTTTTGTGCCATGCCAATTTAAGTCCTTGGTCTTCAAGGTCCAACCTATAACTGTCCCTGTTTTTCAAGGGATATCACTGACTATCCCTGGCTTTCAAGGATGTTACATAAATATGCTGGATTTTCAGTGGCCGTTCCCATCAATGTCCCTGGTTTCAAAGAACCGTTTCTGGTTTGGAAGGGTTGTCTCTATGAATGTTCTTTGATGTCAAAGACTGTCCCCTTAGGTATTCATGATTTTCAAGGACTGTCTCTAATAAATATCCTAGATTTTCAAGGGATTTCTCCATAGATATCCTGGATTTATAGTACCATCCCTGGAATTCTAGGTCAATTCCTATAAATGTCCCTGGTTTTATAAGACTCTGCCCTAGTTTTAAAGGGTCATCCCAGGGGAAAGTTTCTGCTTTCCAGGGCCATACTAGGGTTTTGAAGGGATGTCTTTATCGCTGTTCCTGTTTTGTGCCATTCCAATTTGAGTCCCTGGTCTTCAATGGCCATCCCCATAAACGTCCTTCGTTTTCAAGGGATGTCCCCATAAACGTCCTTCGTTTTCAAGGGATGTCCCCATAAACGTCCTTCGTTTTCAAGGGATGTCCCCATAAACGTCCTTCGTTTTCAAGGGATGTCCCCATAAACGTCCTTCGTTTTCAAGGGATGTCCCCATAAACGTCCTTCGTTTTCAAGGGATGTCCCCATAAACGTCCTTCGTTTTCAAGGGATGTCCCCATAAACGTCCTTCGTTTTCAAGGGATGTCCCCATAAACGTCCTTCGTTTTCAAGGGATGTCCCCATAAACGTCCTTCGTTTTCAAGGGATGTCCCCATAAACGTCCTTCGTTTTCAAGGGATGTCCCCATAAACGTCCTTCGTTTTCAAGGGATGTCCCCATAAACGTCCTTCGTTTTCAAGGGATGTCCCCATAAACGTCCTTCGTTTTCAAGGGATGTCCCCATGAACGTCCCTAGTTTTCAAGGGATGTCCCCATGAAGGTCCCTAGTGTTCAAGGGATGTCCCCATGAAGGTCCCTAGTGTTCAAGGGATGTCTCCATGAAGGTCCCTAGTGTTCAAGGGATGTCTCCATGAAGGTCCTTAGTTTTCAAGGGATGACTCCATGAAGGTCCCTAGTTTTCAAGGGATGTCTCCATGAAGGTCCCTAGTTTTCAAGGGATGTCTCCATGAAGGTCCCTAGTTTTCAAGGGATGTCTCCATGAAGGTCCCTAGTTTTCAAGGGATGTCTCCATGAAGGTCCCTAGTTTTCAAGGGATGTCCCCATGAACGTCCCTAGTTTTCAAGGGATGTCCCCATGAAGGTCCCTAGTGTTCAAGGGATGTCCCCATGAAGGTCCCTAGTGTTCAAGGGATGTCTCCATGAAGGTCCCTAGTGTTCAAGGGATGTCTCCATGAAGGTCCTTAGTTTTCAAGGGATGTCTCCATGAAGGTCCTTAGTTTTCAAGGGATGTCTCCATGAAGGTCCCTAGTTTTCAAGGGATGTCTCCATGAAGGTCCCTAGTTTTCAAGGGATGTCTCCATGAAGGTCCCTAGTTTTCAAGGGATGTCTCCATGAAGGTCCCTAGTTTTCAAGGGATGTCTCCATGAAGGTCCCTAGTTTTCAAGGGATGTCGATAGTTTTCAAGGGATGTCCCCACAAATGTCCCTAGTTTCCAAGGAATGTCCCCATCCCCCCCCCCCTGCTTTTCAAGGGATGTCCCCATCAACATCTCAGGGTTCAAAGGGTCAACCCAGGAAAGTTCTTGTTTTTTATGGCTGTCCTAGCTAATATCTCTGCTTTTCAAGGAGTGTCCCCATAGATGTCCCTGATTTTAAGGTCTGTCCCCATAATTGTCCCTGGGCTTAAAGGGCAGTCCCTGGTTTTATAAGAATGTTCCCCAGTTTTGAAGGGTCATCCTAGGAAAATGTTTTCCAGGTTCATACTAGGGTTTTGAAGAGTTGTCCTAATTACTGTTCCTGTTTTGTGCCATGCCATTATGAGTCCCTGGTCTTCAAAGGTCATCCCTCTAAATGTCCCTGGTTTTCAAGGGATGTCTTTGTAAATATCCCTAGTTATCAAGGACCTTCCCCATAAATATCTTGGCTTTTCAGTGGCCCCATAAATGTCCCTGGGTTCAACTAGTCATCGCAGGTTTTCTAGGGCCAGCCTAAGAAATGTTCCTGGTTTGGAAGGGTTGTCCCCAGAAATGTTCCTTGGTTTTTAAACAATATCCCCATAGGTATCCATGATTTTCAGGGACTGCCCCTATACATATTCTGCTTTTTTAAAAGGAATGTCCCCAAAGAAATCCTGGTTTTCTAGGGGCATACCTATAAATGTCCCTGATTTTTGTATGGCTGTTGCCTGGCTTCGAAGGCTCATCCCAGAAAATGTTCCTGTTTTCTAGGGCCTTCCTAGGGTTTTGAAGGGTTGTCTTTATTGCTGTTCCTAGTTTTGAAGTGCCGTGCCAATATGGGCACCTGGTCTTCAAGGGCCGTTCTTCATAAATCTGGTTTTCAAATGGTGCCCCCATAAATGTTCCAGGGTTTGAAGGTTCATCTCAGGAAATGTTCCTGTTTTCTAGGGCTGTCCTAGGAAACTTCTCTGGCTTTCAAGGATTGTATCCATAGATGTCCACTATTTTCAAGAACCTTCCCCATAAATAAATGTCTGGTTTTTAAAGGATGTTCCTAGATTTCAAGGGTCATACCCAGATATGTTCCTGAATTTCATGGACTTTCCCTATAATTGTCCCTGGTCTTAAAGGGTTGTCCCTGGATTTAAAAGGCAGTTCCCTGGGTTTGATAGGTCATCCTAGGAAAGTGTTCCTGCTTTCCAGTGTCATACTAGGATTTTGAGGAGTTGTCCTCATCACTGTTCCTATTTTGAAGTGTCTTGCCAATATGAGCTCCTGGTCTTCTTGGGCTGTCCTCATAAATGTCCTAGGTTTTCAAGGACTGGCCCTATAAATAATCCTGATTTTTCAAGGGTCACTCCTATAAATGGGGCCATCCTTGGAAATGTCCCTGGTTATCTCCAGAAATTTCTTAGATTTTCAAGAGCTGCCCCCATAAATGTCCCTGGTTTTCGAAGGATGTCCCTTTAAATAATTCCCTGGATTTCAAGGGCCATCCTTTTAAATGTCTTGCTTACAAGAACTGTCCCCATCCCTGTTTTTCAAGGACTGTCTCCATAAATGTCCCTGGTTATCTAGGTCGTTCCCCATAAATATGTTTGGGTTTTCTACATCCCTACCTTTTTATTACCCCTTTCACACTGGGGTGGTGTGGGCGTTAGCGGTAAAGCGTCGCTACTTTTAGCGGTGATTTACCGCCGTTATAGCAGCGATATTCGGCTGCTAGTGGGGCGCTTTTAACCCCCCGCTAGCGGCCGAGGAAAAGGTTATTAGCTCCCATGTTGCGGCACTGCGCGCTTCGGCAGCGCTGCCCATTTATTTCAATGGGTAGGGGTGGTAGAGGATTGGTGTACACACTGCCCCAAAGCTGCTGCTTGCAAGATTTTTTTTTCCCGTCCTGCAAGCGCACCGCCCCAGTGTGAAAGTACTCAGGCTTTTACACTGGGGTGGCTTTAGAGGCGCTTTTCAGGCGCCTATTTTTAGCGCTAAAACGCCTGAAATGTGCCCCAGTGTGAAAGGGTTCTAAATGCTGCTGAGTTCGAAGGTTTGTCCCAGGAATTGTTCCCGTTTTTCTAGGGCCATCCTAGGAAATGTCCATGGATTTGAAGAGTTTTCCCCAGAAATTTCCCAGGTTTTCAAAGATTGTCCCCATAGGTGTCCATGATTTTCAAGGGCCTTCGCCCATAAATGTTCCTGGTTTTCAAAGGAAGTCCCTAGATTTCAAGGGTCATCCCTATAAATGATTTTTAGAAGATCTGTAAAGAAAAGTGGACCAAAATCCCTCCTGGGATGTGTGTAAACCTGGTCACCAACTACAAGAAACATCTTACCTCTGTGCATGCCAACAAGGGTTTCTCCACCAAGTATTAAGTCATGTTTTGCTTTGCGATCAAATACTTATTTTACTCACTGAACTGTAACTTAATTTATAGCATTTGTTTTATGTGTGTTTTTTCTGGATTTTTGGTTGATATTCTGTCTCTATCATTTAAAATACACCTATGATAACAATTATAGACCCTTCATTTCTTTGTAAGTGGGCAAACCTACAAAATCTGCAGGGGATCAAATAATAATTGTCCCCACTGTATGTTCCTAGTTTTAATGGACCGTGCCTATCAGTGTACCTGGTTTTCAGTTATTGTCCCCACAGGTTTTCAAGGCCATCTGGTTTTCAAGAGATGTCCCCATAAATGTCCCTGGTTTTTAAGAGCTTCCTCATAAATATCTTGGATTTTCAAAGGCCGTCCCTATAAATGTCATATTCACCATAGAAGAGGAACAGCCGGCTGTGTCTGTCCTAATGGTACGGGCTTCCTAATGGATAAGGAATATTCATTGAAGGATGGCCAAATAATTGTAGAGCCAGCAAGTAATTTAAAGTGGAACTCCATTTTTATTAGGAAAATAATGACCTGCTTTATCTGTGTTACAAGCATTCTATTAAACTTTATTGGAGATCCTCACCTGTTTCTGTTCTGTAGATATTGAGGTAGGCATTTCTAGTGCACTTGCTGAATGTGAGTGCTAAGTGAGGAGAGTCTGCCTTTATTAGAATGGAAATGTTTACATTCCTTGTAATAGAAACAAAAGTGATCAACAAAAATTTTTTTGGAAAAAAAAAAGTGTCAAGCTAAAATAAAAAAAGTAAAATTAACAAAAAAAAATAAAATTTGAAAGCGCCCCTGTCCCCGTGAGTTTGTACGCAGAAGCGAACGCATACATAAGTCCCACCCACATATGAAAATGGTGTTCAAACCACACATATGAGGTGTTGCCGCAAACCTTAGAGCGAGAGCAATAATTTTGGCCCTAGACCTCCTCTGTAACTCAAAACATGTAACCAGTAAAAAATGTTTAAAGTGTCTCCTAGGGCTCGGTTCACACTGGGACGACTTGGGATCCGACTTGTACGCCCTCAAGTCGCCCCAGAAAGAGATTCAATGGGAGTGAATGGGAGCGTCTTAATAGACACTACTGAAGTCGCTCCGACTTCAGAGCGTACTCCCTGTACTACTTGGATCCGACTTGGTAGGCGACCTGTACCATAGAAATCAATGGAAGTCGCCTCCAAGTCGGATCTCTCTCTTAAGTCAAGCGACTTTGCAGGCAAAAACTTTCGTTTGCCCAGGCAAACCCCTCCCTCCCAGAGAGCTGATTGTTCTGTGATTGGCCACAGCCGAAGTCGCCTGTCATGGAGGCGACTTCAAGTCGCGTTGTAATTTGCTAAAGTCGCGTTGAAGTCGCCGTGCAAAGTCGCGCTGAAGTCGTGTTGCCCCTGTGTGAATCGAGCCTCAGGGGATTTTTAAATAGTAATGAAGTTTGGCGCCATTCCATGAGCGTGTGCAATTTTGAAGCATGACATGTTGGGTATCTATTTACTCAGCGTAACTACATCTTTCAGGTTATACAAAAACATTGGGCTAACTTTCTTGTGTTTTTTTTTTTTTAAGCCCAAAACTGTTTTTTTACCCAAAAAAACGCATTCAAAAAATTGCTGCGCAAATACCGTGCTAGATAAAAAGTTGCAATGACCGCCATTGTATTCTCTAGGGTCTCTGCTAAAAAAACATACATAATGTTTGGGGGTTCTATGTAATTTTCTAGCCAAAAAATTATGATTTTTACATGTAGGAGAGAAATGTCAGAATTGGCCTGGTAGGCAAGTGGTTAATCTCCTTATATTTTGCTTTCTCTAGTTCCTCCTTTACTTCCTCATCAACCTGTCAAGGAAATGTTTAAAGAAAACCCTTTCATTCCACTCCTTACCTTAGTCCCAGTGATGTAATCAGCGTTATGTACATACCATATTTCCCCAAAAATAAGCCCAGGTCTTGTATTCATTTTGGCAACCAAAAACACAGTAGGGCTTATTTTTGGGGTAGGGCTTGTCATTTAATGTGCTGTCTTCTCTCCCCCTGCCTGGTAGGAATCTCCTGTGTGAAGTGAAGTAAAAGTGGTTGTGGGCTGCTAGAGTCCTCTCTATTACAGTAGTATATGGTGGGAAAGGTGTGTGTTTCTGCTATCTGTTTTGTCAGGTACCTTATTATAGCACCGCTCTGGGCTTCCATAGCCTGCCTGAGCTCTCTTCCACTATCTGAGCATTGCAGAGGGAGGGGGTTGAGATCCCCCGCTGACAAGCAGGAGAAGAGGAGGAGATCAGCTGAGCACCGCTCTGCTTTGTACCGAGGGTGTTTGAATACAGATTAGATTACAGGGACACACAGTTTGCATTGTGTAGTGCTTTAATAGAAAGGATTCTAGCAGTTTACAACCACTTCCAACTAGGGCTTATATTCAGGGTAGGTCTTACTTTCGGGGAAACACTGTAGTTTACTGAAAACATCACAGCACCCTCCCTCGGTACAACCTCCTGAGCCCTCAGGCCTGATCCAAGCAGTAGGCTGGCTCTTGGGAGACGTTACATAGAAATGTCTGCTGATTCAGGGAAAAGTCGGCAGTCCTAGGCAGGCTGCATTTCCATGCAGACCACTCCACTCTAGGTGGCGCTCACAAGTGATACTGAACCTCCATGACTGAATAGAATGTAAAGGAGCTCCAGGCTCCTTCAGAAAAAATTAAGTCAGCAGCTACAAATACTGTAGCTGCTGACTTTTAATATCAGAATTCTTACCTGTCCAGGGATCCCACAATGTCCTCACCCAAGCCGAATCTTCCGTCGGCTTCAGGTTCAGGCACCGGCATCTCTAGTAAAGGAAACCTAAAGTGAAGCCTTGCGACTTTACAGCCTGTTTCCTACGGCGCATGCACAAGTTGCGCTGTGCCTTGAGAATGGTCCTGTGGTCTTCTTGGACCTGTGATGTGTCCCAAAAGACTGGGTGGGGGAGGAGGGGGGCTGAACTTCTGGCTCAGTTTGTTCCAGTGCAAAAAAAATTGGATTTTTATAACAGTTTACCTGTAAAATCCTTTTCTTTGAAGTACATCACGGGACACAGAGCCATAGTAGTTACTATATGGGTTAAAGGCCTCTGCAGAGGCGCTTTGCCGGCAGTATAGCTGCGCCGTCCCATTGATTTCAATGGGCAGGAGCGGTATACACTCCGCTCCTTCATCGCTCCGAAGATGCTGCTAGCAGGACTTTTTTTACTGTCCTGCTAGCGCACCGCTCCAGTGTGAAAGCCCTTGGGGCTTTCACACTGGAATCAAAGCAGCGGCACTTTCGGGTCGGTTTGCAGGCGCTATTATTAGCGCAATAGCGCCTGCAAACTGCCCCAGTGTGAAAGGACCCTAAGACAGGAAGTCAACTCCCTATATAACTCCTCCCACTACTGGGAGTACCTCAGTTTTTGTAGCAAAGCAATATACGTGTATACCAGAAAGATGGGAGGGACCTCTGTGTCCTGTGATGTACTTCAAAGAAAAGGATTTTACAGATAAGCTGTTATAAAAATCCTATTTTCTTATCGTACATCACGGGACACAGAGCCATAGTAGTTACTATGGGGGATGTCCCATAGCAATGCCAACTGAAGGGAAGGAGACACAACAAAAGTAGGGCACCAAGAGTTCAGAGGACTTATACTGCTGCCTGCAGTATGTTGTGCCCAAAGGCGATATCCTCATGACCTTTTACATCTACTTGATAGAATCTGGTAAATGTATGGACTGAAGACCAAGTTGCGGCCTTGCAGATTTGAGCCATGGAGGCTTGGTGATGCACTGCCCAGGAAGTACTAACAACCCTGGTGAAGTGCACTTTAACCTCTTCCCGCCGAGCGTACGCAGATATGCGGCCTCGGCTTTCGGGGTTTATACTGGGATGATGCCCGCAGCTGCCACTTCCGGTGGCTAGAGACAGACTGGCACGAAGCCGGAAGCGGCTTCGTGCCAGTCTCCTGAATGTAAACACAGAAGCGACGTCATGTTTACTTGGCTGACAATGGCGCTGGATTTAAAAAAAATATACAGTATTTCCATTTTTGGCGACCTGAATACTTTGAAGTGCAAAGGAGGGATTAGAGGTCTTTCAGACCCCCGATTCCTCCATAAAGAGTACCTGTCACCACCTATTACTGTCACAAGGGATGTTTACATTCCATGTGACAGCAATAAAAGTGATCAATTTTTTATTTATTTTTTTAAACACAATTTAATATAAAAATAAATAAAAAACAATTTTTTTTTTTAAAGCGCCCCCATCACCATGAGCTTGCGCAGCAAAGAAATCACATATGGAAGTCGCGCCCGCATATGTAAATGCTGTTCAAATCACACATGTTTGGTATCGCCACGATTGTCAGAGCGAGAGCAATAATTCTAGTATTAGACCTCCTCTGTAACTCTAACCTGGTAACCATAAAAAAATTTAAAGCGTTACCTATGGAGATTTTTAGGTACCATAGTTTGTCGCCATGCAACTATAAAGCGTGACATGTTTGGTATCTATTTACTCGGCATAGCATCATCTTTCACATTATACAAAAAAATTGGGATAACTATACTGTTTCGTTTTTTAAAATTCATGAAAGTGTCCCTTTTCCCAAAAAGTTGCTTTTAAAACACTGCTCCACAAATACCGTATGACATAAAATATTGCAACAATCGCCATTTTATTCTCTAGATTCTCTGCTAAAAATATATATATATATATATATATATATATATATATATATATATATATATATAATGTTTGGGGGTTCTAAGTAATTTTCTAGCAAAAAATAGGGTTTTTAACTTGTAAAAACCAAATGTCAGAATTAGGCTTAATCATGAAAGGGTTAATATAAAAAGGTGGAACTTTCCTCTTTAAATCATAAGCTTGAACAATCACTTGACGAATCCATTTAGAAATAGTAGATTTCGATGCTGCCTGTCCTCTTAGGACCTTCAGGCAACACAAACAAAACATCTGTTTTCCGAACCTGAGCAGTTGCCTTCAAGTAGACTTTGACTGCTCTCACCACATCAAGAGAATGTAGTAACCTTTCTTCCGCAGAACAGTGTTCTGGGAAAAATGAAGGTAGAACAATATCCTAGTTTAAATGAAAACCTGACACTACCTTCGGTAGAGAATTAGAATGAGGACGTAATACAACCTTATCCTTATGAATAATCAAATATGGCTCTTTTTCAAGAAAGAGCAGCCAACTCTGATACCCTTCTTGCAGAAGATATGGCTACCAGAAAAACTAATTTCTTTGTCAAAAGGACCAAGGGAATATGTTGTATCGACTCAAAAGGCTGTTTCTGTAATACTGATGGGACTAAATTCAAGTCCCAAGGGTTCAGGGGTGACCTAACTGGAGGATTAAGTTGCGTTACTCCCCGAATAATGCTACGAACCAGAGAGTGCGAAGCAAGTGGTCGTTGAAATAATACCGATTAGGCTGAAACCTGGCCTTTAATAGTACTCAAGGTAGGGCTGGGGAAAAAAATCGATTTGAATCGAGTTGAGAGGTCAAATCGATTCAAATTTTCAGCAAATCAGTTTTTTTTAGATTTATTTATTTTTTTCTCACCAGGACCGGCGCTGACACCGCACCAGTCCTGAGGAGCTGCGGGCAGGAGTTTTTAGGTGAGGCCGCTGCTTTGGCCTAGTCCGCGAGGCTGGACGCCGCAGACTAGGCCGAAGCCTCGCCTAAAAAATTCCTGCCCGCAGCTCCTCAGGACCTGCGCGGTGTCCATCAAAAAAAAAAAAAAAAAAGCACGATTCAAATCATGAATTGAGTTTTTTTTTTTTTTTTTTTTGGAGAAAATCGCCCAGCTCTAACTCAAGGCCAGTTTAATTTCTAATCCCATCTGTAGAAAGTCAAGGATCCTACCTATGACATATATTTCCTGGGGTGCCAACCCCTGGATTCACACCAGGAGACATATGCCTTCCAGACTTTATAATAATATGACTCTGGAGGCTGGCTTGCATTAACCAGAGTAGACACTACTGAACCTGGTAGTCCACGCTTCTTCAGAATATGCATCTCAATAGCCAAACCATTAAATTTAGCGCTTGTAGGGTAGGATGGAATACCGGACCTTGCAAGAGAAAGTCTGGCCATGGCGTTAGGGTCCATGGGTCTCCTACCACCATCTTTACGATCTTTGCATACCAAGATCTCCTGGGCCATGCCAGGGCCACAAGAATCACCACCTTCTCTTCCTGCTTGATACTGCGTAGAAGCCGCAGAAGCAACAGAACAGGAAGGAATGCATAAATCGGCGAAAACTGATTCCACGGGAAAGCCAAGGCATCTGTTCCGCATGCCAGCAGATCCTTTGTCCTTGACACAAAGTTGTCGATCTTTTTGTTGAACCTGGACGCAAACAGATCCACCTCCGGAATTCCCCATCTTTGACATATTGACAGAAAGATGTCGTGAAGAGACCATTCTCCCGGGAACAACTGCTGGCGACTCAAGTAGTCCGCCTGGCAATTCTCTATTCCTGGAATGAAGACTGCAGATAGGGAAGGTATGTTGTTTTCTGACCAAGTTAGGATATGATTCACCTCTCTCTGGGCTGCACAACTTCTCGTGCCTCCTTGCGTAATCTGAGCATCCAGCCCTTCAGGGCCAGGCGTGCTGCCCGACTCTCTAGAATATTGATGGGCAAGGTCATTTCTGATTTGGACCATTTTCCTTGGACAGACGCTTCTTCCAGGACTGCTCCCCAGCCCATCTGTTGTTACCACCTTCCAGGTAACTGGCAGGACGGATTTTCATTTTTGGAGATTCTTGGCCATCAACCACCAACTGAGGCTTTGGCACACCTTTGGGGATAAACCCATTGGGAAGTGTAGAGCTTGGACCTTCTTGTTCCAAGTCGATAGGACACTGTTTTGCAGTAGTCTTGAATGAAATTGAGCATAAAGAACGGCCTCGAATGAAGCCACCGTATTTACCAACAATCTCATGCAAAGGATTCGTCTTTGCTTTGATCACCTGAATCAGTTTCCTCATGGAACTGATCTTTGCCTGGGACAAGAACTCTCTCTTCTGAGCTGTATCTATGATCAGACCCAAGTATTCCAATCCCTTTGATGGTTTAAGGAAGATTTCTCTAGGTTGAGAATCCAACCTAGGTATTCCAGGTAGCTGACTGTGGTGACCAAACTTTGGTCTAAGTGAGCTACCGACTGGTCTATCATGAGTAGATCGTCCTAAGTAAGCTAGAATCGTTATACCTTGAGCCCTTAATCTGGCTAAAGGGGGAGCCAAGACCTTTGTAAACACTCAAGGTGCAGTAGCTAGACCGAAAGGCAGAGCTACAAACTGAAAATGAAGATTCTCGAAGCGTAGATATTTCTGGTGAGCGGGAAAAATAGGTACATGGAGTTAAGCATCCTTGATGTCAATTGATGCTAGCAGTTCTCCACCTTGTAAAATTGATCGGATTGACTCCATGTGAAAAGAGCGGATATTCAAAAACTGGTTTAGATCTTTAAGATCTAAAATGGGTCTGACATCCCCATTTGGTTTTGGTGAAAAGGTTTGAATAAAACCCTAACCCTTGCTCTTCCATGGGGACCACCGATATCACCTTTTGAGACAAAAAATGGTCCAAAGCTTGAAAGAGAGATGACTTTTCCTCTGGATCCCTGGGAACGCTTGATCTGAGAAAACGAGGAGATGGGAACTTTCGGAACTCTAGATTTTGTATCCTAGAGATATTGAGGAAGCCACCCATTTGTCTCGACGCTCTTCCTGCCAGATCCTTGAGAACTGCAGAAGTCTTCCCCCCACTCGAGCCAGCGGGGGCGCCCCTTCATAATGAGGTCTTATTATTTTGTTTTGTGGGTTTCCTTCCCCAGGGCCTCTTTTGTCCCTGGGGTTTACCCTGAGGTTTACCTCTTGAACTTGACGGTGGAGGCCGTCGTGACTGCCTGGAGACTGATGCTCCTGGCACTGTAGAAGAAGCTTGCTTAAAAGAAAAATGCTTACTCCTCCTCTTAACTGGCAAAAGGAAACTTTTCCCATTAGAAGTTCTTTGGATGTATTTATCCAGATCGTCCCCAAACAGCCATTCACCACGAAATGGGATACACCGATTGCTGCCAGCGCAGGCTGAGCCATTGAACCTGCCAGAGAAAAATAGTTTTTAAATAGGAATTCCAACTTCTTATCCATTGGATCCTTCAGCATTTGAGCATTTTCTACCGGACAAGTCAAATTTTTATTCACAGAGGCTATAGTAGTGTCAATTGCTGGCATCCTCCTTTTCTTATTAAATTCCTTTTCCATAGGATAAGGTGTTGAAAACCTTTTCGGAGGAAAAAACTGTTTATCTGGGTTATCCCACTCAGAATACATAAGCTTTTTCAGCATTGAATGGATAGGAAAAGCATAAATAGCTTGGGGAAACTTTAGTGAACTCAAACAAGAAGTAGGCTCATCAACTGACTCCACTAATGGCAGCATGAATGTGGAGCGGACCAATTTCAGTAAGGGATTGTGCCATCAATCTTTCAGATTGTGAACCTGATCCTTCTGCATTCGACCCCTCAGAAGAGGAGTCATCAGCCTCTTCCTGGTCCCCTGAGCGAAATTCGTTATCTCCCACCCCTGGTTCCTCAGTTTGAGGGTTCTGGGTAATGAAAGGGGACCTATCGCGCTTAGTCCCACTCTGGGATGCAATTAAAGCATCAATCTTCTGTTCCAACCCTAAAATGGTTGAGGAAAAAAACCTCTTCAGTAATATAGACAGGGGCTGCAGTGTTGAAAGCAGTTGCAACACCTGATGGCTCACTCTGACCAGCCACCTCAGAACTCTCAGGGGAGGATGCCATTTTTTTTCGAGATGGTTCTAGGCTTTTTTGTGGCTGAAGTCCTTCTTGAGCCTTTTTTTGAGGTGTTTTTACCCCCCCTTTCGACTATAGCCCGATGCACAAAAGCCGAGGTTCTACCAGAAGGATCGCATCCGCAATAGTCCCGCCACTACCGCTGCTATTAATGCTCATCCTGATGCTAATAGTAAATGTGTCAATAGAAAATGCCTGTGTCAGCAAACCTCTTTCATGCCCCTCTTTGCTCTTGTGTCCCTCCGACAACTTGCAGCCAGCACAAATGGAGTTTTTAAAACACACTCCCGCATCGGACATTGGAGGACGCCAACGCCGCACTAAGCCCCGCCCCCTCTGTCGCATCTCACCCCCCCCCTCTCCTTCAAAAGAGAGTTTTCCTGAGCGAGCGCGGGCCTCCGATCCAACGGGATCGGCTTGTGAGGGAGGGATGGCGAGGAGGAGACCTGAGAGCCGCTGCCATGCAGGGGCGGTGAAAGAAAATGGCTGATCGCTGATCCTTTTAGCTCTCTCCTTCCCCGTGAAGAGGGGGGAGAGTTTAGCCCAAGTGAGGGGTGTCTGGTGGAAGCAACCCCCCCCCCCCCCAAACTCCCCGGAGGTCTGACCTGCTAGCCGGAAGAAAAAGCCTGCTGCTTCCTAACCCAGCGTGATCTCTGAGGAAAGCATGAGAAGGTATGTGCTCCATACAGCCACCAGTGGTGACACATAGGCATAACTACATTATTTACATTTACATATAACTACATTTCATAAGAAAATTTTAAAATTCCTTAGAATACTCCACTTACCTTTCCCGCCGCAGGGTTTTCTGTGGTAAAACCAACAGACCCAATCTTCACCCATCATGTTGGGTTCTGTTAACAAACCTTCAGGAACTGGGGCCCCTCGGGGAACCCACAGTCCTGGACCCGTAATAGCACCCCGCCAGTAAAACTTTATGGCTTTAAAATACCAAAGTACTGGATCCCGGGGTCCAGCTCTCTAAAAGAGAAGCGTTACAGGTAAAACCTCGTTTCTTCGGACACGAGGCCTGGGCACCATTCAATTTGGCCTAAAAGACACTTTGAATGGATCTGGCTGCATATCTAGCCCCAGGAAGGATTGCTCCAGTGGAGCTCAGCACAGCACATCTTCACTTGTGACCAACACCTTAGACACTGGCAAAAAAACTGAGGTACTCCCAGTAGTGGAAGGGGTTATATAGGGAGTGGACTTCCTGTCTTAGGGTGTACCAGTGTCCATCACCTGAAGGTGGCCTATAACCCACATAGTAACTACTATGGCTCTGTGTCCCATGATGTACGATAAGAAAGTGCCAAATGTGGCAGTGGAGAGGGTGCAGACAAGCGGAGCTTCACCTTTTGGGTTTAGATCCAATGAATGAAGTGAGTGGGTTAGGGGCAGTAAGGCTGTAGGGAAAGGGCTAGATCATGGGTGCCCAACTGGCGGCCCGCGGTGTCCTCTGATGTAGCCCCCGACCTCCTTCTCTGGGATGGTGGGTTGGCAAGCCCAGATCACATGTTGCCAACCCACCATCCCAGAGGATCAGGGTTGTCGCTGGAGCTGGTGGTAGAGGAAGCAGAGCCGCATTGGCCGCTTCATCTAAAGCGCTGGCTCCTGTCCCAGGTGGAGTGATACCAAATGCACTCCACCTGGAACAGCAAGACTACAGCCGGCGATGCCTGCAGATCAGAGAGTAGAGGATAAAATTAAAGGTCATTGTATCCTTCAGTTTAGCAATGGGCATCATATCTATGTTATCAGTTCTGCAATGGTTAATAGGCTGCTTTCAAACTGATTTGGCAGGTGCAGCTCAGTACACCTGTGGGTTAGCTAAACTGAGCCATAGACTTCTATTATATCCTGCAGGTTTGGTGTGCTTTCAGGTATTGCACCACACCTGCAAGATATAATAGAAGTCCATGGCAAACTGCAACTAACCCGCAGGAAAGCCGCAGTTGCACTGAGCTGCACCCGCGGTGTGGGTAAATCACAGCATCAGTGTGAAAGCAGCCTTATAGGGGGCTCAGGAAAGTAAGGTCTTGTTTACATTTGTGGTTTGGGGGGCAGTAAAACCCCATAGTTCATTGTGGCTAGGGATGCACCAATACCATTTTATTTACGACTACCGATACTTTTGTTTTTTGTTTTTGTTTAAGTACTCGCCGATTCCAATTACCGATACCTACCACAACTGTTTTGTTTTCACTTCAGCTGTCAGCAATTGAAAAGTTATTTACAAATGAAATTGATTTTTTTTTTTTTTTTTTTTTAAATTTTGCGCTTTTTCAATGTGATTTTAATTGAATGGGAGTTAATTAAGGCTGATTAGAGTAAATTAGGGGTTTATAAGGGGTTAAACAGAAGAACATTTGTTCATCCCTTTGATCTGCAGATGAAGAAACAGATTCAAAAAGAAACAATGTTTCTTTTTATTTTAGTGTTTCAGGCTGAGCAATGTTGTTAATAAACCTTGCCGGCTGCTTTTTTTTTTTTTTTTTTTTTTTTTGACAGCTCCAATTACCGGACTTTAACACTTCAGGTGTCAACAAGGGAGACCCACTGACAGCTCAAAGAACCGAGCCTGAAAGTAATCGGTTTGAGGTATCGTGCACTTGCACGAGTACTGATACTTGTGCAAATACTCGGTATCGGTGCAACCCTAAATGTGGCCCTTGACCGGTTACCAAATCGCTTAAGTGGCCTTCACTCTTGAAAAATTTGAGTACCCCTGGGCTCAATGATGCTGGATGTCCTCCAGTCAGGAAGGCTTTTTCAGCTTCTTATGCACACTGTAAGAGGGCATGAGGATTCTGGGAAATCTGATCTACAAATTAAGCTGTTGCTTTGGTTTTGAACAAGAGCACCCCCCCCCTTTTTTTTTTCTTTAAATCCTAGCTGGCTGTGTATAGAATTGGAATGGTGATATAAATGTATCAGGTACACATGCTCTCTCAATTTTGCAGTAACATCCCCTTTTACCTTATTTTTCCTTACTAATATACGGTGATTGTATTTGATGAGCACTGGCTTTGTGTATTACGTCTAAGGCCCAAAGCTGCCCAGAAATAAGTGTGTAGGACATACTGTAGTTGTCCATCTGTTCTGTTTTGGGTTGATGAGATATAACTGGACAGCACAGCCACCATCTGGTATGTGTGCGGCTTTTTACAGAATTCCTATGAATATTGGTCCAAAGAGTTGCTGGTCAAAGAATATTTAATGAGTAAATGCAACTGGACCAGCCAGTATAGGCCAACTGCACCACATCCCTATAGTAATCCTAGACCAATAAATGGGCACAGGGACTTTTCAGGTGCTACATCGATAGATCACACACACAAAGCATTTTAAATATTGTGAGTAGAACTTAAAGGGGTTGTAAAGGCACAAGTTTTTTTATTTTTTTTATCTATGCATTAGGATAAAAAGCTTTCTGTGCATCAGCCCCCCTAACACTTACCCAAGGTCCCACTCTGTCCAGCAATGTCCACAAGTGTCTCAGTCCTCCGAGATTCCCTCTCCTGATTGGCTGAGACACAGCAGTGGTGCCATTGGCTGTCGCTGCTGTCATTCAAAGTCAGCTAGCCAATCAGAGGAGAGAGGGGCTGGGTCAGGGCTCCATGTCTGAATGGACACAGGGAGCTGTGACTTGGCTCAGGTGCCCCCATAGCAAGCTATTTGCTGTGGGGGGAGGAGCCAGGATCCCAGAAGAGGTAATTATAACATGTTTGTAAGGCGCCTTTCACACTGCGGCGGTGCGGTAGCGCCTTTTTACCGGCGCTATTCGGCCGCTAGCAGGGAGGTTTTATCTCCCGCTAGCGGCCGAAAAAGGGTTAAAGCCGCCCACAGCAGCGGCTGTTTAAGGGCGCTTTGCAGGCACTATTTTTAGCGCTGTAGCGCCTGAAAAGCTCCCCAGTGTGAAAGGGGTCTTATTTTTATGGGGGGGGGGGGGAACACAAGACTTTACCAAAAGGAAAAAAGTATCATCTTAAAGTAATTGTAAAGTAAAGGAGGGTTAAAGCCCATCGGGGTTTTTTTTTTTTGCCTGTTATGTCTGATTGGGGAGACTTTCCTTTACTTCCTATCCCATGACCGAAATGAGAGGGAATCCCTCCAAAGTAAGCGAATCCCTGGTTGTCACCAGAACTATTGGAAGATTTCCCCTGTATTCCTGTTCTTGTTACAACCCAAAATGTGGGATATTCTTTCACTCTTGGTGATAATGGTAAACATGACAAATAGAGAGGGTCAATCACTCTAATGGGGCGCAGACAGCAATTCCAATCCCTCTCCACTTTATTTAAAACTTAAAAAAAAAAAAAAAAAGATAGCTTCAGGTATACTTTAACCTCCTCAGACCCACTCTATAGCCAAAAGACAGCTACAGTGCGGCTCTCTCATTCCAGGAGGGTGTCCATGGATGTCCTCCCAGAACCACACCCCCTGGGGCGCACACTCTAAGTTTGCAGTAAAGGGCCAATCACAGCGGCCCGTTACCATGTGATCAGCTGTGTCAAATCACAGCTGATCACATGTAAACAAACATGCCAGTTATCTACACTGATAATGGGGGCACTAAGTATCAGGGCCTCCCCATCAGTGCAGCCACATCAGCAAAGAAGAAAAATTATTTATTTGCAAAAAAAATAACCAAAATGTTCAGTCTTTTTTCGTTTGTTTACCAAAAAAAAAAGTATATGTTTAGGGTCGTCCTGCTGGAAGGTGAACCTCTGCCCCAGTCTCAGTCTTTTGCAGACTCTAATGCCGCCTTTTACACGACCGGACTTTCCGTCAGAGTAGACTCTGACGGTCTTTCTGACGGAGTTTAGCTGAAACGACCTTGCCTACACACGATCACTCCAAAGTCCTTTTGTTTAGAACACGATGACGTACAACGGGACTAGAAAAAGGAAGTTCAATAGCCAGTAGCCAATAGCTGCACTTGGGTCGTTTTTGGTCCGTCGGACTAGCATACAGACAAACACTTTTCCCGATAGGAATTGAGTCCGTCAGAAAGATTTGAAACATGTTCTATTTCTAGGTCCGTCAGAATTTTAGAAAGAAAAGGTCAGATGAAGCCCACACACGATCGGAATGTCCGACGGAATGATTCTGTTGGACCTTTTCTGCCGGAAAGTCAGGTCGTGTATATGCGGCATTACAGGTTTTCTTCTAAAATTGCCCTGTATTTGGCTCCATCCATCCTCCCATGAATTCTGACCAGCTTCCCTGTCCCTGCTGAAGAAAAGCATCCCCACAACATGATGCTGCCACCACCATGTTTCACAGTGAGGATGGTGTGTTCAGGGTGATGTACATTGTTCGTTTTCTGCCACACATAGCGTTTTGCTTTTAGGCCAAAAAGTTCAATTTTGGTCTCAACTGACCAGAGCACCTTCTTCCACATGTTTGCTGTGTCCCTCACACGGATTCTTGCAAACTGCAAACAGGACTTCTTATGGCTTTCTTTCAACAATGGCTTTCTTCTTGCCACTCTTCAATAAAGGCCAGATTTGTGGAGTGCACGACTAATAGTTGTCCTGTGGACAGATTCTCCCACCTGAGCTGTGGATCTCTGAAGCTCCTCCAGAGTTACCATGGGCCTCTTGGCTGCTTCTCCGATGAATGCTCTTCTTGCCCGGCCTGTCAGTTTAGGTGGACGGTCATGTCTTGGTAGGATTGAAGTTGTGCCAGACTATCCATTTTCAGATGATGGATTGAACAGTGCTCTGTGAGCTTGTTCAAGCTGTTCAAAGCTTGGGATATATATTTTTTTTAATAACCTAACCCTGCTTTAAACTTTACCACAACTTTATCCCTGACCTGTCTGGTGTGTTTCTTGGCCTTTATGATCCTGTTTGATCACTAAGGTTCTCTAACAAACTTCTGAAGGCTTCACAGAACAGCTGTATTTATACTGAGATTATATTACACACAGGTGGACTCTATTTACTTATTAGGTGATTTTCTGAAGGCAATTGGTTCCACTAGATTTTAGTTAGGGGTATCCGAGTAAAGGGGGCTGAATACAAATGCACGCCACACTTTTCACATATCTATTTGTAAAAAAAATGTTGAAAACTATTTATCATTTTCCTTCCATTTCACAATTATGTGCCACTTTGTGTTGGTCTATCACATAAAATCCTAATAAAATACATTTTAAGTTTTTGGTTGTAACATGACGACAAAATATGGAAAATTTCAAGGGTATGAATACTTTTCAAGGCACTGTACAAAGATGTAGAGCTTCCTTTTTATGGAGCACTAACTGGGATAAAAAAAAAAAAAAATTAGAGAACGTTATCTGCTTTCATTCTCTGTACTTTATGGTCTGTAATCTGAGTGCCCCACCTTGAGAACTGCAGAACTCTCACTACACACTCATTACAGCCACCTCTGGGCTATGTTTGTGTATATATATTTATGTATTTTTTTTACAGGTCTTTATTTCACTCACCAGGTACAGGCCTGGCAGCCTTCAGCCTGCTCTTTGGAGTAGATTCTATCTCACAACAAACACATTGCCTATCATTTTGGTCAGACCAGACTGGTCACCGGCTGTAGGTGTAGCTTTTGCATAGAAAACGCCTGTTTGTTGACAGTTTTCTTACAGGGAAGTGTTACTCTGAACAGTCTGTTAAAGGTAAAATTTAACTTTTAGTAAAAGTGGCTCTGCAGGTAAGGGGCCCCAGTAGGTTAAAAAAAAGTGTGTAGCTTTGAAATATAGTGATCATCTGTAGGCCATCTGCAACACCCACGAAGCCTGGCCTCAAAAACTCTCATACATTTTTTTTTTATTTTTGTATTTTTTTTTTTTATTCCCAATCCTGCCCTGTTGTGTTCATACTCTCCATTGGTTGGATGCTCTCCATTGGTTGGATGCTCTCCATTGGTTGGATGCTCTCCATTGGTTGGATGCTCTCCATTGGTTGGATGCTCTCCATTGGTTGGATGCTCTCCATTGGTTGGATGCTCTCCATTGGTTGGATACTCTCCATTTGTTGGGTGCTTTTCCCATGAAAAAACGGGCCAGCGCTCTCCCTAGTGCTGTATAATTCTGGGGGGGGGGGGGGGGACACATTCACATCTTTTAAATCAGGGAGAACGCTCATTCCTGTGGTGCTGGGAGCGAGTGTTTAGCATATGGAGGCAGGTTGGAAAATGAGAACTATATAGGAGTTGATTGGCCAAGCTTCAGAGATGCCACAAATGTCCTACAGGTATGGAATCTACATTTTTTTACATATAAACACACCATCAGCCATAACATTATGACCATTGTCAGGTACAGTGAATAATTAATTATCTGGTTACAGTGGCATCTGAAAGTGGGTGGGATATATTAGGCAGCAAGTGAACATGTTGTCCCTCAAGTTGATGTTTTGAAAGCCGAACAAATGAGCAAGCATAAGGATTTGAGCGTGTTTGACAAGGGCTAAATTATAATGGCTAGACGACTGGGTCAGAGCAACTCCAAAACTGCAGGTCTTGTGGGCTGTTCCAAGCCTGCATTGGTCAGGACCAACCAACGGTGGCCCAGGGAAAGAAAACCAGCGAAGCGGCAGCAGGGTCATAGGCAGCCAAGGCTCGTTGTGCGTTTGTATGTGACACCGACGCAAACAAATTAGTGATTGGGAAAAAATATACAAATTTTTTTTGTGTACATCAAAAAAAAATTTCTTTTCAATAAAAAATAAAATAAGTGGATGCTGTAGTCAAAAAAACAAATTCATCAAAGAGTGAATATCAAATGTGTATATATAGTTAGTGTTTGACCGCGCTACCTCCAACGCTTTAAACCAAATACACCAATCTATTCCAATAAATCATGTTTGTGATATAAACAAAAAACAAACAAAAATCAAATATAAATCCACTATTCAGTAACTATCATGCATGAATAATGTTACGTATAGTCCATTAAATATATTCTGCAAATACAGGGCTTAAATCCCAGTGTGGACTTTCCACTATGCCTGTGCTGTTTTTTGGTGCTCTTATTCTTAAAATCTGTGCAAAAAAAATGTGACTTCTTCACCACTCCAGTGACAACACCACCACATGGATCGGCCACTCACCAGATACTGGCATATATCTGCCTTTGGTTCATTTAGGGATAACCTTTCCACTTTGCTGCTTGTTATATGTTGACCCCAATGTAGTAATAAGCAAACACATCCGCCCTCATAGACAACAGACAGTGGTCATAGCGCAATATGCTAACACTGTTTATTAAAAAATCGTATAAAAAAAACTATAAACTCACATGCTTTAGGTGCCCTCGGGCCGGCACCAAGCTATTCCAGCAGTTTGAATGGGTAAAAATGCAGAGATACCAGCGCAGTGTTCCCTCCGCCTGTGTGGCATGCAAGCCTCGCTCCCACTCGGCGCACTGTTTGCGGTTCAGTCCTCGATTTCGCCCGGCCGGCAGTGACTTAATGACGTAGCGAGTATTTCCCCACAGCCTCTACGCATTTCGCCAAGGCTCATTGATGCAAGTGGGGAGCGACTGCTGGTCCTTGTAGTCTGATCCAATAGAAGAGCTACTGTAGCTCAAATTGCCTGAAAAAGTTAATGCCAGTTCTGATAGGTGTCAGAACACACAGAGCATTGCAGTTTGTTGTGTAAGGGGCTGTATAGCTGCAGACTGGTTAGGGTGCCCATGCTGACCCATGTCCACAGCCCGAAACACCTACAATGGGCACATAAGCATCAGAACTGGACCACGGAGCAATTGAAGGTGTTGACTTGGCCTCCAAATTTTCCAGATCTCATTCCAATCGAACATCTGTGGCATGTGCTGGAAAAACAAGTCTGATCCATGGAGGTCTCACTTGGCAGCTTACAGGACTCAAAACACCTGCTACTGACGGCTTGGTGCCAGATATCACAACGTACTTTCAGTGGAGTCCATGCCTCGAAGTGTCAGGGCTGTTTTGGAGGCAAAAGGGGGACCTACTCAATATTGGGTGGGTGGTCATAATGTTATAGTTAATCAGGGTGTGTGTG